>NC_090446.1:652350216-653000716 GCF_031143425.1 Pleurodeles waltl | reverse complement strand
CTCCTGTAGTTTTATTTTCATTCCACTTAACTAACAGTACTAATATACTTGAAAACAATGGCATGTAGGTGGAAAGTTCAGGACTGAAGGTAATGTCCAACGTAGCTTAGAGCGAGGTCACTCCAATAATAACTGTAATAACAATCCACTATTGAATGCCTACTGACTTTAACATATGCTTTGCACAATAAATAAACCAGCTAAACTAAAGGAAATAGTATTTGTATATTGAATAAATCAAATCTATGGCATCTAAAATAACTTTTCTAAACGAACCATACAGCTGCTTTCACATGCTTGTCACCATAACCAACTCAGCCCTATTGTACTAAGAAACGGCATTCCCATCGCTATGCGACACGGATGCCTCATTCTGTCTGCTGACGCCCATATCAACACTTGTACTGAACTACGTCATAAACACAGCTGCAGGTATATACGAAGGCTAAGAGCAGGTATGTCAAGGAAGACTTACCGCCACCCAAAAGAAAACTGAAACAGGAGTACTGCGGGCACTCCTGAGGATCAATGTTCCGAAAAGGGAACCTCAGGTAAGCGGCCCTGATGCCTCATTGTGTCTGCTGATGGCCATTTATTTCAAAGCTTGCACTGCACTACGTAAACAAACACTGTAGCTAATGTGTACCACATCAGATAGTGGGGATATGGAGGGAGACAATACTGCCACCAAAACAAACAAGCATTTGCAATGCACTAGGGTCTCGCATTTGTCCGAGTTACAGCTATTACCAGTTGTAAACTCCCAACTGGATTTTTCTTGCCACGTTGAAAGAAAAAAAACATTGCGATCGCACCGCTACAGTTCACTGGTAATGAAACCTATCGGCAAAAGTGCAATTATGTACGTAACCGGCAAAAGTGCAATTAACTATGTAACCGGGTCGATAATATGCACAGCGCTCGACTTCTGCCAAGCGAGACCGCACTGTGAAAATAGAGAAAAAGTAGTCCACAAACCTGACAGGAAACAGCGAGCCACGCATGTTTTCAGTACTTGGTTGCTGCACTCGAGGAGGGCTAACCACCGAAAAAGGCATGAGGTATGCGTGCCTTCCACTAATGAAAGCAAGCAGATTTTAACAGCCAAGCCCACGAACCAATGAAAGACACTGAAGTGACGTGGACGGGGCTACGAGCCCTTTTCTAACTCCTAAAGCGTCTCGCAAGCGATACGCATGCGCAAGCGACGCAGGCTCGACCCTAAAAATAGAAGCTGGAGTATTGGGGGGCACCAAACTAAAGTAAAAGAAGCAGCGGGGTGTTGTCAACCTGTCAACTGTAAAATAGAAAGACCACGGCTCCTAAAAAAGCAACATCCCAGTCATGGTCCATTCTAAGGGAAAAATAAACAAAACACACTGACCTTCCACAACAACACAGAAGCTGAGGAAACAGCAGGTATTACGTGAAAGGAAGAAGACAGTGGGGGGAAGGGGGAGGGGGAGGTAGGAAAAAACACTTCTTTCACCGCAGGACATACACAGACACTGTCTGTGCACATGTGTATGACCCAAAGTGAAATATCCAAAAATCCAACAAGCAAGCACAATGTCATAAAATTAAAAAAAATTACCAAATTACAACTGGAAAAACAAAATACAACTACTTCTAAAACAGCATAACAAGGATTACCACATTGCAAATCTCTTAATCCCAGGTGTTGTCACAAGGGGTACCCATCACCCAAGTTCCTGAACACCATGGTAAACTGTGAGATTGTGGGTAACAAAATAACTGTCTACAGCCTTTACTTAACAGGGTGTAAAAGTAATCCAACCTTTAATGGTCGATTGTGATTAATAAACTATTTTCACAATAATTAAGTCAGATACACTGAATTTGTCGTAACTTTAAATAATAAACAACTCAGGCTGTTATGCTTGATCATTGGTTTGTCAATTTAACCAAAGCGTGTGTCTATACAGGTCCTTGTTGCAATTCAATGATTAACAGCTCTGGGACAGTAAAGGGTCGCTTGGCGTAAGCCTACATGGTGAGACAAAAGGATTACATAATTAACACCAAATAAAATGAATGTTGGATACCAACCAGTATTGCCTCAAGCATGTCGACTGCAGTGGGTAAATGATTTACGGAAATGTCTATTATTCAAGCGAAAATAAAGTGTTTAGCGTATGATTTTTTTCCAACGATGCATCCATGTACATTTCTGCAGAGGATTACAGTTTACTGGGCCGTGCTTTCTGCAACAGTAAAGTATTTTCCTCTGGAATAAAGGACAAGCGTGCACTACGCTTCTGCATATTTGCTAACGCAAAACACTTCAATCTGTGCACCAGCTGACGGGAAGAGCTGCAACCCTGCATGGTTTACTCGACCTTGACATGCTGCCCTGTTAAAGTGGAAGTAGCTGGAGAGCATACTCTGCAAATTTCTCCACTCCCAAAAGCATTAAGCTACGAAGGGAAAATAGGAGATCACAAACCATCATCTCATTTGTTTTGTTACATTCTTTAACGTTCTTCTTCCAAGAATATTCACATATTAAATGTTTTGCATTCCTGAAATAAACGAAGTGAAAGTACAAGAATTCTGTTACAAAGCAGGATGTATTTCCAGGATAGGAAAAAAGCAACTGTAAGATTGCCATGTTTAGGAAAGTTAAAATGACCTTTCTGGGTTCTGTAGAGACTTCGGCAAAGTTGTGAGGTAAACTCACAATACCTCGCAGCCTAAACCATCCCCGGTCTAAGATCCAGTAATAATTCTACAGATATTGTTTTGCATTAACTCCCAGTTAAAAAATAACAATGTTCAAAACTATATTTTTAGTGTATCAAGATATGCATGGACCCTGTCCCAACTGTCTGTTCAAGATCTTGAGGGTACCAGAGGACAAGATGCCTAATGTCTCCTACCCTCAGAATGCGTACCATCTGCCAAATCAAGTATTGACAGTCCAGGTCGGAAATCTCGCCAAGTATAAGACCAGTGTATCATGAACCTTGTCCTCATTCACTTCAGGCTTTAGCAAAACTTTCTATGGTTACATTTGTCTTCAGGCTTTAACAGACCTTTCTATGATTTTGTCTAGATATGAAACTAACTATTCAACTCTGCCTATAGCCTTATCACCTATACTGTCCTTGTGACCTCAGCACCAAGACCTCAGAATTTTCTAAATGCTACTTTCCAAATTGCAAGTGGTCTGAAGTTGTTCGAATGCAGCCCCGCAGACTCCCTACTTTCCCAAGGGGTGCATTTCTACTCGGCATGATGAGAGCATTTCTTAATATGGAATACTTTTTTTTTTTTTTTTTTTTTGCGAGAAGTGCACATGATGGGTTGTGAACCTTTAAAGGCCTATCAAGCTTTCAACAGTAACCACAGATAAGTGTAACCATACAAAGTAGTCTACAAGAAGGGCAATAGTGCAGGCATAATGAAAAGCAAAGACGCTAGCTGTATGTAGGGCACCTGAGCATGCTGTACCAGGTACACTTGTACTGAGCAGAACACAACAAGCTGTCCCCAGCACAGGTGTTGGCTCACTGGACTGTTTAACCATTCGTGGGCAATAAGAGACAACACTTCTCTTAAGACTTGGATTTCATATTCCTCTTTGGGAGGCTCCCAATATATGACAATGCAAGATTTCAGACTTGGCTGCAAAGCACCTTCAGAACCTTCAAGTCCCATCCACGTCCCATGGTTTGTAAGGCTCTGTGCCACCCAACTTTAACAGAAAAATCACATTAAGAAGTCATCATTTTAGTAAAGGCAATATTGCTCGTCACAAGTCTGACTCAGCCCTATAAACTCTTATAACTCGATATTCTGAATCTTAGTTGTCATCTCATTGGTTTGAAGCTTTTTCAAAATCTCTCAATTTGATTTAGCGCTTTCTGCTATACAAATGTTGCTTCTATAGACAAGTACAGGTTCAAGCCCTTCTTAGACATCTGCACGACTTGCTATCATCACTCCTCAAACACTATTTTCTGCATGTGTGACCTACAGCCTCACTCAGCTCTCCCTGTATAGCATTCTCAAACGAGAGAGTATGTGCACTAAAGTAATTATTCTGCATTGTATTCCTTTACTACGGTCTTCACATTGTTTTACAAATTGGACTTTAAATGCTCGCCATAATAAAGGCCAATACAATAAGGATAAATATGCTATAATACTGCGTTTTACAGTTTACCATAATGGAGCACTTATAAAGTTCTTCCTAGGGTTCAAACCATGCAGCATTTATGAACACACTGTGCCAATGCCACACACTGAACCCACTTTTCAAAATTCCGCTATTTCAGACCAAAGATATGTGCATTGATCATCTTCATTAATAATTTGTCAATGTTCCATCAAAGCCCAAAATAACAGGCCATGATTTTGTACACTAAAAACAAACACGATTTCAAGAAAGACTGTTGAAGAATTAGCCAAAATCCAGGCTTAAAATAAAGACTTACGAATTTCAGAGTTGCCCTGGCATCCAAGAGGAGGGTGGTGCACATCATTCCTCACATCATACCACAAACAGGGAAAGAGACAGCCCCGTTACATTTCAAAATGCCTGCTTGGCACTACCAGTAACATTCTTGCTAACCCTGACGAGGTTTGGAAGGTAAAGCAGTTGCCTCCAGAAGGAGCATGGGTGACTGCTCATAAACATGGAGGCCTATTGTGTCAGCAATGACATTCAAATCTACCTCCCACAACCTCCAACCATGCAGAGACATCGGACTAGCCTCGCTGTAAACTTATTTCTACACCACAAATGATCGTAATCAAAGGGCTGAAATAAGGGACTGCAAACACTCAATTCTATCTTGCCGCATCGTACTGGGAAACGCTCTTGACATGCACTGCATAACCCTAGTCTTTGTCCGGCGTTTCAACTCTCTCCCTCCCCCACTTACCTCTCATCACAAAAAAAAAAAAAAAATGAAGAAAAAAAATCGCACTCACAATATGTTAATAGATCGGGACTTCACAACGGTCAAAATCAAAAAACTGCTTTCGAAAGATATTGTTTTAGGCTTTATAAATGTATTGATTGTCTACTGCAGCGGCTACAATTAGGCCTTGGAAGACACTTGATTTATTCGCTGCCTTAGTACAATAGATATCTGTCAGCCCAGCGTGAAAGGGATCGAGAGAAATCAAGCTGTAGGAGTGTTCTATGAAAAGAGTCTTTCAAGGACGCATTTGACGAATTCTGCACATCAACTTAAAAATACCAATCGATGCAAAGAAGTTGAATGGAAATATTCAACGTTTTAAAGCAAATGTACCCGAGCTCCGTGTCAGACTTTTCAGAAATATTATTTTAAAACACAGATGCACAAATCCTCCAAATGAAAGTCATACTCATAACCCAAGACGCCCTGCCGCACAAATGACGGAAGGGCTATAAACTGTAACGGAACATCATACGGTCATGTGCAGTCTGAGTGCGTTCGTTTTATGTTAGATTCGATGCGATGTTACTCTTTTCACTGTGTTCGTCGGCTAAATCCAATTTATCAAGTACTAACAAAAGAAAAAACAGAAAGATTTAATCGAATAAACAGCAACATAATAAGCCAAATCGCAGCATCCTATGGTTCTACGTGCCAGACTGGCACTTCAATATATGTCCATGTTTATCAGATACAACGCAAAGGTGCTATAGGGACAGCAGTGGCCATTTGTTTGTCGCAGGCTTTTAACAGGTAAGCCTGCAGTGAGAAGCTGGATTGCAGAGTTCGCGGCTATGATATACCAGCACTGGTTATTTCATAACATGCAAAAATAAGGGAAGTGGAAAGGAATGCATTTATTTCCCCGGCCTCCACCAGCAGCGCGACATTCCACCGATGCTGCAGAAGTCACAATATCTAAAGAGGCAGCGAAGCAGCTATGGGACTTAACGAATGGTCTCCTCCTAGATACAATTTATCTCACATGAACACCCTGCGCAAATCGCACTGCAACACAGATGCCGGGCTAGCAGCTGCTCTTATCAGCAAAGTCGGCACAGGCCTAGCCCTAGCCAAAGGAAAACTGAATAATTTAGTAAGAGGGGTATAATTAGCCCCTGCTAGAAAATCCCAAGGTCAGCCGAGAACAGATACACTGACGAATGAAAGAGAAAATATACTAGTAGCGAAACATGGGTGTGGACGAAGGTTACAAAATGAATCGCAGCACGCTAATGGACACCACCTATGAATAGATATAGCTGTTTTTAGAGGCACTAAAAAGGTAAATGAGCGACACTTGGAATAGCAAAAAAATATATATATGTATATTTGATAACACCACACAGCAAAGGAAAGCCACCATCTTGTGATGAACAATGTTACCAGCTTGGTGCACAAATCCGTTCCAGTCCTCTCAATACTGGGGGATGTTTGGGTGCGGCTACTTTTTATTTAGAAGTACTAAAGTGCCCTATAATCCGCTGGGAAGTAGACAATGTTCGTTAAAACGATGTACTGGTGGGTATTCTCATCGACTGCCAAACTAGGGCCTGCGTCTGCTTGCAAGCCATGTTTGTATGCGACAGGGCATCAACTAACATGCGCAGGGATCTATATTTAGTAACAACACACCATTCGGCAAGACAGATATTAAAGCACACGATTGAAAACAATGCAGCAGAACGTGTAGTTTCCCCCCCCCCCAGAGGCCGGAACACATTACTGGAAAGACATCGACTTTATTTTTGCCTGCAATTGCAGAATATGTTCTCAAACACTTTCAAAATACAGTTTTCTCAAGAGAGCTACAACGAAAAGGTATGCTATCTGTTGGTCAGTGTTAGTGCTTGCTCTACTGTTGGTGGAATCCATCCCTGCAATCTCCCAAAGTACACAAACCCACCAGCAGCATCTGAAAAAGAACATGAATTAAAAACGTCTGACAAGAATAAAAATATGTTAAGACACTCACCTGAAAAGGGAAAATGTTGTCAACTCTGTTTGAGCTGTCATCAATCCAGGACTTGGGTGCAAATGCAGAGCTAGGGCGAGCATATTTCTGCAACTGGATATGATTACTTGCAAAATTCTTCTTTAAGGGTGAGATGGAGTTCATAGGTGTTATTCCTCCATTAAGTCCCCTGCGGTGGTCGCGGCCTTGAGATCCACCCCAACCTCCATAGCCACCACCACTAGGGCTCCAAGACGACGATGGGGTGGGTGAGGGGCTTTGGTAGCTGCTCCATGGAGAAGGTGGCTTGTTGAGATTATTGGGCAGATGAGGCAGTTGACTGAAAGCAGCATTTCGGTGGGTAAAAGGTGGTGGGTGAGGGCTAGCGGGGGACCGCCTTTGCTGCTGATGCTGATTGTGGTGATGCTGGAAATGTGGATGATGGGGATGATGCTGAGATAGAGGTCCAATTTGAGGAGAGAAGTTGCCACCAAAGCCAGGACTGACATGATGCGGAAAATTCTGAAAGAGGAGGGCACCATTGTTAGCAGATGCAGGGGGGACTCCTCCTTGGTGAAAGAAGCTTGTGTCTTCATTGATTATTGTTGAAGAAGTAGGAGGAAGTGCTGCTGACCAATTACTGAACCCAGTCAAGGAAGAGGCTGTGGATGTCAAAGGCTGGTTGGAATTTCCCAGCCCAGTCGCATCTTGATAATCAAATCCCGTCAACACTGGAGACTCGATTCTGATCTTTTCCTTGCCACTGCCACTCTCTGAAGAGGAATCGCCCTGGCTGTCATCATTTTTGCTCTTCTCGGATTCCGGCAGCATCCCAGGTTCCTGGTTTTGGTTGGGAGAGAGTTGCTTGTCTAAAGACTCTTGCTGTTCCTGCTGCAGCGATTTGGATTTGTCAGATCCAAGAATATCATCCTGAATGTTGTGGGTGGCTGGAGCTGGGAAGAGCCAGGCTGAGCCAGCATTGCCGCTGTTGGCAGCTGTGCCATTATTATTTAGAAAAGCAGCAGGGCTGGGGGATGCATTCTGGTGATGATGGGGAGGCTGTAGATGTGGATGAAATCGGACTGGAAACGCTGATTTGTTACCAGTGTTGTTCTGCACTAGCACTCCAAACCCGTAATCCCCCATTTATTATAAATTTAAAATCTGAAATGGTGTCCCGTGCAAAACAGCCACAGGTGCTCCAGTGTCCTTTTACACACGGGTGCTTCCAAAAAGCCTATAGCATGAATAAAAACCCAGACGTGTGTGTGTGTGTGTAGGAATATATGGATTACCCTTTCCAATTACACAAATCTTTACTCCTGCAAAAAATGGGTGTGCCTATTTCTAAACTTAAACGTTTACATGTACCAATGCCTTCCCTCTAATTAATGGAAGCAAACAAAAAAGTGAATAGAATCACAAACTTCTTTGGTTAGCAAAACAAAAATGTGACGTGTTTTATGTGAATTAAACTAAGGAAAATCGAATTATAGTGTTTAACGAGAAACCACACTGTTACTGTTGTGTATCACCTACCCTACTGTAAATATATTTATTTATGTATATATATATATATATATATCTGAGCGTCTCTAACCACTGACTCTCTGGCAAATCTTGTGAAAAATACGATGACGTTTCCTTTCTCCCCGAAGACAGTTGGGGAGGCAGAAGCCCAAGAATAAACGTAGACGAATTAGCAGTCTCTGAACTCTGACACAAACAGAACGCAAATAGTAAAGTCCTTCGTACTGCCACTAACACCACCTTTTAAATAAATATTTAGTTTAGGAAATCCACGGCCGTGTTTCAGTAAAAATGACAACTAGCAGTTTTCAAGAATACTTCAACCGCTTGTAATTATGCTTTTATTATTATCAAAAAAGGACCTGAACTCTACCTTCAACGTTGCCCGATAATTCCACTTGAAAAATACAATCTACAGCAGCAGGACTTCCTCCTCTTAAGCTCCCGTTTCTCCTACTTTGCCACAAATGTCCCCACTCACAATGAACTATAAAAAAATAACGTACATCTGTGTTATAGATATTTATATGTATTTAAAGGCTTTTAAATATGGATATTAGATTTCTTCTTTTTAAAAAATAGAAAAAATATATAAAATAGCGTCCCCCCTGTGAATCAAATGAGGGCGGAAAAAATATCAATGGCTGAAAGAATGAGGGTAAAAAAAATGATGTTGTAAATATGCTATTTTCGGACTCCGGGTGTTATATCTTCGCTCCTCCGGTTATTTTCTTCGGTGTTATCGGTTCCAGGCCCTCCCTCCCCCCGCGGGTGCTTTGCGGTTCTCTGTTGTTCGAGCTGTCGGCGGTCCCGGTGCGGGCTCCAGGCTGCTCGGGTCGCTGCTCCGCCACAGCAGCAGCCACCTCCCTCCGTCCTTCTCCTCAGCACCCAGCCCGGCCGAATGACAACCAGCTGGAGGCTGGCGCGAGGCACTTCCGGTTCGTCTTTCGCCCTCCCAGCGACGTCATTGGTCCTCCTCACTCAGACAGACCACATCCTCAGCGACTTCCATTTTAGGGTCAGTCAAATCAAGGGAGGAGCTGCAGGAGTATTAATTCATTCTGAAGCGCCTCCAAATAATAATAATAACAAAGCGGCAGTTTGCCTGGCTTTAGAATGGTGGTCAGCATGCGCAGTGTCAATTTTTGGCTACCTTACCACAGCCCTGTTTTTTTTCCATCTGCACCTCCTGAGCCAAATAATAAGACCGGATAAGGTGGTAGCAAGAAAATGTAGTTCAAGCTTCTTTCAAAACCTTCTACATATAGAGTGCAAAATTAACATGCCAGGTAGCAGAAAGAGGCGAACAAAATCGCCTAAATATTTTACAAAAAATGACGAGGAGACTGCATGAATCAGAATGTTAAATGTTTGTGGGGCGATTTCCAGAAAAAAAGAGGCATATGCTTGCACGTGCGACCGTCAGCTATAACTAACAAGCAATCTCGTGATCGTGTGATATGGTATCTTCTTTTTGGCTTGGAACAGTATTGGGAGGGGGGAGGGGGGTGTAACATTAGGCAGCGGGGTGAAGAACCACAAGTCCAAAATGGCCACTTCTTTTGCAATTAGTCACCATAGTGATTCTTTTGTTTCCATAATGGTAAACGTAACGGGCTCGAATTGCTTAGGTCTAACAGCTAACTACACAAGGAACCCGGTTTGAACGACTTTCTTTTCCATGTTGGAGTTAGGTTTAAGCAAATAATGTAAAGCGTGCTCAGGAATATTGGGTGTACACAAAGAAGGAACGGGTGGATATATCCGGTTTGTGAAAGGCGTCCTAAAATGTATCTAATTTTTGAAGCATATTTCTGATCATTTATTGGAAAATACTACACGAAAGTCATCAGTTTACAGAATTCATGTGTTTTATGAACGTGTTTCGAGGTACATACTGGCTTTTGAATAAATATGGAATGCACAACGCATTTCCAAGATGGCTGCTGAGTTCGCACAAGTGGGAGGTTTTGTTCTTGTTGACCATGCTCATTGTCACAGTTTAGGGACCCCAGTGGCCTAGCACTCCTATTTGCCTTTGTAGAGTCCAACAAATTTTAATTTAACATTTCAGTTTCGATGATAAAAGCGGTATTTTGGGATGGTTAGTTGAAGAAGTAATATATTCGCTGTTTCACATGCCTCCGCCAAAACAAAATTTTGCCAGTGCAGTATCGTCTAGGTAAGGCTCTGACAATAAAGAGTGCAGCTAATGCTTTTCAGCTAGTTCGAAATCAATTTCCCTTGGAGATTCCTTTGTTCTCCTTCCCTGTCTGGTACAGTTGACTGACTAGTCGAAGGTCATAACAAAGGTCATAGCTGCTTCTCTTAACGACGAGTCATACAAACACAACTCACCGAGTAAAGGCTTGAGCTTGGAGCGCTTTCAAGGCACAAGTCATAAAAAACAGAAGTGGGGGGACTAACCAAGTTATACAGCATACAATCATCATGGCACGTGATACCACAGCCTATGACATCACAAGTGTCAACACAGGACTTGACATCACAGGAAGTAGAATTATAACCCATAACCTGGCAGGAAGTGACTTCGCAAGAAGTGACATCTGATCTTAAGACCTCACACATATATTTAGCAGATCTATAAGTACTACATTTGAGTAATTTAGCAGATTTAACATACAAGAATTTGTGTAAAGGTTGTGCCAAAAACCGGGCACAACCCTGACACAAAATCTGGGCCTGCTTTTCAACATTTATTTTTTTAAATCTCTGCCACAAAGAAAATGATACAAGGAGAAACTTGGCAATACATCTTTTCTGCTTAATTGGTTGCAAAGACTGCATTTTAAAAATCTTATGAGGTTAAGGCACCGGCTGCAGAGAGATTCTGATGCACAGTAAATCTCAAAGAATAATAATAATGGTAAGATAACACTGGTGGGTAACACATTCGCTGGAGAGAAGTGTGTCAGGTCTAGTCCCTGTTTTGAATCAAAGTAGGATAGAGGTTTAACATATCTCCTGCAAAGCACATCATGACAGATTTGTATTTTATTTAGATAGATAAGTGGGCTACTGCTTTTAAAAAGGAGATTTGTTTGTAACTTGCAGTTCATGAATTGTAATCCTTTTAATATAGCACAGTGAGCTATGAAGGACATGTGACTCCTACACCCTCTAATCCTCACTATCCTATATAACACATCCTGTACATAGATGTACACATGGGTAATTGTCAATGTAGTGCTATAAAAGAAAAAAATAGCCATATTTAAATTGCCATTAGTATAAATACAATAACAGACCAGCACATCTGACATTCTTACTGTGCATGCATATTTCATATATCCAGGGACTGATCAAAATCATGCCTCGCTTAAGTACCTGTGAAGTGAAAACAAGCTGCCTTCCTTTGTTTCCCTTCCATTGCATTTAAAGGTAGGTGTGAGGCTCCAGATAGCTCCAGCAAGAACAAAAGGAGGCCTGATGGCCACTTAACTTTGGGCAATGTGTACGAGCTGCTGAATGCTTCCTGGTGTTTAAACATAAAACCCGGACAAGTTCAGCATATTACAGTGCAGCACAACTGCTTGGCAGGGTGGACGGCATCCACCTTGTGAAAATAATGGGTGGACACCTTGTATCCGCATGTACCCCCGCCTTGTGCCCTGAGTCCTTCTAAGTAGATTTGAGGTTTCCAGCCAAAAGTCACCTTAATTATTGAATTTATTTTGAACCCCTTTAATCTGAGTTGATTTCTGACTGCCTATGTAATGGAATGTGACCTATTGGTTCTAAGGCCCAACACTGACGTCATAATAGTATCCAGATATTGATTAACGATTGATCAATGATTAGAAAACTCACAAGTTCAACATAGCGCTAAAATTATAATAGCAATAAATGGTATTGCAAGCTATTGCGCACCAACTGAGCTGGTCATGGCACACAACTGATAAACAATCTCCAAATGTGTTAGGCAGGTCTGGAGTGTAGAAGTGTTAAAAATGTATATTTTCTGCATGATTAAGAATGTGCAAATGCATTTAAACAAACAATTCTATATTTGCATACTGATTTAATCCAATTGCTTTTAAAATAAGGTTTATATAATGTGTAGAATAATGTGTTTTAGTTAGGCTACATTTCTGTGTAAAACACCATCTTGTACAATAGAAGTCATCTCTGTCATTCACTCATGCACAACCTCTGTGCACTTCCTCTCCCCACAGACTCTGTAGCACCCGGTTAAGCTGAAGTCATAGTAGTTTATTTTCCTTGCTGCTAGTGTTCTGCTTACAATGAACCTTCCATAGTCAGTTGCAATATTGTTACAAGTAGCTATGTTTTTTATTTCTTCAAAGCAGCTATTCATTTGATGGAAGAATTGTTTCACATATGCTCGAACATCTCCGGATGACAGAACAGAAGTTGTTGAAGAACTATTCAAGAAAATGGAACAGTACTTGGGTGTTAAGGTAATGATGTTTACTTTAAAAATGTGCTCTGATTTGCAGAAGAAATGTTAATTTCGCTCACATCATGATGAACCTACAGAAATGTTGATTTGTGTATAAAATCCCTTGATTTTGGGGGAAGTAAGAAGATTTTCCTATTATTATAGGGATGGTGCCAATTTTTCTAGTGATTTTTCTGCCCATTGGGACTTAGAATATTTTCAGATTTTTACATACTCTGTAAAAATTGTGTTTGAGAGCCTTCATGGCATTAACTCGGTCAGGCGTATTTTTGAATTTGGTAATAAAACTCTTTAACTTTTCATTGATCTACGACTCAGGTATTGAGTAGGCCCAAATTGCTCTTGATTTGGGATTTGTAATGAACTGAATTCTGATTGATTTCAGTGATTTGGGAGGTGCTTTTACGGGGGGGATACATTAATCTGAGGTTCTATACCACCTCCAGTAAAGTAAATCACGGTAGGTCCAGTTTAGGTAAATTTGGGTTCCAGGACCCTGAGTTTTCTCCCACTGTAGCGACAGTCTACATGTAACTGCAAACTCAAACTATTTCCTGGCCCACACTAACTAGGGTCTTGGTGAACCGAGAACAAAACAATGTGGCAAGTGATCAAACCCTTTAGGCAATGAAGCATAGTACCCCTGTTTTACCAATGATTAGCATAAGACCAGGGATGGTGTTGCAAGCATCTTAACTCCTAACTGTACTTGAATTTATATAGTGCTTACTGCAGCTGACACGTTACAGTGAGTTGCACACTACTCTGGAACCCAAGGTTAGTGGTTAGTTCAGTAGCATTTTTGGTTATTGGGATTAGTCGTGCTCTCAAGAAAAAAATATGCATGCATTTGCTCCAGTTATTTTGTGATAGATTATATAGTACCACTTAGGTGTGATCATTAGTGAGGGCTATATGGTTTCAGTTGAATGGTTGGTGAGATAAGCTGGCAGAGTAGGTGATGTTAGGTTATAGGTTAAGGTTTTAAAGAGGAGTTGTTTTGATCTATGAAATGAGGTGTCAGTTGATTGCAGAATTACAGTAAGAGAGATCAAAGCAGAATGTCATAAAACAGAGAGAACTAAACTTAGAAATAAAAGGTATGCAGAGGATGACAAGTAGGAAGAGCACCACTCTGAAGAAAAAAATTGAGATGAATCAAGCAGAAGTTAGTCAAGGTCAATTTGCCACACTAGGTTTTAGGAGTGCAGAAAGAGAAGGCTTTCTGTGAGAGCAGGCAATCTGGGGATGTAAACTGTAGAAATTAACAACATTATACAAAGTGCTCCATATCTGGGGCATACAGCATAAACATGCAAGTCAGAGTGTACAGATCATTTAAACATGTGGCTGTGTG
This sequence comes from Pleurodeles waltl, assembly GCF_031143425.1. Classification (NCBI taxonomy): domain Eukaryota; kingdom Metazoa; phylum Chordata; class Amphibia; order Caudata; family Salamandridae; genus Pleurodeles; species Pleurodeles waltl. Next base: position 652,986,479 of record NC_090446.1, on the reverse strand, counting down.
CTAAGCATAGGACAGCCCTTTTAAACATAGTCTTGCGTATCCGAACCTTAGAAAAAGATAAAGGTCTTATTTAGAGATCTCTCCTCACTATTCTCTATTAAAGTTTTTTTCTTTTTTTGTAGATTTACTTATAAAATTACTGCTAAATCTAGTAGTAACTTTACACTTTTTTGCAATTTACCATTTCCAAGTTAGCTTTAATGCAAGATGCAGACTTGCATGTCTACTTCCTCTTAAAGTATGAGACAGAACCAGCCAAAACAGAATTTAGAAGTGTAAAATGACAACTACTAATTATATTTTCCTTATTACAAAAAAGCCCAAAAACTTTATTTGTGAACAGAGAGTAGAGGCGACCAGCAGGCTCAGTGCAAGATAAAACGTATCATGCATAGTCTCCCACATCTTCTCAAAAACAGGTGCATGCTGGGCTTCATAGTAAAAGTTAGCAATTTAAATGCTATTTCACTCTTAATGCACCAAATATGATTAGTCAGGAGGACACGTTGAGAGGGCTTCCTGGGGCCCAGATCCGGACCTGGGGTGGGACTACGTTCCCCAGGCACCCCCGCGAACTTCCAGTGCTCTTAAGCGCCATCTGATTCCTGCAGCACGGGACACGTTGAGAGGACTTGCTGGGGCCCTGATCTGGACCTGGGGTGGGACTAAGTCCCCCAGGCACCCCTGTGAACTTCCAGTGCTCTTAAGCACCTTCTGATTCCCGCAGCACAGAACTCACGCGTGGCGTGCCCAGGCGTGTGCCCAGGCAGAGACCTGGCCAAGACGGGCCCTTCATCGCCCGATAGAGGCTCGGCGTCATTAACATTCAAGGAAGTAAGTTAGAATCCTAAAGGTTTAATCCATTTATCTACATATTCTGCTATTTTTCCTGCTATTTATTACCCTGCTATTTAGACATGAGGGAACGGAAGGCTGTGGATACTCTTCCTCAGTCTAGTGGTACAAAAAAATGTAGGAAGCAACCTAAAAGTAAAATGAGTCTCTCTCCCAAACAAGGAAGTTACTCCTTGGAAGATATAGATATTTTAATAGAAGAAGTGGAGGCCATCTTAAGAGACAATTCAAACTCACTGTCCTCAACACAGGACCCTCCTGCTGTAAAAATACCAGATATATTAAAAAAACAACAACGGCCACCCAATCCATTAAAGGAGACCGAACCAAAAATTAATATTGAAACGTTAGGGTTGGAATTACCTCGAGTGTTTGACAGTGGGATGGACACAGTATTGAGCATCACAGATGCCCTCCTGTTGAGGATGAGGTTCCCGACCCCCCTTGAGCCCTGAGGTTTTGGTAATACCTATGATTCCATGCTCAAATCGGTACAGGCCACTGGAGAACGCAGAAGGATCTTGTAACACTACTATCCACAAACCCTCTAGGACATGCATGCCTGTTGGAGACAATATTAATCCACCCCAAGATTTGGATAAACCATTGAGGCTGCATGACAGCCCTGATTTGGCATCTGTTCATCGCAAGCTAGATGAAGTAAAGAATCTGGTGCCGTTACTGATGAACCAATTGATGATGGCTCCTGGGTCATTATGTGGCTGTAGTTGTTCTCGACCAAAATTGGATGTGCCCTGTTCTGACATGAGGGACACACCCATCACTTTGACTGCATCTGAGTCTAGGCCTCAAGCAGATGACCAATATTTACAGCCTGGTCCCATTTCCCACATTGAAGGTTCACGGGCCCCTTCTGAGGCCACCAAGCACAAGTGTATGATTGATGCAGAAGATCAGGCTTGTACTAGGCCTAATAGATCTGATAAAACTATAATTGCTGACTACAGTGAGACAATTGGCTTCCAGGCGCCGAGTGGAGCAACCTTTTGATTAAATTGTCATTCTGAGTCACCTGCTGATGTTCCACATCAGGTTGAAAAGAGATGGTCCGCACCTAAGAAGCAGACTGAGGTCCTTGGAAGCAAAGGAGATACGTTGTTTATGGTCAAAGTTCCTAAATTTCCCCCAGGGGTTGTGGAAACCCGGGACTCCTTGTTAAATAAGGTTATATACTGGTTGAGAGTCCAGCGGAAGTGCCTCTTTGTTATCCGTGCAGATATTGTGGAGGTGGATCGACATTCCCTGCCTAGATCAAAATCTGATTTTATTGCTATTTGTTTTGTAGATAGACTGTTGATGAATAATCTCCTTGACTTTGAACTGCGTACTTGCTGTCTTCGAAAGTCGAATGGGAGTGGTATCAGACTTAAATCCTCTCCACCTCCCACTAATTGTTTTGGCGGGATGACTGATACTAGCCATAAGCGTGCTATGACCTTGACAGGAGATAATTTGCATTCATTATCAGGTGTTGATTGACTATCCAATGACTTCAACCTAATAACCCCTAACTGGAGTGGTAAGTTGGGGGCGTTTAATAAGTCTGTTGGTTGTGTGGAAGCCCTGTGCCCTGACTCCAACTTATCAATCTCTACTCGGGATCCGGTGGGTGGGCCAGGGGGGTCCATTGAGTCTATCGATAGTGGGGAAGCCGAATCCTCTGGGCTCATCAATTTAGAAATTAGAGCTGAACTTCTCATTATGTCAAAATTGTTAGATCCTGAATGGGTCAACAATATAAATAAGCAGGACATATGTTTATTCCAGGAGACTTGGTCCGTGGACCCTGTCTCTTAGGATGGGTTTCTAACATATCAGGAGATGGCATTACCTGCGGAAGGGAACATTGGCCGCGCCAAGGGAGGTCTAGTGATATTGCTCAGTAAGAGATTGCAGTGCAATCACTTGTTACTAAATATTGATTCCCCGGATTTACAAGGTATGCAGCTCGCATTTAACAAAGGCCCCAAGATTATCATAATCAATATCGGTTATGCAATGTCGGTGTCGCGGGGACAGGAGTCTCAGACTTTAATCCAGCTATCTGAATATTTAGACACTGTGTCCCCTGACACCAGGGTAGTTGTTGCAGGGGATATGAACTGCACCTTTGAACCCTCTTATTTAAGTAATGATTTAGGAGCTGAAGAGGATGAGCAGTGGGGGTTTCCTCATTTGGCTATTGAGCAATCATGTAGCTGCTCCTGTGTTGCCCTACAGCTGACATCTTTATGTCTCAAGTATGATCCTAGGGCCTGTAATGGCCGAACATCTTCTGACCCAAACATTGCACCCACCTCTAAACGAGGTAAATCATCCAGTGCTATTGACTACTTTTTGTTGGATGTCAGGCTATGGCCGATGTTGGAGGACTTGAAGGTGGAATTTCGTCATGATAGTGACCACAACCCCTTGCTTCTAACATTATGCAGCACTGAATTTAGGAGGTCCTTGCATACTCATTATACTGTTGTCCCTGAGCCACAATTGAATAATAGCTATACTCGAGCCAGCTGGCCAAGGGTGCTGTCTAATCCATATATGATTAGGGAGATTTTAAATTTGTTTACTGGTGTCATGGCGGACTATGAGGGATATGAGGTTGCTAATATTCCAATTCTTACCATTCATGAGATAATGTTACGCAAGTTGCAGAATGTTTTCTACGAGGAAAGTTCCATCAAGAAATCTGATCATGCACCTAAAAATAGAGAGTGGCTTAATGAGGACTGTTTGAGGGCTAAACAACTATTAAAATTAGCCATTGTGTCCCACTCACAGGGGATGATTAGAACAGCCAGACTAGTCTACTATAAAGTTATAGCACAGGCGAGGAAAAGCTGGGATGACTTAATCTGGCAGAACCTGCTAGATGCTCCCAAACAATAGGTATTTTTGGGAAGTACTGGTAGACACAGAGAGGGCAAGAATATATTACCTACCCATATTCAGCCTGAGAGTTGGGTTGACCATTTCTCTAGTCTTTACGCTATGCCTTGTAATCCTTCCTTTTGCAATTATGACCTTCAACAGCCAGCTGCAGTGAATTTACCATCTGGGGATCTGGGTATGGATGTGTGTAAACATGATGATTACATTATTTTCACCTTGGAGGAAACTTTAGCTGCAATCAATTCTCTGAAACCCTCCAAAGCCCCAGGTCCAGACAAGATACTGGGGACCAACACAAGTCAGAACCAGTGATCTGGTCCAGCTATATAAATATGCTGTGTAATGCTATAGCTACAGGGGGTCCGATACCCGGTACCTGGAAGGGGGCTGAAATAGTTTCTATGTATAAAAAGGGAGTGGTGAGCTCTCCTGGCAATTATAGACCTATCAGTCTTATTGATAATCTTCATAAAATCTTTGCCAAACAACTTCTGGGAAGGCTTTTAGATTGGGCTGACACCCATTATGAGATGTCGCCACTCCAGGCAGGTTTTCGCCACAAAACTAGTACTGTGGACCAGGTCTTTAGATTGGCACTCTTATATTGGAAATATGTGACGCTTGCTAAACAAAAACTGTACATTGCCTTTGTGGCTCTCCGATCTGCATTTGATATGGTCCCTAGAGGGAAATTATGGGATGTTCTACACAAAATAGGTACCCCTACGAACATAATCCATCTTCTACAACGGTTACATGAGGGCACATATGCTCAGGTGAGATGGGGGAATCAGGGTGAATTGACAGATCATATTCCTATCCAACGGGGGATCCGCCAGGGGTGCGTGTTGGCACCAACCTTATTTACTTTATACATAAATGAGGTGATATAAGTGGTGTCTTCTTGTCAAAACGATGCACCTTCTTTAAATGAGCAAAAGATTCCCATATTGCTCTTTGCGGACGACTCTCTTCTTATCTCCAAGACCCCGATGGGTTTTCAGATCCTTATGGACAAGTTTATTACCTTCTGTACTGACCATGGGCTGGAATTAAATGCCATTAAAACGAAATTGATGGTGTTTAGTCCACGATCAACCAGGAGATGTACTATCACATTAGGAGGGGCCTCTTTGGGGCAAGTAAGTTCAATAGATTATCTGGGTGTGAGGATCTCTAATAAAATGCTTTGGGAAGAACAGATTAATAAGAGTGTGTCCCTTCTTCAGCACAGATCTGGGGCTATTTTGCAAATTTATAAGAGTATAGCAACGAAAGCTGTTTCTCCGGCTATAAAGATCCATTTAGCCAAAGTGCAAAATGCTGCTACTTATGGCGCTGCGGTGTGGGGCTCCTGTAAAACTTCAAAATTAATGGTGGGTGAGAATAATTTTGCTAGAGCACTACTTGCGTGCCCAGGTAGCTCCCCCCTGATTCCCATTTTTTTGGATCTTGGCTTTAACCGTATTTCTGATTTGAACGCCCTAAAACCGTTACTCTTTTGGGTAAGAATTTGGACGACTCCCCAGCTTGCTGTTTATAGGGACTCCCTTTCTGACCTTTTAAAAAGATCTAATGTGACTTCTATTCCATGGTTTAGGCATGTCTCTAATCGGTTCCATACTTTAGGACTTGGGAACTATTGGGAAAACCCACAGAATTTAGAGAAGGTTCACATTCTGCCTTTAAAAAGAGCATACTGGTCCCATGTTAGGAACAACTATCTTCTTGGCTCATTTTATGGTCAATTGATTAATGCTTTCCTTGATTTTAAATGGTACCCTGAGTTTGAGCCTTTTTTAGATCTTATCCCCAATACCCTGGCGAAGAGTTTGTATGTTCGCTTCCGTTATGGGTGTTTACCGCTATTGTCTTTTACTGGTAGTAGGAGGTTATCGTCGGTATCCTGCTTATGTCCATGCTGTAATACTGCCCTGGAATCAGTTGAACATTTTATGTTCTTCTGTGAAGTGTATGCCCCCTCGACGTAACTGAATACGCCCAGTTTGTCAGATGCTGGGCGTTAGGCAAATTGCTACTGCCCTTAGTATTTTAAAGAGTAATACTTCTAGCATTTCAATCCATGCAGTTAGCAAGTTCCTTGTGGCTGCTTGGCATACACGGACTCATTTTTTAAATTTACTGTAACCTATAATTTTGTATGTCCTGGGATAAGTATTGAGAGATTTTACTTGTTTTATTGTGAATAATGAATGAGGTTTTTCTTTGATTGTTATCTATTATCGTTTTTACTAAATTTTACTTGTACATGTAATTATATAAACAATGTTTTTTTCTTATTGCTTGATGGTTTATGACCGAATAAAGCTTGTGTACTGAGGGATTAGTCAGGAATTCATTTTGAATTTCACTGCTCTGACTGGAATTTTCTGTGACACCTCTCCATATTGGGTGGATGTTCAGTGGACCATCATTTTCTTCTTCGGCTAGTCTCAAATGGTTCCAAAGCTATTAATAATTATGAGACGGACATCTCCACTTGGCCTTGACAATAACCTACTTTGAATTTTTCAAAGATTGAAATAATATAAGACAGTGCTATTTACTGCTGATGCTGTCGCCATCAAAGCTTTGCAGTCTGTCACTATCAGAAAGGATCTCAAATGGTATACAAATGTTCCCTGGTTGATGTTCTTTGAAGAGAACTGAATATCCTTCATATTTATCAAAATGGCATGCTTTTGCTCTTGCTTATAGTCCTCTTTTTTTTCAATACTGTTAGTTGTACTAGAAGACAGTGGTGGTCATGTGTCAAGGACAGGACACGTTTCAGGCAATAGCGGCAGAGTAAGTGAGCAGCCAGTGGGTGTTTATGTAGTGGCCTGGTTTTGCTGATAGAACCTTAAAGTGGCTAGATTGACATTCTTCATCTATTAAGGAACTGTTCCTAACTCAGAGGGGTGCACAGGATAGAGTTGGATTAGTTACCAGGGTGCCAATTTTGGAGAAACGTTATGGTAATGACAGTACTTTTTACATCAAAATGGCCAATTGATGGATCAGGCCCAAGTGTGAGTCTTTAAAGATGAGAGCCCTACGCACAAATCATGTAAATTCAGAGGAAACACATAGGAAAATCCACACAAGACAAGGTACAACATACAAACCATAAAGGTCTATTAAAATTAAGAATCAATGCAGAAGGCAAAAGACATTGGCTAGTTACAACATATGAAAATGTTCAAAAGGCAAATATATGTAAAATACCATTGGCAGTGGAAATTAAGCCCAATTCTGTTCACTAGTGAGTACCAAATATAGCGTAGCTCCATGCACATGAGAATCAATGAACTTTTATGTGCTGCGGAACAATGGCAGGAGAGAATAAACATGGAAAAATCATCCTGGTTGAGATTGATAAAAAGGCCAACTGAGGAACTGCTCTCATAGAATCGAGAAAGAAATCCTGGATTGTCCCCAAAATGGCTAGCCTCTATACATTCTTAGACAGAGAAACTTTACAGCCCGTGTTGCCTGACACAAAAAGTAACATTGAACCACCCAATAATTGGACAAAAAACACATCAGAGGGTAATGTTGCCATTTGTCTCAAATATAACGAATACACTGTACTATACCTTACACAGAAAACAATACCACATTCAGAATATAAACCGCACCTCATTCTGCCTGAGGAGGCTGCCTTCCGTTCGTATACAGTTGTAAAATCCACCCCCCCCTAGAAACATCAGGAATGGAAAACATTACAGTTCATAAATGTTATAGTGTGAACAAGATAATTGAACTATCTGAATTTCATACAATTAATTAAACAGTCAAGGTCGCATCTGAGCTCTGCAGCACATAAGCAGGGGGGGGGGAGATGAGTTGGTTTCAGGCTCTGCTTACCACGCACATTACAAATGTGCAATCTGAAAACACGCATAGGCCTAAAGAGTCACTCAAATCAAGTTAATAGAACTTTATGATTTTAAACAAAGTATAAACATTGATTTTACAACAATTTAGCATTGCTTAATGCACAGAAGTATTGACTGTGGAATCTGCACCCACAATAAGGAAAGACTGGTATAGCTTGTAGTGCCCAGAGTGCTTCATCCTGCCAAGGACTGAGGTAGTGGATGCCTTTCTCCATTGGTTCTGGAGGGGGCTTGGTGCCCAGAGTGTTTCATCCTGCCAAGGACTGAGGTAGTGGATGCCTTTCTCCACTGGTTCTGGAGGGGCCTTGGTGGCAGTTGTTTTCGCCTTCTCCCTCTGGGATGTGGGCAACTTTTTTACTTTTGGAGGTGGCGGAATGCCCTTGCCCTCGCTCCGTGGAACACTGGCAGCCCTGTTGCTTGGCACACTCCAAAAGCCCGCAGTTGCTGGCACCACTGTGCCCGGTGATGTGGTGGCTGAGGTGCTGGGTTGGGACCTGGAAAGGGGACGGATGGGGGGGAGGTGTAGGGAAGAGGTCAATATTAGACAGGAAAAGCTTTTTAGACACACTGGGACGGGTAGATGGAGGGGGTTTGGGAGGGGAGGAAGAGGTAGTGGTTGTAGGAGGTGTACGTTTGCTGACTTTGGGTGAAGGTGCATGGGCTGGAGGCTGTTGTGAGGTGGATGGCTGTTGGGTGGGTGTGTGGCTGCGTTTGTGTAGTTTAGGAGGAGGGTTCACAGACACACTGGTAGAGGACACAGGGGATGTGTGAATGGTAGTGGGGTGGTGAGTGCACGTGAGCAGTGTGTGGTGATGGGCGTGCTGGTGATGGAGGTAGTGGCTGAAGATGTAGTGCATGCAGGTGTGAGTGGAGATGAGACAGAGAGGGAGGAGGGAGACGTGGAGGAGGGGGACACAGTGGAGGCAGTGGATGTTGGTATGTGTGCATGGGTATGATGCTTGTGTGAGTGCCAATGGGATGTGTGGTGCTTATGTTTGCCAGAGCCACCCTTGTGTGTTGAGGTGTGTGCATGCTGGTCTGATGGTGTGCTTGGGATAGGCTGAGGTACAGGGGATTGGGTCTGGGTGAAGGAAGTTGGGGGGGGGAGGCTGGACACAGGGACAATGGCTGCCCTCAGTGCTGAGGCCAGAGCCTGAAATGCTCTCTGTTGGGCTGCCTGGCCAGAATGAATGCCCTCCAGGTATGCATTTGTTTGTTGCAAATGCCTCTCAACACCCTGGATGGCATTCAGAATGGTAGACTGCCCAACAGTGAGGGATCTCAGGAGGTCAATAGGCTCCTCACTAAGGGCAGCAGGGCTGACTGGGGCAGGGCCTGAGGTGCCTGGGGCAAAGGAGATGCCGACCCTCCTGGGTGAGCGGCCACGGGACGCACACTGAGGGGCTGCTGGGAGGGCGGTGCTGTAGGGGGGGGTGGCGTCTGTACCTGTTGATGCGGGGGGCACAGAGGGGCCCGCCACCGCAAGGGAGCTCCCATCAGAGGAGGAGTCGCTGTCGCTGATGTCAACTCCTGGCCCCGCCGTGGAGCTCCCTTCCCCCTCCGTCCCACTGGCGGCTTCATACTCCGGTGTCTCGCCCTCCAGGGCCATGTGGGAAGCAGCTCCCTCCTGCTCCGGTGCCACTGCTCCTCCGCCTGATGATGCTAATGCACACAAGAACAGGGAGACCACAAAAGGGGGGGGGGGAGACAGGAGAAAGACATGTTCAGTGCATGCAATACCACTACTGTTGGCGGACACTAAAGACACAGCAGCCCTCTGCACTATGCCATTCACTTAGAGTTCCCTAATTAATCACAGGGACATGGGGTACAAGGCCTATGCCCGATTGCTGCACACATGGAAGTCACATGAACCTGACTAGGTGTAGTTGGCTCTTACCACTGGTGGGGTTGGGGTGCCACATAGCCTGCCTCACGAAGGGACCTTGCCTACAAAACTCGCCCTGGCCTAGGGGAACCCACAGCCCACCTCCCCCACCCAGCCCCCACACCTCGTAATGCACGCAGAGTCTGCTGAATGAGAGTGTACTCACCCCCTTGCGGCTGCTGTGATGCCCTCAAGCACCCATCCAACTCCGGGTAGGCACCGCCAGGATCCGGAACATCAGGGGGGTCATGGTGCGACGGGCACCCCCCCCCCCCAACGTTGGGAGGCCATCCCCAGCTGAGCCTCCGCCGCCTTCTTGCTCTTGCTGCGAATGTCCTCCCATCTTTTACGGAAGTGGGTGCACCGTCTGTGGTGGACCCCCAGGGTCCGGACGACCTTGGCGATGGCACGCCAAATAGCCTTCTTCTGGTGGGCGCTGACCTAGAGGAATAGTACAGGGGAAAAGGAAAATCTTTAACCGTCCGGACCGTCACAGTCATTGACCCACGTTCCCACCCTTGCCCTGACGCACATACACTCACCGTCCGCTCATGCAGGCCTCAGTCCACCCCCCCCTGTATCTTCCATCCACACCACTCCAAACAGGCATTGCCCATACAGCATGCTCAAAGTGTACTCACCTGTTTGTCTGGAGGACCGTAGAGTAGCGTGTACTGGGGGAGGACCCCATCCACTAACTTCTCCAACTCCTCCGAAGTGAAGGCAGGGGCCCTTTCCCCAGACACATGAGCCATTGTCACTTCCAGACTGAGGTCACAGCAGCACTTGCAGTGTAGGTCCTCTGCTGTTGAAGGTCAGGTATCAAGTGAGAAAACAGACAGAAAATTGTGGTCACGTCCGCGGTGGTGCGTTCCGTCACTGGCGGCGTACATCGTCATTGGCTCCTGGGACCCATAGGGTCCAATGTTAACCAATGCAGGATTGCGCCGCGGTCTTTGAACGCCTACTGCGACGGTGTGCAACGCCAGCGCAGTTACCTCATTTCCCCTTGTCCCACCTTACAGGTCAGGCAGCCGCCATTTCAGGGGGCCACATGGCATTATTTTGAAATGCATTACACCTATCTAGGCTTTGCATACACACAGTAGCTTGGAAGTGTGGATTCAGCCTATCTGTATCAAAGGAGATTCTGAATAGAGCAGTAGTTGTCTTTCCCCCTGACCACAGGGACTGGACTTAGCTGACTGGCTCCCTGAGTCCCTGCTGCTCCTAAGACCCACCCCCCCACACCTGCTCTGGCCCCTTAAGTTTGTGGAGGGAAGCCCAAGACAGCCACCTCCATTTTATGAGCCTCTGCATCTCCCCTGTGTCCTGATACAGCCCAGTGTTTCAAGGATTGCAAAAATACCTGGTAAGGAGCCCTGAGATTTTTCTGGGTAAATAGTATTATTTGTTCAAAAGTGTTTATGTCAGCTACCTGTGTCTGTTTTACTGTGGACTCTCTGTGTTTCAGGCAGCCTGGCCTCTTTTAAAGTGGTGTTTTTTTTTTAATTGGTTTTTGCCGTGACTGTGTGAATTGCCTTGCTAGTTTGTGGCACATAACTCCCCACACCCTTTTTTTCTTCTAAGTAAAAAGGCTACATACATCTTGCAGAGTGTGTTTTTAGGAGACTGTTTTAATCTGTTTCTGTGATTTAAATTGTGCTTAAAAACTGTCTGCCCCCCTGTTTTTTTGCCTTGTTAAAAAGCCCGATTTCAGAGTGTGTGCCCAGCAGTATTCCAGGTTTTGTTTCTTAAACAATCTCTCCCTTACCTGGAAAGTAGACTCTGCTAGCTTGGAAGTGTGGATTCAGCCTGTCTGTATCCAAGGAGATTCTGAATAGAGTAGCAGTTGCCTTTCCCCCTGACCACAGAGACTGGACTTCAGTTTACTTGCTCCTTATATAAGTTCCTATTGGTTGTTGCATATGTTGTTGTGATAGGTTGTTGGGAGATGGTCTTTCCATTGGTGGCTGGCTCCAGGGCTGGGGTTATGATTGTTGGATAGGGCTGAGAATCTGATTGGCTGTTGGTTCTAGGGCTGAGATTGGTGGATAGGGCTGGGATTCTGATTGGCTGTTGGTTCTAGGGTTGTGATTGGTGGATAGGGCTGAGATTCTGATTGGATGTTGGTTCTAGGGCTGGGATTGGTGGATAGGGCTGGGATTCTGATTGGCTGTTGGTTCTAGGGCTGTGGTTGGTGGATAGGGCTGGGATATTGATTGGCTGTTGGTTCTAGGGCTGTGATTGGTGGATAGGGCTTAGATTCTGATTGGCTGTTGGTTCTAGGGCTGTGGTTGGTGGATAGGGCTGGAATTCTGATTGGTTGCTGGTTTTAGGGCTGGGGCTGTGATTGGGGGTCAGGAATAGGGCTATAATTGGGCTGGGTCTCCCATTAGTTGTTTGAATAAGGGCTAGAAATTGGATTGGCTAGGGTTAGGACCAGCTTCTTATTGGCCAGTAGGGCTATTAAAGGCTAGGACTCAGGACGTCTCAGCCCGGGCGTCGAGGCAAAAGGCGGAGAGGACAAGGGCAGTTGCCTGTTTGGGCCTGTTCGGGACAGGTGGGGACTAGGGCCTAGGTCCAGAAATGCTGCCCAATTCACAATGGACCAGGAATGGTTCCAGCCCCTACACATCCCTCAACATGTGAACACATATTCTACAAAGGAATCCAACTCAGGCATCACAAACTGACCACAGACAGATTGCATTGTCCCATCACCCAACACAATACCCTTTATACAACACATATACACATATCCCCCACAACTACAACAGTCAAACACCTGCATTCTCACAGCAAACACTACTGTGTCCACTCCCACTAACACAACCTGCCATCACCCACACAATACAAAACTACAGTATACATTTCTCTCAGTCTCAGCCTTCCAGATACACACTCTCTGCTCATACTAACCAACAACACTATCCACTGTTTGCTCCACACAGACCACCTGTCATCATAACAATGCAAAAACCCTGCCTTCAAACACACCATCTACAAACACACTTCCCCTCTCTTCACCAATTACACACAACCATACAATCCCCACACTTCACTCCACCACACATATTACCTCTTCCAGTCATCGCAACTAACACTAACTCCCCTGACACACATCCATCACCTCTTACACACCTCGTACATTCATCTCCAAAACACATCAACACCCCATCTAACACTCAAATTCTACTCACCAGCACTAACTCACATAAAAATCCCTCACCAAAAACAACTACACCAATATCCCCTCTCACTATTCCACAAAAACAGTACAGACCACAAACATCAGCACATCAAATCAACACAAACTTACATTACACTTATCGTCATACCCACTCCCACCCTGAGGACTACACAAAGAATACAAATTCCGTCCTATCTACACCCCTACTTTCTCACTCTTCACAAACACCTACCACAAGCACCACAATCCAGCAACTTTCATTCACTCGCCTCTCCTCCATTGCACAATTTAGAGCCTTACATCATGATCCACATTCTCCTCCACCACCCCTAACCCATACTCCATCCACACTAAACAAACGCAAACAAAATAAAAAACATGCCACTCATAGCAACCTCGTATCCCCTTGTCTATTACATAATAAGACTACCCTACAAAAAACAGTACACTCCTCATGGCTCGCTCAGCCACCAAGTCCACCACCCACACACACAGACCCAACAAAATGCCTCCTTAACCTGCTGGAAGAGGAACACTATATTGAAAAGCAAGACTATTGTGAGCCTCAAACAGTTACCACAACTAGCAACACTCCTGCTTCAAGCTCACATTATACTACTTACCCTTCTCCTAAACAAAACAACACTACCACTAACACACCTTTTTTAAATTGCCAGCTCATAAATGCTCGATCACTCTAAAAAAACAAGCACCACATCTACGACCTCTCACAGACACACAACCTGACTTACTATTCATAACAGAATCCTGGTTGGGAGATGACATGGCCCCAGTGTTGCACAAAGCTGTTCCTCCAGGCTATCAAACCATCACACAAAACCGTATAGGCAAGAGAGGAGGTGGACTAGCTATTATATTCAAACAGGCATTGAACCTCAGTAAAACAGACAACATCTCCATACAAGGTTGTGAAGCCCTCCTTACCAGATGCCACCCTACTCCAACTTCCTCCTGTAACTTTCTCCTCCTTTACTGACCTCCACCTAAAAACTCCACATTCCCAGGTACTTTTCTAGACACTGTCTCAAACCTTATTACAGTATACTCCAACCTATGCATTCTTGGGGATCTAAACATTTGGTTTGACAAACCCAATATGCCCCATCCAAAAGCTATCACCACTGGCCTAGTCGCATTGAACCTACATCAGATTGTACACAATCCCACACACATCACTGGTCACATCCTAGATGTCATTTTTACTAAGCCTGAACTAGTTACTATTCATAGCATCACGCCAATCACTTGGTCAGACAACCATTTGATAACTTTCCGACATACAACTCCACAAATCAACACACCCGACAACTACTTATATACATACACCTGTCGACCATGGAGCAAACTCAATTTGGATGACTAAGAAACACAACTAACAGCCAACACAGATCTAGATACAATTAATTATGTGGCAAAACTTTATGAGTGGCTACAGGAAGCTTTTGATATCTTAATACCACTCAGACAAACTAAACACAACAAAAGAAAACCAACACCTTGGAGAAACACAGAACTTAAAAAGATAAAGCAACAAATCAGAAAGTTGCAGTGGAACAGGCTCAAAACAAACAACAGTCAAGACAAACTGCAGCCACACAAACTTAACAGGATATACAAATCATCAATCAAAAAAGCTAAAAAAGGATACTACTCAGACAGAATTCAAAATGCTCAATCTACAACCAAGGAATTTTATAAAATTCTCAATTAGTTTTGAAAACCTACATGCATGGAAGGAAGTCATCCCACTGCTCAAGATTTCCCAAACAAATTGGCAACTCACTACACAACCAAGGCAGACACATTGGACTCCTATTTAAAACAGAAGAAAAACATCAGCCCCAACCCCTTTGCTAAAATACCCTCTAAGAATAAACCAATCCAACCTCTACAGTCCTTCAAACAAATATCCCAGGGTGAATTTATGGATTTGGTCAAAGCAAGCAGACCTTCCGGTTGCCCTTCTGACCCTTGCCCACCACAAATCTTCAAGAACATTCTTCTATCTACTTCCGCTGCCACACCTGTAAGAAGAATCATCAACAACTCTTCAACCTCAGGAACTTTTCCTGTAGACCTGAAAAAGGCATACATACGACCTTTATTAAAGAAAACAAACCTAGACCTCCAAGACCCCAACAATTACAGACCAATCACAAATGGACCTTTGCTGGGCAAATTGATAGAAAGAGCAGCATTCGCCCAGATGTCACAATTCATTGAAGACAATTCTATACTTTCAGACTTCCAAACTGGATTCCGCCCAGGAAGAAGCACTGAATCGGCACTCATAGCAATCTGGGATGATCTTAAAAACACAGTCGACCGAAATGGAGTTGCTGCTGTATTTCTCTTGGACCTCTCGGCTGCCTTTGATACGGTTGACCATGACACCCTAATTAAAAGACTCCGCGAAGCCAGCATACAAGGGATTGCTCTCGACTGGATTACTTCCTATCTTCAAAGAAGATCTAATATCATCCACTCGCCCCCCTTCTCGTCCGAACCCTACCTCACAAAAGCAGGGGTCCCCAAGGATCAATCATCTCACCTTTGCTTTTCAACATCTACATGATATGTTTACCAGAACTGATCAATGATTTCCATCTAACATGCTACAACTATGCAGATGACACACAAATACTACTTAAATTAGAATGCCCCAAAAACATTGAAAACTCAGAAATCTTCAGTTGCCTCAGAGCCGTTGATCAGTGGATGACCTGGAGCCATCTCAAACTAAATACCTCCAAAACAGAAATACTCATATGTGGTGACTGGAAAAATTATGACCCTCTGTGTGTCTGGCCTGACGATCTCGGACCACCTCCTCAATTATCCAAGGAAGTTAAAAACCTAGGAATCACCATGGATTCCAAGTTAACTATGAATGTCCAAGTGAATAAATTAGCACAAACAAACTTCATCACCTTGAAGACTTTACGACGCATCTTCCCCCACCTCGGATTTCCACGCAAGGTGCAAGCTACTATCTCGCTTGTACTATCCAAACTGGATTATGCCAATGGCCTCTACCATGGATCATCTCTATCTATTATGAAAAAACTACAACGTAACCAGAATTCCGCAGCCAGGCTACTATTACATGTAAAGCCGCAAGCCCAAATCTCCCCTGCCTTGAGAGCACTACACTGGTTACCCGTTGCCAGAAGATGCACTTTCAAGCTGCTTTGTATCACCCACAAAGCTATACATAGAACGGGACCACTTTTTATCAGAAACAAAATAACCAAATACATCCAACAAAGAAACCTCCGCTCAAGATTGGCACCCCGGCTTAGAACACCACCATACAAGAAAAAGACTATAGGTGGTACATCCTTCTCCGTTCAAGCAGCCAAACTATGGAATTCATTACCCCCAAATATAAGAGCCACAGATAAATTTCTTGTCTTCAGAAAACTACTCAAGAGTTGGCTCTTTCCTTCATAACCACCATATTCAAACAACTATGGACTGCATATGCCTATGTTGATAAATATGTTTTTCAGATTATTTATATATTTCTAGTTATGTATAGTTCTTTAGAAAATATGTATCGCTACTATGTCATAACAATAAAATACACACACACTCTTTAAACCTGTTTGACTAAGTATATTTTACCCATGGCTCTAATTATGTATTGTATATACATATGTGTGTGTATTCATGTGTGTTTGTATGTGTGTGTGTATGTATGTATATATTTATATATGTATATATATATATATATATATATATATATATATATATATATATATATATATGTATGTATGTGTATATGTTGTTTCTGTGCTTGGCATGTTCGTGGGTCATTGCATGGCTCCTGGGTGGGTTGTTATACTAAATATCTATGAATTCCTGCTCTCATCTTATCACACTTATCTACCCATCATCATATGTCATGTCTCTATCAAACTAGCCTCCATTCTCACTCTGACTCATCCCAAATCCTTTCTACTACTTTCATCTCCTAAATAACTCTGCCTAAGCTCTTCCCTCCGCTTCCACATCTAACTCACCAAACCTCACTCTACTACCATGACCTCCCACACAACCCTACTAAATTCTCCTGCATTTATCTCACCCTGCTTCTATGCTCTCCCTAACCCTTCCACATACTCTTCCCTCCTCCATCCCCCTTTACTCATCCCAAGGCTTTGGGTTGAGTAAATTAAGGATATACTCCTAATTAACACTTCTGGATTTCTTTCCTCCTCCACCCCTCCGTTACTCCGGTCAGTCTAACTAACAAACTCTCATATCCGCGGCTCAAATTAACTCATAATAATACTAAAACTGTACTCATTATTTCCCGATACTACTCCATCACTAATTCTTGTTGGGTTCCAGAGTAGCGTGCTACTCACCGAAAAGTGCTTCGACGCCTCGTCAGGGGTAGTAAGCGCAATATAAATACGATTACAATACAATACAATACAGTGACAGGCACATTGCAGATTGACAAATGTGTGCAAGAATTTTTTTTAAATACCTCAGTGTTGGCTGACTCTCTGCTCGCTGTTCTCGTTCATACGGCACGTCCGCTGGGGCAGGTGAGGAGATGGCGGCATCCTCTGGTGTACAGACCGCTGGTGGACCTGTCGACAATGGAAGATAGACACATAATAGTCACCTACAGACTTGATCGTGCAACAATCCATGAACTGTGTGCCCAGTTAGAGCCAGACCTGATGTCAGCTATCCGCCATCCCACAGGAATCCCCCCTCTAGTGCAGGTCCTGTCAGTGCTCCATTTCCTGGCAAGTGGGTCTTTTCAAACTACAGTGGCCGTTGCATCAGGGATGTCCCAGCCAATGTTCTCTAACGTGTTGTCCAGAGTGTTGTCTGCCCTGCTGTAACACATGCGCAGCTACATCGTTTTCCCTCAGGTGGAGAATTTGCCCACAGTGAAAGGTGACTTGTATGCCCCGGGACATATCCCCAACATCATAGGTGCCATTGATGGGACACATCTGGCATTGGTACCCCCCGCAGGAGTGAACAGGTGTACAGAAATCGGAAGAGCTACCATTCAATGAATGTGCAGATGGTGTGTTTGGCAGGCCAATACATCCCCCATGTGAATGCCAAGTGTCCAGGCTCAGTGCATGACGCTTACATTTTGAGGAATAGCAGCATCCCTTTGGTGATGGGGCAACTCCAGAGGCACCGTGTGTGGCTAATAGGTGGGGACAAGGACCCTATACCATGTGAATAGTTGTCTGGGTCTGGGGTTGTCCCTAAGGGTTAATGTGTGTCTAACAGTTGTCCCTCGACATTTGCAGGTGACTCTGGGTACCCCAACCTGTAATGGCTACTGACCCCAGTGAGAAATCCCAGGACAAGGGCAGAGGAACGCTACAATGAGGCACATGGGCGAACTAGGAGAGTGATCGAACGGACCTTCGGCCTCCTGAAGGCCAGGTTCCGGTGCCTCCATATGACAGGTGGTTCTCTCTACTAATCACCAAAGAAGGTGTGCCAGATCATCGTGGCCCGCTGTATGCTGCACAACCTGGCTTTGCGACGACAGGTGCCTTCTCTGCAGGAGGATGGTCCAGAAGGAGGTCTTGTGGCAGCTGTGGAGCCTGTGGACAGTGAAGAAGAGGAGGCAGAAGAAGAGGATAACAACAGAAACAACGTTATCCAGCAGTACTTCCAGTGAGACACAGGTAAGAAGATGTCACTGGCTCACACATCTCATACAATTGTTAGACCTATCATATGTCTGTCACTTTCACCCAGTGTATGGACCCTGACTTGTCACTTTGCCTTTCCATTTCACAGATGTGTGTCCCACTGTGAGACTTCTGCTATATTACCTCAAGGACTAGAGCTGTGTGTTATAGGTATGTTGACAATACAATCGACATTCCTATTTTCCTTAGTTACTGCACATACACATTTGTGAAAGCACAGACTGACTCCAGCTTGTTTTGTGATTCAAGGGTGTTTATTTCAGTGCAAGATAGTGGAGGGGGTTGTAAAATGGGCAGGGATGATGGTGGAGGATTGTCCATGGCAGAGTCCAGTCTATTTGTTTCACATGTACATTGTCCAAAGGGGCATAGGAAGTGGAGCAAGGGCAGTTGATAGATGGACAGGGTGACAAAGTGGGACAGAAGGATGACAATGAGGGTGGTCTCATTTCCTGGCGGGGGTCTTGGCATTGTTCTATGTCTTTGTCCTGGATCTCAGGGACTGTTTGCGGGGTGGTTCTCCATCTGCAGGGGGTGGGGTGCTGGTGTCGTGGTCCTGTGGTGGTGCCTCCTGTCCAATAGCGCCGACAGAGGTGGTGGGCTGTTCATCATCCAGGTTAGTGTCAGGGGCCCCTTGTTGTGCTACAGTGCCCCTCCTGGTGTTCACAAGATCCTTCAGCACCCCTACAATGGTGACCAGGGTGGTGTTAATGGATGTGAGTTCCTCCCTGATCCCCAAATACTGTTCATCCTGCAGCCGCTGGGTCTCCTGAAATTTGGCCAGTACCATTGCCATCGTCTCCTGGGAATGATGGTACGCTCCCATGATGTTGGAGAGGGACTCGTGGAGAGTGGGTTCCCTGGGCCTGTCCTCCCCCTGTCGCACAGCAGTCCTCCCAGTTCCCCTGTTTTCCTGTTCCTCTGTCCCCTGAACCGTGTGCCCACTGACACTTCCCCAAGGTCCCTGATTTTCTTGGGGTGGTGGTTTTGCCTGGGTTCCATGTATTGGTGGACACACTGCTGCTTGACGTGTCCTGGGGACAGAGGGATGGGCCCGCTGGGTGGGTGCTGGCTGGTGTTTCCTGAGGGGGATGCTCTGTGGTGGCATGTGTCAGTGTGAGGGGAACCGACTGTCCTGAGGTCCCAGATGGGCCGGGCTGGTCATCTTCATCCAGTTGGACAGAGATGCTGTCATCACTGTGGGCCTCTTCTGTGGGGGGAGTGGACATGTCTGGAACCTCCTGTCCGGTGACGTTGCGTAGGGGTCCTGCAGGGGTGTAAAGGCATGATTATTGCATCTGTGTGTGCCATCGTGTGCAATGGGTGGGTGACCCTGTACTCCAGTGCTTGCATTCTTGTCTTGGTCCTTGTGTGATATTTGGTTTGGGGTCTGTGTGGGTATCTGCAGTGGACATGCTTTGGTGATGGGTGTCCATGCTTTGTTGTTGCATGCAGGGCTTGGTATTGGGATGTGTGGGTTGTGATAGTGCGGCATATGTGAGGTGTTGGAGTGGTGGGGGTGAGGGTGAGGGTATGTGATAGCATGCAGGTAGGGGGGGATGTAATAGTTAAGATTTGCCTTACCAGAGTCCATTCCTCCTGCTACTCGTGCGAGGCCCTCAGGTTGCAGTATAGCCAAGACCTGCTCCTCCCATGTTGTTAGTTGTGGGGGAGGAGGTGGGGGTCCGGCGCCAGTCCTCTGAACTGCAATCTGGTGTCTTGAGACCACAGAATTCACCTTCCCCCGTAGGTCGTTCCACCTCTTCCTGATGTCATCCCATGTTCTTGGATGCTGTCCCACTGCGTTGACCCTGTCTAAGATTCTGCGCCATAGCTCCATCTTCCTAGCTATGGAGGTGTGCTGCACCTGTGATCCGAATAGCTGTGGCTCTACCCGGATGATTTCATCCACCATGACCCTGAGCTCCTCCTCAGAGAACCTGGGGTGTCTTTGCGTGGCCATGGTGTGGTGTGGGTGATGTGTGGGGTGGTGTGTTTCAGGTCCTGAGCTCGCCCCCCACGACCGCAGCACCAACCTGCTGCCTCCTGCCTCTGTCCCCTGACCACGCTGCTGTTTGCGTGTTCGAGGCCCTCCTCCACCCGCAGGCATCCTCCTGCGCCTCATCCCTGGGGTCTAGTGGGCTCTGACTAGCTTCACTTGACCCGTGTGCCGCTTTCCGCCGTCCCGTAAGTGTTTTTCGTTTTTTCGCTTTTTCCAGCGCCTCGCCGCCGGCGCTTCTGCCCCCTTTGTGCCCCCCTGATTGCTGTCTCCCCGATCGTATATTGTGCCATTATTGTTTTTCTGATTGTGTGCTTTTCTTATTGTAACTGCTTGTATTTTGCT
This sequence comes from Pleurodeles waltl, assembly GCF_031143425.1. Classification (NCBI taxonomy): domain Eukaryota; kingdom Metazoa; phylum Chordata; class Amphibia; order Caudata; family Salamandridae; genus Pleurodeles; species Pleurodeles waltl. Next base: position 652,965,658 of record NC_090446.1, on the reverse strand, counting down.
CGTTTTCAGTGTTTTGCCCCTTGTGCGCTCCCCGTTCCCTGCCGCTGCCTCCCTGCGGCCCCGCCCCCCTCGCGCCCCCATTTGCCGCTCCCTCCCGCCTCCCAGCTGCTCCTCCCTCCCCCCTCCCCCCTCCCTTCTTAATGGCTGGCGCTGCGCGTCGCGAGTGAGCGACCTCTGACCTGTTTCAGGTCCTGAGCTCGCCCCCCACGACCGCAGCACCAACCTGCTGCCTCCTGCCTCTGTCCCCTGACCACGCTGCTGTTTACGTGTTCGAGGCCCTCCTCCACCCGCAGGCATCCTCCTGCGCCTCATCCCTGGGGTCTAGTGGGCTCTGACTAGCTTCACTTGACCCGTGTGCCGCTTTCCGCCGTCCCGTAAGTGTTTTTCGTTTTTTTCGCTTTTTCCAGCGCCTCGCCGCCGGCGCTTCTGCCCCCTTTGTGCCCCCCTGATTGCTGTCTCCCCGATCGTATATTGTGCCATTATTGTTTTTCTGATTGTGTGCTTTTCTTATTGTAACTGCTTGTATTTTGCTCGTTTTCAGTGTTTTGCCCCTTGTGCGCTCCCCGTTCCCTGCCGCTGCCTCCCTGCGGCCCCGCCCCCCTCGCGCCCCCATTTGCCGCTCCCTCCCGCCTCCCAGCTGCTCCTCCCTCCCCCCTCCCCCCTCCCTTCTTAATGGCTGGCGCTGCGCGTCGCGAGTGAGCGACCTCTGACCTGTTTCAGGTCCTGAGCTCGCCCCCCACGACCGCAGCACCAACCTGCTGCCTCCTGCCTCTGTCCCCTGACCACGCTGCTGTTTACGTGTTCGAGGCCCTCCTCCACCCGCAGGCATCCTCCTGCGCCTCATCCCTGGGGTCTAGTGGGCTCTGACTAGCTTCACTTGACCCGTGTGCCGCTTTCCGCCGTCCCGTAAGTGTTTTTCGTTTTTTTCGCTTTTTCCAGCGCCTCGCCGCCGGCGCTTCTGCCCCCTTTGTGCCCCCCTGATTGCTGTCTCCCCGATCGTATATTGTGCCATTATTGTTTTTCTGATTGTGTGCTTTTCTTATTGTAACTGCTTGTATTTTGCTCGTTTTCAGTGTTTTGCCCCTTGTGCGCTCCCCGTTCCCTGCCGCTGCCTCCCTGCGGCCCCGCCCCCCTCGCGCCCCCATTTGCCGCTCCCTCCCGCCTCCCAGCTGCTCCTCCCTCCCTTCTTAATGGCTGGCGCTGCGCGTTGCGAGTGAGCGACCTCTGACCTGTTTCAGGTCCTGAGCTCGCCCCCCACGACCGCAGCACCAACCTGCTGCCTCCTGCCTCTGTCCCCTGACCACGCTGCTGTTTGCGTGTTCGAGGCCCTCCTCCACCCGCAGGCATCCTCCTGCGCCTCATCCCTGGGGTCTAGTGGGCTCTGACTAGCTTCACTTGACCCGTGTGCCGCTTTCCGCCGTCCCGTAAGTGTTTTTCGTTTTTTTCGCTTTTTCCAGCGCCTCGCCGCCGGCGCTTCTGCCCCCTTTGTGCCCCCCTGATTGCTGTCTCCCCGATCGTATATTGTGCCATTATTGTTTTTCTGATTGTGTGCTTTTCTTATTGTAACTGCTTGTATTTTGCTCGTTTTCAGTGTTTTGCCCCTTGTGCGCTCCCCGTTCCCTGCCGCTGCCTCCCTGCGGCCCCGCCCCCCTCTCGCCCCCATTTGCCGCTCCCTCCCGCCTCCCAGCTGCTCCTCCCTCCCCCCTCCCTTCTTAATGGCTGGCGCTGCGCGTCGCGAGTGAGCGACCTCTGACCTGTTTCAGGTCCTGAGCTCGCCCCCCACGACCGCAGCACCAACCTGCTGCCTCCTGCCTCTGTCCCCTGACCACGCTGCTGTTTGCGTGTTCGAGGCCCTCCTCCACCCGCAGGCATCCTCCTGCGCCTCATCCCTGGGGTCTAGTGGGCTCTGACTAGCTTCACTTGACCCGTGTGCCGCTTTCCGCCGTCCCGTAAGTGTTTTTCGTTTTTTACGCTTTTTCCAGCGCCTCGCCGCCGGCGCTTCTGCCCCCTTTGTGCCCCCCTGATTGCTGTCTCCCCGATCGTATATTGTGCCATTATTGTTTTTCTGATTGTGTGCTTTTCTTATTGTAGCTGCTTGTATTTTGCTCGTTTTCAGTGTTTTGCCCCTTGTGCGCTCCCCGTTCCCTGCCGCTGCCTCCCTGCGGCCCCGCCCCCCTCGCGCCCCCATTTGCCGCTCCCTCCCGCCTCCCAGCTGCTCCTCCCTCCCCCCTCCCTTCTTAATGGCTGGCGCTGCGCGTCGCGAGTGAGCGACCTCTGACCTGTTTCAGGTCCTGAGCTCGCCCCCCACGACCGCAGCACCAACCTGCTGCCTCCTGCCTCTGTCCCCTGACCACGCTGCTGTTTGCGTGTTCGAGGCCCTCTTCCACCCGCAGGCATCCTCCTGCGCCTCATCCCTGGGGTCTAGTGGGCTCTGACTAGCTTCACTTGACCCGTGTGCCGCTTTCCGCCGTCCCGTAAGTGTTTTTAGTTTTTTTCGCTTTTTCCAGCGCCTCGCCGCCGGCGCTTCTGCCCCCTTTGTGCCCCCCTGATTGCTGTCTCCCCGATCGTATATTGTGCCATTATTGTTTTTCTGATTGTGTGCTTTTCTTATTGTAACTGCTTGTATTTTGCTCGTTTTCAGTGTTTTGCCCCTTGTGCGCTCCCCGTTCCCTGCCGCTGCCTCCCTGCGGCCCGCCCCCCTCGCGCCCCCATTTGCCGCTCCCTCCCGCCTCCCAGCTGCTCCTCCCTCCCCCCTCTCCCCTCCCTTCTTAATGGCTGGTGCTGCGCGTCCGCGCAGCGGGCGCGCCGCTGGCGCGCCGGAGGCGCGCCAGAGGCAAGCCCGTCTGCACCCGTCCGCGCCTGGACCGCGCCCAGCACCACACCCCCTAGCCCTCGCGCCCCCCGCATCCGCTACTCGATCAACGAACTCCGCGCCTTCAACCCCGGCCCCTCCACTGAATGCTACCGGGCATCCCCGAAGCACACTAAAGGACCTTTTTCCTGCCGTACCTGCAACTTCTCCTGCATCAGAACGACCAATCCAACTACGAAAACATCCAACCCCAACCACCTGAACTGCATCCTCATCAACACCCGCTCCGCACGAAAACACGCCATCGAGCTCTGGGATTTGCTCGACACCACTGCTCCTGACGTGGCTTTCCTGACCGAAACCTGGTGGAACGACTCCTCGTCTCCGGACATCGCCATCGCCATACCGGACGGCTACAAAATCACCAGAAGAGATCGAAACAACGGAATCGGCGGCGGAATAGCCATCGCTCACAAAGCTACCCTCAAAATCCACACCCACTCGGACGACACCCTCAGGACAGCCGAACACCTCCACTTCCAGATCCACACGGACCCCAACACGACCCTCAGAGGAACCCTCATTTACCGCCCTCCAGGACCAAGAGCCCCCTTCAACGACACCATCGCCGACCTTGCAAGCACCCACGCCCTCGCTTCCCCGGATTACATCCTCCTGGGAGATCTGAACTACCATCTGGAAAATGCCAACGACGTCAACACCGCGTCACTGACCTCCAACCTCCTCAACCTCGGTCTCCGCCAGCTAGTCAACACACCTACCCACATCGCCGGTCACACCCTTGACCCCCTCTTCACCTCCAGCAACCACATTTCCTTCAGCCACACCTCCGAACTCCACTGGACTGACCATCACTGTGTCCATTTCACCTATAAGAAAACCACAGAGCAACACCGCATCCAGCTTCCTCCCCACCGCCGCTGGGGCAAAGTCACCCAAGAACAACTGACCAGCACCCTCATCAACAACCTTCCACCCGACGCAATCGACCCGAGCACAGCCGCCAACAACCTCCATCAATGGATCCTCGACTGCGCCAACACCCTTGCCCCTCTCAAGAAACCCACCACCATCCAAGGAAAGAAAAAACCAGCCTGGTTCACAGACGATCTCACCACCTCCAAAAGCAACTGCCAGAAGCTCCAAAAAAAATGGATCCAAGAACGCACACCCGACAACCTCGCCGCCCTCAAAAACGCCAACCGCGAACACCACCAACGGATCCGCACCGCCAAGCGCGCCCACTTCACCGAACGTATCAACAACAACGCCCACGACTGCAAAGAACTCTTCGGCATCGTGAAGGAACTCTCCAATCCGAAAGCCAACTCCAACGACATCCCGCCCTCCCAGAAACTCTGCGACGACCTCTCCACCTTCTTCCACCAGAAAATCACCACCATCCACGACAGCTTCATCACCGGTACACCGCCAGACCCCACCCCCGACGTCTCCTCCCGCGACTGCCGCCTCACCGCCTGGACCCACGTGGAAGAGGCAGAAACCATAGCAACCATGAACACCATCCACTCAGGCTCCCCCACGGACCCCTGCCCCCATCATGTTTTCAACTCAGCCAACGCCACCATCGCCCCCGAACTCCGCAAGATCATCAACCTCTCCTTCACTTCTGCCACCTTCCCGGACAGCTGGAAACACGCAGAAATCCAACCCCTCCTCAAAAAACCCAAGGCTGACCCCAACGACCTCAAAAACTTCCGTCCGATCTCTCTCCTCCCTTTTCCAGCGAAAGTCATCGAGAAGATCGTCAACACTCAGCTCACCCACTTCCTCGAAGACAATTCCATCCTGGACCCCTCACAATCCGGATTCAGACGAAACCGCAGCACTGAGACCGCCCTCCTCGCCGCCACAGATGACATCAGACATCAATTGGACAACGGCGAAACCTCAGCCCTCATCCTCCTCGACCTATCAGCCGCTTTTGACACCGTCTGCCACCGCACCCTACTGACCCGCCTCCAGGAAGCCGGCATCCAAGATAAAGCCCTCCACTGGATCTCATCCTTCCTCTCCGACAGAATGCAGAGAGTCCGTCTCTCCCCTTTCCGCTCCAAAGCCACCAACCTCATCTGCGGCGTCCCCCAAGGATCCTCCCTCAGCCCCACGTTGTTCAACGTCTACATGGCCCCCCTCGCTCAACTGGCCCGCCAACATCATCTCAGCATCATCTCCTACGCCGACGATACCCAGCTCGTCCTCTCCCTGACCAAAGACCCGCTCACCGCCAAAACAAACCTCCACGAGGGACTAAAATCCATCGCCGATTGGATGAACAACAGTCGCCTGAAACTCAACTCCGACAAGACGGAAGTCCTCATCCTTGGACGCACTCCCTCGGCCTGGAACGACTCATGGTGGCCCTCCGTCCTCGGACCCCCACCCACCCCTGCCAGCCACGCAAGAAACCTCGGCTTCATCCTGGACTCCGCCCTCACCATGTCCAAACAGGTCAGCGCCGTCTCCTCCTCCTGTTTCAACACCCTTCGAATGCTCCGCAGAATCTTCAAGTGGATTCCAACAGAAACCAGAAAGACGGTGACCCAGGCCCTCGTCAGCAGCAGACTTGACTACGGCAACGCACTCTACACAGGCATCCCAACCAAAGACATCAAACGCCTCCAACGTATCCAAAATGCCTCCGCCTGACTGATCCTCAACATACCCCGCCGAAGTCACATCTCCCCTCACCTAAAGGAACTCCACTGGCTCCTGGTAGACAAGAGGATCAGCTTCAAACTCCTGACCCACGCTCACAAGGCACTTCACAACACCGGACCCTCCTACCTCAACACCAGACTCAACTTCTACACTCCAACACGTCAACTCCGATCCGCCAACCTCGCCCTCGCCATCGTACCCCGAATCCAGCGCAAGACATCCGGCGGCAGATCCTTCTCCTTCCTCGCCGCCAAGACCTGGAACTCTCTCCCCACATCTCTTCGCCAGACCCAGGACCTCCTCGCTTTCAGAAGGCTCCTCAAGACCTGGCTCTTCGACCGCTAAACCAGCAGCGCTCCCCCCCCCCCCCCCTCAGCGCCTCGAAACCCTGACGGGTACATAGCGCGCTTTATAAATACTATGATTGATTGATTGATTGTGTGTGTTGTGATGTGTGAGGGGATGTGTTTGTGTGTGTTGTCTGAGGTGCGTGATGTGTGAGTGATGGTGTTGTGTGCCTGTGGATGCTAGTACTGTTGATGGTGGTGTCTCTCTGTGTGCTTCTTTCGGAATCTTTGGTAGTAAGGGTTTGTGGGTGATGTGGGTGTGTGTTTTATATTGGATATGGTGTGTTGGAGTGGTGTGTGTATGTGTGTCAGGTGTGTGTATTTCGAATTGTCCAATGTGGTTGTGTTTTGTATATGTGTGTGTATTTTGAGCGTGGCGGTGTGTACCGCCATTGGAATACCGCGGTTGAAAGACCACTGCATGGATTCGTGGGTCTTGATAGTGTGGGCGGATTCCTGTTGGCGTGACGGTGTCGGTTTTGTTATCGCCATTTTATTACTGACCTTTGGTGTGGCGGACTTGTGTGGGTGTCTCGATTTTGGCGGATTCCAGCCTGTGGGTTGTAATAGTTGTAGCGGGATTCCGCCGCCGCAGCGGTGTGTTGGTGGTCTTCTGCACAGCGGTAAGCAGGATTTACCGCCAATGTTGTAATGAGGGCCTTAGTCTCCCACACCGCGGGTGATTCTGCAGCTCAAACTCCAGTAGTCTCATTAGAATAATGAGAGCATGTGTGACAGATTAGTATTAACAGGCCTTTTTATCTGTGTGACTAAAGTGGTGAGCACCAGTCCACATGTGTAAAGCCCTGTGGGTGTGTACTTAATGCACCCTTCGCTTGCATTGATTGTGTGTAGCACAGAACAGTGAGGGCTTCTTGCACTTGCTGTGATGTGTGTGCGCCTGTGAATGAGGCATACCATGATGGCTTTGGGTTCTATTATAGAATTCCTGGTCCCCAAAAGGATAATAGTGGCGAGGACTGCCATCCCTCGCCAGAAGATGTGGATTGCTGACATTCCTGAAGGTTAGGGTGGGAACACATTCCCTGGGGGAAGTGGAGCAGAGCATCGTCTTTGTACATCAAAGGTCTCTGTATCTAGTGGGGTATGGGCTCATTGTCAGGAAGATGGGGGGCATTGTAAAATCATGCATTCTTGATAGAGAAGAAGGCTTAGGCCTTTGAACCTTTAAGAGTCACATTTTACTGTAGGCTGACATCCAGGTGTGATCCCCAGTTACCGCTTTCGTCTGTGTAGTGGGTCAGTCAGATGGAAGCCACTCCTGCTGTGGCAGACTGCCTCTTTGACAAAGAGCAGGGCAGTGTTGGGAGTACTTCAAAGTAGTTGATGCCCACAAGCAGAATTTCAAAGGCTCGAACACTAAATCCCACATGTGTCTGGATTTGGACTATAAAGGTTGAGTTCTATACTTTGCTCTACAGCACTGTTCATCAGGAGGAAGAAGGTCGTCAAGACTTAGAGCTGAGTAAATGAAAACTAACTGGGGGTCAAGGTTTGCCAGTCTCCCAGCAGTGAGAGGCCTTCACTCAGGAAACCAAACACACTTGCCCTGTCCCTGAAGCACCAGCCTTTTGCCTTCCAAAATCAGTGTGCCCTATGAGGAGGAGGAGAGATCATGGAGGGAGCAAGGCCCAGTGGGGACCCTGGAGAATGAATCTCTGTGAGGATACTGTGAGGTGCCCGGTCCATTTGGGACCAATGTTGCTTAGGAGCAATCCACTCTCTGTCGGAGGTCTGATACCCCCTTCACTGCTATACTGAAGTTGTGGGTTGTCGTCCAGTGGATCAGACACCATTGAGGCCATTGCTGTGTCTAAGACACCTGTATGCCAGGGTGGGGGGCACTGGGACCTCGGTTAGACGCCTGTTGGCACTGAACTTGCGGGGGACTATCAAGGACGTCACCCATATCTGTGAGCCCCATATGCCAGAGGGGGGACAAGAGGAGTGTTGAAGTTATCGCCCGGTGCATCCAACCCCATTGGGTCTGTTGTCTATGCCTGTGGCCCCATGTGCCTTGAGGGGGCTACTAGGGCTGTTGCATGTTTCAGGGAAGTCCCTGTGACTAGAGGAGAGACTCAGGAGCAAGTTCCGAAGCCATCTTGCTGTACTGCCATTGCTCCACCAAATTACCAGCAGGAACTGTAAAGGAGCTGGAAGCCATTGTCACCTGCGAGTGCCTCAGTCCATCACTCATCGAGTATGGAAGGGCGCAGTGCAAGCTGCTCATCGCTGCAGCTTGGAAATAAAAGCCCTGGCTTCCAAATTCTTCTTAAGGCCACGGATGGGTAGGACTGGAGCAGAGACGCTGACCCTTTAGGGGATTTGCATATGCTTTGCTAGTTAGCACCCAAAGAGATGGAACTTTCAAGACCAAAGCTAGACTTTGATGTGCGGGCAGCTCCTGCATGTTCTCACCCCCCAAATCTGCCAGAAACACTTTGGTTACCGTGGTGGAGAATGCAGGGAGGGGGCCTAAAGGGGCAGCACAGCCCAGATCAGCGCTAGGGCCCTAGCTTTGAAAGACATTCTGTGTGACCTATTTCATGTGCTATGCTTGCATGCAACATAATTACTTCTTTTCTTACCAAAAGAAGGTATTCAACTGGACAAATATATTATTGTGGGGGTCTCTGTGGGTATTTAGCAGTATGAGCCTATTCATACCTTGCATCCACCTCCCTCTGAAGAGCCTTGAACTGCTCGACCTACTCTTCCACTGAGAGTCAAGTATTGAAAGAACAGTATTTTGGCCTTTTACTCAGAGTCCATAGTAAGTCGGGCCCCTTAGCAGCAGGAGTGAAAAGCCACAACCCCTACTGTTGGGCCCAGTAACCCGTACTTGACCTGTGTCCCTCTGGAAGAGGTTGTGACTATCAGCAGCCATGTTGTTGAGGAAATCATTGAGAATCCTCTCCATTAAGTGGCAAAGCATGGGTTTGATTTCCTGTTTATTTAAAGTTTATTTATAAAACAATGACATTTACCATTACTAAGGAAACCTCAACCACACATTACTTTGCATTGTTTCCCACATATATTTATTTGTATTCACTTTAAGAAACAAGGATTAAAGTGGCATTAAAGGTAAGTGTTAAAATGAGATAATAACTAACGTTTAAAAAGGTGAAAGATATAATTTAGTGAAGTAACTATAAATTGGTCCCCTGCCATGCACTGCTTCTGAGCTCACATACGATATCACTCATGGTACCTTAAATGACATAATTGATGAGATCCCAAATGACATTAGTGATGACATCATGCAGTCGTTGCAAAAGGGTCCTCTTGGTTTGTGGACTCAAAGTAATTTAACATGCTACACCTATGCCCAATTTACTACCACCAATAAAATAATGATGGCTATAATCTTTGTCGTCTTGGCCCCTTGATATACCCCTGTAAAAAACTGTTGTCCAGAGATTTTTATTTTTAATTTGTGTTTTGTGTCATTAGAGAAGCAATTTAGCTTGGGTAGACATTGCTAATCCAGGCCAATTTCTTTCTCAACTACGTTTTTAAAAATGGAGGATGTGTTGCAGTGATGATATAATATTCAGGAACCATGAGACCCATATACTTCATTTTACAGACATAACATTGTTTGGGGAGACAAGTAGTCTTGTAGAGACACAAAATAACTTGTCAGAGCAAACCTTCCACCATTTCCCAAAATGGCAGCTCTATAATGATGTGTTTTGCCGTCCTGTTGGTAATTTATTTTAATATTGTTTTTCTTTCAGGTTTTTTGTTGATTCAAATTTGTAAACATGAGCGAAGCAGGTGGTAGCAGAGGATCTTTACCTCCTGACAGAGTGTTACTAACTACAAAATCTGAGGACTCCTTCAAGAAAGAAAAATGTGTCATATCCCAAACTAATCCAAAAGAAACTGCGTCCGGACAGAAGACAGTTTGAGATGCTGAAGAAATACAGCAAGATGAAGTTCACAAAAGATTAAAACCGATGGGTGAAGAGGATTGTTACAATTTTATCATTGTAACAACATGTGCTAGAAGTCGTATACAATGGAAAAAAGCCTGGAAAAAAGTTGTTAAAAAATAGCAGAAACCAGTGAGACACAACAAGAATCCGAGTCTTCTGAGAAAGCAATGACAACCAAATCCTATGTCCATCCAATTAGAAGATCGATGGCTACCTCTCGTCCACCTCCAACAACTGATCAGAAGGCAAAGGATCTTCATTGTGTTATCTTTGATTTAGCCAGACCAAGGGCCAAAGAGATTGATGAAAGAACAAAGTACAGAGTATGTGAGTCTCAAAGGACAAACATGTTTTTATCTGCAGCTAGTTTCTTCCATGATTAAGTTTTTAGCCGGGTAGCTGATCTAAACAGCGAGGTGAACGTATCTGCAGCGGATTTTTATGCCCACTCAAACATTCCCTTGCATACATTCAAAAATATGGCTGTACAGTGAGCTCCCAGCAGCAACGTAACTGCCAGACTTCAGTTAATTTTGCACTCTCTGAAAAAGCAAATAAAGTTTTAAAGCCACTCTTGAGTGCTGGCTATAGGTTGATACTCAATGAGATCAGAGAAATAATGGTCAACATTGATGATATTGTAGTGATCCATAACAGTTGTACTTTTATTTATATAGCGCATACTACCCCTGAAGAGGCATCAAAGAGCTTTTTGGCGAGTAGCACGCTACTCTGGAACCCAAACGAATTAGTGGTGGATTAGTACAGGAAAATATGAGAACAGTATTAGTATTAGTATTAGTATGAGTTAATTTGAGCGTAGGACATGTGAGGTTGTCAGTTGGATTGAATAAAGTAATGGAGGGATAGAGGAGGGACGAATCCAGAGTGTTAATTGGGAGTTTATAGTACTAGGATGAGGCTTGGGATGAGTGAAGGAAAGATGGAGGAGGGAAAGGTCTGTTGAAAGGGATAGGGAGATCAAGTAGTAGAATGGGTTTTGGGTGGGTCAAAGGAGAAATAAATGAGGGAGAAGTTAGTAGGGTTGTTTGGGAGATCATAGTAGTTGTTAGACTTGGCATCCTTGGCGTGGTCTCCCCTAACATTTTGCCTCTGTTTCCCAGGTTGCTGATGTGTGCTGGACTCTGTTGTTGCTGTTTTTGTTACTCTGGGCACTTTACCACTACTTCTAGTGCTAAAGTGTAAGTGCTCCTATGGAAAATGTATGTGAAATCGGCTTTCCATGATTGGCATAATTGATTTGCTAGTAAGTCCCTAGTACAGTGCACTAGAGGTGCCCAGGGCCTGGAAAGCAAATGCTACTAGTGGGCCAGCAACACTAGTTGTGCCACCCAAATTAGTAGCTTTTGTAAACATGGCTCAGACCTGCCACTGCAGTGCCTGTGTGTGCAGTTTTGAACTGCCAATATGACTTGGAAAGTGTACCCACTTGCCAGGCCCAAACCTTCCCTTTTCTTACATGTAGGTCACCCCTAGGGTAGGCCCTAGCTAGTCCCATGGGCAGGGTGAAGTTTATGTTTAATATAGGACATATAGGGGGTCATTCCGACCCTGGCGGTCCAAGACATGGAGATTCCGACCCCCTTCCCGCCATCCTGTTTCTGGCGGTTTTTACCGCCAGAAACAGGATGGCGGGAACGGGTGTCGTGGGGCCCCTGGGGGCCCCTGCACTGCCCATGCCGCTGGCATGGTCAGTGCAGGGGCCCCCTAACAGGGCCCCATAAAGATTTTCATTGTCTGCTTAGCAGACAGTGAAAATCGCGACGGGTGCAACTGCACCCGTCGCACCCCTGCAACTCCGCCGGCTCCATTCGGAGCCGGCTTCCTTGTTGCAGGGCCTTTCCCGCTGGGCCGGCGGGCGTTCTTTTGGCGGTCGCCCGCCGGCCCAGCGGGAAAGCCAGAATGGCCGCCGTGGTCTTTTGACCGCGGAGCGGCCATATGGCGGTAACTGCGGTCAGAATGACCGCCATAGTAATGTGGTTTATATGTCCTGACAGTGACAGGCCTATCTCTCTCATGAGGCACAGAGAACATGCCCTACTCTAGTGGGTTTGCAGCAGCAGGCTGCAGACCAGGCGGCTGGCAAGGATCCCAGACCTCACCTGATTTATTGGGAGGACGGCCTCCTGTATAGTGAGCCTAAGGTTGCTGAACCTTGGTCAGTCCGTGTGCTGGTGGTACCCCAGTGCTTCAGAACCTTCCTACTGGGTCTGGCTCATGATGTGCCTTCACCTGGACATTTGGGGCAGGACAAGACCTTTGACTGGCTTGTCACCCACTTTTACTGGCCCCTGATGCGCAGGCAATCAGATGCTCATTGAAGGTCTTCCCAGACCTGTCAGGCAAGTGGCAAGAGTGGGGGGAAATGTAAGGCTCCCCTCCAACCTTTTCCAGTGGTTAGTATACACTTTGAAAGGGTCAGTATTGACATTGTGGGGCTGCTGGATCCCAAGACAGACATGGCCAACAGGTTCATCCTGGTCTTGTTGGACAATGACACCTGGTACCCAGAAGCCATTCCTATGAGGTCAATCACTTCCCCTGTGGTGGGTTGTGCATTGATGTTTTTTTTTACGTGCATGGGGTTCCCCAAGGAAATGGGATCTGATAGGGGTACCAACTTCATATCTACTTATATGAAGTCTCCGTGGCAGGAGTGTGGGGTAACGTATAAGTTCACCACTCCTTACCACCCCCAAAGCAATGGTCTGGTTGAAAGATTTAACTGCACCTTACAAGGCCTGATCATGGGCCTGTCAGGGCCCTTGAGGTGGAAGTGAGATATCCTCTTCCCTGCATTCTGTTTGCTTACAGGGAGGTGTCTCAAAAAGGGCTTGGATTTAGTCATTTTGAGTTACTGTATGGCCACCCTCTCAGGGGAACGTTGAGTCTGGTGAAGGAGGGCTAACAGAAAGCCCCCAGTAAACCTCCCCAGGATGTATTTTGTTACCTGCTGGCCTTCAGAAACCAGATTGCCCGCTTCAGAGCTCTTGCACAAGAGAACCTGGAAGCGAGCCAGGCAGACATGAAAAGGTGACATGAGCAGAATGCCACTCTGGTCGAGTTTCAGCCTGGGCAAAAAGTGTGGGTAATGGCCCAGGTGGAGCCTAGGGTGCTCCAGGACAAGTGGCCAATTAAGGTGGTGGAGCACAAGAGTAAAGTCCCCTACCTGGTGGACTTGCAGATTCCCAGGAACCCCTTAAGGGTCCAGCATGTGAACCGTCTCAGCCCACACGTTGAGCGGCCTGAATTGTCCATGCTCCTAGCAACAGATGATGGGGTGGAGGAAGAGAGTGAGCCTCTTCCTGACCTCCTGTATGCTGGAGAGAAAGATGAGTCTGTGGAAGGAGTGAACCTCTCCCCCTCCCTGACCTCAGAACAACAGAGGGACTGCAGCCAGGTATTGGGACAGTTTGCCTCCCTGTTCTCCCAGATCCCAGGGGTCACACACTTGTGTACACGATGTGGACACTGGGGACGGTCCACACATTAAACAGAGGGTTTACAGGTTGACTGATAAGGTCAGAGCTCACATCAAAGATGAGGTGTCTAAGATGTTAAACCTAGAGGTCACTGAGTTCTCGAGCAGTCCTCGGGCCAGCCCTGTGATATTGGTCCTAAAGGCTGCTACTCCTGGTGCCACCCAGAACTCCGGTTCTCTGTGGACTACCGGAGTCTTAATGCAGTCACTAAAACTGATACGCACCCATCTCCGAGCTCATGAGCTCATCAATCGGTTGGGAGACGCCAAATACCTCAGCACATTTGATTTGACATCTGGGTATTGGCAGATTGCCCAAACCGAGGGGGCCAAAGCGAGGTTAGCATTTTCTACCCCAGATGGGCACTTCCAGTTTAAAGTGATGCCATTTGGGATGAAAAATGCCCTGCTACACTCCAGAGGTTGGTCAACCAGGTGTTGACTGGGCTGGATGACTTCAGCACGGCATACCTGGATGACATTGCAGTGTTCAGTTCCACCTGGGAGGAACACTTGCAGTGTAGTGAATCCTAGTTTGTTTTAACGGGATAACAGGAGTTAGCTTAGCCGTAGGCTTGTAAACTCGTGCCCCCGTCACCTAGTGACTTTTAACCTACTTAGCTTGCTCTGTCTTAGTCCATTTAATTATTTATTTCCTTTAAAATGGCGGCCTTGTTTATAGTTAGGCCACTTATTATGAGTTTTATTATCAGTGTCACTGCGCCAAGGCATCAAGATCAAGCACGAAAGACAAACAAACAGTATGTGTTCACACTTAGGGATTTTCCCTCTCTATACTTTCGAGGGATTGTTGATATTAATTGCCGTCCCAAGCATGCTTGCTATCTATTGTTTTGGAATACACCTACGTCAGGGGACCTTGTAGATCTGTATAAATACATCACACTTCAGACAGATAATCAGAGGGATTCCGACCAGAGGGCATCGCCACCATCGCTGATACCGATGCTGCAGTCGTCTTAACGCTGACCCAGTCTTCGTGTCCCTACGGAGTCTGAGATAGAGACCTCATTCCAAGGTAACAAGGGTTGGGGGCTCCTCTCATGGACATGGCTTTGGCAGATTAGGTTTAGCAAACCCAGCTCTCCTTTAGGTAGGAGGTTAGGCCTATTCTCATTAGGGTACTAGGGCATATTCCATCTCGTACATATATATATATTTCTTTCGTATATTTAAAAAAATGGTGGGGGTCTTTATAACCATGACTCTCTTCTTCACAATACTGTTGCTTGGTATATTCATTATCCTAATCATTGCAGTTCATGCAACTTATCGCAAATGGCAGTTATGTTAAATAAAAACTATTATAACTTCACTGCATCTGTGTTATTGCCTTTGTTTGTATGAGACATAATACATCTGTGAGAAAAGGGTAATTTCCGTTTAACCACGACAACCCTGAGATATCTTACTTTGAGTCCATGCGTAAGCGACTGCTACAAATCACCTTTTACTATTGTGTTTCTGGTGAGGTACTGCTAGTGAGCCGGTAAAGTTTGGACAACAGTTACAACTAGTTGTAGGAAGAGACTTAGGGGGTCATTCGCCGCCAGGGCCACCGACCACGGGAGCACCGCCAACAGGCTGGCGGTGCTCCCACGAGCATTCTGACTGCGGCGGTTCAGCCGCGGTCAGAAGGGGAAAGTCGGCGGTCTCCCGCCGACTTCCCGCTGCTCGGGGGAAACCTCCATGGCGGCGGAGCGTGCTCCGCCGCCATGGGGATTCTGACACCCCCTACCGCCATCCTGTTCCTGGCGGGTCTCCTGCCAGGAACAGGATGGCGGTAGGGGGTGCCGCGGGGCCCCTGGGGGCCCCTGCAGTGCCCATGCCAATGGCATGGCACTGCAGGGGCCCCCGTAAGAGGGCCCCACTGTGTATTTCAGTGTCTGCAATGCAGACACTGAAATACGCGACGGGTGCAAACTGCACCCGTCGCACCCCTGCAACTACGCCGGCTCAATTCTGAGCCGGCGTCCTCGTTGCAGGGGCATTTCCTCTGGGCCGGCGGGCGCTCTTTTGGAGAGCGCCCGCCGGCCCAGAGGAAATGTCTGAATGGCCGCCGCGGTCTTTTGACCGCGGTGCGGTCATTTGGCGGCTCCCTCCAGGCGGGCGGCTCCCGCCGCCCGCCGGGCTCAGAATGAGCCCCTTAGTCACCTACAAACGAAAGTACTGTCATCCTGAGACCAGCAGTCTTGCTCAGAGCAAGAGTCCAAACTACGACATGGTGCCACCAACGATGGTGTTTAGGCACTAATTTACGGATACCCTGACTATCACTGTCTCACAGACAACAGGTACCCTAAGTACCATTATACGGAGACGTCCGTGATCTTTGGGAGAATCCTCCTCGGCTGTACAGGTAACATCTAATTAAGCTGTAGGTTGTTCGAGCTCGAACTCATTAAAAGGAAAAACTTCTCCTATTTTTTGGTGTTCCGTTTCTCTAAACAACTATGGCTAATACCATAGACATTCCTGCGAATGCTAGACATGCACTTACACAACATTTATTAGCGCATGGCCTTACAGAAGAGGGCGGGATGTTACTATGATTATAGAAGCGACTGAAGCATACCAAACAGAGACTTTTTACAGTTGGGTCACCTTTCCTGAGGCTGACCAAAGAACACACACATTTCACATATATGACATTGCGAACATAACTGTACGTAACAAAGCGTACCAGTATCATGAAATATCGCTCACATATCAAGAGCATCAGAACTGGTTTGAAGGCGCCCTACCACATGTACTACGAAGAGTGAGGCTAGGTCCTTTAAGTAATGAGGGACCTACATGGCCTATGTTTGCCACATATACACCTCACCCAGGCATACAGAATATGTCGATCGCAGATTTACGAGTATTATATAATGAATTAGTGGCATTATATAGACGATTGGTTCAGTTCGTAATGCGAACATTGAACACAACACCAGCGCGTCCAGCACCGCCAGTAGCTGGTGGTTATCAATTGGCTACTGGGATTAATCCACAAACAGTGCATACTATTATGGGTAAAGTGCCCACGGAATGGGAAAAAATACCGTTCTGGATTGCCCAGAAAACAAATCAGCTGGAAGCTGTGTTCCCCCATACGGGGCCACAGGAATAACATAGACTGCTCACTATGTGCTTGCCGTTTGGGATGGTTCCCTCAGTGGATGAATGTGCCACATGGGGTACAGTCTTCGCTGCCGTTTATACTACCACACATGGTACCCCTACACTGGCCAATTTACCGGAAGTGTTAAAACAAATACAAAATGAGCATGGGGCTGCACCGGCCCGGGATCTAGGGATGAAATTGATGCGTAACTTTGACGCCGTCTCCTCGATCATACTAAGTAATATTAAAGGGGAAGCGGTGGCACTGGCAATACGCCAGCGTCTCCGGGAAACTCCAAATATGGAACAAGAGAGAAAGCTGCCGAAAATAATTTCCGATACCTATACTAGTATAGGACGGGATAGTTTGGGAGCCAAACCTAAGAAATTGGAATTACCAAGTGCCACCCATAAGGAAGGTACAAAGCAGGCACAAGAGGGCTCTAAAAAGCGTTAGGATAAACAAAAAGATTTCAAAGACAGGAGAAATAAAAGAGCTGGTTCTCCACATCCGGAGTACTCCGAAAGGAGGTATAATCTCAGAAATAGGGATAACATTAGAACTTCAGACAGATATACTGATTCACGTCCTTCTCGTTCCTTTCAGGATGCACCGGATAAACGTAGCGAGAGAGGGGGCCGTCAAGATCGACGTCCGGAATACGTGAAAGAAAAAAAAGACTCGCCACAGTCTACCATTAAAAAGGAAGAAAAGACTCCTCAGCAAAAGCCACAATTTAAAAAGAAGAAAGTGGCAGCACTGACAGTTAAAAATGCCAGTAGTATTGAAAACACTGTTGAGGAACAAGAAGTGGGCCGTGACTCTGTTGGACAGCGCGGCAGTGGTCGCGATATGTCGCCAGAGTCTGAAAGATCATCTGGATGCGACAGCAATTACATTGTGGTTGAGACAGCGGATGGCCGCGTTCTCCCACCCGATCGGGTTTATGATTTAACAATTCAGATAGAGGGAGACGTGGAACGCATTATTAGTGTGATATTTTGGGATGAACTTACTAGTGATATCCTGTTGGCCGAGAGAGTCTGGCCACCTGAACATGTCTGCAGGCTCCCACATGCGGAAGATGTCATTTTGCCTTCTTTTTCTGATCTTGTTCCGGAGGCAGACAAAAAAGCCTATGCTGCTGAATGGGCTTTAGCGCAGGCACCTGCATTATACCGTAATCATGTAGGTTGGGACAAGGACTCGCCTTGTCATGTTATTCCAGTTAGGTCCACACCCCACCCGCAACCACAATACCCTGTTAAACATGAAACGAACATCCGGTGACAGAGATAGTGTCACAACTTGAGTACCAGGGAGTGATTGAGCCCTGTACATTGGCAATTAATAATCCATTATTTCCCATTGCAAAACCAGATCATTCATATAGAATAGTGGTTGATTATAGACACTTAAATAGTCATACACGCACATATGCTATACAAAATTCACACAGCATAGCACTGATAAACAATATAGTGCGTAAAAAATATAAAACTACATTGGATATATCTAATGGGTTTTTCTGCCAGAATTTGGCACATGAAAGTAGGGACCTAAGTGCATTTTCATTTGGCTCTCAGAAACGCTTTTGTCGTTTACCCCTAGGCTATAAAAATAGCCCAGGACTGTTTTCAGCCTGTGTGACATCTATTTTTCACGAGCTTGATTCCGATGCATTGTCCTATGTGGATGATATCTATCTCACTGACGACGCCCTCGACATTCATCTTGCGAGGGACGATCGGATCATTTTGGGATTTGCAGACCTCGTTTATAAATTTAATTTTAAGAAAAGCAAGATAGCCTTTCTTAGTGTATTGTTCCTGGGATATGAGCTATCAAATGAGGGGAAGAGCCTGGCCCGCACTTCCTAGAAAAGTGTGCTCAGCTACAGCCACCGAACACACTTAAGAAATTACAGTAATTACTGGGTTTCTTTAATTTTGGCAGAACATACATTCCAGATTATGCAGAACGCATCAAACCACTTTATGACTTACTTCAGCCCAACTTTTCTAACAGACGATGGACGATTCAACACACACATATCCTTAGGGACATACAACGGGACATGCTAGAAGCTAGACACTTATACACACGTGACAATAAAACAAATTTGGTCATCAGAATAATTGCTGGTGCCCTTGGGTTTACCTATGTCACCTTTAATGAGGGTGACACAGTGCCGATAGCATACAAATCACACTTATACTCCAATGCTGAGCAACGTTTTGCACCTACAGAAAAGATTCTGACAGCAGTTCAAATGGCCGTCATAAAGGAGATTGTTGTCTCCCCGGTGCCGGCCTTGGAGGCTGTCACTAAAGCGAGCATTCCAAACGCTAAGGCATTACATCCACGCTGGATTCAATGGGCAACATCTCTGACCGCCACTGATGTTGATTATGTGTTTGACCCAAGACTTCAGACACAAGAGTTTCTCCAGTATGAACAGGAGTACCCCGCTCCTCTACATATCTTGCCAATAGACAGTTGTAATACCATCATTTATACTGACGGGTCGGCACAACCGACTGTAGGTACTAAAGATCAATACTCGGCGGCTTGCGCAGCCGTGTGCGGGATAATGGAAGACGGAGTTTTCCATCCTCACAATACCTACACGCAGACCTTAGGGGGCTGCACAGCCCAGTTGGCCGAGCTTAAGGCTCTTCTTCTAGCGCTCGAACATACTGAGCCAGGAACCCGGACTTTGATCGTCTGTGATTCATATTACTGCGTCCAGTCATACAATGATTATCTCAATCATTGGAAACTGAACGGGTTTAGAGATTCTAAAGGGAACACCATTAAACACAAAGGGGGTCATTCCGACCCTGGCGGTCCATGACCGCCAGGGCCGGGGACCGCGGAAGCACCGCCAACAGGCTGGCGGTGCTTCCTGGGCCATTCTGACCGCGGCGGTAAAGCCGCGGTCAGAAAAGGGGAACCAGCGGTTTCCCGCCGGTTTTCCCCTGGCCCGGGGAATCCTCCATGGCGGCGCTGCTTGCAGCGCCGCCATGGGGATTCCGACCCCCTTCCCGCCATCCCATTCCTGGCGGTTTTTACCGCCAGGAACAGGATTGCGGGAACGGGTGTCGTGGGGCCCCTGGGGGCCCCTGCACTGCCCATGCCACTGGTATGGGCAGTGCAGGGGCCCTCTAACAGGGCCCCATAATGATTTTCAGTGTCTGCTTTGCAGACACTGAAAATCGCGACAGGTGCCACTGCACCCGTCGCACCCCAGCAACTCCGCCGGCTCCATTCGGAGCCGGCTTCATCGTTGCTGGGTCTTTCCCGCTGGGCCGGCGGGCGGCCTTTTGGCGGTCGCCCGCTGGCCCAGCGGGAAAGCCAGAATGACCGCCGCGGTCTTTTGACCGCGGTGCGGTCATTCGGCGGTGCCTGCCGCGGTTGGAATGACCGCCAAAATGTTGTGGGGAAGGGTGGCTGATCTTAAGGATAAGCTACCATGTGTTCATGTAGTTCATACATTAGGACACCAACGTGTAGGAATACACGTTGCTGGCAATACATTGGCTGATGAAGCAGCCAAATCATCAGTAGCTACGGCTTCTGTGGCTGCAGTGACTCTTTCTCGGACGAGGTTGGATAATGAAATACTGATTGCCGTTAAAGCTTCGGCTGCAGGCAAGACCCTTCCGAAGGATACCCTACGAACTATACTTACCATATCAGTGCACAGAATGTTGCTTATGCAACGATTCCTGGGGTAGGTGATCGAGTAATCCCCAATGAAGACCAGAGAATAGAGCTGATTACAGCCGCACACGAGGGTGTCGCTTCTGCACATGCTGGTATACAGGCCACTATAACAATTCTGCAACAACGATACCGGTGGCCTGGTCTATGCAGACGGACCAAACAGTATGTCCTTTGCTGTGACATTTGTCAGCAGATTAATGGCTCAAATATCAAACGCCCTCCGCAGACATCCCTCTTAGTGTCAGACAAGCCACTCCAATGTGTGTACCTGGACCATTGTGGTCCCTTACAGCCTGATGGTGCTTACAAATACATTTTAGTGGCTGTGGATTCCTGTTCTAGATTCCTGTGGGTATGGCCACAGCGGTCGGCTGACGCCCGGACTGTTATAAAAGATTTGCTCATCTTTATCGGTACATATGCGGTTGCAGCATTCCATTCAGACCAGGGCCCTGCATTTGCCTCTAAAGCTTTCAGGGACACCATGAGAACGATGGGTGTTGAACTCCATTACTCCTCACCATACCATCCCAAGGGAAATTCGGTCGTGGAGAGGCGGAATCGTGATCTAAAGCAGTCCTTAACAGCTTGAGTATTAGTTTCAGGCCGCAGTTGGTTACATCACCTATATGGGGTCCAGAGAGCACTGAATAATCTACCAAGACGGTCCTTGGGGGGAAAGTCTCCATATGAGGTTCTCTTTGGGATACCTATGTATGTCCCTGATCTTGATGCCCCTGGTATGGTGGCAGCAGAAACACCATTTGACATAAAAGAACGTCTCACTGTTTTACAGGAGCTTCAACAATTTTGTGATGATAAATCATCTGCAAGTGCTGCCACCTTAAGAATAAGGGAATTGGCGAAAACTTTGACTGGCTGGATTCCTAACGTTGGGGATCTGGTTCGTGAGAAGATCGCTGTGAAAAAAGAGTTCGGTCCATCATACAGAGCACCTGTACCGGTCTTGGGAATAAAAGGAACCAGGACTGTCATCCTTCCACCATTGTCTGGTTCTAAATCGGACAGATTCATCTCCATTGATGACATCAAATTACACCATGTGGCCGATTCTTCACAGTAGACCAGGAGGTCCCTTGGGTAGGTCCCGATCCCCTATCACTACCCAACAGGACATCCATCTACATAGTAGGATGAACTTCACTACTACTGACTATGCAACTGTGTCAACTGCGGTTCCAGACACTTCCTCAACCATGGGGAGGGCAGAAAATGAGCTTTTGTTGGTACCAGTAACAACTTCGGGGACCACCCCGCTTCAGGATTTGGCTGTATTTTACACGAACACTTCCACGACTAATGACGTCTATCAAGAACCTCCACGAACGGTGGATCAGAATTCAGCGGGTCCTATGTTTGCAGAGACTTCCTCTGGCTATTTCATTGACATTGATGACTTTTCTTCGGATTCATCCTCTACGGTGACTGAAAAACGTTCGATAAGTAGTAAGCTGTATCGATGGCTTAAGAAGAACTATTTGATATACCCATGGAACTATCTATGCTTCTGTCTGACATTTATTGCATTATTTTTATGGATTGGTTTTGTGACTGTTTTCTTTTTACCGATTAATGGTCACTATATTGCTGATCGCTCCTCTGTGGAGCCTGTTGATGAAATTTTAACACCACATCATTCTTCCCATAAGGTCCGACGAGACTTGTCCCCTGTAAATATCACAGCTATACCAATTACCGATGGGATTGTGTGGGACAAAGTTCCATTCGATATATATGGGCCTACAGAGATTATTCAAATACCGTATGTGTTCAAAATTTCAATGTCTGATGTTATTACACCTAATGTTGTCTCTGATCATTGGGATGTCCAAACAGTTGATTCAATGCTGACTGAAATGAAGGACTATTCCGCTTTTGGAAGTGATGATGTATATGATTATACAATGAATTATGGGGAAATGTTCTGCTATAACAATTGGGGACATCACTGCTTACACCGTGCAACTAGATATAGGCCTCTCTTGAACTACACACAATGGGAACATTGTTCAACACCACAGGTGGGGAGTCCAAAGTATTACAGCGACAAATTTACATACTTTTCTGGGCATGATACAAAGAAAGCAGAGTCGTATTATTTTAAAATACCTCCGGCACAAATTAGAAAACTTTTGCTAACAGATACGAAATTGATTTATTCAGATCGCTTTGTTTCCCGGCTCTCGCTTGAGGTTTACGAATATTGTAAAGATACTATTAACTTGAAAAGTGTATGGGGGACACAAGATTGGCAGATACAGGGTAGGGAGGCTTTGTTTCGAGCATGCCTGATTCCTGTGCAAATGATTTTCTTAAATGACAATATTGAGCATACATCTTGTCTGGGGTTAGCAAAAATTAAAGAGCTGAACACGCCCAGTATCCCTACTCCGACTAAATTTAAAGATTGGCAACACTTTCTTAATGTCTCAGAAGACAAGCTAGATGCAATGGTTAAGGATGGTACCTATAATTCTTCACTTTCCCGTCCTGGCGGGTGGTTGGTATGGCCCACCGACACTGATGAGTGTCAAAGGCGTTTCTTGAACTCTTCAGGGTTTTTTTCCATTCACAGGCCTGACCCTCGCTTTATATCAGGTCAACATACAGGTATAATTACAACATACAGTGTGGGTAAGCTGTGCCAGCAATGGGTGCAGACAAACATTTTAACAGCGGTTAAGCAACACCTGAACACTCTTTCTGACAGTATAGACTTACAGGATTTTCTGTTGGGTCCTAGGAAACGACGCTCGAAACGGTTTTTATATGCTATGTACAATGAAATTTGGAAACTTTCCCAGATTGAGGCTGCTGCACGTTTAAGGCAACTGCATAAGGAGAATTTGGAAAAAACATTAGCTGTTGTCGACAATGGCATGAATACGCTGTCCAACAGGATTTATTCACTATCGAATATAGTGTCGTCTGCTATTGATATCACTCAGACTGACTTGTCCCGGTTATATCATGGGCAGACACAGCTACGTTCCCTCATGCAGCTGGGTTGGACATTACAGACACTGAAAAGTGGCCACATTTCATGGAAGTACATTAATGGGAGTGAACTATTCACTGCTTTTAATTTTTCCAGGGAACAAGAGACAATGGCTAAAAGGGAGGCTTGTTTCACCCTGCTTCAAGTAGAAAAATTAGATAAGTTGCCCTTCATGGTAGCAGAGACTCCTTCAACTATCTGGCTCTTGCACGACATTATTAATTTACCGATTTCGACCTTTCGTTTCTCAAGCTGCCTGAAACATCTTGCGGTGGGACGATATGAGCAGCTGGGAGATAGCTTTATTAAGGAAGAGTGGGAGTTGCCCTTTGACTATAAATGTCTGAACGGTGAACAGGAGGTCTTTCTTAGCGGAAGTGAATGTGAGACTGCTGTTCGTCATTCTATGATATGCAAACAGGTGTCTCTTCACGGTCTTTGCAATGCGGGGGTCGCAAATTTGGCCTGTTTTCTGAAGGGTACTCCCGTCCCCTTGATTCGTCCAGTGTTTCATGTACTTTCCAATGGAAGTTATGTTCTACTGAACGATGAAAGCTGTTGCGGCTTGCGACCTGGAATTGCCTACGCAATCTCAGTCATGAAGGTCGTTACGTGTTGTGGACATATTTTGTTTCCCCCCACATGAGAGATAAAAGTATCTGAAATGTGGCCCCATATTGATACTGTTAATGTGAACTATGACAAGTTGAGTAGACTAAAGGCGCTACTGTTTCAGAAACAGGTCGCCTTGACATCCGCAAAAGAGACGTATGCGCTCCAGATTGCGAGATCATCAGCCGAGATACAATCCCTTTTAAATACCGATTTCCCCAAACACTTTGGAGAGCTGGTATCCAGAATATTCAATGCTTCAAGCACAACTGGGATTGTTCATTTCTTTAAGGCTGTCGGTCTGGTTTCGTGTCCATCTTCCAGACTGTCTTCGGAGTCATCCCATCAGCCATCCATTCTCTCTTTTCCAGTGTGTTTGGTGGCTTTCCAATTATTTTGGCTTTAATTGGCGGACTGCTACTGCTATTTCTTCTGATTCGCGGTGGTTGTTTCTTTCCAGCAACACAGAGCAATGGAGCCACTCCCGCCAACCCCACTGTGCTGTGAACGCATGGTTCGGATCTTCGGTACACCTTTGCTGGTGGAACTGGAGTTTGACTGGTCGTTGTCATTCCAGCCTCTACTCTGGTGTGTACAACCGGTCTTCAGCTGCATATGGTGTCTCTTTGAACATCTGCCTATGGTCTGTCTTGCTGTTGCACCGACATCTCCTGTGGACCGCGAACTGCTGATGTCCCCGATGAGGGTTCATTCACGGTCATGCCCCTTGAGACTGAGGTTGCTCCGCGAGGCCACCTATGAGCCTTCCGTTATACGATCTAACATGGATGAGGACACTGCAGCGAGTATCGATGCACCAGTGAATGTGGATCCGTTTGTCCGTCCAGCAATAGATTTCACTTCAGATGATGTTGACTCATTTTTTAGATCATTGACTGATGACTTCGATGACATTCTTCAAGATCCTGCGTATAACACATAATTTGACGAATTTGCCTACCATTTCCCGATTCCAAAATATGCAGTTATACTAAACGTTTGCTGTACTTGTGATGGTTGATATTAACGTCGCTGTATGTATATTTAGATTTTTAACACACAGCGGTTGTTTTATTATCAGCATCATTTCTTAGCTTGTTTCTGGCTTTTTAGTTCAGAGGTAGCTTTTGTAGCGTTTGGGTTCCTGTACCTTCATCATACCTGTTACAGCAATGGGGAGAGTGTAGTGAATCCTAGTTTGTTTTAACGGGATAACAGGAGTTAGCTTAGCCGTAGGCTTGTAAACTCGTGCCCCCGTCACCTGGTGACTTTTAACCTACTTAGCTTGCTCTGTCTTAGTCCATTTAATTATTTATTTCCTTTAAAATGGCGGCCTTGTTTATAGTTAGGCCACTTGTTATGAGTTTTATTATCAGTGTCACTGCGCCAAGGCGTCAAGATCAAGCACGAAAGACAAACAAACAGTATGTGTTCACACTTAGGGAATTTCCCTCTATATACTTTCGAGGGATTGTTGATATTAATTGCCGCCCAAGCATGCCTGCTATCTATTGTTTTGGAATACACCTACATCAGGGGAGCTTGTAGATCTGTATAAATACATCACACTTCAGACAGATAATCAGAGGGATTCCGACCAGAGGGCATCGCCACCATCGCTGATACCGATGCTGCAGTCGTCTTAACGCTGACCCAGTCTTCGTGTCCCTACGGAGTCTGAGATAGAGACCTCATTCCAAGGTAACGAGGGTTGGGGGCTCCTCTCATGGACATGGCTGTGGCAGATTAAGTTTAGCAAACCCAGCTCTCCTTTAGGTAGGAGGTTAGGCCTATTCTCATTAGGGTATTAGGGCATATTCCATCTCGTACATATATATATATTTCTTTCATATATTGCAAAAATGGTGGGGGTCTTTATAACCATGACTCTCTTCTTCACAATACTGTTGCTTGGTATATTCATTATCCTAATCATTGCAGTTCAAGCAACTTATCGCAAATGGCAGTTATGTTAAATAAAAACTATTATAACTTCACTGCATCTGTGTTATTACCTTTGTTTGTATGAGACATAATACATCTGTGAGAAAAGGGTAATTTCTGTTTAACCACGACAACCCTGAGATATCTTACTTTGAGTCCATGCGTAAGCGACTGCTACAAATCACCTTTTACTATTGTGTTTCTGGTGAGGTACTGCTAGTGAGCCGGTAAGGTTTGGACAACAGTTACAACTAGTTGTAGGAAGAGACTTAGTCACCTACAAACGAAAGTACTGTCATCCTGAGACCAGCAGTCTTGCTCAGAGCAAGAGTCCAAACTACGACAGCAGCACCTCTGTAGAGTGTTGGGGGGGCCTGCGAAAGGCAGGCCTCTCTAATTAGGCAAGCAAGTGCCAAATAGGGCAAGTTTCAGTGGTGTACTTGGGACACCAGGTAGGGAGTGGCCAGGGAGCACTCCTATAGCCAAATATTGACACAATTCTGGCTTGGGAGCCTCCTAAGACCCAGACTAAGGTGAGGGCCTCACTGGCTATTTCGGGAAATTTGTCAAGGGATATGGCACCATTGTTGCCCTCTTGAATGAGTTGACTTCCAAGAAGCAACAAAGGAAGGTGATCTGGACAGAGGCTTGCCAGACCGCTTTTGATGCCCCGAAGGCTGCTATGTGGACAGCACTTGTGCTGAAGGCACCTGACTACTCCAAGGAGTTTGTTGTGCAAACAGATGCCTCAGAGCATAGTATAGGAGCAGTACTCTCACAGCTTAACGAAGAGGGCCTAGATCAACCTGTAGCCTTCATTAGCAGGAGGTTACTTCCCAGGGAACATATTTGGAGTGCAATTGAGTGTGAAGCTTTTGCTGTGGTGTGGGCGCTGAAGACCCTACTTGTTTGGGACTTGCACAAGGGGTGAGAATCCAAAACTGTTGAGGTGCTCCATTTCCCTACAGAGGATGGACTTTATGGTGGAACCCCGTCCTGGTACAGAACATGCCAATGCTGATGGTCTGTCCAGATTCTTCCACCTCAGTGATGAGAAGTCCCCTGAGGTTGGGTAGTTGCTCCCCACTTTCAGCTGGGGGGGGACACGTTTTGAACTTGGCATCCTTAGCAATTTCTCCCCGAACATTTTGTCTCTTTCCCAGGTTGTTGATGTGTGCTGGACTCTGTTTTTGCAGTTTTTGTTACTCTGGACACTTTACCACTGCTATCCAGTGCTAAAGTGCAAGTGCTCATATGGAAAATGTATGTGTTATTAGCTTTCCATGATTGGCATATCTGAGTTACTAGTAAGTCCCTAGTACAGTGCACTAGAAGTGCCCAGGGCCTGTAAATCAAATGCTAATAGTGGGCCTGCAGCACTAGTTGTGCCACCCACATTACCATGGTTCAGACCTGCCACTGCAGTGTCAATGTGTGCAGTTTTAAACTGCCAATTCGAATTGGCAAGTGTACCCACTTGCCAGTCCTAAACCTTCCCTTTTCTCACATGTAAGGTACCCCTAAGGTAGGCCCTAGGTAGCCTCATGGGCAAGGTGCAGTGTATGTTTAAGGTAGGACATATAGACCCTAATTATGACAATGGCGGTATATGCCACCTACCGCCGCGGCAACGGCCGCCAAAAGACCGTCGCCACGGCTACCATCCGTCCACCAAATTATGACCACAGCCACAAGAAGGGCGGAAATCCGGCCCTGGCCATACTGGCGGATGGTGGTAAGGTGCCAGTAGACTGCCGTCAGCCATATCATGACTCATGATACGGCTTGGCAGTGTTCTGCTGGCAGGTGCTGCTGGCAGTAGCAGTGCCCCGTCCCGTTCCCTGCTGGAAGACCCCCTGGATGCAGGTAAGTTGGGCATGAATGTGTGAGTGTGTGTGTGAATGCAACTGTGTGTGTAGTGTTGTTTGCGTGGGTGTATGCATGTGTGAGAATGCGTGTGCAAATGGAAATGTGAATGCGTGTCTGCGTGTCAGTGTTAATGCGAGTACGGATGTGTGCGAGAATGAATGGATGCATGCGTGAATGAAAGCGTGGATGCCAGTGTGAGTGAGTGTGTGTATGCGTAGTGCGTGTCTGCGAGTGTGCGTGAATGAGGGTTCGGGGGATGGGAATGGGGGAGTGTGGATGGAGGGGGGTGGGTGAGTCTTCTACCAGTGACAGTGAATTAATTATCTTTCACTGGTAGGGCCCACCGCCACTGTTTTCATGGCCCATGGCGGTAGGCAGGCTCATAATGCTGCCGGCGGTACAATAGCAGCCGCCGGGATGGAGATTATCTCCGGCCCGGCGGCTGCCCCCGCCATGGTGGTAGAAATGGTAAATTGGCGAGTTGGCTGCAGCCAATTCTCTAATGTCATAATGTGGCGGTATGTATCGCCAGTCTGTTGGTGGTAGTACCGCCACATTATCGCCTACCGCTGGGGTCATAATGACCCACATAGTAATGTGTTTTATATGTCCTGACAGTGAAATACTGCCAAATTCAGTTTCATTGTGCAAGGCCTATCTCTCTCATAGGTTAACATGGGGCTGCCTTTAAATATTATTAAAGTGCAGATTCCCTTTGGGAGCAGATAGAAATTTGGAGTTTAGGGTCTCTAAATTCACAATTTAAAAATACATTTTTTAGTAAAGTTTGTGTCAGGAAAACTATTGCCAGCGTTGTTAAGTTCTTCCCTCAGCAAAAACGATTCCCCATTTCCTTGTACCCACATTGGTTGTAGCTGCGTCCTCACTTCCGGTGGCTCTTGCAGAGCCTGTTTTTAGAACTAGCTTCTTCAAGTTTAACTGCCACTCAAGATGGTGGCCGCGAATCCTTGTGAGGTCTGCGATCTAGTGTTTCTACCTAAGTCTCGTGCCAAAGCTTCCCTCCAGCTGCTTCTCTCTGGGATCCTGCCATTCAACTGTCATCCTGAGGAGAATGAGCAGTGTTCCTGAGGTGCTTCGTTTGATAGAGAATTCTTCCAGTTTTTAGTAATTCATTCTTTTTCTTGTTACGGTGTGCACACCAGATACTTTTTCCCTTTTGAAGAAGCTGTTTTTTTTTCATTCTTCCAGCAACTGGCTATCGGCTTTCTGAGGAGAATTCGTTCTGGCTTAGCAGTAAGGAATCCTTTTGTATGATTTCCAGACTTGCCAATATATTTGTACATATATATTCAAGAACTCTTTGCTTTGTACATTTGTCAGTCTGAGAGACAAACCTCAGTGTTCCGACAAATTCCTAGAGACTGTGATTGAGAAAACTGAACCTTGAGATGGAGTTTTCATTTCCTGTTAAAGACATTAGTAGTTTGTATATTTGTGAACTTTTGAACTGTTCTCCAGAGAACCTTGGAAACCTCTGACTCCTGGAGAAAAGAAGATATTAAGTTAACATTGTTCTCTTAGAGAGAGGCTAGTCTCTCAAAAGATCAAGGTTAGGAGAACAATAGAATTGGGTGAATGTGAATGGCTGAACAGCACAATAGGAATGTACTTATCTATGCTCTTATCACCCGACTGCAGGTCCTTCCTTTAAAGAAATCCCAATAAGAAGAAAGGTGCAGGTTTTCAGAGACACACATTGAATATCCTTTCTTCAAGTGGGAAACACAGGCTGGAACTGGATCTGAAGGCGGCCTCTCTTTATTTTAATTCCCATTCCCCTTTCCCCTAGCAGATGCAGGGTTCAGATAATCACACATCTGTTGGAGGGAGTAGGGTAAAAGGCATCTGCTCCTGTGGAAGTTTGAATTAATGGGTAATCTTCTGACAGTTTGTTTTTGGATTGTGTGTTTGAAAATGTCACTTTTAGAAAGTAGGCATTTTCTTGCGTAAACCATTCTGTGACTCTGCCTGTTTGTGGATTCCCTGTCTGGGTCATTTAGACAATTGGGCTGTTTGCACCTTTCATCTAGACAGTGACACAAAGGGAGCTGGTGTGTAGCCTGCATATCCTGATGAGCCATCTGTACTGGGAGGGAGACGAGCAGTGGTCACTCACACGTGAAAGGGCTGTGCCTGCCCTCACAAAATGAAGTCTCCATCTCCCTGGTGTGTGTCTGAGGTCTGGCCTGGGCAAGGCAGGATCCTACAAACAAAAGAGACTTTTCTTTGAAGTTTGTCTACTTCAAAGGCAGAAAGGAGTATATGTAGTGGACCATAAACCACTGGAAATTAGATCACTTCTGGAATCAAGAGGAACCTCTGCCAAGGAGAAAAGCTGAGAAGAAATGCTGCCCCTGCCTGTGACTGCGCTTTCTTGGGCTATGCTGCAGTTGCTGCTTCTGCCTGTGAAAGGGGACAAAGACTGGACTTTGTTGTGCATCCCTGCTGGAGAGCACTCTCCAAGGGCCTGGACTGAGCTTGCCTCCTGTTGTTGAAGTCTCAGGGCCTTCAAATACTTCCCCTGCCAGCACCTGGACTTTCTGCTGAGACTCCTGCCCTACCAAGTGGTGCCCTATCTATGCCCTGGGCCCTTGGGAGGTGAAGCTGGCAGGTAAGAACTGAAAATCCTCGGTCAGAGAGCTGTGCGGGAAAATTTACGACGCACATTCCATGACGCGGCAGATAATCGATGCTCCACCTGCATCACGCCTGGGAGATCAATGCAACGCAGCTGGAGAAACGACGCACAACACCTGCTTACAGAGGCTGTTAACGACGCAAACCCCATGCAGTGTGGTTTTCTGATACCTTGCGATTGGATTTTCCACCCATCGTCCCTGGACGTCCCAGTCAATCCGAATCTGCGCAGACCCGAGGTGCATGTCCGGAAAACAACACATCGCTCTCTTGCGAGAGAGAAAAACAACACATCGCCGACCCAACCGGAGAAGGAAACAAAGCACTGCCTCTCTTGCGAGTAAGGAATCAATGCATTGCTGACTTTTCCAATGCACGCATCCCCGTGCGACTTTATGTTTGACGCTAACCAGGTGCTTTGTGTAACAACAGCATTCTTGCTGTTTTCTAAGGATTAAGGCCCTCATTATGACATTGGCGGTAAAAACCAAGCCGCCCGCCGCAATATGACCACAGCCGGATTTCAGCCAACAGATTGACGGCAATCCAGCTGTGGCCATGCCAGTGGATTTCGGTAAGGTGGCACTGCTGCCAGCAGCATGCCACACCGGTAGACCGCCGCCAGCAGTATTATGAGAAATAATACGGCCTGGCGGTGTTCTGCTCTGCTTCTGGGAGCAGCACTCTGTCCTGTCTCCTGTCGGACAACCCCTGGATCCAGGTAAGTCGGGTCTCCCACAGGGGAGGTGGTGTTGTGTGTGTGTGTGTGGGTGTATGTAAATGTTTGTGTGTGCGTGAATGCAGGTGTGTGTTGCGTGTTGAATGCATGTGTGCATGTATGGAGGTGTGTGCGTGTACGTTGTGTGATGTGAATGCGTGCCTGGGTGTATGTTTGAAAGTGTGTGCAGATGTGTGTGTGAATGGATGTATACATGCGTGGATGCATGTGGGAATGGGTGTGTTTGTGAAGGGTGCGTGAATGTAGGGGAGGGCTGTGCAAAGGTAGGAAGAGTGGGTTGGCTAACTGGAGGGGGGGGACCCCTATTAGTGACAGGGAAGGAATTCCCCAAAAGTGCCTACCGCCATGGTTTTTGTGGCATTAAGGAAGCCACGAAAACCATGGCGGTAAGTGGGGTCATAATCCCGCAGGTGGAACAGTGCCGGCTGCCGGGCTGGAGATGGACATCTCCAGCCCGGCGGCTGTTACCACCAAGGCAGTCGTAGTGGTACAGTGGCGGGTTGGCTTCGGCCAAACCCTCCAACGTCATAATATGGTGGTAAGGACCGCCAGCCTGTTGGCAGTACTTACACCCATATTATCACCAACGTCGTAATGACCCCCTAAGACTCTAAGGGCCACATGTACGTACTTTTAGTTTTGCGACTCGCAAAACCTTATGCATAACAGTGTCCATGACACTGTTAGCGATTCGCAAGGGGGTCGCAAATGCCCACCTCATGAATATTCATGAGGTGGGTCGCATTTTCTGCCCCCCTTCAGAATGCCGGCCCTCACAGGGATGGTGGCCTGCTGCGGACAGCAGACCACCATGTCTGTGACTGCTTTTCAATAAAGGAGCTTTTTTTATTTGTAATGCAGCCCATTTTCCTTAAAGGAAAACGAGATGCATTACAAAAACAAAAAATGAAACGTTTTTGTTTCATTTTTTCAGAGCCGGCAGTGGTCCGTAGGCCGTAGACCACTGCCGGCTCTGAAAAAATGTTTTCAGTGACATTCACAACGGGGAAGGGTTCCCATGGGGACCCCTTCCTTTTTGCAAATGAGTGAGCACCCATTTGAAATGGGTGCTAACTGCGATTGTATTGCGACCGCGTTCGCGGTCACAAAACAATCCTACATTGTACTGCGAGTTGCAATTAGGAAGGGAACACCCCTTCCTAATTGCAAGTTGCAAACCCGTTTTGCGATTCGGTAACCAGGTTACCGAATCGCAAAACGGGGTTTGTGGATCGCGATGTGCTTTTTGCACGTTGCAAACAGCCAAATTTGCTGTTTGCGACATGCAAAAACTTTAGTACATGTGGCCCTAATTCTTTTGAAAGTTCATATCTTGACTTGTGTATGTTGGATTTTTGTTGTTTTGGTCAGATAAATATTACCTATTTTTCTAAATCTGTGTTGTGTCATTTTGTAGTGTTTTCACTGGGTTACTGTGTGTGTTGGTACAAATACTTTACACATTGCTTCTGAAGTTAAGCCTGCCTTCTCCTGCCTACCTACCAAGGGGGTAAGCGGGGGTTAACTGAGTGTGATTTTCCTTTACCCTGACAAGAGTGAGGGTCCTTGCTTGGACAGGGTGTAACCTGACTGCCAACCAAAGACCCCATTTCTAACAGTAGTAAACTGAGGTTTGGGTTGAGATAGATGTGGTAGAGGAGGGAAAAGCTTAGGCAGGTTTATTTTGGAGATCATAGTAGTAGAATAGGTTTGGGATGAGTGAGGGTGGGGATGGAGGATAGATTGATAGAGGTATAGGGTGATGGGGAAACAGAGCAAAGCTTACAAGAGAGTACTTTTTAAAACATTTCTTTTGTTTGTATTAATTTATTTTTTCTCTAGCACAGTAGAAGTATAGTAAATAAACATATATGTAAATACATAGTACGGGAATATATGAGTAAGGAATATTACAATGGGTATAACAATATGAGATGTAAAGTTGTAGAAACACAGACTTTCAAGATTTGCAATATCTGATGCTAATTTATAGGTGTACTTTTCTAACATTCATTTATCAGTCCTCATTTTTTCAATAGTGAAATGCTTGCTGATAAAGTAGTTAAGAAACATTTGCTCATTGTGATATAAAAAAGAAATCGGGGGTTTATAAGTATGTAATATACCAACTTATATAGGAGCTATGCAATGACCTATGAACATGTTAAGCATAGAATAATATACACATATATATGTATATATACACACATATACATATACACACACGCATATACACATATATACATTTAACCGTGAGTAAATATGCATATGTCAAACAGGCTTAAAGAGTATGTGTATATTTTATTATTATGAAATGGTAACTATACATATTTCTTAAAGAACTATACATATCTAGATCATACACATATTCGGGTTATAAATATTTATCAACACAGGCATATTAACAGTCCATTGCTGTTTGGATATGGTGGTTATGAAGGAAAGAGCCAATTCTTGAGTAGTCTTGTGAAGACAAGATAGTTATCAGTGGATCTTATATTTGGGGGTAATGAATTCAATTGTTTGGCCGCTTGAACAGAGAAGGATATACCACCTATTATCTTTTTCTTATATGGTGGTATTTTAAGGCGGGGTGCCAATCTTGAGCAGAGGTTTCTTTGTTGAAGTATTTTGTTATTTTGTTTTTGATGAAAAGCGGTCCTGTTCTATGTATAGCTTTGTGGGTCATACAAAGCAGCTTGAAGGTGGATCTCCTGGCAGCCGGAAAACAATGTAGTGCTCTTAAGCCAGGGGAGGTGAAGGCTTGTGGCTTTACATGTAATAGTGGCCTGGCAGCTGAGTTCTGAATACGTTGTTGTTTTTTCATAGTAGATAGAAATGATCCATGGTAGAGGCCATTGGCCTAATCCAGTTTAGATAGTACAAGAGAAATAGTAGCCTGCAACTTGTGTGGAAATCCAAGGAGGGGGAAGATGCACAGCAGAGTCTTCAAGGTGATGAAGCTTTATTTGAGCTAATTTGTCTACTTGGGCATTCATTGTTAACTTGGAGTCCATGGTAATTCCAAGATTTTTAACTTCCTTAGATATTTGAGGAGGTGGTCCCAGATCGTCTGGCCAGGTGCACAGTGGGTCATAATCTTTCCATTCGCCACATGTGAGTATTTCCTTTTTGGAAGCATTCAGTTTGAGATGGCTCCAATTCATCCACTGATCAATGGCTCTGAGACAGCTCAGGATTTGTGAGTTTTCCATATCTTTTGGGCATTCCAATCCAATTTAAGGAGTATTTGTGTGTCATCTGCATAGTTGTAGCATGTGAGTTAAAAATCATTGATCAATTTTAGTAATTTTTGCATCATAGGTGAGATGATTGATCCTTGAAGGACCCCTGCTTTTGTGAGGTAGAGTATGGACGAGAAGGAGGGAGAATAGATGATATTAGTTCTGTCACTGTTTCACTAAAGTATTTTATGTTATATATACACCCTGGGCTCTCACCAACTCCAGACCCTCCTTAAATCCATTGCTTATGACCAGTGACATGCTAAGCAGTCCATTAACTGCTACATATGAAGTGGCGCACTGGGGACCAATGCAATGTATGATCAGATGGTACTATTTATATTAATGGGTAAGCCCAATATTTGAAGGAAGTGAATGGTTTGCCAGTGTTGCTGAAGACACACTGATTGATAACTTTGTCCCGTTACCAGCCGAATACTCTAGATGCAGATATAGACATATCAGACTATGGTGTGGATGGGTTGCAACCACCGGCAGACACTTAATAATGCGGACACGTCTTCAAACAGAAGTGGAAGATGGAGCTTGTTTAACTGGTTGTTGTGCATGGTTTGGTGCTACAAAATGTCCTCTAGCAATGGTGGATGTTATGTTTCCAAGGATCACAGAAAAAAAATCTTAGTCCGTCCCCAACAGGTCTGTGGTGGAGGAACACGTAAATGATGTTGCTACTTTGTGCCCAAGGTAGGGGAGTTTTTGGCTTTGTTGCAGGTACTGCATCCAAAATTGCCAGGCAAGTACTCCTGCTTGTGTTGTTGCTAACGTTTTGATTGGAAGGCATAGTGTGCTTTGTTCTGGGAACTAACTGAACAGCTGTCTGCAACTTATGCTTGTTCTCTAGAAATTTTTTGATTATTCTTGATGTGCATACCTATACACTTGACCATCTGTGTCCTTGCTTTTTTCCAACATAGCTTTCATTTTAAGACCAAAGAGATTCCATCCATCAATCGACAGTGGCACTAAGTGCTGCTGTAACACCTGGAGATGGCATGGAAATGAAGAGCCAATCAAGGATCTGGAAGGAGAAAGCTGATGTTTACCTGTCTTGGGGCACCATCAGCCACATCCAAAGCACGCCGCATACCATTGCTAGAAATAGACGTATCTTCTGCATTTTCCTGTGCATCACACTTTGTGCGTGAGGTAAGGTTTGCAAGAGTTGGTGCATGCCTTCCTACTAATTTCTTTTATAACAGGATGTCAGCAGTTGAGAATTGCCATGTGCCATCAAACTTCAGCTCTGGCAGCAACTCTTGTCAGGGGCAAAATATTTGTTCTCTTGTTACCAGGTGCAGGAGCATCTCTTGCACCTGGAATGAAAGCCTTTTTCTGTTCTGTATAGACTACTAGAAAAGCCAGGGATACACTTTTGGGAGTTTTGCAACTGGTTTGAATTTCCTTTACATTCTGCATGTAACCACCTTAGTTTTAATTTGGTCCTGAAAATTAAAATTATCCTCACAGCATTTTAGGATTGTCTTCAGCATTGAGAGATATTGCTTTATTTTCTTCTGTACAAGCTAATGATTTGATGAGAAAATCACCCACCAATCTCAGTCTGAGTGGTAATCCCACACTGTTGTGCTGCTCTATGAAGGACAGTACAGAATGCAGAAGTGTCATTGGGCGTGGAGGCTTTAACAGGATATGATTCCACATCACCCTTATACACATTTCTACAGAAGAACCACACATTTTCCTGCTCTAGTCTCCCTAGATCTTAAAATGGTGAGGGCCCTGTTCTCCGTTCATATCAGCATAAGGTGACTGATTTCTAGATGAAAGAGGTGTCGTAAATGGATTGTGCATATTTTTCTGTGGAATTGGGCAAGTCCTGATCTTTGAGGAAAAAGACTCCACAAATGTTTGAGACTTGTGATAGTTTTGGCACTCAGCGTTGTTGCATATGTAGTCTGGTAATGGGACTAAGAAGATGCATTAGGCCATGCTACACAAAAGACAGAAAACACGTCAACCAACTGGGAAGGTGTCATATTCTTCAAAAGTATAGATCACTCAGTTCCTTGTGAAATGGGACATTTTTCTCAGCCTTTTGTTCCTGTGTATCCTGTATGCTGGCCAGTCGGCAAACTAAGGGTAGGCAAATATGCTTCTCCATTTTAGAGATGTTACTACGGCTGCCAGGCACTTGGAAAATAGTTTTGGCAATGACATAAGACAAAATAGAAGAACTTCAAACTAGTCCTGGGAAGTACCTAGCCGTTCTCTGAGAAATGGCCTGTATTTCCTGAACATAAAAACGAGGAAATAAGTATCCTGCAAATCTATAGACACCAGTTAGTCTCACTGATAAGAAGGAATCTAACGAGGAGCTAACATTCTGAATTCTTCTTACCAGCTTGTTGGCAGATTTCAGATCAAGGATGGGATAACATCAAGTCTTCATCTTTTTTTTAAACATGAGCAGATGTCAATTTTTGCGGGGTTGGGTTACCCTTTCTGATAGCCTTCTTGTAAAGAATATTCTGTACTGTTCAGTCAGATACTTTAGATGTAGAGTTCTTGACAGCCTTGCAGTATGGGGTCGGAGGACTGTTGAAGAATTAAATTTAATTTTGTGCCCATACTTAACAATGTGAAGCAACAATCTGTATTTTGTTATCCTACGCCACAAGAGGAAATGATCAAATATCACTCCTCACCCCCGATTTGGTGTTAGACGAAAGAATCAAAGTAATGGAGTTACTGTTTGGTGCGGGACATTTACCCTTGGTCCCAGAACGCTGCTGTGAGTCATTGCCTTTTTGGTTTTGCTGTTTTTGAAACCACTGTTCCTGCCCAGGTTGCCGTTCTGGGCACTGCAGTTGCGATTGTCTCTACCGAAAAGGTGTAGTGGAGTTTTACTGGCTTCTACCATATTTCTTGAAGATTTCCATCTTCATGCCTTGATTCTGTTTATCTACATGAGTACCAAACAAGGAACAGCCAGACATTTTTTCTTTGTCCTTGAAGGGTTAGTGATGGGCATACTTTAGCTAGGTTCTTGGCTCCACTGATTGTCTGGTCGAAAGTTATAATTCCCTCTTTGAGGAAATCAATGAATAATAATTAACTGCTCAGCTCTGCTGATTCGGTGTCCCATGGCTCTCGTCTCCTTGTTGACTAGCAGATCTCTGGCAGGTCGTCAGGGAAAGGGTAAGTACCACCCACAGTTAACTTATCTTAGAACGTGGGAGAGTAGACCAGAAGAGCAGCTGGTCACTACAAAGAATAGGCTAGAACCCAGATGCTTATGACAACAAGGCAACTTGTGGCTTCCACTTTTACTACAAGAAAGGGAAGGGAGTTTTTTTTGCCCAGATCCAGTTCGAGTAGATCTCGTCTTGTAAGTTAAGGTGTGTATTTTATTACCATATAATAACCCCTCTTACACGGTACCAGGCTCCACACCACAAATCTGCAGTCCTGCAATGTTGAAATACCACAAATAGGGTTTTAAGTCTTTACTTTGACATATTATGAGAGGAAGTGTTTTAAAAGAAAGCTGGTTTTATTGTATTAACGTTTTGAGGATTGGGTTAAGAAAGATCACCAATCACTGGTTAGTGGCCAATGAAACTCAGGGAAAAGGCAAAGCATCTTAAAACTAGTGGACAATTTGACATTAGCACATAAGGTAGAGTGAGTGATTGAGCTTGACGCCCACTACTGCCTATGGCCTGGTGCACTAGAAGGGAAACATCCTTTTTTACGACTTTTTTATTACGAAAGTCATGGTTAACGAAAGCGCAACAACGCTTTCTTTAACCACGACTTCGTTTTTTTGTGCCTTAACTACGTATGTTCTGAACAACCAACATGCGTGGTTAAGGTACAAAGAAGGGAGTTGGCGAAGGAGGACGACGCAGGTGACAAGGGGTTGACTAAGGTAAGTAGTGGGTTTAGGTTTTGGGGAGGGGTTTGGGGGTCAGGGGGTTTTAGGTTTTGGGGTGGGGTTGGGGGGATGTGGCGTTTTTGGTTTTGGGGAGGGGGTGGGGGGGTCAGGGGGTTTTAGGTTTTGGGGTGGGGTTGGGGGGGTGGGGCGTTTTTGGTTTTGGGGTGGGGGTCAGGGGATTTTAGGTTTTGGGGTGGGGGTGGGGGGTGGGGCGTTTTGGGTTTTGGGGAGGGGGTGGGGGGTCAGGGGGTTTTAGGTTTTGGGGTGGGGTTGGGGGGATGGGGCGTTTTTGGTTTTGGGGAAGGGGTGGGGGGTCAGGGGGTCAGGGGGTTTTAGGTTTTGGGGTGGGGTTGGGGGGATGGGGTGTTTTTGGTTTTGGGGAGGGGGTGGGGGGTCAGGGGGTTTTAGGTTTTTGGGGTGGGGTTCTGGGGGTGGGGCATTTTTGGTTTTGGGGAGGGGGTGGGGGGTCAGGGGGTTTTAGGTTTTGGGGTGGGGTTGGGGGATGGGGCGTTTTTGGTTTTGGGGAGGGGGTGGGGGGTCAGGGGGTTTTAGGTTTTGGGGTGGGGTCGGCGGGGTGGGGTGTTTTTGGTTTTGGGGAGGGGGTGGGGGTCAGGGGGTTTTAGGTTTTGGGGTGGGGTGGGGTTGGGGGTTGGGGCATTTTTGGTTTTGGGGAGGGGTGGGGGGTCAGGGGGTTTTAGGTTTTGGGGTGGGGTTGGGGGGCTGGGGCGTTTTTGGTTTTGGGGAGGGGGTCAGGGGGTTTTAGGTTTTGGGGTGGGGTTGGGGGGGTGGGGTGGGGCGTTTTTGGTTTTGGGGAGGGGGTCAGGGGGTTTTAGGTTTTGGGGTGGGGTTGGGGGGGTGGGGTGTTTTTGGTTTTGGGGAGGGGGTGGGGGGTCAGGGGGTTTTAGGTTTTGGGGTGGGGTTGGGGGGGTGGGGTGAAGGATGTAGGGTGAATGGTGCCTATTAGTAATGGTTTTATCAGGAATGCCTTTACAACGAAATATCGTTGTTAAGGCATTCGTGGTAAAATCATTAGTAGTAAGGACGAGGTCGGTGTTCCGACCTCGTTTTTAAGGTTAGTAGTTGTTTTTAATTCGGTGTTCCGTCGTATAATCGCACTAGAAGCTTCGCTTGGAAGTCTAGAGGCTTTGGTGGTGACAAGGAAGAATACATTCAGCAACCTGAGAAGTATGGACATATTTGAGGGTGCTAGCTTGCAAGGTAACACAAAGTTTCTTACCTGTAGGTGTCGTTTTGCATCCTGGAGAATCATCCGGATTCACAAGCTGTGCACCACTCCACCATCGAGCGGTCGGGTCCAGAACCCTACCGCAGTCCCTCCTCTGCCCCATCCTCTGTCCGTTAGCAAGCGCCAACGGCACCTCCATCTGGCACCACTCGCAATGCCATCATGCCCCCCCCGAATCTCCTCCCCCACCCCCATTTGCCATTCCCAGACTCCTCTTCTTTTCCTGTCCATTTTGTTCTCTTACATCTTCATGTGGAGGTGGGTAGGTCGCTTGTGAATCCAGAAAATTATTTAAGCTGCAAAACTACACCTACAGGTAAGAAACTTTGGCCCTCATTATGACATTGGTGGTAAGTGATAAAGTGGTAGAAATACCGCCAACAGGCTGGCGGTAATTACCACCAAATTATGACCATGGTGGTGAGAACTCTCATAGACAGCCAATGCACCACACCATCCGCCAGGGCGTTAACACCACGCACACCGGTGGTCGCCATCAACAGCCAGGCGGAAGACAAGGTATCGCCCACCATATTATGACGCAGCAAACCGCCAGGATTTCCGGGGCGGTACTAATGCCATCAAAAGCCTGGTGGAAACAGAACTCCGAAAATGAAAGACTCACCAACAAGTACACAGAGGGCTCCGCCGCCGCCATGGAACCAGAACTTCAAGTCTTCCTAATGCTCTTCTATGCCATGCTCCACCTGGAACACCACCGCCGACGAAGACGACAATGGTGAGTACAGCCGCCTAGCACACAAGGGAGGGAGGGAGGAAAGCAAGAGTGACACATCACACACCAGACACACACACACCATGCACACAACTAGCTGCAGACGTAAACCAATGGCACACGACACACAGCACAATAAAACAAGGACCAGATTTCGGAAGTACTGCAAATGTATTAGCAAGGGAAAAGCCACCACTTGAACCAGATATGTATAATTGTCCACAAAGTGCCAATGCCCAGTCCAAAGTACAAAGGGCCCACATGGCCACAGGGAACAGTCCAAGGCCCAACTTGTCTCCTGACATCAACTGCACATAACTCTGCCGGGGCATCATTTTGCAAGTGGGCAGGCACCTCAGGGGGTTGGGAGGTGGGGGGGGCACCTCATCTGAATTCGGGAACTTTCCCACTGGTTCTGGAGTGGGCTCCATGACTACTTCTCTGTGCTGGGGAGTGCAAGGCTGCAGTCTCTCAGGTGGGTGAGTTTCCCACTGGTTCTGGAGGGGGCTCCATACCAATTTCTCTGTGCTGGGGAGTGCAAGGTCACAGTCTCCCAGGTAGGTTACATTCCCACTGGTTCTGGACGGGGCTCCATGCCCATTTCTCTGTGCTGGGGAGTGCAATGCCACAGTCTCTCAGGTGGGTGACTTTCCCACTGGTTCTGGAGGGGGCTCCTTGTACAGCAGTCCCAGGAGAGTAGCCTACATTCCCTCTGCTGGAGGTGAGGACTGCACTATGTCAGCAGGTGAAGGTGCTCCTGGGTAGCCTCTGCAGGAGGAGTGGGTTGCACTACCTCAGCTGGAGGTGAGGGCTCTGTGACCACTGGTGGTTGTAGTGGTGTCATCCTGCCGGCCTCTGCTGGAGGTGAGGGCTGCACTGATTCAGCAGGTGAAGGTGCCTCCTGGGCAGCCTCTGCTGGAGGTGAAGGCTGCAATGTCTCAGCAGGTGAAGGTGCAGCCTCTGCAGGAGGAGTGGGGTGCACTGCCTCAGCTGGAGGTGAGGGCTCCCTGAGCAAAGCAATGGTGGTGGTGGTTGTTGTGTCATCCTGCCAGCCTCTGCTGGAGTCGAGGGCTTCTTCCCCTTCATGGCATAAGTCGAGGGCTTCTTCCACTTCATGGCAGGAGTCGAGGGCTTCTTCCCCTTCATGGCAGGAGGTGCGGCCTCCTTCCCCTTCATGGCAGGAGTCGAGGGCTTCTTCCCCTTTATGGCAGTGGATGTGAGATCCTTACCCTTCCTGGCTGGTGGTGTGGGATCCATCACTGTCTTGCCTCAACAACTGGAGGTACCTCCACTGTCTGCATGGACTATTTGGCTGAAGTGCTGTGATCGGTCATTGGGACCCTACTCTTACGGGTAGGATG
This sequence comes from Pleurodeles waltl, assembly GCF_031143425.1. Lineage (NCBI taxonomy): Eukaryota > Metazoa > Chordata > Amphibia > Caudata > Salamandridae > Pleurodeles > Pleurodeles waltl. The sequence continues at coordinate 652,924,122 of NC_090446.1, read as the reverse complement.
GGGGGGGGGAAGAGGTCAAGTTTGGCAAGGAAAAGCTTTTTAGGGACGGTGGGGCGGGAAGAGGGAGGAGGAATGGGAGTGGAGGGAGTGGTTGTTTGAGGGGTATGTCTGCTGGAGTTGGGGGCAGGTGCATGGGGAGTGTGCTGATGTGAAGTGGATGGCTGTTGGATGTCTGAGTGCTTGCGTTTGTGACCTTTGGGGGCGGACAGACACGGTTGGAGAGGACACAGGGGACGCGTGCATGGATGTTGTGGAGGTGTCTGCTAGTGAGGTGTGTGTGCTGCTCGGTGAAGTGATACTGGTGGTGGATGTTGAAGCAGTGTACGCAGGTGTGAGTGTGGACGTGACTGTGTTGGAGGTGGAGGAGGTGGAAACAGTTGAGGCAGTGGATGTGGTTGTGTCTGCAACTGTCTGGTGTTTGCGTGAGTGTTTGTGTGTTGAAGAATGGTGCCTGTGTTTGACTGTGCCACTCTTGTGTGTTGTCTTGTGTGCATGCTGATCTTTATGTGTGCATGGGATGGGTTGGGGTTGAGGAGACTGGGACTGGGAAGTGATAGTTGGAGAGGGGGCCGTAGGGACAGGGACAATGGCTGCCATCAGAGAGGAGGCCAGAGCCTGAATCAATCTCTATTGGGCTTCCAATCCACCGTGGATGCCCTCCAGGAATGCATTGCATTCCTGCATCTGAGATGCCAGCCCCTGGATGGCATTCACAATGGTTGACTGCCCTACAGAGATGGATCTCAGTAGGGCAGTCACTCAGGGCAGCAGGGCTCACTGGGGCAGTGCCTGAGGTGCCTGGGGCGAAGGAGATGCTTGCCCTCCTGGGTGAGCAGGCACGGGCAACTAGCTGAGACGCTACTGGAAGGGCGGTGCTGGTACGGGGGTTGCGGCTGTACCTGCAGCTGGGGTGGTCACAGAGGTGTCCGTCACCACCAGGGAGTTTCCATCGGAGGAGGTATCTGAGTCTTTGTTGTCACCTCTTGTCTCCGCCATGGTGCTCCCCTCGCCCTCCGTCCCACTGGTTTCATCTGCGTCTGTGGATTCTCCTCCTGGGTCCTGTGGGATGCAGCTCCCTCACTCGCTTGTGCCCCTGCCCCTCCGCCAGATGATGCTAATGCACACATGGACAGGAAGACAGAATATAAAGGGGGGGAGAGAAAGAAAGGGAACACTAGGTCAATTATTGCATCAACACCACAGTTGGCATACACAGCACCGTCAGACACAGGGATCAGGATTGAGCACTATGCATTGCACTGCCATTGATTTGGGTAGATGCCACAGCAAGATGAGGGTCAAACACCGCCAACTGCACACCTTCTTGGACCCACTAAGCCCTGTCTGACATAGAATGCATACTTGCTAGGTTACCTTGTTTTCCCTTTCAACCATTACTCTGGAGCTGGATCGCGCTGCAATGTCTGGCCTGGCAAAAAGGGGCACCCACTAACTGACACATACCACCAGGATCCCATGCCACCTACAAATTATTGTGCTAACGACCACTGTACTCACCCCCTTGTGGCTGCTGTGATACCCTCCATCCAGTTCTGGATAGGCGACCGCCAGTATGCGGGCCATCAGGGGGATCAGGTTCCGATGGGCACCCCTTCCTCGTTGGGAGGCCGGCTCCAGCTGGGCCTCTGCGGTCTTAGGTGCCAAGCGTCTCAGGTCCTCTCTCCGTTTCCGACACTGGGTGCTCCGCCTGCCATAGAACCCCAGGGTCCACACGTCATTGGCAATGGCACGCCATAATCCCTTCTTTTGATGGGCGCTGACCTGCAGAGGCGAAACAGACTGGAGGACACGATTACACATACAATCCAGCCTCTCACACATATGGCCCACCAATCCTGTCTCCTTCACCATTGGCACACGCATCGCCCAGCGCACACCATATACACCACCACATGACATCACCCCCCTTGATGACACAATGCTTGCACACACATCTCCATGCATCTTTCCCACATGCATTTTGCCCAAGGTGTACTCACCTGTTGGTCTGGAGACCCATACAGCAGTCCGTACTGGGGTAGGACCCCAGTCACACATTGCTCCAACTCCTCTGATGTGAAGGCAGGGGCTCTTTCCCTGGTCACACAGGCCACTGTAGGTTCCAGACACAGGTCACAGCAACACATGCAGTGTAGGTGTTCTCCTGTTGAAGGTCAGGAAACAAGTGAGGAAACAGACAGAAAATGGCGGTCATGATCGCTGCGGAGTACACCGTCACGGCCGGCGCAGATCCCATTGGCCACTGTACTCCATAGAGCCCCATATTATCTAGTGAGGGATTGCACAGCGGTGCAAGACCGCCTTCTGCCACGACGCCCAACGTCAGCAGAGTTACCTGACTTCTACCTGTCCCCACATACAGGACAGGCAGTCACCATGTCATTGTGATGGACAACCATCAGACTAACCTTTACTGCGTTACTGCCTAGATTTGCACATACCTTTCCATTCCCACTGTCCCATCACATAAATGCAACATGTACACTGAGGTTGTGGTTCCATTGTTTAAATTGTGACAGCCTACTCACTCTTGTGTCCCTTAGATACCTGCTGCTGCGGATGAATGGGAGGAGAAGACAAACCCAGTGTACAGACCCCTTATGGACTTGGCTACACTGAAGGACAGGCACATTATACTGACTTATAGACTGGACAGGGCCACAATCATAGAGCTGTGTGCCCAATTGGAGCCTGACCTGATAGCAATTATCCGTCATCCCACTGGGATCCCCCCTCTTGTGCAAGTGCTATCAGTGCTCCATTTCCTGCAACTGGTTCTTTCCAAGTGACAGTGGGCTTGGCAGCTGGAATGTCACAGCCAATGTTTTCTATCGTGCTGGCAAGGGTCTTGTCTGTCCTGGTGTAACACATGTGCAGCTACATTGCTTTCCCCAGGTGGAAGATTTGGCCACTGTGAAGGCGGGATTTTATGCAGTGGACCATATCCCCAATGTAATTGGGGCGATTGATGGTACACATATTGCGTTAGTCCCCCCGCCAGAATGAACATGTCTCGATCTACCCTTCGCTTACGGCCTTTGTCAGCTGGAACTGAAGGGCAGCCTCGATTCTTGCAGGTCCTGCTCTGGCCAAGGCAAGGGTGGCCCTTTCCGGTAGCCATGGTGCTGCTGACAATGGTACGTCAAAGGCAGTCCGTGCCCTCCAGAAGGAGTCCCAGAGGGAAAACACCCCTGAAGGCAAAAAAAACTCTATGACAGAAACTCCCTGGAATACGTGAAAAAATATCAGACTTCTAAGTCAAGAAAAATAACTGGAAGAAAGCTGGAACAAACAGGAATAAAGACTGGAATCAGAAGAAAACAACCGGAGCGTGATCACCACCAAAGGAAGTTTTTGCAATGCAAGGATAACAAGAATCTAACCCCTTAAATACCCCTGAGCAGGAAGTGACATGCAGGAAAAAACAAAAACGCCATTTTGGATTAGGAAAAGACTGTAGAACAAGGTAGAAGAGGACGCCATATTAGAAAGGGAACCAGATGCATGCAGGGAAGAAGGCAAGAAGAAAGGCATACTGGGAGAGAATGAATATGGCCCCACTAGAGAGAATAAAATGAAAAAGGAAGAAGAAGCAAGAAGAAAAGTAGCCCAAAAAACAAGGCACCAGGTAAGTGAGGGATGGGGGGCGCATACACCTAACACCGAGGCCCCTGCCGTGCTCTGAACATGGCGAGGCCCGACGCCCTATCCTGGACCTCACCACGAGCGACGACGCAAGCCACGGCCGAAAAACAGGGCCGCAGCGAGGCCCGCAGCTGGGAAAACGGACCGCAGCTCGAAACGAGGCTTGAACTGCTTACCTGGGCTGCAGAGGCCCACTGCATGACAGAACAGGTATTCAGGAATCGTAAGAGTTTCCATAAACTGAATGTGCAAATGGTGTACCTGTCTGACAAGTACATCTCCCACGTCACTGCCAAGTATCAGTGCATGACGCCTTTTTCCTGAGGAATAGCAGCATCCCAAATGTGATGGCCCAACTACAGAGGCACAGGGTGTGGCTAATAGGTGAGCCGGATCCCCACCCACTGTATGTCAGTGTATGCCTTCAGGTGTTCTCCCCATAGGATTGTGTAAAGCTAAATGTTGTCCCTCAATACTTGCAGGTGACTCTTGCTACCCAAGCCTATCATAGCTGCTGACCCCTGTGAGGAATGCCAGGACAGGGGCTGTGGACCGTTATAATGAGGCAAACCAGAAGAATAATCGAGTGGACCTTCGGCCTCCTGAAGGCCGGGTTCAGGTGCCTCCATCTGACAGGTGGATCCCTGTGCTACTCACTCGGAAAGGTCTGCCAGATAGCAGTGGCATGGTGCATGTTGCACAACCTGGCCCTCAGACGACATTTGCCTTTTCTGCAGGAGGGGACTGGAGGTGACCCTTTGGCAGCAGTGGACCCTGAGAACAGTGAGGATGAGGACAACAGAACATCAGTTATACAGCAATACTTCCAATAACACACAGGTGAGACAGTGGAACTGACCATTACGCTGACTATTTATTTATCTGTGACTAGCATGATGGCATTCACTTCCTTTGCATCACAACTTACTGTCACCTATAGCTTCATATTTTCCAGATGTTGGTGATATGACAACATTGTGGTGTGGACCGGGGTCCCTGTACAGGTGGGCACACTGCTGATTGACGTGTCTTGGGGACAGAGGTGTGGGGATGCTGGGTGGGTGCTGTGGTGTTGGTAACTGATGGGCGAGGCTCTGTGGTGGACTGGGAGTGTGCTGGGGTGACTGATTGACCAGTGGTCCTTGATGGGCCAGGTTGTTGATCCAGATCCTGGAGTCCAGAGTTACTGTCATCACTGGGGGCATCCTCTGTTGGGGGACTGGATAGATGTGGCACTTCCTCTCCACTGAGATTGGCTGGAACACCTGTGGGGATGTAAGTGATGTATTATGCTTCATGCCTATGACATGTTGTTCATCCCGAACCTTCCTCCCTATCGTTGCTGTTGCCCTGCCACCTTTGTTTGTGTATGGTGGTGTATTGTGTTGTTGCTAGTTCTCCATGCTGTGCATGCTTTTGTGATGGGTGTCCATGCAGGGTTGGGAGGGCTATCCATGTATTGGTATAGCATGCAGGGCTTGGCATTGAGGTTATTCATATGTTTAGGTGCAGTGTGTGGGATGGAGTGGAGTGATGGAATTGAGGGTGAGGGTGTGAGATGGCATGCAGGTATGGGGGTGATAATTGGTAAATGTTGACATACCAGTGTCCAGTCCTCCGGCTACTCCAGCGAGTCCCTCAGGATGCGAAGACCTGCTCCTCCCATGCTGTGAGCTGAGGGGGTCCACCGCCAGTTCTCTGTATGGCGAGCTCGTGCCTTGCTGCCACGGAACGTACCTTCCCCAGTAGGTCGTTCCACCTCTTCCTGATGTTGTCCCTTGTTCTTGGATGCTGTCCCATGGTGTTCACCCTGTCCACAATTCTCCGCCATAGCTCCATCTTCCTTGCAATGGATATCTGCTGTACCTGTGCTCCAAACAGCTGTAGCTCTACCCTGACTATTTCCTCCACCATGACTCTCAACTCCCCATCTGTGAAACGGGGGTGCCTTTGTGGGGCCATGGGTGTTGTGTGTGGTGTGTGTAAGTGTGTGGGTGTTGTGAATGGGTGTGCTTAGTGGAGTCTGTGAGGGACGTATGGGTGTGTGTGTGTGTGTAGCTGTCGCAGTGGTCTTGATGTCTGTCTGGTGACAATGATTTGTATTCGTAAAGTGTTGTGGGTAATGTGGGTGTGTGTTTTATAGTGGTGTGAGTGGTTGGATGGGTCCAGTGTGTGTATGGTTGTCAGGTGTGTAATTTTGATTTGCCCAATGTTGTGTAGTTTAGTGTTTGGGTGTCCATTCTGAGTGTGACGGGTGTACCGCAAATGGTTTACCACTGTTGAATGTCCGCCGTGGTGATTCGTAGGTCATGATGTGGTGGGCGTTGTTCTCTTGGCGTAACGGTATGGGTGTTGGTACCAACAGTTTACCACTGACCTTTGGGCTGGCGGATTTGTGTATGTGGCTGTATTCTGTCGGTTTGGGGTGTGTGTGTCATAATATGGCGAACGTATATTCACCACCGCGGCGTCATGCTGGCGGTCGTCAGCATGGCGGGAATCGGTTTTTATCGCCAATTTCGAAATGACCACCTTTACATTTTGCAACGTGAACCTGAACGTGAACGTGAACATGAACATGCTGTGCATAGATTACGGAGCATTGTGGTTCTTTTGTGGAGGATGGGTTGAAGATGTGCTTGAATTTGAGAATAAATGTTGCAGTACCTTCTGACCCACTTGAGCTTCCTTGCTCATTTGGACGTCTATGCAGTAATGCTTTGTAAAGGTTTGCGTGGATGCCCACATAGCTGCCACACAAATCTCTTTTAATGGCATGTTTTCAAGAAAGGCAATGGTTGCCCCTTTCTTCCTTGTTGAGTGTGTCTGAGTTTTGTATCCAATCTTTATCCTGCCATTGTGTGACATATCCATATTGTCTCCGAAATCCATCTGGGCACTGTATACTTAGTAATTGGATTTCCCATTATGGCCCTCATTACAACCCTCGCAGTCGGTGATAAAGTAGCGGTAATACCGGCAACAGGCTGGCGGTAAAAAAAATGGGATTACGACCATGGTGTAAACCGCCAAGATAGACAGCCACTTTAACACTCCGACCGCCACGGCGGTAGCAACAAACACCGCGGCGCCCACCGCCAACAGACAGGTGGAAGACAATGTACCGCCCACGCTATTACAAGGCACCATTCCGCCAGCTTTTCCAGGGCGGTACCAACGACATCAAAAGCATGGCGGAAACAGTATACTGAAGGGGAACCACTCACCTTTCGACACTCAACGAAGAACCTGGACGCCATGGAGCCCGAGCTGCAGGTCCTGCCCATGCTGGTTTACCTCCTCATCTACCAGGAACACCAAACACGGCAGTGATGACGACGGTGAGTACTGCACCTAGCACACAGGGGAGAGGGGAGGAAAAAGAGAGTGACACCCCCACCCTCACCCACATCACCATACACACCAACAGATCCAACAACATTGCAGATACAGCCTGTAACCCCCTGGAAGAACGCAAGGACAAAAGGAATAGAGTCATATCTGTGATATTTCGAAAATGCATATTAAGTTAACGATTGTAAACACCAGTGTATACAAATATTTACCATATGTACAGAGGGCCGTACACTGTCCATTGCAAATGTCCGTGGACCAGTGGCCCAAAAAATCATGGGCGAAGCCCACAGTTGACTCCTGCCTCAAAAAGGAGAGAACACTGCAGGGGCATCAGGTCGAAAAAACACAGGCACCTCAAGGGGAGGGGGGCACCTCAGCAGGAAGATGGTACTACGCCACTGCTCCTGGAGGGGGCAACATGGGGTAAGTTCAAGGGGCTAGGGTGATGGTGGAGGGAGGTCCAAGGTTGAGTCCAGTCTCTTTGTATCACAGGTGCATTTTCCAGTGGGGCATAGGAAGTGGAGCAATGGCAGTTCAAGGTGGACAGGGTGACAGAGTGGGACAGAAGGGTGACAATCAGGTGAGTCTTATTTCCTGGCGGGGGTCTTGGCAATGTTCTCTGTCTTCTGCCTGGATCTCAGGGACTGTTTGCGGGGTGGTTCTCCTTCTGCAGGGGGTGGGGTGCTGGTGGCCTGGTGGTCCTGTGGCGGGGCCTCCTGTCCACTAGCACCAGCGGAGGTGGAAGGCTGTTCCTCAGTTTGGCTAGTGTCAGGGGCCCTTTGTTGTGCCACTGACTCCCTCATGGTCTTGCCCATGTCAGCCAGCACCCCTGCTATGGTGACTAGGATGGTGTAGATTTTGGTGAGGTCCTCCCTGATCCCCAAGTACTGTCCCACCTGCAGCCGCTGGTTCTCCTGTAACTTGGCCAGTACCGTGCCCATGGTCTCCTGGGAATGGTGGTACGCACCCATGATGTTTGAGAGTCCTCCCAGCATCCCTGTTGTCCTGTGCCTCTGTCCTCTGAACCGTGTACCCACTGCCACTGACCCCGGGTCCCTGATCGTCCTGTGTTTGTGGGGTTGCCTGGGGTCCCTGTTGTGGTGGATACACTGCTGATTGACGTGTCCTGGGAACAGAGGTATGGTCTCGCTGGGTGGGTGCTGTGGTGGTGTTTCCTGAGGGGTAGGTTCTGTGGTGGTTTGGGACTGTGGCAGGGTAACCGACTGTCCAGAGGTCCCTGATGGGCCAGGTTGGTCATCGTGATCCAGGCGTGCAGAGCTGCTGTCATCACTGTGGGCCTCTTCGGGGGCTGGATGTTGGTTGCACATCCTCTCCGGTGACGCTGGTTAGGGGTCCTTTTGGGATGCAAATGCATTGTTATTGTATCTGTGTGTGCCATCTTGTGCAATGGGTGTGTTTCCATGTATAATTGGGCTTTCCCTGTCGCCTTGGCCTTGTGTGAGTTGTGATTATGTGGCCTGGGTGAGTCTCTCTACTGGGTATGTTGTGGTGATGTGTGTCCATGCAGGTCTGTGATGGGTGTCCAGGCATTGTTGTTGCATACAGGGCTTGGTATTGGTATGGTAGTGGAATATATGTGAGTTGGTGGCGTGATGTGAGCGAGGGAAAGGGTGGGGGTATGTGATGGCATGCAGGTAGGGTGGGGGCATAAAGTAGTTAAGGCTTGACTTACCAGAATCCAGTCCTCCTGCTACTCCTGCAAGGCCCTCAGGATACATGATCGCCAAGACTTGCTCCTCCCATGTTGTTAGTTGTGGGGGAGGAGGTGGGGGTCCACTGCCAGTCCTCTGTACAGCAATCTGGTGTCTTGAATCCACGGAACGCACCTTCCCCCATAGGTCGTTCCACCTCTTCCTGATGTCATCCCTTGTTCTTGGGTGCTGTCCCACGGCGTTGACCCTGTCGACGATTCTCTCCCATAGCTCCATCTTCCTTGCAATGGATGTCTGCTGCATCTGTGATCCGAATAGCTGTGGCTCTACTCTGATGATTTCCTCCACCCTGACCCTTAGCTCCGCCTCAGAAAACCTGGGGTGTATTTGGGGTGCCATGGAAGGGGTGTGAGGGATGTGCGAGGTGATGTGTCGGGTGTATACTGTGATGTGCGTGGATGGTGTATGGGTGATGGTGTTCTGTGCCTATGATTGAGTGTGTGCTCTTTGCTTGTCTCTCTTTGCTTGGTCTCTGTGTTTTGTTGTTGTTAGGGGTTGTGGGTAATGTGGGTGTGTGTTTTATAGTGGTATGAGTGTGAGGGTGTGGTGTGCGTATATGTTTCAAGTGTGTGTATTTTGAATTGTCCAATGTGGTGTGGTTTTGTATATGTGTGTGTATTTTGAGCGCGGCGGTGTGTGCCGCCAATGGTTTACCGTGGTTGAAAGACCGCCGCGTTGATTAGTGGGTCATGATACGGTGGGCGTATTTCTGTTGACGTGACGGTGTGGGTTTTGCTATCGCCAGTTTATCACTGACCTATGGTGTGGCGGACTTGTGTGGGTGTCTGTATAGTGGCAGTATTTTCTGTCTGGATCAGAATACCGTGGCGGATTACCGCCTCGGTCACGGTATGTTGGCGGCCTGTTGTAATGAGGGCCTATGTTTTCTGGAAATTAGACAATTAGGTATTTTGATTTCCATTATGTTTTTGTTCTCTACATAAAGTACATTATTGCTTTTCTATCGTCCAAAGTATGCAAAGCTCCCTCTGCCTGATCCTTCGGGTTTTAGAAGAAACTTGGTATTTGAATAGTTTGATTCATATGGAACTGTGAAACTACCTTTGGTAGCAACTGTAAATCTGTCCTCATAAAAATTCTGTCTTTATGAATTTGCTTATATGGCTTTTGTATTTTAAGAGCTTGTATTTCGCTCACTCTCTGAAGCAACGTTACGGCCACTAAAAAGGCAGTCTTTAATGTAAGCATCTTATTTGAAATGCTATGTAATAGTTTAAATGGTGGTTTCATCAATAGTGCTAACATAAGGTTAAGGTTCCATGTGGGTGCAGGTATCTTCTTTTCGGGGTACTATTCTTTTTGCCCCTTCTAAGAAGCGTTTTATTACTGATGCAGTGAAAAAACATCTTCCTAAAGTGCCCCTAGTGTAAGCTACTATTGCCATTAGATGTACCCAAATACATCAGGGGGCTAATTACTACTTTGACGGTCTAAGCAGAATACCGCCGTCTGTGCCTGGGCCAAACGACCGCCAGTGTCGGCGGTCTCACGACCGCTGTATTATGAGTTACAAACTGCAGACTGGTCAAAATCAGCCAAAAATCCAACACCATTGGCCTGAGCGAGGGTGGGAGAGAGAGGCGGTTCTACTGCCAGCACTGCCATGCCAGCAACACCCCGCCCTCTAAAATTACGACCCTACAAATTAGCACAGCGGTCTTTGCACGGTGGTAATCCATTGGCGGTCCGAACTGCTGCAGTCAAAAAATCAACTCCACCAGAACACAATACCACATTGGACAGACCGAATACCCCACCCCTGACACACATTCACACAACACACACACCTGATCACTGCACTATAAATCTCACCCCCACACATACCCACAACCCCTTGCATCCTGAATTTTTCACAGAGAAATGGAAGAACGCAGAAATAGAAGACACTGCACCTGGATACCGTAGGCACCATCCTACGGTACTGCACCTCGGCACACAACAAACACGTCGTCACTGCACACAACCACCGCATAGCACTAGCACACCGAACTACACAACCCCACCTCACCAAACAGCACACCTCTCACACTTTCACATTGCACACACCACCACCCACAACGCATCCACCATGTCACAACAGAAACACCACGATTCACAGATGAGGAATTGAGGGTCATGGTAGATGAAATCGTCAGAGTGGAGCCACAACTGTTTGGAGCACAGGTCCATCATACATCCATAACCAGGAAAACTGAGTTATGACAGAGGATTGTCGACAGGGTAAACTCAGTGAGAAACCATCCATGCACAAGGGAGGACCTCAGGAAGAGATGGAACGACCTACGGGGGAAGGCCCGGTCCACAGCGGCAAGACACCACATAGCCATCAACAAGACTGGTGGTGGAGCCCCACCTCCTCCCCCATAGTTGACATCTTGGGAGGAGAAGGTCTTGGCCATCCTGCATCCAGAGGGCCTGACTGGAACACCAGGAGGACTGGACTCTGGTAAGTCAAAAACACTCACCGGGCACTATGTACTCCTGCGCAGCATGTACCCCCAACCCCCTTTTATCACCTTGCAGCACCCTTACGTGCACCAATCCACTCTGAAACCAATACTCTCCCTTGCATGCCACCCCTTCATTACCCCTGATCCCACACAGGCCCACCAAGTGCACGGATATCTCCCACTGTAGCAAGTACTACACCTACCTCAAGGCAACACTCCCCACCCTTGAATAACTGCTAATTCCACTCCACATTATGACACCTGCACATATAACCGTGTCACCCCCTTCACCTACAGGATACTTGGACTACTCACTAGTACATCGCAATGACAGCATTGATGACCACAACCTTCTATACTGCAAGCACACAACAGCACTTTCCATGAGCCCTTAAACATTGCCAGTGGTCAAGCAGCTGCCATTGCCATCACTGGAAAGCATGTCAAAGCTAAGATTGCAAACAACCATGTGAACAACAAGTACATTTCAACAATGTATCACACTTCCTCTCCATCCACAGGTATTCCTTCAACTGCCACACAGCAGAGGATGCCAGAGACAGACAGTCAGCCCCTGGAAGTAGGCCCAATTGAGGACTACAACTCTAGGGTGGTCATTACAACATTGGCGGTAAAAGCCGCTTACCGCCGTGCAGAAGACCGCCAATACACCGCTGCGGAATTCCTCCACAGCTATTATGACCCACATTTCGGAATCCGCCGAAATTCAGACACCCACACAAGTCCGCCACACCAAAGATCAGTGTTAAACTGGCGAAAACAAATCCTCCACCTCCACGCCAACAGAAACATGCCCATGCTATTACGACCCACGAATCCACGCGACGGTCTTTCAACTGCGGTATTCCATTGGCGGTACACACCGCCGCGCTCAAAATACACAAACATCTCCAAAACACCGCCACATTGGACAATTCCAAATACACACACCTGATACACATACAAACAACACTCCCACACACCCATTACAATATAAAACACACACCCACATCACCCACAAACCCCTACGGCCAAAAATTAGTCACGAAGGCCAGAGAGACAGCACTGATTAGACAATCCCACCAGACAGAGGCACACAACACCATCACCCACACAACATCCACGCACAAAACACCACACACCACTACACATCACCACACACATCAACACTCACACTGCCCCACACATACCACACACCACCCCATGTCACGCCAAAGACACCCCCGCTTTTCCGAGGAGGAGCTCATGGTCATGGTGGAGGAAATCGTACAGGTAGAGCCACAGCTATTTGGCTCACAGGTGCAGCACACATCCATAGCCAGCAAGATGGAGCTATGGCGCAGAATAGTCGACAGGGTCAACGCTGTGGGACAGCATCCAAGAAATCGGGAGGACATCAGGAAGAGGTGGAACGACCTACGGGGGAAGGTGCGTTCAACGGTCTCCAGGCACAACATCGCAGTTCAGCGGACTGGCGGCGGACCCCCACCTCCTCCCCCACAACTAACAACATGGGAGGAGCAAGTCTTGACCATCATGCATCCAGAGGGCCTCGGAGGAATCGGTGGAGGAATGGCCACTGGTAAGTCAAATCTTAACTATCATATCCCCCACCCTACCTGCATGCTATCACACACACCCACCCTCACACCCTCACCTATCACTCCAACTCCTCACTAATGTACTAATAACATAAACCACACATCCCAACACCAAGCCCTGCATGACACAACTAAGCATGGACACCCATCACGAAAGCATGGCCACTGCACATACCCATAACAACCCCCTAACCATCATCACACAAGCCCCCACACAGGAATGCTTGCACTGGGGTACACAAACACCCACCCATTGCACACCATGACACACACACACACATGCAATAATCATGCTCTTATGCCCCTTCAAGATCACGAAGGACCGTCACCACACCGGAGGGTCCAGGCATCTCCACTCCACCCACAGAAGAGGCCCACAGTGACGATAGCAGCTCTGCCCTACTGGAGCCTGATGACCAGCCCGGACCATCGTGGGCCTCGGGACAGTCGGTTCCCCTTGCACAGGCACAGCCCAACACTGACCTTCCACCCTCTGGTAACACCAGTACAGCACCCACCCAGCGTGCCCAAACCTCCGTACCCAGGACAGGTCAATCAGCTATGTGTCCACCACTTCAGGGAAACCAGGAAAACCCACCACCCCAACAGCAACAGGGACCTGGGGGCAGTGGTAGTGGGCACACGGTCCAGGGGACGGAGGCACAGGAACACAGGGGAACTGGGAGGGCTGCTGTGCGACAGGGGGCGGACAGGCCAAGGGAACCCACTCTCCACGAGGCCCTCTCCTCCATCATGGGAACATACCACCACTCCCAGGAGACGATGGCGACGGTCCTGGTCAAGTTTCTGGAGACCCAGCGCCTGCAGGAGGACCAGTATTTGGGGTTCAGGGAGGAGCTCAGGACCATCAGCTCCGCCTTGGGCACCATCGTAGGGGTGCTGAAGGACATACAGCAGACCATGAGGGACACCATGGCACTCCAAGGGGCCCCTGACACTAGCATGGACGATGAACTGCCCACCACCTTCGCCGGCGCTAGTGGACAGGATGCACCGCCACAGGACCACCCCACCCCCTGCAGACGGACAACCACCAAGCAAGCGGTCCCTGAGATCCAGGAACAGGACAGAGCAAGATGGCAAGACCCCCGCCAGGAAATGAGACCACCCTGATTGTCCCCCCACTGTCCCACTTTGTTACCCTGTTCATACTTAAATTGCCCCAGCTCCACTTCCTATGCCCATATGGGCAGTGCACCTGTGAGACTAATAGACTGGACTCTGCCATGGACATTCCTCCACCATCACCCATCACCATTTTACAACCCCCCTCCATTTTTGAGCACTTAAATAAACACCCTTGAACCACAAAACAATCTGGAGTCAGTCTATGATTTGGTAAAATGTATAATCAATGACAGTGTCAAAATGCTTTTTTAGTTGTAAAGGCAACATACCAATGTCACACATCACAAGTCCTTGAAGGATGCATGCAGATGACACACGTTGGTAACCACACCTGTGAAACCGTAATGGAAAGAAACAACTTAGTTACCAAATAATCCCATGAAATTACACACAGGATAGAGGAAGACGTGTGACAGAATGTAATGGTAAAAATGAAAATGTTCTCACCTGTGTGTCACTGGAAATATTGCTGTATGACTGACTCCCTGTTGTCGTTGTCTTCTTCCTCAGCTTCCTCCTCATCACTGTCCAGACTCCACAGGCTCCACAGCTGCCACAAATCCCGTCATCTGGACCATCCTCCTGCAGAAAAGGCACCTGGCGTCGCAAAGCAAGATTGTGAAGCATCGAGCTGGCGATGATGATCTGGCACACCTTCTTCGGTGAGTAGAATAGGGAACCACCTGTCATATGGAGGCACCTGAACCTGGCCTTAAGGAGGCCGAAGGTGCGTTAGATCACCCTCCTAGTCTGCCCATGGGCCACATTGTACCGTTCCTCTGCCCTGGTCCTGGGATTCCTCACTGGGGTCAATAGCCAGGACAGGTTGGGGTAACCAGAGTCCCCTAATAGCCACACACGGTGCCTCTGGAGTTGACCCATCATATCAGGGATGCTGCTATTCCGCAGGATGTAGGCGTCATGCACTGAGCCAGGGAACATATCATTAACCTGCGAGATGTACTGGTCTGCCAAACATACCATCTGTACATTCATCGAATGATAACTCTTCCTGTTCCTGTACATCTGTTCACTCCTGTGGGGGGGACCAGAGCTAAATGGGTCCCATCAATAGCACCTATGATGTTGGGGATATGTCCAAGGGCATAGAAGTCACCTTTCACTGTAGCCAAATCTTCCACCTCAGGGAAAATGATGTATCTCCTTACGTGTTTCAGCAGGGCAGACAACACTCTGGACAGCACGTTGGAAAACAAAGGCTGGGACGTCCCTGATGCCATGGCCACTGTTGTCTGAAAAGACCCACTTGCAAGGAAATGGAGCACTGACAGCACCTGCACGTCAGGGGGGATTCCAGTGGGATGGCGGATTGGTGACATCAGGTCTGGCTCCAACTGGGTACATAGTTCCTGGATTGTGGCACGGTCAAACCTGTAGGTGATGATTAAATGTCGCTCCTCCATTGTCAACAGGTCCACCAGCGGTCGGTACACCGGAGGATTCCGCCATCTTCTCAAATGCCCCAGCTGACGGCGCCTAGGAAGGACAACAGCGACGATCAAGTAAACCCACAGTTACACAGAAGACGACACCAAACACAAAACCCTTCCTGTAGGTGTGTTGAGTGTAGGCCTAGCTATGTGTGACGCAGAAGTAAATGAAGCCATGTGGGCCCCTGAAATGGCGGCTGCCTGACCTCTAAACTGGGACAATGGTTTTGTGGGGTAACTGCGTTGGCGTTGCACACCGTTGCGGTAGGCGGTCGTAGACCGCGGCGCAATGCTGCATTGGTTAACATTGGACCCTATGGGTCCCAGGAGCCAATGAACAGGTGCGCCGGCGGTGATGATACGCATCGCCGCGGACGTCACCGCCGCGGACGTCACCGCCATTTTCTATCTGTTCAATCACTAGATACCTGATCTTCGACAGGAGAGGACCTACACTGCAAGTGCTGCTGTGACCTCGGTCTGGAAGCGACGATGGCTGCTGCGTCTGGGGAAAGGGCCCCTGCCTTCACTGCTCAGGAGATGGAGAAACTGGTAGACGGGGTCCTCCCCCAGTACACGCTACTCTACGGTCCTACAGACCAACAGGTTAGTACACAGGGAGCACGTTGTATGGGCTAGGCCTGGGTGGAGAGGGCTGGTTGTAAGAGGGAAGGGGGCAGAGTTCAGGGAACATGAATGCATGTGAATGAATGGGCCACATGGCTAGGGTAGGGAGGGGGGCCACTCACATCGACAGTGCAGTTGGTAATGACTTCGCTTCTTCCTTTTTGCATGTCATGTAGGTCAGCGCCCACCAGAAGAAGGACATTTGGCGTGCCATCGCCAAGGATGTCCGGACCCTGGGGGTCCACCAGAGACGGGGCACCCACTGCCATAAAAGATGGGAGGACATTCGCCACTGGAGCAAGAAGACGGCGGAGGCTCAGCTGGGGATGGCCTCCCAATGTGGGAGGGGTGCCCGTCGCCCCATGACCCCCCTGATGTTCAGGATCCTGGCGGTGGCCTACCCTGAGTTGGATGGGCACTTGAGGGCATCACAGCAGACACAAGGGGGTGAGTACTCTCTCATTCTGCTGACTTTGCTCGCAGTTGTAGGGGTCTGGGTGGGGGAGGAGGCCTGTGGGTGTACCTAGGCCAGGCAGAAATACGTAGACTAGGCCCCTCCATAATGCAGGCCATGTGGCACTCTACCCCACCGCAGTAGAGTGCCAAGTACAGGTATAGATGCCCCTGTGGCATCCATGTGTGCAGATGCCCACCATAGCCATGTAGGCCAGATCCCAGAAATTGCATCTGCAGAGGCCAGGAGCACGGCGTAGTGCAGAGGGCTGCTGTGTCTGTATTGTCTGCCAACGGTAGCGGTATGCCATGCACTCAACCTGTCTTTCGTCTGTCTTCCCCCCCCCCCCTTTTTGTGCTCTCCCTGTTCTTTTGTGCATCAGCATCATCAGGCGGAGGTACAGTGGCACCGGAGCACGAGGGAGCTGCATCCCACATGGCCATGGAGGGCCACACCACGGACTCAGAATGCACCAGTGGGACGGAGGGCGAGGGGAGCTTCACGTCGGCCACCGGATCACCAAGCAGCGACACAGACTCGTCCGCCGATGGGAGCTCCCTTGTGGTGGCGGCACCATCTGTGCACCCCACTTCTACAGGTACAGCTGCCACCTCCCCTACCAGCACTGCCCTCCCAGCAGCCCCTCAGCGTTCGCCCCATGCCCGCTCACCCAGGAGGGTGGGCATCACCTTCGCCCCAGGCACCTCAGGCCCTGCCCCAGTCACCCCTGCTGCCCTCAGTGAGGAGGCCATTGACCTCCTCAGGTCACTCACTGTTGGGCAGTCTACCATTGTGAATGCCATCCAGGGTGTAAAAAGGGAGTTGCAACACGGTAATGCATTCCTGGAGGGCATTCATTCTGGTCAGGCTGTCCTTCAGCGAACCCTGCAATCTCTGGCCTCAGCACTGATGGCAGCCATTGTCCCTGTGTCTAGCCTCCCCACTCCAACCTCCTCCACCCCTACCCAATCCCCTGTACCCCAGCCCATCCCGAGCACACCTACAGACCAGCATGCACACACGTCAACACACAAGGGAAGCTCAGGCAAACATAGGCACCACACAACCCACAGGCACACACACAAGCATCACCCACATTCCGACACAGCAACATCCACTGCCTCCACTGTGTCCCCCTCCTCGTCGTCTCCCTCCTCCCTCCCAGTCTCGTCTACACTCTCACCTGCATGCACTACATCTACAGGCACCAGGAGTCGCACCAGAACACCCAGCACCGCACACCGCTCACCTGCACTCACCACCTCCACTCCCATTTACACGTCCCCTGTGTCCTCTCCCAGTGTGTCTGTGACGCCCCCTCCCAAAGTACACAAACGCGGGCACCCACACACCCAACATCCATCCACCTCACGACAGCCTCCAGTACCTGCACCTGCACCCAAAACACCTAAAGTGACACCTCCTACAACCACCTCCTCTTCCTCCACTCCCAGACCCCCTCCAACTACCCATCCCAGTGTTCGTCAGAAACTGTCCCTCTGTAAAGTTGACCTTTTTGCCCCCCCCCCCTCCAATTCATCAGTCCCGTCGTAACGCCTCAGCCAAAAAGCCTCTAATACCAGTGGTGCCTGTTCAAGGTGTGTGGAGTGCACCGGCCACCAGGGCAGGCAGTGTGACCCGGAGCCAAGGCACTGGCAGCCCACCCCCTGTAAAGGTTATGAAATTGGAAAGTGGCCGACGGGACCCTGTGAAGACTCCTGGAGGCAAAACAACTCACAGGGGTCCCAGGGGGATTGCAGAGTCAGCTGTGACTGCTCCAAAGGTGGGGAAGGGCCAGGGGAAGTCTGCACAGCCTGGTGTGAGCATCACGGCGGAGAAGGGCGGCATCCTTCCCGGCGGTCGGGACGCCACCGCCAGCACCGTCGTCACTGGTCCGGAGACCACCGCCAGAGTCATTGCCCAGGAGGGCCCAAGTATCGTCACTGGTCCGGAGACCACCGCCAGAGTCATTGCCCAGGAGGGCCCTAGTATCGTCACTGGTCAGGAGACCACCGCCAGAGTCAGTGCCCAGGAGGGCCCAAGTATCGTCACTGGTCAGGAGACCACCGCCACCGCCGGAGTCAGTGCCCAGGAGGGCCCAAGTATTGTCACTGGTCAGGAGACCACCGCTGGAGTCAGTGCCCAGGAGGGCCCCGGCTGCCACAGCCCCGCTGGGCAATGAGGGAACGTCATGCTACACACCCTTGCCCAGTCCAGGGAACGTCATGCCACACACCAATGCCCAGTCCAGAGAACGTCATGCCACACACCAATGCCCAGTCCAGAACCACCATGGCAAAGCACCGCTGAACAGTCCAGAACCGCCATGGCAAAGCACCGCTGAACAGTCCAGAACCGCCATGGCAAAGAACCGCTGACCAGTCCAGAACCGCAATGGCAAAGCACCGCTGAACAGTCCAGAACCGCCATGGCAAAGCACCGCTGAACAGTCCAGAACCGCCATGGCAAAGCACCGCTGAACAGGGCATGCACCAGGGAAGAATGAAAAGGCCGCCACATCAAGCATCGTTATCCCATGTGCAGCTGGGACGGTGACGGGACAGGAACTTTCACCGGGAGACTAATCCAGTCTGGGCACCAGTCCCCCTCCAGAGCCAGTGGAGGCTGTTATCTACTTGCAAAACTGTGGCTTTGCACTCCCCAGGATGGTCCAGTGGGCAAACCACCCACTGTAGAGACTTGAGAGACTGTGGCTTTGCACTCCCCAGGATGGTCCAGTGGGCAACCCACCCACTGTAGAGACTTGAGAGACTGTGGCTTTGCACTCCCCAGAATGGTACAGTGGGCAAACCACCCACTGTAGAGACTTGAGAGACTGTGGCTTTGCACTCCCCAGGATGGTCCAGTGGGCAACCCACCCACTGTAGAGATTTTAGAGACTGTGGCTTTGCACTCCCCACGATGTAACAGTGGGCAACCCACCCACTGTAGAGACTTGAGAGACTGTGGCTTTGCACTCCCCAGCATACATCAATGGGCATGGAGCCCCGTCGTGGATCTGGCTTTGCACTCATCCGGCTGAGGTGCCCCCCCTTACATTCCCCCTGAGGTGCCTCTATCTGATGCCCCGGCAGTGTTCTCTCCGATTGTGGACAGGTATCTTTTGTGGGCCTCGCCCATGCATTTTTGGACTAGTGGTGCACGGACATTGAGATGTGCATATCTGCACTACTTCTCGTAATGTATATACTTTTGAATGATTTTATAATATATCTGTATATTTTTGAGACATGTATATTGATACATTACAATGTTTGAACAGATTTCGTTTTGTCTTTGCATTCTTCCGGGGGGGTTGTGGGTTGTTACTGTGATTTTTGTGAATGCATTGGTGTGTGTGTTGTAATATGAGAGGGTGGGGGTGGGGGTGTTTCGTGTGTGTCCCCCTAACTTTTGCCTCCCCCTTCCCCTATGTCGTAGGTGCAGTACTCACCGTTGTCTTCGCCGGTGCCGGCGTTGCTCTTCGTAGATGAGTAGGAATACAAGGGCCGGTAGGATTTGTAATTCCGGCTCCATGGAGTCCTCCATCATCGTGGGATGTGTTCAGGTGAGCGTTTTCCCATTGCAGTAACTGTTTCCGCCGAGTTTTTATCCACGGTGAATCCGCCCCGGAAAAGGTGGCGGATTGGTAGGTTGTGATACTATGGGCGGTACATTGTCTTCCGCCTGTCTGTTGGCGGTGACCACCGCGCTGCTTGTCTGTACCGCCGTGGCGGGCGGTGTGTTAAAGTGGCTGTCTTTGTTGGCGGTTTCCGCCAGGGTCATGATTCCCTTTTTTTGTCCGCTGGCCTGTTTGTGGTCTTACCGCCGCTTTAATACCGTCCGCCAGGGTTGTAATGACCCCCTAGATGCCTGGAAGGGGATGCCTCACCTGGCCCATCCAGGATGACTGGTCAGTCCACCACCACCAGACTCACCCTGCCCACATCTGAGTCCCCCACCTCTGTGACTACTACAGCACAGGAAAGCCCTCCTCCCCAGACCTGTGTCCCAAGGACAGATCAACCTATAGCAGCAGTGGCAGGCACACAATGCCACCATGGCCCCCTGCGTACATCCTCCCCCACCAGCATGCCCCTACCAGTAGCCAATCAACACCTGTGCTATCTATATCTGCCACAGCTACTGCAATGGAGGCCCAGCCAGAGGACCCCCAGGCTATGAGCACCCCTGCCCCTGCAGCTGAGGATCACCCACGCAAACAAGGTCACCCATCCAGACATCCCGTAGGACCTGAGGCCAAGACCAAAAACATCCCAGGAAGTTATCTCTCTCCTGAACATTCTCCCTTGTGTGCCACTGAGACACCCAGTTGACTGTCCACTGCCAAAACTCAATTTCCCCTTGGAGACTGGACCTGTGAAACCAACAGCTGGGCCACCTACTCTGGTGCTTTCAAACCCCATGACCCCTCTCCTCAGCAAATGCACTTTGAATCACAATAAACACACTTCAGCCCAGTCACTGGCTTACCTGTCATCATTGTCACCAGTACCATTTAATGTGATGTAAATATAATTTTAAATGCACATATAGGTGTCAATAAGTCTGACAGATGGACAGATGTGGCAGGAATGTGTAGCAGGCTGATCATTACATCTTTCCTGTACTGTAATCCTATGCCAAGGGTGCCAACAGTTGTGTCAGAAAGCAGAGTGTAACCACACATCTGACCTGAAGCTAGAAAAAGATAGGTGAAAGCTTTAATGATGTCTCCCATGTAGCCCAGCCAGTACACATACAGGACATAATGCAATCCACAGGAATCATGTTGCAGTCGGGAGGGTCACCACATATCTACAAGGTAGGTCTGTAGGTCACACACATGCAGAGTAAAAGTACCATTCCTCATAGCTAACATCACCAACAGAATCCTATCTTGTAATATCTAAAACAGGTAGGTACCAGACATCAGCTTTGGGAGCAGTGTGGATGGGTAGCTGGACTGTCATGTGATAGGATTAGGCCAGACCATATACATCCAAACTACAGTCTTGAAACCATGAAACATGGGGAACCCTATGTTGAAGTCAAGCCATGCCATGCCAACAGCAAGTACCACATGGCTTTGGCAGTATAGGAATTACAACTCCCCGATGGTAAGTCAGCATCCCATCAAAATGCTTAACAGACACGGATGGATGTAGTGCACTCATATCCCTCTTATGATAAACACAAGGAGGGACAATGACAGTAGGCAGACAGGGTTAGATTAACTTTAGACCAAACATACCTGGCATTCAGTGGAAGAATTGCTGAATCAACTCAGTCCTAGAGTCAGCTGCATCCTCTTTATCTGCCTCCTCGTCAGTTCCAGAGTCATCAACCTGAGCCACTGGTCCAGCTGCCACCTCCTCCTCATCCAACAGTAGAATGTGTCTGCTCAGGGCAAGATTGTGTAGCATGCAATAGTGATTTGGCAGACTTTCTGTGGCCTGTACTGTAGGGCACCACCGGACACATGTAGGCATCTGAATCTTGCTTTCAATAGCCCAAATGTCCTCTCGATTACACGCCTCATTTGGCCGTGACTGTCCTCCCCAACGGTTGTAGTTTACCCTATTCGTGTCAGGAGCCAGAGCACGTTGGTGTAGCCGGAGTTACCTGTGTGCACAAAGGTACAAATCATTAGGGTGTGAAGTGAAGTAGCGTAGACGTTAGACCTGGTCAGTGGTACACTTACAAATGAACCAGGCCCTCTCTCTCTCTGTAGTCGCAATATCATTTGTGGGACACTGCTGTTCCTCAAGATATATGATTCATGTACAGATCCAGGAAACTTTACTGTCAAATGGAAAATGTATTAGTCCACAAGACACACCACATACACATTGAACAAATAGTGATTCTTCCTGTTCCTGTAGACTTGCTTATTGGCCATGAGAGGAACCAAAGCGATGTGGGTGCCATCAATCTACCCGATTATATGTGGAACATGTGCAATGTTATAAAAGGCTGACTTCACAGTGTACAGATCAGCAAGTTATGGGAACCTGATGTAGCTGTTCAAGTGTTCGAGCAAGGCGTCTAGTATATTCTTTAACACAAAACTGAATATCGGCTGTGACATTCCTGCAGCCAGTCCCACAGGTCTTTGGTTGGCAGTCAGGTTACCCCCTGTCCTAGCAAGGACCTTCACTCTAGTCAGGGTAAGTCACACACAATCCAAATTATCCTGTGCTCACCCTCTGGTAGCTTGGCACTGAGCAGTCAGGCTTAACCTAGGAGGCAATGTATAAAGTATTAATGCAAGAAATCATTCAATAACACAGCATAACACCACAAAAATACACCACACAGTGTTTAGAAAAATAGAGATTGGATAAGCACACATTGAAATATCACTTCAGAGAATGATAAAAATAATCTTTAGTCTTTAAAAGGCAACAAGTGTCTCTGGCAAGCACCAAATACCTGGTTTACATTCAAATTCTCCACAAGGGACCGCAGAGGAAGAGATTTGTTGAAAATGGGGAGGTGTGCGTCAGTTTCTTCAGGGGGTTTGGAAGTCCATTGTGTGAGGGCAGGCCACTGTTCACTAAAATGTTAGTGTCAGGCCCTCTACCCTGCCAGCCCAGGAAGACCCATTCAGTATGCAGATGTGTGCAGTTGTGACTGAGCATCCTGTGTTTTGGATTGTCTGAGTGAAATGCACAAAGGAGCTGTCAACTAACCTAGCCAGACGTTGATTGTGAGGCACAAAGGATTTAAGAGAAATGCTCACTTTCTAAAAGTGGCATTTCTAAAATAGTAATATTAATTCCAACTTCACCAGTCAGCAGGGTTTTGTATTCCCACTCTGGCCATACTAAATATGACCTTGTTACTCCTTTCAGATCAGAATCTACCACTCAAACAGTATATGAGGGTAGCCCTAATGTTAGCTTATGAAAGGAGCAGGCCTCACATCAGTGTAAACCAAATGTAGGAGTTCCACACTACCAGGACATATAAACTACACAGGTAAATGTCCTGCCTTTTACCTACATAGCGGCTTGCCCTATTGGTTACCAGAGCCTACCTTAGGGGTGACTTATATGTAGAAAAGGGGGAGTTTAAGGCTTGGCAAGTACTTTTAAATGCCAAGTCGAAGTGGCAGTGAAACTGCACACACAGGCTTTGCAATGGCAGGCCTGGGGCATGTTTGAGGGGCTACTTATGTGGGTGGCACAATCAGTGCTGCAGACCCACTAGTAGCATTTAATCTACAGGTCCTGGGCACACGCAGTGCACTTTCCTGGGGACTTACAAGTAGATTAAATAAGCCAATTGGGTATGAACCAATGTCACCATGTTTTAAGGGAGAGAGCATGTGCACTTTAGCACTGGTTAGCAGTGGTAAAGTGTGCAGAGTCCTAAAACCAACAAAAACAGTGTCCAAAAAGTGAAGGGAGGTAGGCAAAAAGTTAGGGGTGACCACCCTAAGGCTGTCAGGTCTAACACGAGGCAATGCAGGACAGATAGCACCTGTACTGTTGGTGGGATGGCATGTGAACTACGTATGGCTGGCAGGAGATTCGGCTACAACTGGGTACACAGTTCGACTGATGGTCTGACGGTTCAGACGAGACGTCTGTATAATGCGTCTTTCTTCCATGGTAGCAAGGTCGACTAGGGGCTGGTAGACCCGCGCATTTCTCCGTCTTCCCATTGGACGGTATCTAGGCCTAGGACAGGACACAGTTCAGGACATCTGTTACACTGTAGTTACTAAAGTACACCATCAAATTGGTAAACAGGACAGGTCATGTAAAGTATTTGAAACCTGACACAGGGAAACAGTTGTTTACAAGCTACGCAACTGCGACATCCTGGCTGTCAATTCCATTGCTATACTCCTCACAAGGGGTCCGTACAGAGATGGAAGTCAGACGTAGTAAACTCATCCTTAAGTCGGATATAGTTATCAAACATCCACACATTGAAAAGATTATACATCAAATATTTTGGCAGGTGACACTCTCTTCACTAGTGAGTTCACATGAGTTGACATCGTACATCAAGAAACTAGTGATAAACTTCTTGCTATGCCGCACTAGGATGACATAGAAATCTTAGAAATGTGTAAAATGGCACCCGCCTGTCCTGCATGCAGAGGGCAGATGGAAGTGACCTAATTCCACAGGCATTAGTCGTCATGGTGGGAGGCGGTCGGAAACCGCTGTGCAACTCCTCATTGGTTAACATTGTTCTCTATAGGAAACTGGGGCCATTGATGATCACCGCTGGCGGTGACGGTCATGACCGCAGCAGCCGTGACCGCCATTTTGTATAGCCCAGTTCACCTGACTCCTGACGCTTGAGCAAGCAAGACCTCCACTGTGTGAGCTGCTGTGTTCTGTATCTGGAAGCCACAATGGTAGGTCCTGCAGGAGAAAGGACCCCACCCTTCCCCCGGAGGAACTGTAGAAACTACCAGAAGGGGTCCTACCGCTGTATGGACAGTTGTAAGGGACTCCAGATAAACAGGTCAGTACAACGTGGTATACTTATCAGCTAGGGTGTTGTTTAACAGCGAATGTGTGTGAATATAGATATGGCATGATTGACTGCTGGGGTTGTGTTGTATGAATGATAATGGCATATTAAGGACTCTGTATGAGCATGTACTGTGCATGCTGTGTGTAGGCCACTGCTGTAGGTGTACTGTAACTCTACTTGAATATCTCCTTTTGTCTGTGTCTCCCATGCAGGTCAGCACCCATCAGAAAAAGGGGTTATGGAGAGCTATTGCCAAGCAAGTGCCGACCCTGGGGGTCCATAGCCAGCAGAGCACTTACTACAGAAAGCAGTGGGAGGACCTGAGACGCTGGGCCCGGAAGATCACAGAGGCCCAGCTGGGGATGTCCTCCCAACGAGAGAGGTGTGCCCATCTGACCCTAACCCCGCACCAATGGCCTGCATATTGGTGGTGGACTACTTACAGATAAATGGACACTTGAGGCCACCACAGCAGCCACAAGGGGGTGAGTACAGACTGTTTAAAATCAGTTGTATGGGCGTCAATTGTGTCAGTTGGATTACGTAGGTACTAATGAAGTGTGTGTACATTAGATTAGATCATAGACCTGGCCATTACTTCCACTATTTAGAAGTCATGTGAGTTAACTTTTAAACATCATGTAAGGGGTAATATGTTGGTGCTACACCTCCTTGTCCAGTTACATTAAGACACACTCCTATGTTGAGTGATTTCAAAACCTTATTTCCCGATCCCTGAGTCTGCCATCAGATAGCCAGTGTCATCTAGTTAGGGCTGATATTTGGTAATAAGTCATGTGAGTAGGGAACTTCTACTGTGAAATCATTGCATTCACAATGGACTTCTGTACATCATGAATCCTTTACTAACCTGTCCAGTATTTTGTGTGCAATGTACCTATCCAGTACATATGAAAAACAATTTGTCTTAAGTGTAAGATTGGTAAGTGTATGTGAGTCAGTGGTAGTTGTTACCATTGTAGAACGACTGATGGCAGACTGCAGCATGTCCAAACTAGTCATCTAGTTGGAATTAGGAGGTAATATCTTGCATATTGGGTTGTCTTCATTACCAATATTTGGGGACAATGTTTCATAGAGATTCGTTGCCACGCCAGAGGAGGAGTAGATTACTTGTTGGTATGTGTACTAGATGGGTAGGTATTGACCCTTTCCTCCCTTTCTTTCTCTCCCACCCTCTCTCCCTCTCCTCTTCTATCCTTGTGTGCTTCAGCATCATCAGGTGAAGGAGACAGGGCACCGGCTAGTGGGGAAGCTGCAGCCCATGGGACCCAGGAGGCAGAGTCCACCAACACCGAAGGGACCAGTGGGACGGAGAGCAAGGGGAGCACCACAGGGGAGACCAGTACAGCAACATCATCTTCGATTCCTCCTCCGATGGAAGCTCCCTTTGGTGGAAGACCCATCTGGGTCCATCCCGGCACCATCCTTGTCCGCCACCCCCCTTACCAGCACCTTCCTCCCTGAAGCTCCCCACCCTGTTGCCCGTGCCCACTCACCAAGGAGGGTGGGCGTCTCCTTCGCCGCAGGCACCTCTGCCTCTGCCCCATCAGCCCTGCTGCCCTCAATGAGGAGGCTATTGACCTCCTGAGGTCCATCTCTGTGGGGCAGGCAACTATCATGAATGCCCTCCAGGGACTGGCATCCCAGATGCAACAAAGTAATGCCTACCTGGAAGGCATTCACAGTGCCTTGGCTGGCCTGCAGAGATCGTTTCAGGCTCTGGCCTCCTCTTTGACTGCATAGTCAGTGAGTCTTCATCATCTGTCCCCCCACCAGCTACCTGTACCCAATCTAACACCCCTTCCCCTCACCCATCCAGAGCACACATACAGACCAGCATTCACCCACTAAAACAGACAAACCCAGGCACCACATGACACACCACAAGAATGCACACAGTCAGCACACACCTGCAGACACTATAGCAGCCACACCCTGCACTCTCTCCCCCACCACCTCCTCATCACAGTCACATCACCACTCACACCTGCCATCACTACACCAACACTCCCTGATCCTCCCACCAGTCCTGACATACCCACAGACACCGCAAGAGCAGACCCTCAGACATCCACCCAACACACCACATCCGCACTCACCCCGACAACCACCATGATCATATGCAGCACATCCACCTTACTTGCAGCCACCACCGCAACATACACTCACACATCTTGCATTACATCTCCCTGCATCTCTTTCCCCCTCCTCCCAAAAAACATATACGCCCTCACTCACCCATCCAACATACACCCACCACACACAAGCACACATTGCACACACCTGCATCCACGTCCAGTACACTAACACCCTCTACAACCACTCCCTCTACCTCCACTCCTAAACCTTTTACCCATGAACGCCCTTTTGTACCTAAAAACGTTTTCCTTGGCAGTCTTGACCTGCTCCTGTCCCACTCTGTGATGCCCCTAAGCACCATGTCTCCTTGCCTCAACCCAAATCTTCCACCTCCCAATCCTCCCATGCCCCTCCCCCTGCAAAGAAACAACCCCCTCCAAAGCCTAAGGGCCCTACTCCTACCCCAAAATCCAAACCCCCTGCCCCACAATCAAAATTTATGTATAAAACCCCTGCACATACCTAAACCCAAGGACTCCCCTTCCAAACCCAAGCCCCCACAGCTGCTCCCCCACCCTTCACCCCTGAGGTGCCTGCCTGCCCCGTTGAAGCCCTTGCCATTCCCTTCAACATAGTTGTGTTAAATCTGGATACTTTTATATTTGTGTTGTATGTGTATGGGATGCATCTAAGTTGCTGCATGTGCTGGGTGGATGACGTGTGCCATTTGCTTGTTGTGATATGTTGTTAGGGTTGTGTGTGGCATTGTTTGGTAGTGGTGTATGCATCTGTGTGTATAGTGATGCTTCTGCGATGTCCATTGTGTGTTGGTTGGATGTGGCGTGTCACCTGAGGCCTTGTTTGGATCTCTGTTCTATTTATATGATTGTGTGCTGTTGCTACGTATTGCTGCCAGTATGTGTTGTCGGGTGGAGTTGTTCGATGTGCCTTTCTGAAAATGCGTTTGTGTGTTTGTGATGTTGTTGTCATTGTGTGATTGTGGGGTGTTGTGTATGGATGTGTTTGAGAGTGGCAGTGGCGTGCGTGTGCGGTGTGCTGTATGAATAGCACGTGTCTGTTGGCTGTGGTGTGTGTATTTAGCATATGCTTATGTGTAGTTAGTGTATGCGTGTGTGTCTGTAGATGTGTGTGTTGCTACGGGCATTTTTATGTGTGTGTGGGGCCGTCGCTGTCCGAGTCGGGTGTGTGTTTTTTGTGTGGGTGTGTAATACTGCCCTTTCCTCTAGTGTGTGGTAGGTGGGGGTACTTATGGTTGTCGTCTTCGTCGTCGCCGCTGGGGGTGAATGACAAGATACACCAGTGGGAAGACTTCCAGTTCAGGTTCCATGGTGGCTGTCAACGCGTCTGTGTACCTAGAGGTGAGTGTCTCATTTTATACTGCCAGTTTCCAGGAAGACGTTTTGTGGCGGCCACACCGCCCAGGAAATCCTGGCGGTCTGCTGACTCGTAATATGGTGGGCAGTGAATTGGTCCCCGCCATCCTGTAGATGGCTACCGCCGTTGGTGGTAGTCCAACCGCACCGGCGGTACTGGCGTTGACTGTGTTGCAGTTGGATCACTACCGTGGTCGTAATATGCGACCACCACTGCCGGCATGACAATCCGGTGACTGCTAAACTCGTAATGAGCTCCTAGGTGTATTACGTATCGTAATACTGTTGATTCCTTAGTGTTCTTTCTCAGCAAGCCTCTTTTAACACACCACATAGAATATTGCTCCCATTTTAAAGAATAACACCTTCGTGTTGTTGGTCTTCTTGCTTCTCTAATCACTGTCATAATCTTTTCAGATAACTTTAGATGTCAGAATTCTGTGTTTTCAAAAGCCAGGCTGCTAAGCTTAGGCCTTCTGGTTCTGGTTGTAGGACTCTTCTCGTACACATGGATAACAGATCTTGTTGATTTGGTAACCTTTGAAACCTTCCCCTTGCCAACTGGATTTGTTCTGAAACCCAGGATTGCCTTACATACTGAGGTGCAATTAATATCAGTGTCATCCTGCTAGTCTTGCATTTGTTGATCACCCTGTGCAACAGTGGTATTGGGGGAAAAGCATAAGCAAAGGTCCCTGATCAATTTATCAACAGTGCATTTCCCAAGGACTGGTGGTGATGTCTGTATGCAAAACCTTGGCACTTTGCAATCTCTTGTGTTGCAAATAGGTTGATTTTTGGTGTTCCCCATTTCTGAAATATTCTTTTGAGCACTTTGTGATTCAGCTTCCATTCGTGCGAGCAGGATGCTTGTCTGCTGAGTTTGTCTGCCTGCACATTTTCCTTCCCCGGCAAATGTATTGCAGTTAAAGATGTTTTCCTAGCTCCACAGTTCCTGAGCTAGACTTGATAACTGTGGGGATTGTGTTCCCCTTGTTTGTTGATGTAGAACATTATTGTAGTGTTGTCTATTTGTATTACCACAGATTGCCCTTATAACTGCCTCTGAAATGCTTTTAAGGATAGAAACATAATTTTCAATTTTAGGATGTTGATGTGTTGCATTGCCTCCTCCCCCTTCCAAAGTACTTTTACCTTGAGTGAGTTCATGTGGGCTCCCCATCCCATCTGTTGTTATAGTTATTGAAGGAGTTGGTTGTTGAAATGTCCTTCCCTGCTTTATATTTGCTCTTAACCACTAAGGGCCTGATTACAACTTTGGCAGAGGGTGTTAATTCGTCCCAAATGTGACGGATATTCTGCCCACCGTATTACGAGTTCCATATGATAAAATGGACTCGTAATTCGGCGGGTGGTATATCCATCACATTTGGGACGGATTAACACCCTCCGCCAAATTTGTAATCAGGCCCTTAATCTTCTTAACTCCCTGTAGCATGTGACAATTGATATTGAAGCTATTCATGTAATGCTGTCATGTGAAGTCTTGCATATGGTGTTAAGGGTATGCACAATGCCTTCTTTCACAGTAGCTTCCCCATCAGAGCAGTCTTCACAGCTTACCCCTTCCGGTTTTGGTGAACCTCTGCCATCAATGATTGAGTTCTCTTCTATTTTGGAAATACTTTTCTTTGAATGGAATTTGTTCTTGCCTTCAGAACTGCAGAAAAACCTTTTATTGTTCTGTCAGTGGGGATAATTTCTTTATGTTTAATGAGGATTTCAAAGTGAATAATGTCTTTATTACATGTTATACGTGATCTTTGCATTTTTTATGAATCTGCTCTCACCAGCCAATTGTCTAGTTAAGGGTATACAGGAATACCCCTTCTTCTGAGGTGTGCTGCTGATGTTGCCAGGCACTTTGTGAATACCCTTGAAGCGGATCTTTTTTCAGAAAGTCAGTAGCGTGAACTGAATTTGAATCTTGTTTACCACAAAGAGTAGAAATATTTTGTGGCGAGCATTCATGGGGTTGTGCAAGTAAGTGTCATTTAAGTTTATATCTGCCATGAAGTCGTCCTCCTGTAGTTAAGGGATGACCTCTTGAAGTGTGGTCATCTTGAATATTTGAGTCTTTATAAACTTGTTTATGAACCTTAAGTCTAAAGTTGGACGAAGTGTGTCATCCACCTTAGGAATAAGGAAGTATGTTGAATAGTTCCCCTTGCTGATTTCCTGTCTTGATGGTGTTTTTTTATAGTAATTCTTCCACTTCCTTGAGGAGCCATGCTGTTTCCTCCTTGGAGTTTTTTTCCCCTTGGTCTCTTTACTGGTGGAATTTCTATGGATTATATGCAGTATCCGAATTGTATCAAATTTAGAACCCATTTGTCTGAAGTTATTTTCCTCCACTCATGAAGGGAATTTCTTAACATGCCCCCAAATGATGTTGCATGTAAGTATGAATGGTGATTGATGTTGCCCTTTTGATTTTTGCCTTGCTGTGATGGTACCTGTGCAGGGATTGATAGTACCCTGAGAAGCTTCTTATTAGTGCTGAGTCACTTTTGAGTGAGGTTTGATCCTCCCTGTGGGGCTGACCCTTCCTCTGCTTCTCCCACGAAAGGGCTGGCTTCCCATTGTTGGCCCTGCCATCCTTGTTAGAATCTGGTTGGCTGGCTTGTTGCTGGAAAACATGCATGTGTGTTCCCCGTCTGTAAATTTCCCCTTCCAACAGGTCTGCGTGATGGTGTTGCCCCCCTACACATTCCTCCTCAAAACTACAGGGCGCCCATCAATCTTGCTGTCTCGTTATCTTTCTATAATTGGTTCATGAGCTATTGAGTATATTTGCCTGGACCTCTGATTTGAATCCTGAGATTCTTAGCCATGAGTGCATTCTGATGGTTACCGCCATCAGCATTTGATGGCTGGATGTATTCGCAGCATCCAAGGCTGACTTCAGGCACGTGTTGGCAATGTTTTTCCCATTATCTAACAGGTGTGCTGTCATCTCCCTGTACTGTTCTGGGAGGTGCTTCATTAGCTCTCTCATTTCCTCCAGTGCTAGTGTGCATGTTGGTTCAAGAGCACATTTGAGTTGGCAGTGCGCCACTAGTTAGCAGTGCTGACTTCCACTTAACTACCCATGAGCTCCATCTTCTTGCTCTACTTTTCAAAAGGGAGGCCAATTGTTGTTGGTACATTAGCTCTCTTCCTTGCTGTTGAGACAATGATATAGGCTGCTGGTACTGACCCTTTAATATAAGCTGGATCCTTTGTCAAGTTGTTATATTTTTTCTCAGCTCTTGGGGTTACTCCTCTGCAAGTGGCAGGCTCCTGAGATGTTTCCCTTCCCTGTTTGAGAACACTAGGGAGCATCAGTAGAAGGTGATTTCTTGCCTGTGTTGGGATTAAAGTCTCCAAAAGAAAGCAAGATTGCAGCTTTTCTTCTTCCATCTAAACCCCAAATTTATCAACCGCCTGTATGATGGCTTCACTATACATGTCTATGTGGTCAGGGAGAGAAGTCCTTTAGGGGTAAATGTCCACTCCCTCCTTTGGGGAGTCCACTTCTAACTCCTGCCATTGGTCTGTGTTTTAGGCTTCCAAGCCTTGGAAGCTTTCCATGAGTTGGTCTTCCTCTTCCTCATATAAGGGTTCTTCCTCCTCTTCTTAAGGCTCTAAAGTCAGTGGAGGTTCTAATTCCTCAACATCCTTGTCTCCAAATTCCTTGTGTGCGAAAGCCTTTTATGGGATCTTGAATCCCCTGAGACTGTCGTCGAACTCCTTCATTTTCTGGAAAAGTAGAGCCATTTCGTCATCTGGTCTTTTTTGTTTCTTTTCCATCTCGGCAATATGTTCTTCGTGGTTGAGACTGGGTTGTTTCCTCTTGCTTGCAGGAGAATCATTCAACAAAACGATGGTTGTCGAGCTACGATGATGGTGTTTTGACCCGTCCCTTTTCTAAGTTGCGGAATCTTTATCCTGCACGTCCTTCAATGGATTGGGTTCTTCAGGAGTCTTTCCTCCACTTGATTCCCCCTCGAGAGATCTGTGGGACTCCTCCTCTCTGGGCATGCTTACCTGCGGCACGCGTTTCAGCACAGTGGCTCCCCTTGCTGTCCGCACGTCTTTTTTCGTGGACTTGGATGATGTTTTTGCTGCCCAGGGCTCTCTTACCTCACTCTTTTTCAGTGTCCCCTGCTTTTCAAAGAATTTCACCTTTGCATCCAGCGTCTCTTCTCCTGCTTCCTCAGCCACATTTTCCTCCTCTTCATGAGAGAGGCCCAAGTCCCTCAAAGATGGTGTTGTCTGCTGGGTTTCCAGGCTGTGGTGAGCTCTTCGCTGTCTCTCTGTTGGCCTCAACTTTGTTTGTTTTAAATGCCGAGCATGCGTTGGAGTCTGCACTCCGGTGGTCGTCTGGGAGGCAGAAGTTGCAGACTGGATGTGTATCCTTCTGAGCAAACTTGTGGTGGGAGTTCCTATAAAACTGGCATGGCGTTTTCTCCATCTAGGCCCTTTAGGGAGCCCCCTGAGTGGGCATTCTCTGTAGTTCGCATCGACTTGTTTAAGACTTTCCTCTTTTAATCTTCTCTCTGGTCCCTGCGTCAGTGTTGTAGGCTAATATAGTAACCTTTTCAGCATATTTTTCACCTTTTCGTCACAGTCTTCTTTTTTGTGTTGGAGATCATTCATTAGGTTTCAGACCAAAAGGCGGAAAAAAAGAATCTTAAGATGGCGACGAAAGGTGGGAGCCCTGGGGGGAAGTATGACAACACCACAGGGGACACCAAACAGGCACCGCTGATGCCCATCAAGAAACAAAAAATAAAAATAAAAGAAGGATCATAAAATAAGGCGAACTCCGGACCCAACCACCATACAACAGAAAAACGCACATCATGCAAATCCAGAAAAGATTCAAACTGCAAAACTGACCGTGCTCCCACCCTCCCAGCATGTGCATTCGTGTGAAGCAGAATTGCGGCTGATAAATTGTTTTCATTTTAGGACAAAAGGGGCCTCTGCTGAATGTAGTGATCATCCATATTATTTTCAGACAAAAGGTATTACATACAAAAAGGCTGATTTATAATGTTTCTCTAATGACCTTTCACTGTACTAGCTCATGGTGATGCCTCTAGTGTGACAGAAATGAGGCAACTAGGAATTAGAATACTTTATTTGATACCTCATTCCACCTTACTGCAAAACCTCCTTTTTAGGTCGAGCGCGTAATCGCTATGACGAGATGTAATCTATCTGTGGGCTTTTAAAAATGGCCACCGCACACCCATCACTATCATCGTTCACAGACTTGCCTTTCAAAAATCCTTTGTTATCACTGGTAAATGGCTTAAGTTTGTCCCTGCTTGGGGCAGTTTTCTTACCCCCTTGGCCACCGACCCCGTTACACGGATAATTGCACGTTTGCCGATATGTTTGACTGCGAGCAAACTTCCTTTTCCTTTTGTGTCTCTCCTTCATGCTCACCCTCATAGCACCCATGTCCCTTTGAATTGGTTGCTTATGTCAATTGTTTTACTTTTCATTTTTTATTTATGGGGCAAAAAAAGACCAGTTAGGAATTTAGAATGCTAATAGCTCTAACTTGAGCAAACGCAAAACCCATTGCATTGCAAATGTTTGTTTGGGATTGTTGTGTTCCAGTGCCATTGAAGGCGGACCATTATCTGACAAAAGCTACTGCCTGGGTTCTACATGCTGCTTAGCACTGCTACAGTTACAGAGTTTGTCATTATCCTCCAAATTGGTAGTGGAAGCTGTCCTTTAAACTCTCTAAGACTGACTGACAGACAAGAAGGAATCCAACCTTTAATATCCTCACATAGCTATAGGCATAGGCCAGAAGTTACCTGTCATGCACTAGCACAAGATGCAACTCATGAACACCAATAGATACTTACCCAGCCCACCACCCCATGGCCTCAGATTGTCTCCTGGGTACCTGAGAGTGGGAAAATTCAGAAGCATGAGTTTGGACAATGAATTGTCTGGAATAGTCTAGGCTTTTGAGAATTGGAGCTGAGCACATGGCCTTTTTCAGGGTATCAATGAAATTAAGATTTTCCTGGTGAGAATGAACAATGACAGAATTAGTTTTTGTCAGTCTAACAAAAAGAATGAGCCACTTATGGTGTTCTCAGCTGATTTTACTCCTGACGTTCTTGCTACCACAATAAGATCACAGGATGCAGTAAAATCAGCAGGAACCATTTTAATAAACATACTGAAAGATTTACATTTTTGACATGATGACAAATTGTGTGATGCCCCAGAGCTCCGCAAATCATGGGAATCAACAAGAATACCTAATTGTTTTCTTAACGTTTTTACATCATTGTTTAATATCAACAAAGCAAAACTGTTACAAACTAAAGCCCTTGAGTTTGGAACAGAAGCCGACAACATTGATGATGGCTTTGAAGATATAACCAACAGGCTTATGCTATGCAAATGTACTGTCTTTTCCAAATCATGTTTCATGAATTACATCACGGCAAAAGAAATCTCGTCTACTCATGATTATTGCCCGCGCAATCTATGGCAAGTGCAAAAGCAGTGAGCTAATCACTTCAATGAATAGGACTGGTGTATCAACAAGTTATAATGACATGGTATGGAGCAGGAACTTGTCAGCAGCTTATGCTGTAAAATCTTGTGAATCCGACAGCACACCACTTCCACGTCACTTTACCAGGAAAGGATTTACAATTGCTGCTCTTGATAATTTTGAATTTGAAGACAGCTCTTCTTTGTCTGGAACATCCAGCACACATGATACTGCAATGGTGCTTTTTCAAAACTGTACCAATGAAGTAGCTGCTGGACAACAAGCTGTGTGAGCTGTATGCATAAACAAACGTAACTACAAACATATAACCCAACTGCTTTGCAAACGTGTGCAAAATCATTACAAGCTATCAACACGTCCTGGTCTACCAGAAAGTTCAAAGTGGCTGAGGACAGGGATCTTCTTCTACCTGAAGCTGAGGTCTGCAAAGCTGATTTAAGTGAATTTATCATGTTGCTTATTCAGTGCAGACTGAAGGATGAAGAAAAGCCAGTTCCTCCTTTGGCTGGAATTCATGCTCTGATCTCCCAGAATACCATCCTTCTGAAGAAGGTTGGATTTTTACCAGTAATACCAGCTGCAGTCACAAACTACACAAGAGTATACACAACTCTAATAAAATTCAAAAAATGAGAGTGCTTAGCTTGAAGACTACCCTCTCCTGCCAATTTTTTGCAATGAAGGTGTTTTCCGTATTGTAGCTGACATTTTTTAGAGCAATCCAGTAGAATTTGGTGTATGACAAATTAGGTTTTGCATATCTTATCTCAGAAGTGAACAAGACACAGGGTGCCCTTCATTCAAAAGACATAATGCAAAGCCAGGCCATGTTCAATACATTGAGATAAAAATTAGAAAACCTTGAAACCAAGTCTGTAGAGTTTGTCAAAGAATGTGAAGAAAAATCACACCTTTGCAAGTCCTGGGGAAATGTTTTACACATTATAGCTCTAGTGAAAAACTTGGTACATGGTGATCGCAAAGGTGAATGGGAGCTGCATGTTAAGGCTGTGGAGTCACTGATTATTGTGTTTCTCGAATTCAGATGCATAAACTATCTGAGATATGGGTTCCTGGTATTTGGAAAGAGTGAAGAAGCTAGGGGTGGAAGAACCATACCTCTACAAAAAAATTAATCCAAAGACATTTTGTGGTGAAAGACAGAGAGAGAAGGTTCAATGCTCTGGCTCCTGATATGAAACTGGAACAGAAGATCCAGAGATCACAGAAAAGTTAAAAGGGAATTGTTGGTCAGACACATATGTTGCTCAATGGCAGCTAGTTTACCATGAAGTCCTTTCTATTTGTAATCTTTTCAGAGAGATGAAAAATGCAAAATTAATGGACCTTTGTGAAACTGTTCTCCACCACAAACGTGTGGGAAAGAGAAGGGAACTTTTTAATAAACATGTTGACAGCCTTCTTCATTTTTTGCAGCAACAAGGAAAACTGTTTGACACTTCTACCTGTGCAACTTGATAAACTCTGGTCATTAACATTGAACAAGATGAACTTGGAGATATTAACTCGCCAAAACTTTGCTGATATTTCAGTGAACACTGAATCTCCATTTATTGCAAGTGGAATGATTGTCGATGAGGAGTTGATACCTGCAAAGATATATTCAAAAGGTACGTGCCGTATTATTCAAGAACGTAACAGCAAATTGGAGGATGCTGATCTTTGTGTTGTGCCACATGTTGAGTGGGCTGTTTGAAATGGTTCCAATCAAGTCATTGTACTGTCAAATTACACAGATGTTATTATTGTGCTACTTAGGTTTGTTGCACAGACACTTAGGGCCTCATTCTGAGTTTGGCCCACTGCAGAGGCAGGCCGTCAAACTCTTTAGGACGGAAAACCGCCATTCTGGTTTTCCGCCTGCTGGCCAGCAGGAAACAGCCCATAAAAATGACTCTGGCTTGGAATCGAGCCGGTGGCGATGTTGCGGTGCATCAAGTGTGATAGCACCCATCGTGCTTTTCACTGCATGTAATTCAGACAGTGAAAAGCATGACTTGGCTATCCATGGGGGCCCCCAACTCCTCATCTCCGCTAGCCTTTGCATGGTGATAGAACCGCCATGCAAAAGCCAGCGGAGAGGGGACTCCTAATCCCCAGGGCAGCGCTGCTCTGGTGGATTAAGATGCCGGCACCACCAGGCTGTCGACCAGTGGCAACCTGGCAGTGCTGGTGGTCGGACGGTGGCGCTTCCGCCATGGTCATAATGTGGAGGTCAGACTGCTGCATTGGCGGCAGTCCGACCGCCACCGTGAGTCTGGCGGTCCCAGGACCGCCAGACTCATAATAAGGGCCTTTATCCAGCTTCATATTCTGTACAAGAAACTTGACCCAGTGTTCTTATCAATGCACACATTCTTACGAGTGATGACACTATGAGCAAAATTAGAAAAAAGCTTGGTGCTTTAACTGCTGAATCTGTGAAGTTTTTAAAAGGATTTGCTGAGACAGAAGAAGAATGTGACTTAAAGATGTAGAAAAATACCTTGTGGGTGTGTGGAAAACAAGTTCTGACTGTCACACATTTGGCGATCATTAGTACAGTGAGTTCAAGAGATCAGTCCTGATAAGTGACCTTCCACTGACGTCATGTTCTGTGCGTGGATACATTAAAAGAGTGTTCTACTTGATCAGAAGACGTGTAAATGTTTTCGATCATGCACATGTAGAGTAAGATCCGTGTGAATTTGGTTGGGAGGATATTGATGGGGGCTAAAACCTACGAAATTTCTAAAGCCTCTACCCACAGAACTTACACATACATGTACTTGCAAAACCTGTGCTACAAAAGATGTCCCTGTCGATATGCTCTTCTCAAATGTTCAACATTCTGAAAATGTACCACGAGCAATTGCCAAAACAAATAAATAAAGTGTGTCTAAAACAAGAGTGATGAACATTATTTTTTTCATATTCAGATCATAAACATTGTTTGTTCTATACATACATGGATTAAAACTCATTATTATTTGTTTCATTTCTATATATGTCTCTTTTTCCTCTATAATAGCCATCATTTTGGAAAATGGAGGAAGGGTTGCTCTTAGGAATTATTTTTTGTCTCTATAAGACTACCTGGCCCCCCAAACCTATGTTTAGACACCAAAATGAAGTATAAAGGTCTTATGGTTCCTGAATATTACATCATCACTGCAACACATCCACCATTTTTAAAAATGTCGTCCAACAAATTTGTTCAAGATCAGCTATGTCTACTCAATCGAAATGACTTCTCTAATGATCCAAAAACACAAATCAAAAATGAAAATCTCTGGACAACAATTTTTTTACAAAGGTATATCAGAGGGACAGGATTTTGACCATATGCTGGAAACATAGCTTCTCTGTCAAGTCACTGGATGTTACCCTGTTTTTACTAGAGTTCATCCAGCTAGCAAACAAAATGCCTTCATAGGCTTTAATGGGCTCACCTCTTTTTAAACCTTGAGGAAAAAGTTTGTACTCTATTCAGCTTAATGGCATCACCCTCGAAAGACTTCTCATGACTTGCAATTTTAAGTCAAGCAGTTAACAGGTCTGCATTGATAAAACACCTTCTACCAAGCCCTTTGGAGAACCTTCCATAGTTTGGTAAAATACATTAGACCTTTGGTCAAGAAACGATTTTTAATGGGCCATGAAATTCCATTCAATAAATAAAAACACCTTTAAACACTGTATTTATCTTGTCACGTGTGCTGCAATTCAGAGACAGAGGTCAAATGTCAGGCTATGTCTTCTGACAAATTGATGCTTTTTAACATGGGAATTGTTTACAAACACATTTTATAGTCAGAGATGTATGTGACAATCTTGCTGGGGTACAGAGAGTGTGAAAGGGAACGCTGTTGGATGTCATTTTTGTAACACACAACGTCTAAATACCTGTAAATGAACTGTTCACATTCAGCAGTTATGAAAGCGAAAATGAAGCACTTTTTTGTAATTCTAAAGTGTGATGGAAGCAAAAAAGTCAGTAGGATCAAAAAGACGCTTAACTTTGTGATGCACAAATGATAAATATTCACTTTAACCCTATTTCGACAAATTATCATTTGTATGCAGTATAGTTTTATCAGTAAAACCGTATGTCATGCAAATTAGTGGCCATTTCAATGGAAGATATGCTGTCTGTAAATGACTGCTTTAGTTACATTAAAAAATTACCAGCTTCAAGTCCATTAAAGGTAGATGGTTGCGAAGGTTAGTTGTTCCAAAAGTGGGTTGTGGTTCTAAAACGTTTTTGAAGCCACTACATTATATCCATTACTTGAGCGCAATGCCATACAACAATTTTTCACACATTTTTTTTTTTAATAGGCTTTGGCTTTAAGCAACAACTTGCTTTGAAAAATGCCTCTGCTACCCGTGTCAGGCATGCTTATCCTTTATCTTGTTTATCACAAAGAACTACTGCACCCAAACTTTACTGGTTGGTAAATGGTGCACCATATAACTTTGAACATGCTCAATCACACTTGCTTTCCACTCTATTTCCATTCTACGCACCCACATGCACGCAGTAACTCTGTGCTGTATATGACTACAGGAGTTTTAGAAACGGCTTTCTTTTTAGGTCACACCTATGAGACAGCAAAGATGTCTGGTAGAAAACTATCTATTGCGGGCTTACAAAGAATGTGCAGGGGGTTATAGCCCACCGATTGTTCACCATTGATTGCCTTTATTGCACTTCAGTTCATCTGCTTTTCATTCAGTGGATTTCCTTGCCCCGGCTTGTCCATCTTGTGTTTGTTCCTCCCCCTGAGCACAGCTTATTTACCATCTCTGTGATTGGCTGGCTTCTGGCCTGTCACTGCTCACATTTAGAGAGCTCTTTTCTTTCTTCCCACAACCTCCATGTTGCTTTTTCCCAAAATAATGCCCCTGCCGTCCATGTTCGTGCCTCCCTCATGTTGCAAGTCCTCTTTTATGCTTCATTCACCCTCCAAACTCCCTGCTCCCTCCTTGCTTATTGTTGTCTCGCTAGTATGCTTCTCCCACTGCCCACGTGGCGCGTTCCCTCGTGTACTACTTTAATACATATCAATAGATAGTTAAACAAAGGGAAAACAGATTAAGGTGATTGCTCATACGTGTTAGAAAAAATTGGATGCAAATGCCTTTAAATAAAATACCGAGTTCTTTACACGGAGACTAATCAAGACCGCAAACTACTTTCCGTGCACACTTTCTGCAGCTTCGGATGATATAATGAAAACCGTCAATATTCTTCAAAAAAGCTGTTATCCGTCCTTCCTAAACTAAAGCATGAGCCTGAAACATGTAATTACTGTGGATCACTGTTTAATGGGCCTGTGGCTATGGGACAGTTTTACTCTCCTTCAGAGTACTCATCTATAAGGCGACTCCTGAATCCCTTGGGCCGGAAGCCCACCACCCCTTACTCACTCTTTAATAAATGTTATTTAAACCCGACAACCTGTCCGGGAGCACACATTGACAGCATTTTGTCAGCAAACAGAACTGAGTCAGTGGAAAATAGAGGGTTGTACCCAGGATCTTTAGAGGGAATACCGAGGTTGCATGACCACACTTGTGAACTTAATTATTTTTTCTTCATTTCTTGGAGGGCCTAGCAGCTCCCATTTACTGCCAAGCTATCCCTCTTCCACAACTCCCTTTAAATCAATTCAAAATATATGTTTTTTTTATTTACCGCATCAAATAGCATCCGTCATCTTAGATCGGTTAAAAAAAAAAGAAAAATGTCACTGAACATTCATGCAACATGCATGTGCCTGCTGAATGATGTTTGCACCAGTAGCTCCATCATGCATTGTGTTATAATACTTTTTTTTGCTAATGCCATATAGCATTGACAAAATTTTTTTGTGCTTTTTGTGGTGCTGTACAGGATCGCCAGAAAGCATTGACAAAGACAATAGGTCCCAAAAGCGAAGCATATTGGCTTTGCCAATGTTTGTTTAAAATTATGTAAGCACAACTAGAAATGGGCTTCCCGGTTGGCTAGGGTAGGCACCTCAGCCAAGCAGAATCCACCACTCTAGTCAGGGTGAGAGAGATGCACACCCAAGATAACCCTTGCTAACCCCCTTGGTAGCTTGGCACCAGCAGTCAGGCTTATCCCAGAGGCAATGTGTAAAGCGTTTGCACAGCACACATGACACAATAAGTACACCACAAAGGAAACACTAGAACAAGTTATATAAATATGAATTGCATTGCATAAAATATAATTAGATCAAACACTACATGTATCAGTAATACACTGCTACACGAACAGTTGTCAGAAGAACATCACACTGGTTACTAGTACTCTGTGAAAGCAAGCAGTTGTCAGGTAAACATATAGGTTACTAGGATTCTGCAATACTAGCATTTGTCAGGTTGTCAGTATCTCAAAAAATGCACATCAGAATAAACATATCATCAGAGGTACCAAGACATGATCATGAGTGCACATAGAATGAAACATTCCCCAAATTGAGTCCTCATCACCAACAAAA
The DNA here is from genome assembly GCF_031143425.1 of Pleurodeles waltl. Classification (NCBI taxonomy): domain Eukaryota; kingdom Metazoa; phylum Chordata; class Amphibia; order Caudata; family Salamandridae; genus Pleurodeles; species Pleurodeles waltl. The sequence continues at coordinate 652,882,540 of NC_090446.1, read as the reverse complement.
CTGCACCTATCATGAAAACATTTCCATAGGGCATAATTTTAGACACACCCTGCCACTGTATCCCAGACCGATCTTGCAAATAGGCATGTCACCAAGATAAATGCACCTAACGTGGGAACATTTCTTTGGGGCATATGTCATTCACAAGCATTACACCCCAATGGCTGCCAAAGGAGCTCTAAAAGCATGCAGGCCCACCCCCACATCAACGTGGCAAGCACGACAGGTAGCATGAATCATGTCATGGAAAGAATTGCAGCATACCTAATGAGGGCAAAACCCCCAGCAGAAAATCAGAGCATTAAGTAATCGTCCCAAGACACTCTCTACCCGAGTGTCACAGCGCCTCTGTGAATCTTTTAGCAGTTATACCTTAGATTACAGCGCACCGCACAGGGCCCAGGAGTTTTTGCTCTTCTACCGCGGTAAATGCGGTGTCACCATTGAGCACAAACCAGGTCAACATCCTCCATAAAGGCTGACCCTCAAAGGTATGCCACTCGGAGTGGGAGCACACACCAAGAGTGTGTCCTCCCTGTGTGGAGCAAATCACTGAAGCAGCTGCCGTCGTCGATGAGGGATGGCTGCTTCCTTCAGCGGCTTCCTCATTAGCAGCCCCGGATACTCACAGCTCGTTCGGGGCTCTCCCGGGACTCCCGAGTCACTTTTGGTGTTTCCCTGAGGCTGCTGCCCGCAAATAGGCGGCGCAGCAACCTTAACAAAAGTGGCCGGTCTCCCTTGCTTTCCAGCGGGCAGGGCCACAAGCAAGGGCAGCACGGTGACTCCCAGGCTCTCCTTCAGGCTCCACTCTCCCGGCCAGCAGGTATCTCTTCTCCCCTGTCCGACCAGCAGGCTTCCTTGGCCTCCTACAGCTCCAGGCACCTCTGGGATAGCTGGCATCCTCTTGTGTTGCGGCTGGGGCCACAGTGGTGACCGCACCCAAGGGGGTGCCGTCTTGTTGCCCAGGGCACCATGGGTGAGCAGCGCTTCTTCTGTGCTCAAGGAGAGGCTGCTGGTGTGCTCCTCTCCTCATTTCCGGCATCGAGGGTGCGGGGTGAGGGCATGCCAGCACAAGGGTTCAAAGGCAGTGGCACTCCTTGGTGACCTAGCAGGTCACAGGTCAGCACAACAGCGGAGCAGTCCCAAGGCGGTTCCTGGTGAGTCGTCCCGGCAGCATCCAGTGTCCAGTTCATTAATCGATTAGTGTCTAAAAATGTGGGGGACAGCCCCCTATACTTATACTCATTTTGCACACAAAAGGGGAGAGGCGATTCCAACCAGCGCTAACCGGTTCCCAGAATGTCCCCTTTCTCCTCCAGCACCGGCTCCAGACATCAGTAGGGGGTAAATGAGCCCTTCGTCTGAGGCCAAGGCACAGCCTTTGCAGATGCATCTGTGTCCCGCCTCTGCCTCTCCCACCCCAGGAAGGCCATTCAGTATGCAGATATACTCTTGTTACACCTCACTTTAGCTGTAAAGGCTGTCTGAGAAGTATGCACAAAGCCCAGCTGTCACTCTGCCACAGACATGGATTGGAGTCAAGCTGCAAAACACCAGAGTTATAAGCACAGAGAAATCCTCACTTTCTAAAAGTGGCATTTCTACAATGATAATTAAAAATCCACCTACACAAGTAAGCAGCATTTCTCACTACCATTCTAAACCATACCAGACATGCCCAGGCTACCCTCATAGATCAGACAATACCACTTAGACGTATGTTAGGACATTTCCAATGCAATCCTATGAGAGGAGCAACGCTCACAGAAGTGAGAAACTAAATAGGTGGTTTGTCGCTACTAGGACATGTAGTACATAAAGACATATGTCCTACATTTTACCTACACGCCACCTGCCCATAAGGCTAGCTAGGGCCTACTTTAGGAATGACATCTGTAGCAAAAGGGGAGTTCCAGGCCTGGCAAGTAAATTTAGATGCCTGGTCCCTGTGGCAGTAAACTGCACACGCAGGCCCTGCAGTGGCAGGCCTGAGACTGGTTTGAAAGACTACTTCTGTGGGTGGCGCAAGCTGCGTTGAAGGCCCACTAGTAGCATTTTATTTACAGGCCCTGGGTGCAAGAGAAACCACTGTACAAGGGACTTATAGGTATATTAAATGTGGAAATCAGGTGTAAGACAATCATGCCAAGTTTAGAAGGGAGAGCACATGCACTCTAGCACTGCTCAGCAGTAATAAAGTGCACAGGGTCCTAGAGCCAACAAAAGAGGGTCAGAAAAGGAGGAGGAAGAAGGCAAAAAGTTTGGGGGTGACCCTGTACAAAGGGCCAGGTTCAACACTTGCTCTCACGTTTTTAATTGTTTTTCCTTGAAGCAAACTTATTTTAACTCTTGGGAAATTTTTATTAATCTGTAGGATTGTTTTTATGTTTACGGCGCTTTGCGCTTTATTGTTCGTTTGGGGCCTGCCGGGGTGTGTAGTATTGAAATATTGTTGGTATATCAGCTTACCTCTTTGCTCTGGTAGGTTCAGCACGCAGCACTTTGTAGCTTAATCCCGTGCTGTTGCAACATTGGGAAGTTCTTACTAGAAATTAGTTGGACTCATGGTCATGTTTGGTGCCTGTCATTCCTCCATTACTCCCCCAGCGGAGTTAGCGTCTCAGCCTCCATTTGCCACTACTTAATGGCAACTAGTGCATGGACACGAGCAACAGGTGCACCGCTGGCGCACCAATTGCAAACCTGTTTGCACCCATCCGTGACTGGTCACGGCCAGGGGCCACGTACTCTGCTAGTCTCTCGACAGAAAGATGAGTATACACCTCAGTAGAGCTGCATAGTTTCAATAGGCCTTTGAAAATAAACTGCTGCCAATCTTTGTTCCCAGACAGTTTATTAGGTGAATGTCCTTCATGTTATTACTCTTTTAATATAGTCCAAGTAACGGCCAAAGCAAGCTTATCCTCCCAAACTGAGGGTAGCTCATTAGAAACACAAAGTAAGCCTACTAGCAGGTGGTAGATGTACTAGTAGACCTCTTTCCAAGCACAAATTGGACATGTTCACCTTGTTAGAGGATACTCAGCCAGATTCACTCTTTCTGACAGAAACCTGGCCTAAGGAGGGTGGTGCGCTAGATATCGCAATTGCTCTGCCTTCAGGATATAAGATGAACCGATGTGATTGTTTGGGGAAGGTAGGTGGAGGAGTAACAATTGTAACTAAACAAACTACGGAATGTAATGTACTGCTAGTTTAATTCCCGGTTGTGAAAGTTTATTATTTTCTATAACCTTTCCCATACCTTTACTTTTACAGGGATTATTGTTATGTCGTACTCGGGGATGAGTCTCAGAATTTTTATGGACCATACGAGACTTAATGGTGATTTATAGGGCCTTATTACGAGTTAGGCGGTCTTAGGACCAACATGTTGGTGGTGATGGTCGTACCGCCAACAGGCTGGCGGAGAAGACCGCCAAATTATGACCATGGCGGTATTCCCAACAGAATACAGCCAAACCACCGCTGGCACCGCCAGAGCGGGCAAGCTGCCACGGACGACAGCAGCCACCTGCAGGCCAACGGAGACCATGTTTCTGCTGGACAGATTAGGAGGCTGCACACCGCCAAGGTTTCCGCCACAGTTGCACCACCACGGTAACCAAGGCGGAAACCAACTGTATAAAAGGAGACACTCAACCTTCAGAAAGCCATACTTGTCTGGAGCCACCATGGAACCAGAACTAGACATCTTCCCACTGCTCCTGCTTGGCCAGTGACTTCGGAACCAGCGACGACCACCACTGCAACTGTGAGTACACACACTTACCTGTCACTGTTGTAAAATGTCAAAATACCTACGCACACACAACATACAAATCGGGAAGGGATGGGAAGGGCGAGACAAACATGTAACCTCACACGCACTTACAGCCACATAATCACCTGCACACACATAGTACCCACACACACACACATCAAAAACGCACTCCAACCCCCAGCTACACAGCATTGGCACAGTCACATGCAACAACACCATCAAACAACACTACTGCCCCACAATCGCAAAACCAGCAAAGCATTGGCAAGCACCCACAATAGACACTACCCCTTGACAAATCATACATACATCACTACATACCACAACCAGAGAACAAACACACACAATCACACAGCCATACAACACAGCATATGACATACCCGCAAACATACACCACAACGTTTCTCCACACACACTCACGTACACAGTCCAACCACACAAAGGCACACAACAGTGCAACTAACACATGTCAACACAAAAAACACTCAATGCCATCACAAAAACATTTCCCCAACATACACATGCCCATCACCCAACACACACCCATCACTGGGGGACAAATGCTCTGCACACAACCACACATGCTGCCCAGACAAAACAGGTAGCACAACCACCACTGGCACACAAATGCTCACACACAATGTCAGCCAAGACCAAATATGCTCTAAGAAAAGAAATGCAGGACAAAGGTGTAATGTTGAAACGAACAACAGGTTGGTCCAAATATATAATGATAGTATAAATATTGTTAAAATGTCCAAGGACAGATGCCAGTCCAAGTAAATATTGTGCAACAAGCACACAAAGCATATGTGTGTGCCCCAACTTGACTCCTGACTGCCATGTAACCTCCATAGATAGGGACATAAATGGGGCAGGCAGGCATCTCAGGGATTAGAGGGGTTGGGTGGGGGAAGGTTTGGGCTTTGGATTGGGAGGGGGATCATTGGGTTTTGGCTTGGGAGGGGGGCTTAGGTCAAGGCTTAGGGGAGGGTTGGGTACTCTTCGGAGGGGTTGACTTCTTAGCAGGGAGGGGCACGGGTACTTGCAGGGGGGCAGGGAAGGTCTTGGAGGTGGAAGGGCCAGACTTGGGGAGGGACACAGAATGTTTAGGGGTATCACGGGGTGGGAGAGGAGTAGGGGAAAGGGCAAACTCCGATAGGAAAGCTTTCTTTGGCACACAGTGACTGTCATGGCAAAAGGGTTTGGGTGTGGAGGGAGAGGGAGTGGTGTCTGAGGTGTTGTTGTGGATGTCTTGGGTGCATGTTTGTGCAAGGTATGCTTGTGGGTGGTGGGTGTCTGTTGGGTGGGTGAGTGTGGGTGTCTTTGTGTCTTGGGAGGAGGGGGTGGAGGTACTGGGAGATGCCCCTGTGGATGGGTGATTATCGGTTGGGGTGGTGACTGCAGGTATGGTGGATGTGCTGCATGTAGGCGTGTCTGCGGATGTGGTGACTGGGGTGGATGTCTGAGGGTCTGCTGTCGTGATGTCTGTGAGTAAGATAGGTGTAGTGGCTGGATCTGTGATTGTTGGTGTGGCATCTGCAGGTGAATCAGGTGTAGTGTCTGTGATGCTGGGGTTGGTGCAGGTGTCAGGGCATGTCGTGACTGTTGATGTGTCTGTAGGTGTATGTTGCTTGTGAGTATGCCTGTGTGTGTCTTATGGTTCTTATGTTTGTTTACGCTACCCTTGGATGTTGAGGTGGATGCATGCTTGTCTGTCTGTGTGCCTTGGCTGGGGCGGGAAAGAGGGGTTTGGCATTGGGAAGAGGGAGGTGAAGGGGGGACAGAAGACAAAGGGTGACTGGCCAGACCCTGAATGGATCTCTGCAGGCCAGGCAGTGCACAGTGAATGCCCTCCAGGAATACATTACTCTGTTGGACTTGAGTTGCAAGTCCCTGGATGGCATTCACGATGACCGACTGACCCACAGAGCTTGACCTCTGGAGGACAATAGCCTCCTCACTGAGGACAGCAGGTCTGACAGGGGCAAGAGCAGAGGTGCCTGTGGCAAAGGAGACGCCCACCCTCTTGGGTGACTGGGCATGGCCAACTGGGTGGGGAAATACAGGGAGGGCGAGGGTAGAAAGGGGATGGCGGACAATGATGGTGGTGGGGTGATCCTAGATTGGTCTGCCACCACCAGGAAATGTCCACTGGAGGAGGATTCAGAGAATGATGACTTCGATCCTGCCTCCTCTGTGGCACTCCCCTCCCCTCCAGCCCACTGGGTCCCTCGCTGTGGGTGGTCTCAGCACTCCAGGTCCCGTGGCCGGAGGCTTCCCCACTCAACTGTGCCCCATCTTCTTCACCTGCCGATGCTGAAGCACACAAACAGAGAGAGAGGGTCATCACATTCTTCACACACACACATTACAACATGTAGGTATACATCTCCTTCTAGGAAAGTTAGGTATACATCTCCTGCTAGGAAAGTTCCAGTTAAAAACCCGTCACAGATTATATCATGTCAAAATATGATACTTCCAACTACCCCATTTGTCATCTGTCTCACCGACATCATAAGCCAACTATCTGAGCACTACTTAACCATCCCATCAAATCACTTGTAACTCTAAGGCATCATGCTCATCATGTCCTGGCTAAATCACAGATTGAATCCCCATACAGCTCATCACTGCCCATCATCGTATCAGTCTAAGGAAATGCAGGTGACAGATAACATTATATCATGCCTACTTCGACTCCACACCTGCCCAGTCCATCAACAAAAGTCATGTTCCATGTAAGGGAAGTCATCTCTCTTCACATACGACACAGCACCTTGCCTTCCAATCACATGCCTAGCTGATCATTCTGTACATAACTCACACAATGACAACATTCTCTGATGAATACACAACATGTAGCAGTCCTATGCAGTGTCACAATTTGACATTCCATGTCAGGAAAACAGCTATATAAATACTAGTAAAATGTTTTACAGGATTTTCTGCAGTCACTATTCAGAGACATTGTCAAATACACAATAACACCATGTACTGCAATTGGGGGCTACCTAGCACACATGATACATCCACTGACAATCACAGAGAGCATAGTTACAGCAACACAACTTTGGACAGCATACAATGTGCTAGGAGGGCTCATAAAACTCCACCTGACATGCTGATTTAAAACCTCTACATGGCAACATGAGTACACCTACACCACTTACAGCTGTTTTGACATGTGATTCTCACTAGCTAAGTCTTGACTAAACACAACTTCACATCCCATTGTATGAATATGACATGACAATAGGAACACCTCCTCAAACCTCATAGGGACAGTACTTTAGTGGCCATACCAATAGTCTGATTTGGATGTCAGCCTCACATGAAGTCTACAACTGTTTCAGGACACAGGATAATTAGGCCCTGTAACTAATATGTCAGACCCAATGTTGCATAGGAGTGGTCTGACACCTTAGACTTACATAACACACCATTTGGATGATTGGACCTAGGGACACTAGGTGGAAGGGATGACACAGCAGCTTACAGACATTTATGGCTGGGTACAGTCACACATGTGGCTCAGTCACATGTGCATCCCCACATGCAGTCATACATTTTGCTGGACACAGGTGATCACCATGTCTCCATGCACACTCCAAAGGCCACATCTCTGTTTGTATGTTGGCATCGGGAGTACCATGTATTCCCAGTAGTCAACATACCTGTAGCACCTACAACATGTCACAGCTGCAATACTGAGACAGCATACACCAAACTATCAGAGGTAAGTACATAGGTTCTGTCAGTACTTACCTGCTTGTTGCTGCTGTGCTGCCCTCAAACGCCCATCCACCTCGGGGTAGACCACTGCCAAGATGCAGGCCATTAGGGGAATCAGGGTCTAACGGGCACCCCTCCCTTGTTGGGAGGACATCCCCAGCTGGGCCTCAGCAGTCTTCTGGGTCCAGTGTCTCAGGCCCTCCCACCGCTTCCTACATTAGGTGCTCCACCGGCTGTGGACCCCCTGGGTCTGCACTTGCTTGGTGATGGTAAGCTAAATCCCCTTCTTCTGATGGGCGTTGACCTGCAAGGATGACACAGACAAAAGGACAAGGTCATGTCCACATGCACAATACCAATAAGAGTGAACAGTACACATCAGCCACAGCAAGTTGGCACAAATTGCCATCCTCTCAGCTCACACGCCTTCACAATATACAATCTGCATGCATCAACACCTTCACAAGTTTACATTAAAGGTACACCGTCAAACACCACACCTATCACACATTGGTATGAAACTGGTCTCACGTGCTCCTCTGGTGCACCAAATAGTTGTTGATACAGGGGTAGGACCTCCTCCACTAGCGTCTCCATCATTTCAGGGGTGAAGGCAGGGGCCCTATCACTTGCAGGACATGGCATGATAGCTCACAGAGGCAGTACACAGCAGTTCAGGTTGTGGCGGTCTAGCTGGAAGCAGTGTCAGGAGTCAAGTGAGCAATACTGCAGAAGATGGCGGTTACAGCCACCACGTACATGACTGTTGCCGCCGGTGGACATCGCCATTGACCCTAGTCCACCAAAGGCAGCAATGTCATCCAATGGCAAGTTACACCATGGTTGTGACCGCCTACCGCCTTGACGACTTCCGCCGGCGGACTTGGGTCACTTCCACCTGCCCAGTTCAGTAGGTCAGGCACCTGCCATTTTGAGCACATTTTATGTATGGAAATGTTTCCTAATCTGCATCATTAACCCCTATTGTGCTGCCCTCAAGTAAGGGTGACGTTTTGTGCATCTGTACTATAAATGTTGTGTTGTTTGAGGACATGTGGAGATAACTATGTACAGTTGCTCAGAGGTTCCTATTTGTCAGGAAAATGTTGATGAAGTCTAACAATATGTGTGAATCATGTATAAAAGATTAGTTTCACACAAATTGACAGTGACAGCTGATTTCATAAGTTCTATCCCATTGTTATAGTAGGCAATGTGCACCAGGGAGGATGTAATCTGATGCATAGCTCTGTGCAGTACTGTATATGTCACATGTAGTAGCCGTCCTCTACAGCTGTTAAATGTGAGAAATGTAATTAGCTGTACATGAGGTGTGCATTCTACATTTCTCATACTATGTTTACATGTTTTCACACAGTTACCCTGCTATGAGGAGAGTAAGACAATCACCAATGTACTGTCCACTAGCAGACCTGCCCACCATGGAGGAAAGGAAAGTTATTCAGACATATCGTCTAAATCGTCATACCATGTTGGATCTTTGCAATCAGTTGAAGCCATAGTTGATGCCTGCCATTCGCAATCCCTATTGCATACCTCCCATCTCTCAAGTTTTGTCAGTGCTACACTTCCTGGCCACAAGGTCCTTGCAGAACACAGTGGCATTAACAGCAGGGATGTCTCAGCCCATGTACAGTCTGGTTTTGAAGGATGTACTGTGTGCATTGTTGAAACACCTGGAAAGCTACGCCAAGCAGATTTGGCCTATGTGAAGGCAGACTTTTATGAGATGGGCACATTCCACATGTGGTAGGAGCCATAAATGGCACCCATGTAACCTTGGTCCCTCCGAGTGAACGGGTATAAAGGAACAGGAAAAACTACCACTAAATCAACGTTCAGGTGCTGTGTCTGGCAGACCAGTACATCTCACAAATCACAGCCAATTATCCAGGTTCAGTGCATGATCCCTTCATCATGCGAAACAGCAATATCCCACTGCTAATGACACAGTCCTACACAGAGAGGGCCTTGCTGGTTGGTAATTTACCACTGAAATGTGTGTTTGCGATTTATGTCTCCTGCAATCTCAGTATAGCATGTCACACATACATGTTTGTGTTGTTTTCACATTGTGCTCACAGGTGACTCTTGCTGTCCAAACCGTCCTTGGCTGTTGACACCAGTGAGGTACCCAACCACACCAGGGGAAGTCCGCTACAATGAGGCCCACAGGAGGACAAGGCATGTAGTTGAGCAAACTTTTGGGCTCCGGAAGGCAAGATTTAGGTGCTTGGACTTATCTGGAGGCGCCCTCCTCTTCTTGCCCCACAAGGTATGTCAAATAATAATTGCTTGCTGCATGCTCCACAATCCAGATACCATTGATAGCAGATGAGTGGGAGGCAGTTGAACCTGTGGATGGAAATGCTGATATCCCAAGTGATGAAGAACCAGAGGAAGATGGATCAGGAGGCTCTAGGGCAGATCTCATCAATCAGTACTTCAACTGACAGACAGGTATGCGAAGTAGACCTATTGTTGTAATGTAATTGTACAACTAGATGTAGGTGGCTAGCATCACACCTCCTTTCTTTGCATCATCTGTGGGGTTTAGTGAGCTCAAATGCCTATAAGTGTGTTGTGAATGCAGACCGAATATTTGTATTGTGTGCAGGACAGAGTATTCTGCAGTCTCATGTATTGTTACAGCACATGCAAACTTACACTTCTGGAAATGACTTCTCTGATGTGAGGAATGTATTGTGCTATGGCCTATCTTTTTTACCTTTCACTCACAGATTTACCTAGATCATGTTTGGCTCAGCAACCTTGGCTTAAGAAATACTGTCAGAAGCAGATGGGAATTGCTGACAGACATGAGAAGTATACATGATTCAAACCTGGTAATAATAGTGTTGTTTAAGTGGGATATACTGTCATAACACTGGGGTGGAAAAGGCTTTTACCATTTATTTCACCTATTGGGTACAGGAGGATGTCAAATGGTGTATTATGTGTCGAGAAGTGTCTGGCACATGTCTAAATGTTGGATCATAGCCTCTCGCTTCACAATGGATGGTGTTCTATGTGATCTACATTGGACCTAGCTGCCATTGTGTTCTTACTTTGCAGTCCAAGGTGCATGTCACTGAGGACTGAAATAGGCGAGTGACAATCCTACAGGTATGGGACCGATGTTAGTGAAAGTTTTCAGTACTGCGCACCTCAGTTATCATCTTTGTATGTTCCATTGGATATGTGATTTAGAGGCTATTGTATGGGTATGCGATGAGCCTATACCAGGTGAGACAGAGGACCTATCAGTGTGCCCCTGCCTTGTGGGTACATTACCATGACCCTGACTTCTGTATCCTGTGTATTTGCATTGTATGACACCTTTGCATACATCCTGATGGTACTCTCAGTCATGCTCTATGTGCTGATTGCAGCACTAACTATAGATTTGTGTAGAAGTGGATTTCAACCTCTTTGACATCTGTCCTGGAACATTTAGGTTGTAATGAGTCTCCTGCTGATGGAGTCCCCGTTTGATGTCCTTTACTATGACTGGTCGATACAGAGGGACATGACCACACCAGATTTGGCATGCATTACTATTGTACATGGATGATGAAGGACACATACACAGGACTTTAGTTAAAGTGTGAATATCAAAAGGAAATCTGTAACAATGATAGTAATATAAATGAACATAAAAGTGATGGGTGAAGTCATGGTGAATGATTTCATCAGGGTAGCTGCCACACCAGTTGGTAACACAAGTCCAATGTCCTTGTACCATGGGAAAATGGAGTTAGGTTTCATAACACAGGTCCAACAAGCATCTATTGCCAGCAAAATGGAGTTGTGGCAAAGAATAGTTGACAGGGTCAATTCTGTAGGCAGACATCCACGCACAAGGCAGGACATCAGGAGACATTTTGTTAGTTAATAGTGGGATTAGAACCCGCCAATTGTTTACCATTGTTTAGTCTTGTTGTCATTCTTATTTGCTTGCTTCATATTTGATGGCTTGTTCTGGGCTTTACTTCCCTGCCATTTGTCCCTACCCTGGAGCACGGATGCATTATTGTGTCCTTACACTCCAGTTTGTCCTTGGTGCCACTTTTTTGTTTTTAGTTGAGTAATCTATGAGAGTGCAATTCTTTTCCAGCTGTCTCTGCAGGCTTTTCTGCCCTGGTTTCTGTGTTGCTCTGAATCACAATACGCTTCTCAGGCCCACCCACCACCTCGGTCTTAGTGTTGCTGTCTGTCTGTGTGCTTCTCCGTCCTCCACCCACCTGTCTCCGTGTTGCTCTTTCTTGCTGTGTGCTTTTCTGCTCTCCTTTCTCTTCTGTTGCTCTGTCTCTCTGAGTGCTCCCCAGAGTGGCCCTCTCTCTTTGTGTGCATCTCTGTCCCTAGCAGGGCCTGCTTTAGCACTGGTGCGCCCTGTGCGACAGTCTTTTTTGGCACCCCCACCCCATGACCACCTCCTCGGATTCCCTCACTTCCACCTGGCAAATGTGCCCCGCATCTCTCCATAGCCCCCGTTTCACATACATTCATTTGTTTGAAAGCGCTTGTAAAGGCTGGCTTTCCTAATCCACTCTGCTATCCACATAAAATATAATTCTGTTCTTTGTAGCAGGCATATTATCCCTCACCGCTACTGGATGGTGAGCCAAAGCTGCCGCTAGAAAAAGCTCCTATCTCTCTCTCTCTCTCTCTAGCAACAACATTAATCACAGGAGGTATCTTGACATTTTAATTGCTTCCTGAAGGCTGGACGCATATGCAGGTGTTTTTAAATTGCAAGCTTCGTAAGTTGTTGCTAAACACAGCGCCCCCCTGAGGTCAGCATAAAGTGTAGCTGCACCGCTGGCACTGCCCTAAAGCCAACCCTGGCCCCTACAATGTTGTTTCCATCCCCTGAGTTACTCCCCCTCACGTCCATGTCTCTCATTTTGCTTCACCATTTTTTTTTCTTTTTAGGTATAAATCCAACCAGGGCCAGTAATTAAAAGAAAAGAAAAGTTGGCTGCAGGGTTTGCTTTAGAAATGGTGGCGCCTGGTGCCACAATCTTTTTGGCTTTCTGCCAATGACCTCCTTAATGCAGGCACACTTGCAACATGATGCAAGGGTGCCTGAGTTGGCGCTAGGCAGCCAGAAGCGCACTAGGAAAGAACAGGACTGCGATGTACACTGGTAAACACATCACATTCTTGCCCCTTTCCTTTCATTCAGCACAGCTCAGCACGGTGGCTTGCTGCATTACGTAGCATGAAGTTTAGATAAATATGGGCCTGAGTTTTTGCTACACCCTGCAGCCTGTCACTATTTGTTGGAAGGTTTTGCCCTAGCTAGAATTTGAAAACTGTGCTGCTGCTTTTTGCTTTGACGAGGTAAGACGAAGAGGAAACTTAAAACAGCCATATGTCTTGTGACAAACTAGAATCTGGAAAAAGCTTCAGGGAAACTGAATAATTATATGATATATTATTGCAAACTGTACTACTTGCATAGTGCAACTGCCACAGCGTAGCATTGTTGCTTCCCAAGAGTCTGAAGAGATCGCATGTGGACCTGCGTGGTTATGTAGAAGGGGGTGGTTGCACTATGCCCTTTGTGGGAAGAGTTGGTTGACATGTGTGAAGTATTCCTGATATGTGGTATGACTGTGCACGGTGAACGTTTTCTACTCCGGTTTACCAGTTTCATGGGTGGTGGCTGTTTCTTAACGTTTCCAATATGTAATTTAAGGCGCGGGAATGAATGTAAATTGGTTTCATAATTTCCTTATGTGAGTGGGGAGGGAGTTGCGCAGCTTGCTGGCTTGGCCTGAAAAATAGAAACTTGCTAATCACTATGAAGCATTTTATTCTCATAGGTGTCTGATTTCTTAAATTATGTATTGAATTTATCCGTTTTATAAAGGGATGCACATCACATAGGCCACTCCACATTTAGTGGAAAAAGCAGCTCCCCCCAGCACGTGAGACTTACCTAAGAGCTACCGTTAGCGCAAATGTGCAAAAGGCTGTAGGACCAGCGAACTCAAAGCATGCCTGGGAATATTACGGATAAGTAAGCCTTTAAAGTCATGATCGTTATTATTTGTTCAAAGGAGTTGCATGTCCAGGCGAGGGGGAGCGGCAGACCCCTGTGTTAGATGATTACGTTGTCTGCTGCTGAATTTGCATCGACGCACAATATCGATGAATATAACTGGTTTTGTAATAAGCATTTAATACAAGTTGGAACATGTTGCTAAGCGTAGCTCGGACACTCAAAACATTACAAATCACCACAGGAAGCCTCATAAGCAGATTTTAAAGAATTTAATTAACAGTCGGGGCATGTATTTGTGAGTAGGCCCGCGATAAAAGTAACAAGAACGATCAGCGAAGTGTATGGACACAAGGACTTGAAAGAATGCCAAGAGCACTACCACCCTCCATCGCTACAGCGCCGAAGTTACCAAGCACCTCCCCGGCGGGAAACCGCTTTTACGAAGCAGCCGGAACCTCGCAGGCCCTTTCCAACGCGCGCAAAAGAACGAACACGTCCTTACCCCGGCTCATCCAACACTCGAGGATTATGCATCCAGAGAACTTTAGCTGACGAACATAAAACCAGCAAAAACACTCTACGCAAAAAACAAGAAATTCCTTTTACAGACACCAGTGTATCAATCTTCTCCTACAACGCATCATACTGTATCCACCAGGTTGTACAGAACACGTATTTGTTGCTGGGACTCTGAAATCCTTGGAGCAAGCTTGCAGGATGGACGTTTGATATCACCCTGGGCAAGTGAAATTCAACACCTTAAAAAATCACCACTTCCAAGCATATAAGATGATTCTTAACTGATGTACACTACTCGGGAACCCCACCATCTAAGAATCCCGGACAACGAAACACGAGCAAGACACAACACAGTACAACCTCGCAATTCAAATCTAAAAAATAACATAAAAAATAACATTTTGGCACAATCAGCTCTTCCATAAGGGCGGAGGAGCGTTGCCCCCTGCGCCAGCAGCAAAAAGAACAGATGTTGGACGGAATGCAGAGCAAATCAAACATTCACACCCAGTCACACAGATCTGGGTCTAATCCATTGTTTTTTTGCTCACCACGTCACCCCAGGTTGGACCCAGCCATATGCAAATCAGTCTTGACCCTGTTCCTCATGGGAACAGTCCAGCCCGAACTGCCAAGCCAGGTCCTCCCGGACCGGAAACAGGCATCCTAGGACCGGTTTCAGAGTATCACCCTTCATCAGCTAGGCTAGCTTGAATCCAGTGGCGCAGTGAGAAATGTTAAAAATAACATTTTGGCACAATCAGCTCTTCCGTAAAGGCGGAGGAACGTTGCCCCAATATATACTACCTATTGGCGATCGAAACTAGGTAGTTATAGTTAGGACCTAGTTTCTATAGAAATAACATTTTTAGTTTTGCTAATAAATTTGGCATTGTTTGATGAATCTTCACAAAATTTTCCAAAACAATACAACGCTCCCTTCAGCTACTGTCTGGAAATTTTCGGGGTGATCTGTCAAACGGGGGATGAGAAAAAGGGGGCCCAAAACGCTTTTTCCCCATGTATTTTTCCATAGGGATTTTAAACAGGAACAGCGCCCGAACCACTAGATGGAATTACACCAAATTTGGCAGTAAGGTAGCTCTTGGTCCAGAAAGCAACCTTTTTTGTTATTTGGTGTAAATCAGTGAAGAAGGTATTGAGAAATTAAATAAAAAACAAATTTGCATATATAGGGATGCGAAAGCTCGGCAAACCCCCCTGATCTTCTGCTGAGATCTGATTGGCTGCCAACACTTCAACAATAAAGTATTGGCAGCTATGTTGGAACTCAACTTCAACCACGTTCCAGAAAAAATGATTAAAAATATAAAAAGGGGCAGGTGTTCTGTGGGAGCCTCTCACCTAAATGACAGGTGTTCCGATGGGGCAATGACAATTACCCAACCCTAGTGAGGACTAATGTGACCGCGATGAAGAGTACATTTCCCCCTTGCAAGTCCTCAAGGGGGTTTTGGGAAGAGAAAAAGAGAAAATACCAGCTTCTGCTTTGTGGACTGCAGAATCGGACTGCTGGACCCAGGACTGCTTGTTGTGTTGGGCGTCAGGACTTCTGATTTCTCAAAATACTGGGTTCTTGGTTTTTAGGATTCTGGGCTGCAAAAGAATGACTTTATTAATACACTGAACTTGCATAAACTATTGCAAAATTATATATTGCATCTCTTTTGCCAATAATACTTTTGATCAACTTGCCCTATTTCCAATCTCGTATTTCTCAGGGGAGCGCTTGTTACAGAAATACGTCTTTCCTTAATGTCTGTTTAGCAGTATCTTGGAATTCCACGCTAGTTCTTATTATCATACATTATTTAAAAGACAGAGCTCTGTTTTGTTTCATTTAAGCAATTCATCTTTCTTTACCTTCAAATGAAGTTACTTGCTTGAAAATTTTCAGAAGAACCCAAACTGGGTTTTTTCATCTTTTTTATTTTCTCTCTTTTACAGGAAATACAGGATCGTAGGCAGAAGATGGCAGAGGAGAGCTGGGAGTCCGCTGACCCGTGGGGAGGATCGCCTGAACTCGATGGGAGGCTGTCCGGAGGATGAAAAATGCTGGAACTCGACTGGAAGCTGGTCAGCGAACGAGAAACAATGGAAGTTGACTGGATGCAGGCTGGAGAACAGGGAACTTGACTTGAGTGTAAACAGGTGAGCAGAGAAATAGTTACGTAGCCAAGCAAGGCCCCAGACTCACAAGCATCCTTAAATCGTCAAATGTGCACATGTGCCTTTTGTCAGTTGATTGCTTGTTAGGGAAATGAGCAAGTATCCTCCTAATTGTGGCACATGTTCAATACAGATCACAATGTGAAGAGCACATGTTTTGGCAGTTACAGTTGGAGCAGGTGTAATACAGTGTGCATAATCAACAAGCATTGGTTATAATAAGTGAGACATTTAACAAGCGTTAGTTACTGCAAACTTGATATTCAAGGATGTAATGAAAATACCCAAATAAGTGAATGGTGCAAGCAACAGCATCTTACTGTAATTGAGCTCTTGGATGTGCTACTGTACCCCTGACCCCTTAGCTCTGCTGCTGGGGTCCCAGAGGGACCCCCCAGAGCAAAAAAACATTAAAAAGATTTTTTGGGTGGGAGTTGCGATGGATCCGCCTAAAATTCAAAAATAAAAACAAGCACACACTCCCGCACTTGTCTGAATGCAGACCCCCCCCAGGTGGGCCAAGTCCTGGGGGCATTGAAATTATGATTAAGAATGCAGGGGGCTGTGCATCCTGCTGAAGCTCTGAGGACCACCACTTCCCTGGTGCTGTATAGTTTGGAGGGGGGCCCACGAGGCACCACTTGAGGAGCCACAGATGGCCCTGGGGACTGCCACCCACCAGGTCCAGCTCCTGCTATTTCCCGTGGTGCCCCCTCAGGACATAGCTGTTTGCTCTGACTTGGCGGTAGCTTTGACAGCTCCTGCCAAGTCAGAGCAAACACTCCGGTTCCAGCAAGTGAGAGCTGTTAATTAGAGAGGGAGCTGCATCTTTAGCACCTCCATGTCTGTGTCAGCAATGCTGGCTCCTGCAGGAGCAAGGGAGCCAGCTGGGACCACTGGGGCCTTCAGGCTTCCCCTGCCGTTCCCAACAATTTTGACTGGGTGCCACGGGAGGCACCCAGGTGACATGGCCGGGCCACGGGGGTGGGGCCCCTGGGTCCGAGATCTGCCTGGGAAGGGAGGGAGATCGTGCGACCACCTACCTGGACCCAAAATCGGCATGTGGAGGGGGCAATTTGACCCCCCAAAAAATACATATATTAATGCCGGACCCCAGGGGATGGAGACCCTGGGTCTGAAATTGGCTGCAGGAGGGGGCTGCATGGCTACACTCCCCCCCAAAAAAATTATAGAAGGCCGGGCCCAGGGGAATGGGAGTCCCGGGGGCCATAATCGGCCAGGGGAGGGGGCCGTGCCCCCCCTATGAAATTGTAGTGGGCCTTGGGAAATGGGGTCCCCGGGGCTGAAATTGTCCGGCAGGGGGGGCCAGTGGGACCTATGGCCAATTCCCACTGCACATGGCCAAAGGCTGTGCGCAGCATGGGGTTGGGTGGTTAGGGCAGCCAGCCCCAACGGCCAACTGCACCGCAACTGGCGAAAGCCCATGCACAGCGCAATGTTGGGTGGTTATAGGGGATTGGCTGTAGGGCCTGGCCACAGGCCAGACACTGTGGCCAACCACTGCCGCGCACTGCCAAACGCCAGGTGCAGCTATGGTTGGATTAATGTATAGGAATGAAAATCACTTTACTTTAAAAAGACCATAGAAATTCGCTGATAAAAACAAAGGTTACAAGGACCATATAGTTAGGAATTGGAATTTTTTAAAAACATACAAATTCACTTAAAAAAACAAAGGTTACAGGGACGTTATAGTTAGGCTCAAATTTTAAATGTACAAAACCATAGAAATTCATCTGTTGTGCTTAGAGTTATCTCAAGTAATTATAACTCATTCCCTAAGGTAACTATAACTCACACCCTTGCCAAGCATTGCTAATTACCCCACAAATTACAGCACTCATGACATCTTTGATAACTTCATTGATAATATCAAGGTAATATTGTGCATGGCGAGGGTGCAAGTTATAGGTACTGAATTTCTATGGTTTTGTACGTTTAAAATGTGAGCCTAACTAAAATGTCCCTGTAACCTTTAGTTTTTTAAGTACAAATATACATATACAACTACCAGGGGCATTGGAGCACAGAGCATGAGGATCAGATTATGTTACATAAGGTCAGATTCATTTTATTTTAAGCACAGGAGATTAAATGTGTTGCCCGGAGCCAACACTAACTCAAACCTGGTTCCCCAGATCCAAACTCAGCAGCACAGTTCATTAGACCACATCTATATTTCTCAGTTCATGTGTGAAAGTCATACACAAGCAAGTCGATTGCATATGATTATGTATAGTGAGCACATTCTGTTGTGAAATGGCTTTGGGAAGTAAAAAATACACAGCAGCAAAAAATAACGGATGGTTTACCCAGAGTCTTGCTTGGGAGTACTTGCAAGGTTTTGCTTTAAAACTGAACTTATTACCTAGTTCAGCACCTTTGCACAAGTGGTGCTGGAACAATTTTCAGAACGGGGATACTGACTTCAGTGTTACATCACTGAAGTCATAGAGATTGGGAAAATCCTAGCTTCGCATAAAGTGTAGCAGAGTAATTCATAAGTCTGCAGTATGTAGCTCGTGGTGGATTCTGGCACACACTGTTGCAAATATATTATTAGTGTGTTCTGTGGTGGCACTGTCATTTACAGACAGCACATTTTTCATTAAAATGGCTGCTAAATTTGCATTTAGATATAACTCTACTGAAAAAAAACATGTAGCATGCAAATGATAATGTGTGGAAAACAGGTTTCTGTGACTTTTTATCATTTACATGTCTTGATTTGTGTCTTCGTTTATTTGATCCTATTAAAAGTGTCTTGATTTGTTTTGATCCTATTAAAATCTTTGTTTCCATTACACTTCAGAATTATAAAAACATGGGCTTCATTATAGTCTTCCTACCTGCTCATATATTCAGAAATACTTGTACAGTTCATTTACATGTATTTAAATTTTGTAGTGTGTTACAAAAAATTACATCTACAGCTTCTTTTCACACTCCATGTACCCCATCAAGATTGTCACATAGCTCACTTTAAGAACTCCTCTCACTTTGCAGTCAATGAAGTTTGTATGAAGACATACCCTGACATTTGAACCCTGTCTTTGAAGGACAACATATGTGACAAGTGTGAGAAAGCAGTCTCTTTCTAGCATGGTTACCCCCAATGTTGGCCTGTTTATGAGTGTGTGTCAGTTTGTTTTACTGTCTCACAGGGATTCTGCTAGCCAGGACCCCAGTGCTCATAGTTAAAACACTATTTGTCAGTGTGTTTTGCCTGTCTCACTGGGATCCTGCTAGTCAGGACCCCAGTGCTCTTAGTTTGTGGCCTAATATGTGTGTTGTCAGTAGTGCTTAACTGTGTCACTGACGTTCTGCTAACCAGAACTCCAGTGCTTATGCTCTCTGTATTTACCAACTTAGTCACTATAGTTTAGTGACTTCATATTCCAATTCCAATTGGCACACTGGACCCCCTTATAAGTCCCTAGTATATGGTACTTACGTACCCAGGGCATTGGCGTTCCAGGAGAACCTTATGGGCTGCAGCATTTCTTTTGCTACCCATAAGGAGCTCTGACAAATGTTTCTTCAGGACTGCCACTGCAGCCTGAGTAAAATAGTGCCCACACTATTTTCAGCCATTTTCACTGTACTTAAGTAACTTATAAGTCACCTATACGTCTAACCTTCATTTACTGAAGGCTAGGTGCAAAGTTACTAGGTGTGAGGGCACCCGTGCATTAGCAAAGGTGCCTCCACACTGTCCAGGGCCAATTCACCGGACTTCGTGAGTGCCGGGATACCATTACACGCGTGCACTAAATATATGTCAATACATATATGTAGCCTCACAGTGGTAACTCCGAATATTGCCATGTGAAGTGTCTAAGATCATGGAATTGTCCCCCCATTCCAAATCAGGTATTGGGGGCGCAATCCCATGCATCCTGGGGGCTCCACCATGGACCCCCCCAGTACTGCCAAACCAGCTCTCTGAGGTTTCCACTGCAGCCTCAGCTGCTGCCACCTCACGGACAGGTTTCTACCCTCCTGGGGTCTGCACAGCTCAGTCACTGGAATGCAGAACAATGCATTTCCTTTGGGAGGAGGGTGTTACACCCACTCCCTTTGGAAATAGGTGTTACAGGCTTCAGAGGGGTAGCCTCCCAGAGCCTCTGGAAATGCTTTGAAGGGAACCGATGGTGCCCTCCTTACATAAGCCAGTCTACACCGGTTCAACAACCCCCAGTCCCTGCTCTGGCACGAAACTGGACAAAGGAAAGGGGAGTGACCACGCCCCTGTCCATTACCACCCCAGGGGTGGTGCCCAGAGCTCCTCCAGTGTGTCCCTGGCGTTAGCCATATTGGATTCCAAGGTGTGGGGACACTCTGGAGACCACTGAGTGGCCAGTGACAGCAGGTGACATCAGAGACCCCTCCTGATAGGTGGATACCTTGGTAGGTAGCAAATCCCCCTCTCAGGGCTATTTACGGTCTCTCCTCTGGGTGTTTCCTCAGATTCAGCTTGCAAGACTCCTCCAGGAATCCTCTGCATCCTCTGCTTCAGCTTCTGACCATCGGAACAACTGCAGACTACTCCAGGAACCGCTGTAACTGCAATAAAGTATCCAGGATGACTCTTGTGACCTGCAACTTCAGCTCCAGCCAGCATTTGCAACAGTTTCCAAGGTGTGCATGCTGTGAGGACTCCCTGTCTTCGCCCTGCACCAGAAGAACCGAAGGAATCTCCGGTGGAGTGACGGACTCACTTCCCTGCTCCTGCAGGCATCTTCTGCGACAACGACTTGTTCTCTGGGACTCCTCTCCTGATGACGAGCATGCCCCTTGGGACACAGGTGGTAAACTAACAAGACCCAGACTGTCGTCAGGTCCAGCTGTCCAACTTTGGTGGCGGTAAGAGCTTGCCTTCCCGGTATGAGACAGTACCCCTGTGCACTGCATCATCTCTAGCTCCTTGAGCTTCTGTGCACTTCTTCCAAGAATCCTTTGTGCAGAGTATAGCCCAGGTCCCCAGCACTCCATCCTGCGACGCACAACTCGCTGAGTTGTTCTCCGGCGGCGTGGGACCTTCTTTTGTCGTGCTGCACCAACTGCACTTTGCATTTTCTTTGTCCCCGTGTCCTGGGACTCCCGTGGGTGCTGCCTGCTCTTCTGTGGGCTCTCTCCAGTGATAGGAGCCCCTTCTGTCTCCTCAGTCCGAGTTGAGGCCCCCAGGTCCCTCCTGGGTCCAGGCAGCGCCATTTTGACGCAAACTGCGACCTTGCTTGAACCAAGGCTTGTTGGACGAATCCAGCGACGCAAACAGCCTGCATCCAACATATCGACGTGGGATATCTCCTGCACCACGCTGGAACCAGCAGCCATCTTCTTTGGTGCTCTTCTGCAGACTTCTTTTAACCGGGGAATCCTCTTTTACACCATCTTCTAGGTTGGCAGGGGCTCCTGTCCTTCCTGGAATCTTCTGCAACTTCTGGACTTGGTCTCCTCTCTTCACAGGTCTTCAGGTTCAGGCATCCACCATTTGTGATTGCACTCTTTATTGGTTCTTGCAATATCTCTTATCATGACTTGTAGTGTGTACTGGGGAAACTTGCAGTACTTTACTCCTACTTTCCTGGGCTCTGGGGTGGGGTATTTTACTTACCTTTGGTGTTTTCTTACACTCCCAGTGCCCCTCTACACACTACACTTGCCTAGGAGGGAATTCATGATTCGCATTCCACTTCTTAGTATAAGGTTTGTCTTGCCCCTAGGCCTATTGCAGTCCATTGTATTTTCTACTGTTTGCACTATTGTGTGACTATTTACTTACTTGATTTTGGTCTCTAGTCTATATATTGTGTATAATACTTACCTCCAGAAGGAGTATTGTCTCTAAGATAATTTTTGTAACACTGAGTATTGTCTTTTATTGTGTATAATTACTGTGTAACTATAGTGGTATTGCAGGAGATTTACATGTCTCCTCGTTCAGCCTATGCTGCTCCGTTACAGCCACCTCTAGACAACCTAAGCTGCTAGAAACACTGCCTACATTTTACTAATAAGTGATAACAGGACCTGGTATAAGGTGTAAGTACCTTAGGTACCCACTACAAACCAGGCCAGCCTCCTACAACAAGATAAATACAAAATGTAAAGGCATCTTTATTTATTGCAGTTTTGTGACCTGCCAGAAGTTGGCTGGCGTCCTACCAGGGGGGTCGCGACCCACAACATGGGAAAAGCTGGTCTAAATAGTCAGCCAACAATCACTAACAAGTAAGGTCAGACATTGCACGTTCTTCATGGAACTCTTCACCTCCCTCTGTAAAAAGAGCAAAGTAATGACTTCCTTCTTTTGGAGTCTGGAGAGTTTCAGGCACAAAACATATTGCTTCGTTATTCCAAGACTCTTTAGGTTATAAGTAGGCATGAGAGAGCAATTGTCGCATGAAGAATAAATTAAGTTATTTTAGAATAGTGGTGGAAGTAGGTGCTCTTTTCTTGACAGTTAACAAAGTCGAATTTTAATAAGCAAAAAAGTGTCATCTCCTCCCAACCATGTCATTTCAAGTGCCGGCAACATGGACATGAGAAGTCAGTGTAGGTCAATGAAAACTGCTTTTCTCTCGTTTTTAAATCTGTTCTAGTTTACTTCATTGTTAGACTATCACATCACAAATAAACACTTGTGGACCTCAACAACATAAAATCATTTCCAAAGATACATAATTCACTTAATAAAGCTTGGAAGGATCTTCTGAGATATTTGTGTGTACCTGTTGGGTTGTCCTAAAAGACAACAGTCAACTCAAACCACTGGAACAATGTCATTGGTGCACTGAATAACAAGATCTCTATTTTGCATGGTTTACTCTTATACATTCCAAGTGCTGCCTTGGTCCGAATTATTTGACGGGTGGTCTGTAGACTTGTGTTATTCGCTCTTATTAAAAAGAGAAACATATTTGACATGGAGTAAAATAAGTAAATTGGTTTATAGTCCCGAAATACAGCACAGTGCAGAGTGCCATGTGTATGTCAAGCTCATACACTTCAGCTGCACGAATGACTTCCGTTTCATTCACAATCGGAGTCCATTTTGCCCCTAACACAACAGTGCTACTAACAGTGCTCAAAACTGTCAGACCCAATATATCACAATAGGCTGTGCTAAGATAAGGTTGCATTAGCCAGGGGGTTTCAGTGTTGCTGCTGCATAAAACATGCCTGATCCCGTCTCGGTGATAAAGAAAATGCTTGTTTCGATCCTTGCTGCTGTTGTTGTTGTGGAACCTGCCCATCAGGGAAATAAGCCTAGACCTACTCCTAGCATGGACTATGGTTTTGGCCCTTGGCAAATATGGTTTTGGAAGTAATTGCTTGTACAACTCATTGGCCATAATAGTGACCAGTTGACCAGTGTCTATCCAATGGGTGATTTCTAGCCCTTATTTTTTTCTTTCTACTTTGGTTGAGATTATTACTGTTTGACCGAAGCCCTCACTATGATTTGTACGACTTAGCCAACCTTGTCATCTGGCTTAGATATCTTCAGTATCCACATTGATCCTTTATCTGCAGTGCCTACTTGCCAATGTGATGCCCTCATTTGTTCTGGGCTTTGATTTCTTCTCTAGGTCCTTTCAAGTTAGCGCAGACTGGCCTGGAATGTATCCAGCATTTTGTGATCCTCCTGCCTTGCTTGTGACAAAATACAGATTTGATGGGCAGCATTAGCTTGGGATGCAGAGTGTACATTCAGGGCCACTGCCACAGCTGTGTATTCATCCTTCTTGGCCCTTAGTTCTGAAGCCTGTAGAAAACATTTAGTAGGGCCTCAAAGGGATAATGCAGAAGTATACATCTCTTGTCTGTCTTATAGTCTCCTTCATGGCACACAATCATGGTTAATCGTACCAAAGAAATTTTGATGTAGGAGGTAGGGCATCTCTGTATGGGGTGCTAGTGCTCTCAAGCACCTGCTATAAGTTGCGCCATCAACAACCATCTTGTTCCACTCACTTTCTGGGCACCCCCAGTCACCAGCTCATCCTCAGTTGATGTGAGGAAGAACCTATCTGGGAGCAGCAAGTCTTCTACAATGAAGGCACA
This sequence comes from Pleurodeles waltl, assembly GCF_031143425.1. Taxonomy (NCBI): domain Eukaryota; kingdom Metazoa; phylum Chordata; class Amphibia; order Caudata; family Salamandridae; genus Pleurodeles; species Pleurodeles waltl. The sequence continues at coordinate 652,858,184 of NC_090446.1, read as the reverse complement.
GCGCCCACTGAGAAGAACGATCGCAGAAGGCCTGACTGCCCATGTAAGGGGTCTTACAGTAAGGTTGTGCTCCAGTGATGGTGTTTTTGCTGTCTGCTCCTACATTTTCACCGCTCGTTGGGTAATGTATATGCGTTGTTAGATTTCGCCTAAGTTGTTGCGAAAACTACAGGACCTGCTAGAAGGTGGCTAAAAAGAATGTACAAAGATTACCACGTGCCGGGCATGTGACTGGACCTCTCCAGATCCTTCAAGAGATGCACATGCCTCTTGCACATTTCCTGCACCTCCACCCCTTCTAGATTCCTTGCCCTACGGTGGCAGGGTACAGTGGGCACTTTGAAGAGTTTGACATCGCGGACCCTTTGGAGTCAGAAAGTCTAAGGCAATGTCGTAAGACGGATCAGGCCTACAAATGTCGTCGCTGGGCAGGATGCTGTCGGTGGCCATTGCAGCCTGCTTGGCACCTGATTTTGAACAAAAACTTAAAAGACATGCCTTCTAAGAATAAAACGGAGTCTGCAGCGCAAACATCTCTCTGCGGTCTGCATCCTGTTTCCGTGTTTGAAAGAGGTATTTGTTTGTCCGGGAAGCGTCATTGTTTTTCAGGCATGTACTTAGCCGACGCCTCGCCAGTGGAACGTGGCTATTTTTCTAAATATATGTGTTCCTCTGCACTTTTGACTACGCGGCACTATTATTATTGTTTAGACTGGAGATTCGAAAATACTGATTGAGGAGTCGTGCCGAAGACGTCATCACTGTGCACGTGTTTGGAAGCAGTTCGCTTCTGCGGGAACGAGCGGCCTAAAACTGAAAGGAATTTTAAAATAGCCTGGGTATTCTGTCTTTAAAAGTACAGATTTCAGGTACATTTTATTATACTGGAACTTATCTGAGCGATGTCACCAGAATCATTTTTGTGGCCCTGGTCATAAGGAAACCTTAGCCTGCTGGAGTGGTTGAAATTAAATTCAAATGCAGGGACTCATTGCTCCAGAGTATCTTTGTGCTACTGAGAAGTGCCGTAAATGTCTGTTTAAAAGTGAACCAGACCCATTGCAATCTGAGTAATCCAGACCCGGATTTCTTAATGCATATTTGAAACTTCTATTTCAACAGTGTAATGGAAACTTGTCTTACATTCGTCCATATTCAACATTAATCATGTTGAAAAGTATTTCAAAATAAGTCCTTTACTTGGTTTATTGGGGAGCATAACTACTTGGTGCACTGGAGTGTCACATAATATAGTGAAAGTTGGGAGAGCGCATAAATATTTGACTTACTTAGTAAGCCTTGAAGAATATATATAACTGTTTTCTCCCAGTGCCCTAAAAGTGACTGTGCACTTGCTCTGGAAATGTAAATGTGAAATTGAAGTAAGCGAGGAGCATTGGTTAGTTCCTACAACTTTACTGCATTAAATGTTTTACAGTGATAAAACCTCAGAGCTCGTCAGGACATAAGCTGCCATACACTCCAGCAACCGTTGTTCTTCTCGCCCACCGTCGCCAACACCTAGCAACCCCTCACACACCAACATTCCAGCTGCTCACTCTCGCGCTCAACTACGTACAAGTACTACATTGAGTTTTTTTTCAATAAACCTCCAATCCCAAAATATAAAAAAACACCTTTATCTAAACCCCTGATATAAACAAACTCAAAATAACATTTGTCATTATTGACACAGTTTCCAAGGTAGTTTTCGTACTCTATTGCTCCTATGTAATCCAAGACCATCTCTAACACTTTGATACATGTCTGATTGTTTCACCAAAGTCCGCTAACACATAAGCTGACGATCCAGCTCCGGCCTCAGTTTCACCACTTTGGACTTGTTCCACCACTTGTTGCCCTCAACCCTAACTGCATTGCCCGAAACCAGTTCCACCTCAACCGGTTCAGAAAATTTTGAGTTTGCTTTCTTATCAAAAATTGGCAGTTTTATAACTACCCAGTCACCTTCTGCGATAAAAGACTCTTTAGCCCCTTTCTTGTTGTCAAAGTATCTTTTTTGTGTTTTCTGTTTACTTTCCACATTAGCCTTGATAAGATCAGAACAATCTCTCACCTGCATTTGTTTGAACAATTTAGACATCCACCTGGGTTTAACTTGAGTATTTGGTTTTCTCCCTTTCAAAGCTTCAAAAGGAGATACACCTTTGGTAGAATGAGGAGTTGTTCTGTAAAACCACAGCATTGCCTGAACTGATGCCTGCACCTCACACCCACTCTTCAAGGCCCACTTGATACAGTCTCCCAACACACGATTGAATCTCTCCACTAACCCATTAGTTTGGGGTTGATAAAGTGAGCACCTCAAATGTTTAACAGAACCTTGCTTCAGAAATGCTTTGAACTCCTCAGACACGAACTGAACGTCATTATCAGAAATTACTTCTTCTGGAAACCCCTCATTTATAAACAATTCTCTTAAAAATGTCAACAGTGATTTAGCATTGGGTTCCTGTACAAATTTGACATATGTCCACTTTGAAAAGTAATCAACAACTACATATGCATACCGTAGACTGCAATTTAGAGGATGAAATGGTCCCACCATATCAACCCCTTATTTTCACCACGGACCTCCAAGACACCCAATAGGCATGAGAGGTGGTGTCACAGTTTTTAGACTTTTGTCAGAATTAGAACATACAATACCGTTCCTTACTAATTGCTGAATTTCACTGACCATGCGTGGCCACCAAAAACTGTCACGTATACTTCTTTTGGTTAAAGTGCCCCCCAAATGGCCTTCATGCGCCTCCTTCAATATGGAACACTTCAATTCCTCTGGAGGAATAAGTTTATCATTTCTCAGGAGTATACCATCCTCAATCGTTAACTCATCTGATATTTTCCAGAAGGGTTGAACAGACACAGTCATATCTCTCTCATACGGCCAGCCAACCTCATCACCTCACACAAATCTTTGTTGTCAGCCAACTTCTCCTTCCACTCTTTCTCATAGCAAACACAAACATGTTCAACCTCAACTGGTTGCAATCAAGCAACTTTCATCATCCACAATTTCATGAGCAGAAGGCCTAACCTGACTTGGAAATCTTGACAGACAGTCTGCTCTGACATTCCTCCCACCAGGAATATGCATGACTTCAAAATCATATTGCATCAACTTTGCCACTAATCTAGCAATCCTAGGTGTACCTGTTTTGTTGTTGGTTCCGTTTAAAATTGAAACCAAAGGTTTATGATCTGTTTTTAGTACACAAAGCCTACCCCAAACATAGCTTCTGAACTTTTCAATAGCCCAAACACAGGCCAATAACTCTTTTTCAATGACAGAGTAATGCGTTTCTGATTATCTTAATACTCTGGATGCAAAACCAATAGTGTTTTCCATACCCTCTATTGTTTGAGTCAGCACAGCACCCAATCCTACATTGCTAGCATCAACTGTGAGACAGCATTGGAAATGCTGATCATAAGGTTTTAACACTTTAGCTTGAGTTAACTGGATCTTGATATCTTCAAATGCTTTTGCACACTCAGAGCCCCATACAAAACTGGTCTTATCCTTCAACAAATTTGATAAGACACTGACACGACTAGCATACTCCAGTATAAAATGAGAGTAAAACTCACACATGCCTAAAAACGCTTTCACACCTTCTTTTTCACTGGGTGGAGGTGCTGCCTTGATGGCATCAATCAAACCAGGTTTCGGACTAACATCCTCCTGACAAATCACATGACCCAAATATTCAACAGACAACCTCATAAACTGGCACTTTTCTCTTCTAAGAACTATGACATGAGCCATGAATTTCTGTAACACTTGTCTAAGAATCTTGTTATGTACCTGCTGATCAGGCGCGTGAATCAGTACATCGTCCTGAAAAACCACTACATTGGAAATATTCTTTAGAAGAGTACTCATAATCCTTTGAAACACCGAGGCTGCAGATGCCAACCCAAACGGCATATGGCAAAATTGGAATACTGCAAAAGGCGACACAAATGCTGTCCTGATCCAATTCCACCTGATGGTATGCACTAGCCAAGTCTACCTTTGTAAACATCTTTGCACCTTTAATGGTAGACAACATTTCACTAATATTAGGTAGGGGGTGTTAGTTCACCCATATCTCTCTGTTAAGAGCTCTGAGATCCACACACATTCTCAATTCCCCATTTTTTTACCTAGCCACCACCAATGGAGAAAGCCATAGAGAAGATTTAATGGGCTCTATGATGCCTCTGTTCTGGAAACCTTCTAATTCCCTTTCCAAATATTCCCTCACACTAGAAGGTACACTCCTAAATTTGTGTTTAACTGTCGTGGCATTCATTTTCACTTTAATTTTATGCTTAAAGCCTTTTAGCTTCCCCAGTTCTCCTGAAAAGACTTTAGGGAACTCATTGAGAAGATCTTCAATCTCCTCCGACTCTCTAATCACTGCTACTTTATCAGACGTACAAGGTCGTAGAATAATTCTAAACAGGCCCTGATGGAACCAACCTAAAATGTTCAACACTCTTGCTGCCACGTAAATCTTCCCATGTATACATCTCCCCCTGAACTCTAGGATGTCCTCAAAAAAACCTTGAAGCTCAATCTTCCTTCCTTCATAATATACCGGAGTTCTGTCAGGTGGCTCGATGATTTGCTCTTTCCAGTTCTGCTCAAACACGTCTTGGGTTATCATGGTGATCCTGGCCCCTGAGTCAACCAGTAGGCGGAAAGATTTATCTCCTACTTTTATACACACTTAAGGGTCCACACAATTATCGGGATCCCCGGATTTAACTACTCAGCCATCAACTACCAATACCATGTCCTGAACCTCTCCCATGAGGTGTTGAAGTACTTCATCATTCTCTTCCATCACCGTCATCACTGACTCTCTTTTTCCACCTTGACACACTTTAGCAAAATGGCCAACTTTGCCACAGTTTCTACATTGAATATTCAAAGCAGGGCAACTCTTAACCCCTTTTTGATGAAGCGCATTTCCACATCTAAAACAAACGTTTCTTTGTTTGAAAAAAACATTAGAATTGGAGAACTTATTGTTCTTTGGTCCATTTGACTTGTTCATTCCACTTTTGTCCTCTTTGTTCGTGACAGCACTAACTCTGCTAACAGTTGCCATTTCTATTTCTCTAGAAGATTTGATAGAAGATTCAATGCTCTTTGCAATTCTTATCATTTCCACCAATGTGGGATTGTCTAACAAAAGCAATTTCTGTTTGATAGATCTATCTGTTCCTTGACAGACAAATTGGTCTCTGATCAGTTGATCACCCAGCTCTCCAAACTGACATTCCGCAGCCAAAAGATGCAACGCAGAAATATAAGTGTCCACATCTTCACCAGAACGTTGTTCTCTTTTAAAAAACTGGTGTCTGGCCACCACCAAACTGGAAGGCGCATCAAACCTGTTGCTCATTTTCTTCACTGCTATTTCGTACTCATCCATTTAGCCTTCATCCATTTGTAAATCCGGTAAATGCCTGAAAATTGCCCTCCCTTTGAATCCAATGGAATGCAGAAGAAGGCCTTTCTTGCGTTCCGGTCTAAACCGTGTTGCTCCTATTGCTCCTAAATACGTCTCGAAGGCATCATACCATTGCCTCCAAACTATATGTGGTTCACCGGGGCTCTCTAGAAATGGTGGTGGTGGCACAACGGATTGCATGGTTCACTACAATGAAGTATATTGGCTGTCAATAACATCTGCTACTTCCAAAAAGTGTTCCTTTTGTTTTATATTTATATATTTTTTAGAATAAAAATATGTTCACTTATGATAAATAGTCCAGACTGTCCTTTTTTCCCCGGTTCGATAGCTCCTCAGTTCGATTGTACTCCATAATAGCTGCTAGCTGAGGAAAACTTGAAGAATCAGGTTCTTTTCCACAGCCGATGCGAGTAACACCATGTAATCTAAGCCACTCCTCCAAAATGCCTCCAATTTGTTTTCATAGCGAGTGGAACGTAATGCTTAGAGCGTTATGCCTTGACATGTAAAGCCTGTTGTTAACTCTGCAGGACGAGAGGTACACCTAGATCCTGGCTTTCGACGACATTGGCCCTGGAAGCGTCTCGTCTGTCACCTGCTTCGCCGCGTATACGTGGGCTCACACCACTCGAAGGAAAAGCCTCCTCGTCGCCAACATGAAGTAAGCGAGGAGCGTTGGTTATTTCCTACAACTTTATTGCATTAAATGTTTTAGAGCGATAAAACCTCCGAGCACGTCAGTACAGCAACCGTCGTTCTTCTCACCCACCGTCGCCAACACCTAGCAACCCCTCTGTGAGAAAGTAGCCTCTTTCTAGCCTTGTTACCCCCACTTTTGGCCTGTTTGTGAGTGTATGTCAGGGTGTTTTCACTGTCTCACTGGGATCCTGCTAGCCAGGGCCCAATGCTCATAGTGAAAACCCTATGTTTTCAGTATGTTTGTTATGTGTCACTGGGACCCTGCTAGCCAGGACCCCAGTGCTCATAAGTTTGTGACCTATATGTATGTGTTCCCTGTGTGATGCCTAACTGTCTCACTGAGGCTCTGCTAACCAGAACCTCAGTGGTTATGCTCTCTCTGTACAAATTGTCACTAACAGGCTAGTGACCAATTTCACCAGTTTACATTGGCATACTGGAACACCCTTATAATTCCCTAGTATATGGTACTGAGGTACCCAGGGTATTGGGGTTCCAGGAGATCCCTATGGGCTGCAGCATTTCTTTTGCCACCCATAGGGCGCTCTGACAATTCTTACACAGGCCTGCCACTGCAGCCTGAGTGAAATAACGTCCACGTTATTTCACAGCCATTTACCACTGCACTTAAGTAACTTATAAGTCACCTATATGTCTAACCTTTACCTGGTAAAGGTTGGGTGCTAAGTTACTTAGTGTGTGGGCACCCTGGCACTAGCCAAGGTGCCCCCACATTGTTCAGGGCAAATTCCCCGGACTTTGTGAGTGCGGGGACACCATTACACGCGTGCACTACACATAGGTCAATACCTATGTCTAGCTTCACAATGGTAACTCCGAATATGGCCATGTAACATGTCTATGATCATAGAATTGCCCCCTCTATGCCATCCTGGCATTGTTGGCACAATCCCATGATCCCACTGGTCTGTAGCACAGACCTGGGTACTGCCAAACTGCCTTTTCAGGGGTTTCACTGCAGCTGTTGCTGCTGCCAACCCCTCAAACAGGTTTCTGCCCTCCTGGGGTCCAGCCAGGCTTGGCCCAGGATGGCAGAACAAAGGACTTCCTCAGATAGAGGGTGTTACACCCTCTCCCTTTGGAAAAGGGTGTTAAGGCAGGGGAGGAGTAGCCTCCCCCAGCCTCTGGAAATGCTTTCATGGGCACAGATGGTGCCCATTTCTGCATAAGCCAGTCTACACCGGTTCAGGGACCCCTCAGCCCTGCTCTGGCGCGAAACTGGACAAAGGATAGGGGAGTGACCACTCCCTTGACCTGCACCTCCCCTGGGAGGTGCCCAGAGCTCCTCCAGTGTGCTCCAGACCTCTGCCATCTTGGAAACAGAGGTGCTGCTGGCACACTGGACTGCTCTGAGTGGCCAGGGCCAGCAGGTGACGTCAGAGACTCCTTCTGATAGGCTCCTTCAGGTGTTGCTAGCCTATCTTCTCTCCTAAGTAGCCATACCCTATTTTCTGGCTATTTAGGGTCTCTGCTATGGGGATTTCCTTAGATAACGAATGCAAGAGCTCATCCGAGTTCCTCTGCATCTCTCTCTTCACCTTCTGCCAAGGAATCGACTGCTGACCGCGCTGGAAGCCTGCAAAACTGCAACAAAGTAGCGAAGACGACTACTGCAACTCTGTAACGCTGATCCTGCCGCCTTCTCGACTGTTTTCCTGGTGGTGCATGCTGTGGGGGTAGTCTGCCTCCTCTCTGCACTAGAAGCTCTGAAGAAATCTCCAGTGGGTCGACGGAATCTTCCCCCTGCAACCGCAGGCACCAAAGAACTGCATCACCGGTCCTCTGGGTCTCCTCTCAGCACGACGAGCGAGGTCCCTTGAATCCAGAAACTCTGTCCAAGTGACTCCCACAGTCCAGTGACTCTTCAGTCCAAGTTTGGTGGAGGTAAGTCCTTGCCTCCCACGCCAGACTGCATTGCTGGGAACTGCGTGTTTTGCAGCTACTCCGGCCTCCTCTGCACTTTCCGAGGGAATCCTTTGTGCACAGCCAAGCCTGGGTCCACGGCACTCTAACCTGCATTGCACGACCTCCTGAGTTGTCCTCCGGCGGCGTGGGACTCTCTTGTGCAACTTCGGGTGAGCACTGTTTCACTCCACTTCGTAGTGCCTGTTCCGGCACTTCTGCGGGTGCTGCCTGCTTCTGAGAGGGCTCCTTGTCTTGCTGGGCGCCCCCTCTGTCCCCTGACGCAATTGGCGACATCCTGGTCCCTCCTGGGCCACAGCAGCATCCAAAAACCCTAACCGCGAGCTTTGCAGCTAGCAAGGCTTGTTTACGGTCTTTCCGCAGGAAAACACGTCTGCACGACTCTCCACGGCGTGGGACATCTATCCTCCAAAGGGGAAGTTTCTAGCCCTTGTCGTTCTTGCAGAATCCTCAGCTTCTACTGTCCAGTAGCAGCTTCTTTGCACCCACACCTGGCATTTCCTGGGCATCTGCCCACTCTCGACTTGATCGTGACTTTTGGACTTGGTCCCCTTGTTCCACAGGTACCCTCGTCTGGAAATCCATCGTTGTTGCATTGTTGGTTTTGGTCTTTCCTGCAGAATCCCCCTATCACGACTTCTGTGCTCTTGGCGGAACTTTAGTGCACTTTGCACTCACTTTTCAGGGTCTTGGGGTGGGCTATTTTTCTAACCCTCACTGTTTTCTTACAGTCCCAGCGACCCTCTACAAGGTCACATAGGTTTGGGGTCCATTCGTGGTTCGCATTCCACTTTTGGAGTATATGGTTTGTGTTGCCCCTATCCCTATGTGTCCCCATTGCATCCTATTGTAACTATACATTGTTTGCACTGTTTTCTAATACTATACTGCATATTTTTGGTATTGTGTACATATATCTTGTGTATATTTGCTATCCTCATACTGAGGGTACTCACTGAGATACTTTTGGCATATTGTCATAAAAATAAAGTACCTTTATTTTTAGTATATCTGTGTATTGTGTTTTCTTATGATATTGTGCATATGACACTAGTGGTACTGTAGGAGCTTCACTCGTCTCCTAGTTCAGCCTAAGCTGCTCTGCTAAGCTACCATTATCTATCAGCCTAAGCTGCTAGACACCCTATACACTAATAAGGGATACCTGGGCCTGGTGCAAGGTGTAAGTACCCCTTGGTACTCACTACAAGCCAGTCCAGCCTCCTACACCCTCACACACCAACATTCCAGCCGCTCGCTCTCGCGCTCAACTACGTACAAGTACTACAGAAATCAAAAATATTATTCCTGGTAGCAAATGTAATCTACGATGGTGTTGCTATTGTAAGTGCTTCTAATGTAGTTATTTAACTCTTTCTATTCCATTCTCTCCTAATTCTCATCTTTAAATGGATAGTTGCTGTTATCCTAACTGTCCAGCTAAATTCACCCTAGTATATCGTCTTCCTGGTCTAAGATCTGAATTGTATCAGCAATCACCAAATTTATTGCACCTTATGTTTTGCAAGCAGCTGTCTTTCCTCTCTTGGTACATTTAATATTTAGATAGAGAACCCCTTTCTGACCATGGAAACAATCCCCTTGATGCATATTCTACCATGGGGCTACACTCAAATGGTGATAGGCCCCAGGCACCATCTTGGTCAAGCTGATGACCATATTGTTTCATCATGTGATAACTTGAATAGTAAGGAAGGCCTCTATGTTGCTTGGGCTGACTATGTATTCCCTTCTATAGTTCTCTGTTTTTTTCCATGGGGATCATGGCACATGCACCAGGTCTAATCCCACCCGTTCCAGAAATTATTCCAAAGTGACCAATGACAGCTTGGCCAATGGCTTTTTAACATTCTCTCTATCTCTACTGACAGACCATTCGTCTGCTAGTTCATACGTTTATGAGTATTATGTCTGCTCTGGATCAGATAGACTCTCTTAAAACTGTCGACTCATCAAGATCACAATGTGCCGCACCAGGGTTCAGAGTTAAAGAGCCTGAAAAACTGTCTGTAAGTAGGACGCAAGAGTGTGATGGAAGACTTACTGTCCTGATAGTCTGACACTGTATGTCAAAGTTTACAGTAAATACAAATTTGCCATAATAAAAGCCCTTTCTGTTTACATTCAAGATCCTGTTTGTCATTCATTAATTTCAGACAATTAAATATTGAATGTCACAGAGAGAATAACCCCAACAACAAGAGCACCACTTCTGCTAATATGGGTAAGGATCTCTCTATGTTCTTTTTTGATAAAATTGAGAAAATCCGCTCCTCTTTCTACGACCAAAATCCTTCAACTCACTCTGTGCATCTCAACATTTCTTCTTCTTTATTAAACTTAAACATATTATTACTGATTTATATTCACCAAAGGTAGAACTATTAATTTGACTTCCTTCTCAAACCTTGCCTGATGAGAATGATCCAACTTGCTAGGAATATCATGCACGTGTGATAGTCGAACTTTGCAATTTTTATTTGATAGAAATTACTGCTCCTTAAGCTTGGGGAAGGGATATTCCATATTGATTTCTCATCTTCAAGAATATGCAGTGGGAGGCCCAGCACTCAGCTAGTTATGCTGTTCTTCTGCAGAGCAATAGCGAGTGGGCTCTATTCTAACTTTCTGTTTTACTTTTTGAGAGTTTTCTTGTGAAGTACCATGGGACTCTTCAACTGTCTCCACATTATTTAATACATATAAGACCCTTCTGACTAAGCTAATCAGAGAGCACAGTGTTAAGATTTTCTGCTGTGCAGCAGACATACAGTGCATTCTAAATGAGGAACCATCTTCCCTCATTCACTCACCCACTCGATTACCACATGGCATTCGATCACCACACAGACCACTACCGCCCTCATGTCTTCTATCCACTCTGGAGCACAGACCCCTCCCCCCACCATTTCTTCCCCCTCGGAACCCAAGAATTCAGTGCACAACTCACCAACATCCTCAACGCCTCCATCACCTGGGTGGCCTTCCTCGACAGACCGAAAAATGCAGAGGTCAGACCTTTCCAGAAGAAACCCTCCACCGACCCCAGGAAACTCAAAAATTACCACCCTATCTCGCTTCTTCCATACCCTGCCAAAGTCCTTGAGAAGGCCATCAACCACCAGCTCACTAAATACCTAGAAAAACACAACCTACTCAGCGCCTCCCAATCCGGCTTCCACTCCAACCGCAGCACCTTGATCGCCGCCACTGACATCTGATCCCTCCTCAACCACAGTGATACAGCAGCCCTGGTCCTCCTCAATTGCAAGGGAGTATTCAGCGCCATATCCCATCACACCCTTATCAACAGACTCAACCACATCTCCATCCAGGGAAATGCTCTCAAATGGATCACATTCTTCCCCAAGGGACGAACTAAGAGAATCCGCCTGCCGCCATTCACTTCAGAATGCAAGACCATCATCTGAGGCATACCCCAAGGATCGTCCCTCTGCCCCACCCTGTTCAACACCTACATGGCACCCCTCACGGACATTGTCAGAACACATGGACTCAACATCATAACCTACACTGATGACACACAACTCATTCTCTCCCCCACTGAAGATCCCTCCACCACCAGAACAAACCTCCGCGATACCATGACCTGTGTCGCTGGATATGGATAAGGACCAACTGCCTGAAGCTCAATGTGGAAAAGGCGGAAGTGCTGATCTTTGGGAAGAACACTTCCCCATGGGACAACAGCTGGTGGCCCTCTGAACTGGGGCCCACCCTCACACCAACAGACCGCGCTGGCAACCTCGGCATCATCCTCAACAGTAAGCTCACCATGAAGCACCAAATCAATACCGTCACCCCCTCCCCTCCTGCTTCCACACCGCCCACATGCTCAGAAAAATCATCAGATGGATCCCCGTCAACACCAGAAAAACCATCACCCAGGACCTCGTCACCAGCCGGCTCAAATATGGGAATGCGGTATCACCACCCCACTCCACAAGAGACTCCAGACCATACAGAACGCAGCAGCCAGACTCATCCTCAACCTCCCCATGCATACCCAAACATACTACATCACCCCCAACCTCAGGAACCACCACTGGTTCCCCATCCAGAAGATATGCCAGTTCAAGCTGCTGACACACATACAGAGCCCGAGGGACCATCACACATCAACCACTGTGTGCACTTCCACCCTTCCTGCACCTATGAACGTCACCATCCCTGGTGGACTTCAGGGAAGCCTCAAGACTTGACTTTTCAACTGAGACCAGCAAAACCTCAGCTTCAAGATACCCTCAATGATGAAGAGCAGAGCTTTATAAATCCTTGCCTGATTGATTGAACTCTACAGATTTCAAGACGGCATGGTCTGCATAGCACACTGGGTTATTTACAGACATTTGTAGCTTAAACACAATAAAACTGAGCCTCTAGTCCTGGCAAGACCTTTCTCCTTCTCAGCTGGAGTTTGGTGGCCAGACTCAATAGTTCTCTACTGTTGCTAGACAACAAGTCAGAAACCTTAGAGTCTTTTTCAATCAAGTACTAATTTATCAGTCACGAACTATCTCCCTAATTGTTTCTTTACCTTCAAACTTTACAGAACATTCCCCCATTGCTCATCATGGTTTGACTAGGAGAATTACATGTATTTTGTACTTCTTAAAAAGACCTTAAAGTGACTTTAGCTAATTCAACATGTAGCTGCAAGAGTTGTACTTGGAGGCAGATTTCGGGACACTTAGCCAATCTGCACCTGCTTCACATCCATAAATGGGGATTTGGCGTAATCCCAGTTTTTCCTTCCAACCTGCTTCCCCTGATATCCTTCATCGTCAAATCAGTATCAACACTTATTCATTTGACACGTATTCCCCATATCCAGCATTTGTAACTGGGGCAGATCCTTTTCTGTCATAGCTTCTACAACTTGGAATGCACTGCCCACCATGTTTCAGTCACTGCCAATCACCCAGCTTTTCACAAAGTGCTTAAAACCTGGCTTATTATTAACAGTCTGTGAGTGGTCGGCTTAGGTTTCTATTAGCTCTGGAATACATTATTCAGGTCACTGTCACACTTTACAAGTCAAGCTTCATTAATCCTGGTTGATACAGTGGAGAATAGTATTTTGTGTATGTTTAATTCTGAGGTCCCCATCTGTGACAGAAAACACTGTGAATATACAAGTTATTCAAGCTTGCATTGCACACAGTATAAAGTAAGCTGCTATAAAATGAGTACAAAGGTTTAAGATAAAACAAAGTGCTTCCAAAATACAGATTTTGGTAATAGTCTGTCAGTAGTGCACGTTTCTTATGACTGTCCTTTAAAAGTACACACAATTCACAGCTCAGCTGGTAACTCCCTTGCCATACCACTCAAAAATCAAAAAGAATAAATCTGTGTCATCAGGAAGCTTAAAGTGCCTCCATCAATTAAAGGCAGTACTTGCTTCCAATCAGCCTTTATATTTGCATATTGACCAGTTGCTCACATTTACATTTCTTTCAGGTAGTAGACACCCTGGCAAAAAGTTTTTTTTAGTTGTCTGCTCCTCCCTAGGTGTTACAAGGAGACTCCTTGCTGTTTTCTTCAGATAAAGCATTTCATCTCTCAGAATTAACCATTCCGTGACAGCTATCTTTTCACAAAAGGGAACAGTTTTTCTGAAATTTAAAAAGTATGGGCACGTCGTGTCCCTCAGAACCCGCCCACTTTGACCACTGATATGAACCCATTTAATGTGGCACCTTTGATGAAGTTTAGCGGCCACAGCTTCTCCATATGGGCTGAGGGGCCACACTGCCTCACCTTTTTCCCCTTCAATAGGAGTGTCTGACAAGCTGAACAAAAGTCAGTCTGACAGACAGTCACCTTGTTCAGGTCAGGCAGTCAGGAGCTAGACATGCGCTAAATGTAAATGTAAATGCTCCTGGTTGCCTGAGCTGAACCATGTCAGGCTGAAGATTTCACAGCCCTGTGGGCGTGACCTTCTCAGCCTGGCAAAAGTGCCTCGAGGCCCTCCCCCTTGTGGCTTCACTGATTTCCTTTGGAACTGGGCACTTCAGTTTTAAACCCTGAAGTGTCCAGAGCTGAGTGTCAATCAGCAACACCTCATCACAGAGTAGGGTGGGGTCAGCAGTCTCACTGACCCCATCACACTCTGTGACACGTGAGGGACTGCTGCCTTTCCTCATTGGCTGAACTAAGGTGAAAGTGAAATGCAGAAATAGTTACAGATTTTTTTTTTTTTTTAGCCAAGCCTTAGCCCTTTACATAAGTTCAGCCAATGAGGGAAAACGGCAGTCCGAAGACTCCTGGGACATCTGGGGCTTCCCTTGCTACAAAGAAGGTAATTTTTATGGGATATTTTTTATGTTTGATGCATGCATGAGTGTATGCATGCATATTTTTAGAGTATTGTGAATGGATGTGCATAGGGATGTATGGGTGTATGTGTACATGTGTGGCCCCCGCCCACGTCCCTAGTAAAATTACTGTCCACCATTGATGTTTAGGATGATTTTATGAGCTCCCGGTCATGGAAAGTGTTAGACTCAGCATCCTTGGTGTGGTCTGCCCTAACGTTTTGGTGCTGTTTCCCAGGTTGTTGATGTATGCTGGACTCAGTTTTTGCTGTTTTTGTTACTCTGGGCACTTTACCACTGCTATCCAGTGCCAAAGTGCAAGTGCTCCTATGTTAAATGTATGTGTAATTGACTTTCCATGATTGGCGTATTTGACTTACTAATAAATACCTAGTATAGTGCACTAGAGGTGCCCAGGGCCTGTACATCAAATGCTACTAATGGGCCTGCAGCACTGGTTGTGCCACCCACATTAATAGTCCTGTAAACATGGCTCAGACCAGCCACTGCAGTGTCTGTGAGTGCAGTTTTAAACTGCCAATTCGACTTGGCAAGTGTACCTGTACTTGGCCTAAACCGTCCCTTTTTATACATATAAGGCACCCCTAAGGTAGGCCCTAGGTAGCTCCATGGGCAGGGTGCAGTGTATGTTAAAGGTGGAACATGTACTCATGTGTTTGACATGTCCTAACAGTGAAATACTGCCAAATTCATTTTTCACTGTTGCAAGTCCTATCCCTCTCAGAGGCTAACATGGGGGCTGCCTTTAAATATTATTAAAGTACAGATTCCCTTTGGGAGCAGATCGAAATTTGGAGTTTAGGGTCTCTGAACTCGCAATTTAAAAATACACCTTTTTGTAAAGTTTGTTTTTAGATTGTGTGTTTGAAAATGCCACTTTTAGAAAGTAGGTATTTCTTGCTAAAACCATTCTGTGACGCTATCTGTTTGTAGATTCCCTGTTTGGGTCAGTTTGACAGTTCGTCTGTTTGCACCTCTCTCGACACAGTGACACAAAGGGAGCTGGGGTGAAGCCTGCATATCCTGATGAGCCATCTGTGCTGGGAGGGAGGGGAAGAGTGGCCACTCACACCTGAAAGGGCTAGGCCTGCCCTCACACAATGCAATCTCCAACCCCCTGGTGTGTGTCTGGGGCCTGGCCTGGACAAGGCAGGATCTTGAAAACAGCAGAGACTTCTCTTTGAAGTAGCCCTATATCAAAGGCTGAAAGGGGTATATGAAGAGCACCTAAAACCCCTGAAAATCAGATTACTTCTGGAATCAAGAGGAACCTCTGTCAAGGGGAAGAGCTGAAGAGCAGAGGAGAAGTGCTGCCCCTGCCTGTCACTGTGCTTTGTTGGGCTATCCTGTAGTTGCTGCTTTTGCCTGTGAAAGGGGACAAAGACTCGACTTTATTGTGCATTCCTGCTTGAGAAGAATCAACAAGGGCTTGAACTGAGCTTTCCTCCTGTTGTTGAAGTCTGAGGGCCATCAAAGACTTGCCCTGCCAGCACCTAGACTCTCTGCTGAGACTCCTGCCCTGCCAAATGATGCCCTATCCAGTTCCTGGGCCCTTGAAAGGTGAAGTTGGCAGACAAGGACTGAAAATCCACACACAGACTGCCGTGCGGGGAAATTTTCAACACACCTTCCGTGACACGGCTGATACACGTGGTGCCGCTGGCTCTGTGCTGGCTTTGCACTGGCTTTGCGGCCGAAATCAACGCTCCACCTGCATTGCAGCTGGAAGATCGACGCAACCAGCCCTATCCAGTTCCTGGAAAGGTGAAGTTGGCAGAGAAGGACTGAAAATCCATGCACAGACTACAGTGCGGGGAAATTTTCAACGCACCTTCCGTGACACGGCTGATAAACGACACGCCACTGACTTTGCGGCTGAAATCAATGCTCCACCTGCATTGCAGCTGGAAGATTGACGCAGCTCGGCTGGAGAAATGACACACAACACCGGCTAATGGAGGCTGATAACGACGCAAACCCCACACAGCGTGGTTTTGTGATACCGTGCAATCGGATTTTCCATGCATCGTCCCTCGGCGTCAAAGTCGACTTGCCTCTGCGCGGATCCGAGGTGCCTCCTCCAGATATTGACACATCACTCTCTTGCGGCTGAAAAACGACGCATCACCGACCCGACCAGAGAAGGAAATGAAGCACTTCCTCACTTGCGAGTAAGGAATCGACACAGCGCTACCCTTTTCCGGCGCACGCTCGCCCGTGCAGCTTTATTTTTTACGCTAACCAGGTACTTGGTGTAACAACAACATTTCACTGTTTTCTAAGTATTGAGACTCTTATTCTTTTGAAAATTCATAACTTAACTTGTGTATGTTGGATTTTTTTGTTGTTTTGGTCTTGTTGTGTTTAGATAAATATTACCTATTTTTCTAAACCTGTGTTGTGTTATTTTGTAGTGTTTTCACTGAGTTACTGTGTGTGTTGGTACAAATACTTTACACATTGCTTCTGAAGTTAAGCCGGCCTGCTCGTGCCAAGCTACAAAGGGGGTGAACAGGGTTTAACCAAGGGTGATTCTCCTTTACCCTGACTAGGGTGAGGGACCTTGCTTGGACAGGGTGTAACCTGACTGCCAACCAAAGGACCCATTTCTAACAGACAGTATCAGGATTGTTCCTCGATAAAGCCATGCATTTGTTCTGTACTGGCAAGGATGCTAGGTGCTTGTTCAGAAACCGAAAGTGGACCTCATATGCCTCCTCGCTTCTCCAGTTTTACTTCTATAACTGTCAATGTCTAATTCAAAAGATGTATTAGGAAGGCTATGACTAGATACAGCACAGTATAATTACTAGATTCTAAGTGAAGGTGGATTGTTGAGACTGAGGTGTTAGTTAAAATGCCAATAATTTTCTAACATATTATACATACTACATAATGAAAAGCAAACAAAACAATAAGAAAGTTCACAAAGAAACCCATGGTATTAAAAATAAATACCACACGTACACTAATATGTTACTGTTCATGATCACTAAGATCATCGCAAATACAATGCTGTTTGTAATAAGATATTTACAAATTGTAAGGATTCTTTCTTATTGTAATCAGATAAATGCTGTTTAAGTGTTGGGGACCCCGATATCTGGACTTCCCTATAACAATTATGATTCCTACTAAGTTGTTTATTGTTTTCTCTCTAGTTGAGTAGGGGAATACCAAGGCGCCCTCCAAAAGTGATGACTGTGATTATACTTTGCATGATCACAGATTACAAGCACTATTAAAATTACAACCCAAACAATACAGTTGATGCAGCATGTGGCAAATGTTTGTGAAACATTCAAACATTCGTATTTTCAGTGTTTGCAATACAGATTTTACAGTTGGATTTTTCCATCATCCATCTGCACAGGAAGTGACATCACCTACTTTCCCATCATCCATCTGCACAAGAAGATACAGCACTGGATTGCCCATCATCCACCTGCACAGGAAGTGGCATCACTGGTTTTCTGCCAAAACAGTTTTCAAAAGAAGCAGCCAAGCAAGAGTATTTCCATTATTCATCTAAACAGGAAGTTACATCACTGGATTTCCTATCCTCTATCTGCACAGGAAGTGATATCACTGGATTTCCCATCATCCCTTCTATCTGCACATGTGATAACATAGTATTTTCCATCATCCATGTATACACAAAGTGACATCACTGGATTCCTGCAAAACTGTCTCTCAAAGAAGAAGCTAAGCATGAGAACTAATTTCCATCATCCATATGCACAGGAAATAACTACCGGATTTCCCATTATTCATCTGCACAAGAAAGGACATCATGGGATTTCCCATCATCCATCTACACAAGAAGTGACATCAGTCCTTCCTACTCACAGGACCTACTTAATAGTGGGCTAAGGTCAGCAGGCGCACCTCAGGCACACCTAAAGCATGCTAAAGGCAAGCCTGTCTGTGCCTGCTTATGCTTGGACTGTGCCAAGCACCAGGAACTCAGGTCCTCTCCCCTCCCGCTGCTATCCTGCTGAGACCCCCAGTCCCCTCAACCCCGGTCTGCATTCCACACACTGCTGTCTCACCGCACACAGCACCTAGGGAGAATTCTCCTATAGCTCCTGAAAGTTTTCATGCACATACCCACACCCAACACTCTCCACAGTTGCACCAACAACCATTTCACACTCACACGGACATGCAATCACAACACAACACTCCACACTCACATACATGCTCATCCAACCTACTTATCCAGCAAACAGGCCACAGAAATCTGGGTCCTGCTGCTTGACACCACCCTGGACATACTTCTCCTCACTGAAACCTGTCTGAACTCCGCATCAGCATCTAACATCGCCCCCGCCATCCCCCTGGCTACAATATTGCCAGGAAAGACAGATTTCACAAGCCTGGAAGCGGACTCAACAATATTCACAAAAATGTCATTAGCTGCACCACCTCCACTAACACATCGTACTCCAACATGGAAAACCTGTTGTTCAAGCTCCACATCACAACCAATTTCAATTTACGAGCCACACTCACCTACAGATCTCTGAGACCAGGCACCAACTTCACTGACACCATTGCAGACTTTGTTGCACCATTCACCCTCAATGCAAGCAATTACAAGACCAAGCTGACTCCAACTCAAAAGCACTCATTAAATACCTAGGAAGTCTGGGCCTCTACCAATGAGGAAAGGGACCTCTTGACGGTGCTGGGCACCTCTTGGACCTTTTTTCACAATTTTCAGCAATATCCAAGTTAATAGGCCCACACCAGTGTTTTTGGACAGAACATGCCCTCATCAAGTTCAACATTCTCACTACAGTCCAACACACATGCACCACCATGAGCTCAACTGACCAAAACGGTAACAGCATTACTAACAAGAACATGATCAGCACTCCTAACACCCACTGACCCACTTACAGCAAAAGCCTCCCTAAAGCCATCAAGAATTTTAACAACTGGATCATCTCCAACGCTGACTCCTTGGCCACCCCTCAAACACAGCAGTAAAATAGATCCAGACCCCAGGCCAGTTAGAACTCAGATTAGTGAAATGCTACTGCAACAAGTGCAAATGGATACTGAGCCAGGAAATGCAGACAGGAGAATGTTTAAATCTGCCCTGAGATACTACCACCAAATGATCCGGACCATCAAGTGCACGATGCTGCCAGACCCCACTGATGCCATCATCAACAGAAATCCAATGGTGAAGGATTTTATCTCATCAGTGGCCACCTCCAATTCAGACACACTCTAGCAGGATCGCTGCAATAATCTCTCTCAATTCTTTGGCAATAAAATCACCGCCATTTAAAAAAGATTCAACTGCAAACTGACCTGAAAGACCTCACCAAACGCCTCTTGATCTTTTTTCAAAGAACCAGTGTTAACCAGATGACCCCCTTATCATTCCAGAAAAAAAGAAAAAAATTATGCTATATGCATTCCTTCCACCCAAGGGCCCCATTGGGCCCCTGTCCCACCACACCTACTCTAGAGAACTGCAACCCATCAGGCTATGCTCACACCCATTCTCCTGCTCCACAATGTTAGCCGATGCATAGAAACATGCAGCTGTCCTCTCTTTGCTGAAAAATACTCCATTCACCATTCAACACTCTCCCTGCTACCATTTCCGGCCAAGATCTTAGAGAAAATCATCAACAGACGCCTTACCAAATACCTCAGCAACCACAAACTCCTCGACACCACTCAGTCTGGTTTCATAGTCAACCACATCAAAGAAACTGCCCACATTACCACCTGTGAATCTGCTCATTGCTTCTGCTTGCTGACTGGAAGAACCGAGTCAGTCAGCCTGGCACCGTACACCTCGAACACTCATGACCAAATCTGCTGAGTTCCGCAAGGATCCTCCCTGAGCTTGACCCTCTTCAATGTAATCATGATCTCTGTAGCCAGCATCATCAGTTCTCACAACATCAGCATCCTCTCCTATGTCGATGCTGAGGAAGATTTTCAAATGGCACCTCGTCAGCACCCAAAAAAAATGACACACGCACTCAACAAAAGAAAGCTAGACTATGGAAACAGAACACCCTCTATTCAGTGTTCATCAAAAAAAACAGAATGCTGCAGATCATTCAGAGCTCCACAGCCAGAATCACTCTAAACCTCCCACGCTGCACTCACATCACAGCACACTTTCCAGCTCCACTAGCTCCCAATACACAAACAAGCACAATTCAAACTCCTCACTCACACTTTCACACCACTATATAACAGTGGTTGAGAATACCTCAACAATCGTATCTGTTTTTTCAAATACTCTCTGCACCTATGCTCGTCTGAACTTCTACTTGCACACATTCAGCACATACAGAAAACTAGGACAGGTAGTCTTTTCCTACTTTGTTCCTAAAGCATGGAACGACCTGTCAGTACACACAAGGGCCTCTTCCTCTTTTCTTGAATTCCACAAGAAGCTGAAGACCTGGCTTTTCGAGGCGTCCCACTAGGCCCTAGGTTTGACGAATCACATCTGCTCCGCTGCATGATACCCTCTCAGATGACAGTGTGGAATTGATTTTCAAGTTTATATTTCTGTATTCTAATAACCATGTACGATATGCAATTTTACACATGATCCTACATATATATTTATAATGAATATAATTATAATTTAAACATGTTTCATATATTGTATAGAAGTGAAGTAATTGATGTGTTTAAGTTAGTTGCAGGTATAAATCTCCATTTTGAACAAAATGGATGTGATCTCTGTCACTCTGACCTGTTTCCACCTCTATGCCCCTGCGCACATTCTCTCCCCACAGGCTTCGCAGAGCACACAGGTTGATGATATAATGGTGTCTTTCCACTGCAGTAGTTGCCTTGCTAGTGTTGATCTTGCCATGTAGCGGATGAACAACAAGTATCTATTTAATTCAGTTTCTTCAATGGGTTCATTTACTGGGAGAAAGTCTTATTGTGTAAATGTTTCATTTTTGTTCAAGCATATCCGGATGAGATTAGCATAGAGGATATGGTGTTTATTTTGGATTTGGGATGGTGCGTATGTGTTAAGGTAATGAAGTGAATTATTCTTGTGTTCTGATTTGCTAACAAACTTATAACTTCTGCTCGTACCACAATGATTTTGAAGTTGTTCTATTTAACTATGCAGGAATTGTGTATAAGAATCCCATGATTTTGCTTTTCTACTGTACTAGAGATTCTGTCTGACTTTTGCTGCTCATTTGGGACTTTGAATATTTTCAAATTTTTACATACTCTGTATAATTTGCATCCTAGAGCCTTATTGGCATTGACTCTGTACTACTTATTTAGATTTTTTTTAATAAAACACTAAAGCTTTTCATTGATCTAGAACTCATTTATTGAGTGGGTGCCATTATCTAATGAACAGTTATACTATGCTCATTGGTGTTTGGGGAGGTGCCTTTAGTTGAGGAAACATTGCCTCATGAAATTGAGGTTTAACATTGTCTCTGATCCGATAAACTGTGGGAGAACTGAATAAGGTACATTTTGGGATGTTCACATTTTTGGGGTACAGTTTTGCTTCCACTACAGTGCGCACTAGAAATCTGCATACTATGACATGGTTTTGTGCTTGCTCTCTCGGTTTTGGGATAGTGGCCCTGAAATGCTATGGTGGGCCGACAACTCTGAGCCCAGGTTTGACACTGTGAAGGGTGTCAGACTGGTCTTTGTCCCGCCTTGAAAATGGGATATAGGCTCCTTAGGACTTAGGGGCAAACAAAGGGCATTTCATGCCAAACCTCAAGCTCTGGCCCAGCTAGCAAGTAAAGCAGCTGGGTGCTGTAATTCTGCACAGCCATCAGGGTCAGAAGAACCTCATGTGTGGCCCAAGGATACTTCTTCCAGCACCCAAGCCACTGAGGTTGGTATAGACCCATACTCCATGCCCTGCAGGGTAAAGATGAGTGGGCACGAGAGATAAAGGCAAGGGCTGGGTCGGTGGGTTACAAAGGTGAGCAGAGCAGCTTTTGGAACAGCACGAGGGAACTCACCAAGTAGAATCACCACTCAGTCTTTGTGTGCACTTACATGCAGAACAGCCTACCTCGAGCCTCAGGGCAAACACAGAGACTGCTTTTGGCAATCCAGGACAGTGTTTCTGTATTTCGTGGTTTGGTTGGCAACTTAAATGCAGGCAAGCGTGACGGAAAGCAGTGGGCATCTCAGGAGAGATTACACAAGAAAGCAGGCTTCACCACAACGTCTCATTCAGTCAGTGCTCAGCCCTAGGGTCAAGTCAGCAGATAATGCTCAAGACTGGTCCACTTGAGGCGATGTTTGCTGTAAAAAGGTAGCATTCCAGTTTATATTTAGTCTATAGCAGTTGCGCAGTAACCCATGGCAGATCCGTTCAAAAGCATCTTTACAATTTAAATTCAGCCCCGGATTAGTGTCTGTAAACAGCATATGGACTCAAGCAGTACCTGGCTTATGACATTTAACAAGGTCGAAATCAGTCAGAAGGTAGGAAGGATAGCGATTCTGACTATCCAGTCCATGTTCAAGCAGAGCCAAGCCTCATTTGCATGTGGTAAGTCTTTGTCTGTAATGACCATAAAAGTTCAAAACAACGAACCAGAATGTGCCCAGCAAGATTACTAGTATTGCACACTTGAAACTGGTCTTACTATTCCGTCCAATCTGTATAATAACACTTGATTTACAGAAGCTCTGAAGTAAGAGTAGCTCCATACCTGATCCCTAAAATATTGGTTGGTTTTTTTTGCACACCTTCTCCACACCTGCTCCATAAAGATATCTGTTCAGCATCTGCAATCTTTTGCTCCTGAGTTATTCCTAACCGTGCAGAGATGATCAGTATTTTGCTTCCCAGTGGCTTCACCCCCAATGTACTGGGAGACAGAAGTTGTCACTCTTTTACTGAAGTAATCTTTAGACAGTTCAGTCACCAACAACATCCACCCAAACAAACCTTTTCCAGCAATAGGCAAGATTGCAGAAAAGACAGGGACAACTAGACTAGCTATCAGTTTATCAGAGGGAGTCCCGTATCTTGGACCGCTAGTAGTTGAGCTTTCGTTCAGGCATGAGAAATGATACTGCCGTCGGATAGGCTGTGGACAAAAATCAGGAGAATTACAAGTTAGGGGAATGCAGTAGATGTGATCCTATTGAATCTATCTATTGTGATCAATATTATGTAATTTGCTAGCCCTTTTATGCTCCAAGTTTTTTGTTGTTTTTTGCTCTTTTTCCATATCTTTTTCCAGACCAGGGTCAAGATGTCTCAGTGGGGGAAAGCCATGCTCTATAAATATGAGTCAATTAAAATCAGACCTCAACGAATCTGAAGGAGGGAGCATGTGTCCCTTATCCTGTGAATCTAACACATGCTACGGATAGTCTGATTGATTAAAGTTCATGAAAGACACTGACAATACTTGCAAAGTAGACAGCAAAAATACTGCCCCGCCCAAACACTAAGATAAGCCTAGCGTTTAGAGACACTAGGACCCCCAACAAAACAAATAAATAGCTGATGGCCAGTGCTACTTGGCTGTCCTTGCAACAAACGTGATTAATTAAAGCCTCACTCAATAGGAGAGCTGTCTGGACAGGTTTTCAAATCGATATCCTCTCACCAAAGGACTAGGGGCCTTATTTAGATTTCGGTGGACAGGCTTCTCTGTCACAACAGTGACAGATATCCTGTCTGCCGAAATATAAATCCCATAGGAAATAATGGGATATATATTTCTGCAAACAGGATATTATTCACAGGTCTGACGGAGTAACCCGTCCACCGAAATCTTAATGAGGCCCTAAATCTCTCACGTACCACTGTTTTTCACCTTTAAGTGAACAATACCACACCTGTCATAGGTTCCTGATGCAATCCCTCAGACATATTCCGTCTCTGAAGGAAGCTAATGCTTTCGCCATTCAACTACATCAACCCCTCTCCATTGGCAATAGTGCACATTTTTTACTACTCAACAATACATTAATACTTACCTCTCAACACAATCTCCACACTACTTGAAAGGACCTATATATTTTTCTAATAATTATTGTTTTTTGTGGGAGGGTATGTGGGGGGGCATGGCAGCTGCCCTTTGCTGATTAGTACTCTTCATTCTAAACAACGCTTTTGGTTCTCTTGCGACCCTGTCCACTCCCTATTGCTTTCCTCTTAACCTGCTCCCCATCCACTCCTCCACTGTATCCCTATCCCTCGCAGCCTTTTTAATGTTTTATTTTTATTTTTGGCAGGCCTGTCAGCTTTTATCTGATGCCCTGCATCTCCACTGTCTCAATAGTGCTTTTGTGCAATAAAATTGAATTTTTTTATTTGTCGATCTAACTGGAATCTGCCATGTTAAATCAGTAAATAAAAGAAAAGAAAATGGTGTTGCATAATAATGAAGCATGATTTATGCTAAGTCTTGCAAACTGCAATTTTGCGATGTGGTGAGTTAGTACATCCTACGCAGTATAATGCCTTCCCAGGTTGCACCACAGACCCCCTGCACAGACCCCATGCCATCACACCACTGAGCTACAACCTTACCAGATAATACATGTGGATATGGGCCTTTTTGTTCCTTTAGGCTCACAGCCCTGGATGCAATGTAACCAAGTTACTAATTCTACATAGTTTGGTCTCCCATGTTGCTCAAAGTCAGCAGGGTCACCATCTTTCCAATCACGGACTTTTTTTATTACTACTAGTTTTGACAACTTTCTTAGGAAAAAATGCCGGCCATTTGTTTATGTTATACTGTTTTTGAATAGCCAGGCGCTGAAAAAGAACTTGTATACAATTTCTATGATTCTTCTGTAACTGGGCACTTATGCCTTTGTTTGCTCAATAGTCACAGTGAACGATTTAAAGGTTTGTGTTTTAGAAGGAAACAAAGTGACGTATTTCACTGTTTTTCTCAATATTTTTACTGGCTTATATTTACAATAAAATTAAAAATACAGACCAGGCCGGTAAAAACCAGACAGGGAGCAACCCTGAGATCTTCTGCAATTTTCTACTTTTAGCCAATTGCATAGCTGAAATGAAAGAAAATTACAACTCACAGAAGGCGTAATTTTGTAAACTGAAAACGTAGAACTGTAAACACGGTGTGGTGGTTAACTTGTCAGTTGGCACCGTTAAAAACAACCTGTAACTAGTTTAACACACCCTTCAGTTCGCTCACCAACAAGTGGCCACGACTACCAGTCCTCACCAAAACAGCCATTACTTCCAGTACACGAAAAAAGGTGGGAAGGAGCAGAGAAGTAAGGAAAAAGGAGAAAGAAGGCCAGGAGCAACATTTGACACATCTTGAGTTTCTCCAGCGCAACGCAAACCCCCGGCTCATTCCACCGGGCTCCATGTTTCTTGTAAATGACCTTTTGAGTGGAAATGTGCGGCTCGCAGATCCAGAGGCCAGAGTGAAACAGAACCTGCCCATCAATAATTGAGTAATGCGCAGGGCCGGTAGCTTCTCCCTCCGCATGTCTGTGGGAGAATCGGGGGCTGTGCTTGCCTCCCCGCCCCTCCTTCCGCACTAGTATATGTGCTGTCTCATTACCGAAGGGAATGCACCGCGCAGTAACATAGCGAGGATATCAAGTGTCTTGGCGCAAGGAAGGTGTCCCTTCAACTGCTGTTACAGGAGTAAAATACAGCAGCAATTATCAACGTTCTATGGACTCCCGGCCCCAGTGCCACAGCGGTTGCTGTACCCATGATAGCTACGCCCCTGGCACTGCGATCGGCCATTGAGCTAGATGAGAGCATTGTGCGAACAGCTGGAGCCGGGAGCCAGAAATCTCATTAAAGTAAGCTGCAGCTATTTGCAGCCTGTAACAGAGCTGCGCAGCTACTGTAGCTCGAGCACTCCCAGCCCAGGCAGGTCGCTGCAACCCCCTCTCGTTCCTTGTTTACGTTATCCACATTAACACGATAGCCTTTTGCATCCTTTGCTTTCTAGGATTGCCACTTCACACCATGTCAGGAGAGAAGCAGCATCATGAGACAACAGACTGCAACAAGTATTGGCAAAGCCATTAGGTCTCGCCTCTGCAAGTGTCATTGGCTTTGCAAATGTGTTTTAGCCATTTTGTACAACAGCGTGTTTGCTGTTCAGCATGGCTAACAGTTAGTGGCATGGGGAAGAGTGGCGTGGAGTGTTGTAGAGAGGAACGGCGAAGAGTGGAATAGAGTATTGTAGGTGGAGTGGCAAATAATGTTGTGCATTGGAGTGGCATTGTGTGGAGTCGTTTAGAGTGGCATACACTGGAGTGTCATAGAGTAGAGTGGACTGGTGTAGAATGCATTAACATAGAAGTTGCAGAGTATAGTGGTGTAGAGTGCAGTGACATTGAAGTCAGTGGCTTACAATGCAGCGTTGTAGATTGGAGTGGAGCAGATTAGAGTGGCACAGATTAGAGTAGAATGGTGTATAGTGCATTGGCATAGAGTGGTGCAGAGTGGAGTGGCGTAGAGTTAAGTGATGCGGAGGGGAGTGGCATAGAGTGAAGTAGAGTGGTGCAGAGTAGAGTAGCATAGAGTGGTGCAGAGTTGAGTATAGTGCCATCAAGTGCAGTGGCTTAGAGTGGGTAGTGCAGAGCAGAGGGGTAAAGAGTTCAGTGGTGGAAAGTGCAGTGTTGCAGAATAGAGTGTCAGTATGCAGTAGAGAAGAGCGGAGGAGAGTGGTGTAGAGAGCAGTGGTTGTAGAGTACAGTGATGCGGAGTAGAGTGCAGTGGCTTAGAGTACAGTGACATAGAGTGCAGTTGTGGAGCGTTCTTTGGCGTAGAATGCAGTGGTTAAGAACAGAGTGCAGTGACATTGAGTGGATTGGTACACAGTGGCGTAGAGTGACTTAGAGTGCAGTGGCGTAGAGTAGATTGTTTCAGAGTCGAGTGAATTGGTTTAGAGATGATTGATGGAGGACAGAGTACAGTTGCGTAGAGTGGCATAGAGTGTAATGGCATATAGTAAAGTGGTGTAGAGTGCATTGGTACAGAGTAGATTGGAGTGACATACAGTGGACTGGCGTAGAGTGCAGGGGCATATAGTTGAATGTTACAGAGTAAAAGCATTGGCAAAGAGGGTATTGGCATAGAGTGCAATGGCATATAGTGCAGTGTTGCAGAGTGTCATAAGGTACAGCAGCATAGAGTGTAGTTGTGCAGAGGAGATTAGTGGGGCCTAGACTGGAGTGCAGTGGTGAAAAGTGCAGTGGTGTAGAGTCACAAAGAGTGAATTGCCATAGAGTAGAGTGGTACAGGGTTGAGTAGAGAGGCGTATCCTGCAGTGGAGTAGAGTGCAGAGTGCGATGGCGTGGAATGGTGCAGAGTAGAGTGCAGTTGTGTGGAGTGGTGCAGAGAAGAGTGCAGTGGCATAGAGTGGAGTATCCATGGTGTGGTAGCACTCTGCCATTACAGAAAACACATCTTCAATTGAAATGACCATTACATTTGTACAGACATACAGTTTTACTAACAAAACTATACAGTGCACAGACGGAAATGTGTGCAGATTGCATTATGTAGTTTAATGATTCATTTTGATCATATTAAAGTATTTGTTTCCAACACATTTCAGAAATACCAAAAAATTTGCCTCATTTGTGCATTCATATTTGTTATATATTGTGAAATACATACAGAGTTCATTAAAATGTTGCTGTGTGCTAGAAGAAAACTCTTTCTTGCTCCCACTATCCAGCAAGATTATCTCATAAATCCTTGCACTTTGAAGTCAGAAAAAGATGGGTAAACAAGCACCCTTGGAATACAGCACCTGACATTTGACATGGTCTTTGAAAGCACATCAAATGTAACAAGATAAGATTTACACGCCTTTTTACAGAAAGGGACCACTCAGGGGATTCTGTGGATAAGGTTTTGGCATGGAAAGCACCAAACTCAAGCTGGCCAGCCTAAAACAAATAAAGCCAGCAATTGGAAAGTAAGACATTGTGAGTTACAGACCACAGAGCCAATAAAAAGCAACAGGCAGAATGCATTCCTATGTCAACTTTCTGATTGTCCCCAAGATGTCTTTAGCAAACCAGACAGCTAAGCTGTCTGGTAGGATGCAACCTAAAAACATCTTTTTGCAAAAATAATGCAGAGCAAAATCTCCCTCGCCTAATTATGCACCAACAAAAAAATTCTACCTACACCTAATCAGACTATAAAGCCCCTGACCCTTAATTTGCTGTGACTTGAATCTGTATTGTAAATTATCTAATTCTGAGCATTAATTCAGTCTGGGCTTGCAGTCTTCATGTGCTTCAATGATTTGGCAATCATAGTGCTACTTCCAAATTAAGCTAACAGTATTGAAGAGTTGGCTGTGTTGTTAATAAAATCAGTCCCATTATGCAGTTTCATATTTAGGAGCTGGTGAGAAGAGCTGTGCAGTCATTTTAAGAAAATGTTCAATATGCTAATTTTTTTGACGACACAGATATACGATTTTTGTCAACTGTGGGTTTTGATTTCTTAGGTGCTCTAATTACTGCTTAGTATTTTATGCAGAGTAATTTTGTGTTCACCTTTCAGTTGTATTATGTATGCACTCTCAGAATATTTATGTTTCTGCCTATTCCAAAAAACCCGCTGTGGTTGGTCAGCAGTTCTCTGGACTGTGATTTTGTTCATAAATCTTAACGAAAGACATATAAACCATTCGCGCATATGGCCTCTTCTTGTCAATGGTCAATCTGTGAAATTGATGAAATGTGAAAATGCAGTACTTGTGAAAGCATTGGCTAGCAGAAAGAGAAAATGTCAACAAGCATTTGCAATGCAATGGGTCTCGCATTTGCTCGAGTTTGAGCTATTAGCCCTGTAAACTCCTAAGCAGACTTTTCTTGCCACATAAATTGAAAATGAAAAGTAATGCAGTTTCACATGAGTGAGCCGATTCAAAGCGCCACGGCATCAGCGTGAAGCAGCACACAAAGGGGAACAGAAGTTCGCTCGCAGTCAAACATATAGGCAAAAGTGCAATTAGCCATGTAATAGGGGTGATGTCCAAGGCGATAACTAAACCACCCCAAGGAGGGACAAACGTAAAGCATTTGCCAACAAAAATAAAGGATTTTTGAAGGGTGAGCCCATGAACGAGTGATAGTGATGGGCGTGCGGTGGGTGTGGTTAAAATCCCAGATACATACCAACACGTCGGAAAAGCAGCGCTTGCACGCCGATATGCTCAACCTAAAAAGCCTCAGCTATGTGTACTGCAATATCTAGACAAACTGCCAGACTCCTAGGACCCAGTGATCTTTTCACAGTATTATTTTGTATACAGTACATGAGAGCCTGCAATCCCAGTATAAAAGCCCATCTCTAATTTGCCAATAACAGGTGACTTTTAAGGCACATAGGCCCTTGTCCTGACATTGGCGGTAAATCTCTCTTACCTTCACGGTGACGGCCGGCCACATACCGCTGCGGTGACAAATATCCGGTCGCCAAATTATGACACACACACACACCAATCTGACAGAATACTGTCACATACAGATATCCGCCAGCCCAAAGGTCAGTGTTAAACTGTCAGTACCAACACCCATACCGTTACGCCAACAAAACAACGGCCACTACATCATGACCCACGAATCACCACAGCAGACATTCAATGGCTGTAAACCATTGGCGGTACACACCGGCGCGCTCAGAATGGACACCCAAATACTAAACCACACAACATTGGCCAATACCAAAAACACACACCTGACACTCATACACACCCCACACCCACCCACAGCACTATAAAACACACACTCACATCAAACACAAACCTTTACGAATACAAATTATTGCCACCAGACTGACACCAAGACCACTGGGACAACTAGACACACACACACCACATATACCCATACATACCTCACACACCCCACTTCGCACACCCAACCACAGTACCCAACACCAACACACTTATACACACCACACAACACCTGTGTCCCCACAAAGGCACCCCAGTTTCACAGATGAGGAGTTGCAGTCATGGTGGAGGAAATAGTCAGGGTAGCTGTTTGGGGCACAGATACAGCAAATATCCATTGCCAGAAAAGATGGAGCTATAGCAGAGAATCGTGGATACCGTAGAACAGTATCCAAGAACAAGGGACAACATCAGGAAGAGGTGGAACGACCTATGGGGGAAGGTACGTTCCATAGCAGCAAGGCACCAGCTCTCCATACAGAGGACTGGCGGTGGACCCCCACCTCCTCTCCCACAGGTCACAGCATGGGAGGAGCAAGTCTTGCCATTACTGCATTCTGAAGGACTCACTGGAGTTGCTGGAGGACTGGACACTGGTGAGTCAACATTTACTACTTATCAACCCCCATACATGCATGCCATCTCACACCCTCACTCCCATCATTCCACTCCATCCCACACACTGCACCTACACATATGACTGACCCCAATGCCAAGTCCTGCATGCAATACCAATGCATGGACAGCCCTCTCAGCCCTGCATGGACACCCATCACCAAAGCATGTACAGCATAGGGGAACTAACAATCCCACAATACATCAACATACAAAAACAAAGGTGGCAGGGCAACAGCAACGATAGGGGGGAACCTAGGTATGTACAATATGTCACAGGCATGAAGCATAATACATCACTTACGTCCCCGCAGGTGCCCCAGCCAATGTCAGCGGAGAGGAGGTGCCACGACTATCCAGTCCCCCAACAGAAGATGCCCCCAGTGATGACAGTAACTCTGGACTTCAGGATCTGGATCAACAACGTGGCCCATCAGGGA
Source organism: Pleurodeles waltl (assembly GCF_031143425.1). Classification (NCBI taxonomy): domain Eukaryota; kingdom Metazoa; phylum Chordata; class Amphibia; order Caudata; family Salamandridae; genus Pleurodeles; species Pleurodeles waltl. Next base: position 652,826,886 of record NC_090446.1, on the reverse strand, counting down.
CCACTGGATAGTCGGTCACCCTAGCCCACTCACAGAGCCTCCCACATCAGTATCCAACACCACAGCACCAACCTAGCGTACCCACACCTCTGTCCCCAGGACACGACAATCAGCAGTGTGCCCCACCTGTACCCCAGTTCACACCTCACCCCCAAGACAATCAGGGACCTAGGGTCAGTGGCAGTGGGCACATCATTCAGGGGACAGGGGCACAGGGGATCATGGACACTGGGAGGACCACTGTGCGCCAGGGGCAGGACAGGCCCAGGGAAACGACTCTCCAGGAGGCACTCACTGACAATCCCAGGACACAATGGGCCGGATCCTTGACAACATGCAGGAGAACAAGCGGCTGCAGAAGGAACACCATCAGGAGATTAGGGAGGGCTTGCAGGCCCTCAACACCACCATGATCTCCATAGCAGGGGTGCTGGCAGACATGGTCAACATCATAAGGGAATCGACAGCTCAGCAGCTGGCCCCTACCACAGGCCAATCTATTGACCAGCCCTACGCTCCGCTGCAGCTAGTGGGCAGGAGGACCTGCCACAGGACCCACAGGGCACCAGCACCCCCCCCCCCCCTGCAGAAGGTGAACCACCCCGTAAACGTTTACTGCGACCCAGACAGAAACCAGAGACGCTTGCCAAGACTGAGACCACCGCCAGGAAATGAGACTCTCCTGATTGATCCTCTTGTGTCCCACCCTGTCACCATGTCCACTTTAAACTGCCTTTGCTCCCCTTCCTATAGCCACTTGGACACTGGACCTGTGCTACAAACAGACTGGAACAATACCCTGGACTTTCCTCTACCATCACCCCCATTCCATTGCAATTTTCCCTCAATTTTATAGCCCTACAATAAACACCCTTGAACACATAGGTGGTCATTACAACCCTGGCGGTCGGTGTTAAAGCGGCGGTAAGACCGCCAACAGGCCGGCTGGAAAAAATTCGCAATTACGACCGTGGCGGAAACCGCCAACAAAGACAGCCACTTTAACACCCCGACCGCCACGGCGGTACAAAGAGCGCGGCGGTCACCGCCAACAGACAGGCGGAGGACAAAGTACCGCACACAGTATCACAACAGGCCAATCCGCCACCTTTTCCGTGGCGGATTCACCGTGGATAAAAACACAGCAGAAACAGGTTTTCGAAGGGAAAACGCTCACCTCTACACACCCCACGAGGAACGAGGACACCATGGACCCGGAACTCCAAATTCTCCCTGCGATTGTCTTCCTGCTCCTCTACCAGGAGCACGAATGCCGGTGGCGAAGACCACGGTGAGTATTGCACCTACGACACAGGGGAGGGGGGAGGGAAAAAACAGGGACACACACACGCAACACCCCCACCCCCACCGTCACCCACTACAACACACACACTAATACAGCATGATACATCACAGTTACACCCCCAAACCCCCAGAAGAATGCAAAGACAAAAGAAAATGAGTGTAACCATTGTACTATATTAAAATAAAGTAGGCAAAAATATATATATACACCATGTACAAAATATATACCAAGCATTGTAGTCCAGGTAGTGCTCCAATTAAGTCCGTGGAACACTGGGCCCACACGGTATGGGCGAGGCCCACACAAGATCCCCGACCATGACGGAGAGAACACTGCAGGGGCATCGGAGAGCAACAAAACAGGCACCTCAGGGGGAGGGAAAGGGGGGGCACCTCAGCCGGTTGTGTGCACAACGCCAAATCCACGAGAGGGGCACATACCCACTGTTCAATCCTGGGGAGTGCAAAGCCACAGTCTCTCAGTCTATACAGTGGGTGGGTTGCCCACTGTTCCATCCTGGGGAGTGCAAAGCCACAGTCTCTCAAGTCTCTACAGTGGGTGGGTTGCCCACTGTTCCATCCTGGGGAGTGCAAAGCCACAGTCTCTCAAGTCTCTACAGTGGGTGGGTTGCCCACTGTTCCATCCTGGGGAGTGCAAAGCCACAGTCTCTCAAGTCTCTACAGTGGGTGGGTTGCCCACTGTGCAATCCTGGGGAGTGCAAAGCCACAGTCACTCAAGTGGATAACAGTCTCCACTGATTCTGGAGGGGGCATGGTGCCCAGAGTGCTTCATCCTGCTAAGGACAGAGGTAGTGGATGTATCTCTCCACTGGTTCTGGAGGGGGCTTGGTGCCCAGAGTGCTTCATCCTGCTAAGGACAGAGGTAGTGGATGTATCTCTCCACTGGTTCTGGAGGGGGCATGGTGCCCAGAGTGCTTTATTCTGCCCGTGACGGACTCAGTAGCGTCAGTGCCCTTGGCGCTCATAGGCCAGCGTTGCTTGAGACGGCTGTGCCCTGTTCAGCGGTGCTTGAGATGGCGGTGCCCTGTTCAGCGGTGCTTGAGACGGCGGTGCCCTGTTCAGCGGTGCTTGAGATGGCGGTGCCCTGTTCAGCGGTGCTTGAGACGGCGCTGCCCTGTTCAGCGGTGCTTGGAGCGGTGGTGGCCTGTTCAGCGGTGCTTGGAGCGGCGGTCTCCTTTGCAGTGACTCAGCTGCTGGCGGTCCATTATGGCCCAGCGGACTTGTGCTGGCGGTCCTCTCTGTCCCAGCGGGGCTTTTGCTGGTGGTCCTCTCTGTCCCAGCGGGGCTTGTGCTGGCGGTCCTCTCTGTCCCAGCGGGGCTTGTGCTGGCGGTCCTTCATGGCCCAGCGGGGCTTTTGCTGGCGGTCCTCTCTGTCCCAGCGGGGCTTGTGCTGGCGGTCCTCTCTGTCCCAGTGGGGCTTGTGCTGGCAGTCCTCTCTGTCCCAGCGGGGCTTGTGCTGGCGGTCCTCTCTGTCCCGGCGGGGCTTGTGCTGGCGGTCCTCTCTGTCCCAGCGGGGCGGGTGCTGGCGGTGGCCTCCTGGGCAGCTGGGCTGGTGCTGGCGGTCCTCTCTGTCCCAGCGGGGCTGGTGCTGGCGGTGGCCGCCTGGGCAGCTGGGCTGGTGCTGGCTTGGCCGCCTGGGCAGCTGGGCTGGTGCTGGCGGTGGCCTCCTGGGCGGCAGGGCTGGTGCTGGCGTTGGCCTCCTGGGCAGTAGGGCTGGTGCTGGCGGTGGCCTCCTGGGCAGCTGTGCTGGTGCTGGCGGTGGCCTACTGGGCAGCGGGGATGCCGTGCTGCTCTTCCCAGACTTGCTGACTTTCTTGTGCCCCTTCCCCACCTTGGAAGGTGTCGCAGCTGACTCCACACTCCCACCTGTACCCCTGGGAGCAGCTTTGGTGGCTGGAGTCTTCCCCCTCTCCCGCCGGGCACTGGCCAACTTCTGATGCTTCACAGGTGGGGGACTGTCTGTGCTGTGGCTCCGTGCCACACTGGCTGCCCTGGTGGCCAGTGCACTCCAGATTCCGGTGACTACAGTCACCACTGGTCCCGGAGATGTTGTGGCTGAGGTGCTAGTTCGGGCCCTAGGAGACGGACGGGGTGGGGGAGGTGTAGGAAAGAGGTCAAGGTTGGACAGGAAAAGTTTTTGGGGAACACTGGGACAGGTAGCTGGAGGGGGTTTGGGAGTGGAGGAAGAGGTTGTGGTTGTAGGAGGTGTTCGTTTGCTGACTTTGGGTGAAGGTGCATGCGCTGGAGGCTGTCGTGAGGTGGATGGCTGTTGGGTGGGTGTGTGCCTGCGTTTGTGTATCTTGGGAGGGGGCGTCACAGACACACTGGGAGAGGACACAGGGGACGTGTGAATGGTAGTGGGGGTGGTGACTGCACGTGAGCGGGGTGTGGTGGTGGGTGTGCTGGTGATGGTAGTAGTGGCTGTAGAGGTAGTGCATGCAGGTGTGAGTGTAGACGAGACTGGGAGGGAGGAGGGAGACAAGTAGGAGGGGGACACAGTGGAGGCAGTGGATGTTGGTGTGTCTGCATGTGTGTGATGCTTGCGTGAGTGCCTGTGGGATGTGTGGTGCTTATGTTTGCCTGAGCTTCCCTTGTGTGTTGACGTGTGTGCATGCTGGTCTGTAGGTGTGCTTGTGATAGGCTGGGGCACAGAGGATTGGGTCTGGGTGGAGGAAGGTGGAGGGGGGAGGCTAGACACAGGGACAATGGCTGCCATCAGTGCTGAGGCCAGAGTCTGAAAAGCTCGCTGAAGGGCCACCTGACCAGAATGAATGCCCTCCAGGAATGCATTTGTTTGTTACAACTGCCTTTCTACACCCTGGATGGCATTCAAAATGGTAGACTGTCCAACAGTGAGGGACCTGAGGAGGTCAATGGCCTCCTCACTGAGGGCAGCACGGGTGACTGGGGCAGGGCCTGAGGTGCCTGGGGCGAAGGTGATGCCCTCTCTCCCGGGTGAGCGGGCACGGGGCGAAGGCTGAGGGCTGCTGGGAGGGCGGTGCTGAAAGGGGGGGTGGCGGCTGTACCTGTAGAAGGGGGGGGGGGGCACAGATGTTGCTGCCACCACAAGGGAGCTCCCGTCCGATTCCGTAGTGTGGCCCTCCATGGCCGTGTGGGATGCAGCCCCCTCGTACTCCGGTGCCACTGCTCCTCCGCCTGATGATTCTAATGCACACAAGAACAGGGAGACCACAAAAAGGGGGACGACGACATAAGAAAGACATGTTGAGTGCATGCATTACCGCTACCGCTGGTGGACACGACAGACACAGAAGCCCCCTGCACTACGCTGCGCTCTTGGGCTCCACTGTTCAATTCCTGTTAAATGTCCTACTAGGCTATGGACGACATCTGCTCACATGGATGACACAGGGGCATGACAAGGTGTACTTGGCACTCTACAGAGGTGCGGTGGGGTGCCACATGGCCTGCCTTACGGAGGGACCTTGCCTACGGAACTCGCCCTGGCCTAGGGAAACCCACAGCCCACCTCCCCCACCCAGACACCTCCACTGCGCGCAAAATCAGCAGAATGCGAGTGTACTCACCCCCTTGTGTCTGCTGTGATGCCCTCAAGCTCCCATCTAACTCCGGGTACGCCACCGCCAGGATCCTGAATATCAGGGGGGTCATGGTATGACAGGTACCCCTCCCACGTTGGGAGGCCATCCCCTGCTGAGCCTCCGCTGTCTCCTTGCTCCAGCTGCGAATGTCCTCCCATCTTTTCCACAGTGGGTGCTCCATCTGTGGTAGACCCCCAGGGTCCGGATGTCCTTGGCGATGGCACGCCAAATATATTTTTTCTGGTGGGCGCTGACCTACATGATTTGTACAGGGGAAGAGAAAGTTGTTACCAACTGCACCGTCAAAGTGATTGGCCCCCATCCCTACCCTTGCCATGTGGCACATGCACTCACCGTTGTTTCATGCACGCCTCACTCTCCCCCCTTCCTTCTTACATCCACCCCTCTCCACACAAGCATAGCCCATACAGCATGCTCCCAGTGTACTTACCTGTTTGTCTGGAGGACCGTAGAGTAGCGTGTACTGGGGGAGGACCCCATTCACGAGTTTCTCCAACTCCTCCGATCCCATTGTCCCACTTTACAGGTCAGGCAGCCACCATTTCAGGGGGCCACTTGGCTTCATTTTCAACTGCGTCACACATACCTAGGCCTAGACTCAACACACATACAGGCCACTTTTTAGATTATGAATGGTGTTCTGTGTAAGCTGTGTGTACGTACCTCTGAGTTGTTTGACTCTGTGCTCGCTGTTGTCCTTCATAGGCACCGTCCACTGGGACATGGCGGCATCCTCCGGTTTACCGACCGTTGGTGGACCTGTCGACAATGGAGGAAAGACATGTGATAATCACATACAGGCTTGACCGTGCCACAATCCAGGACCGGTGTACCCAGTTGGAGCCAGACCTGATGTCAGCTATCCGCCATCCCACAGGAATCCCCCCTCAAGTGCAGGTGCTGTCAGTGCTCCATTTCCTTGCAAGTTTGTCATTTCAAACAACAGTGGCCATAGCATCAGGGATGTCCCAGCCTATGTTTTCCAGTGTGTTGTCCAGAGTGTTGTCTGCCCTGCTGAAACACATGCGGAGCTACATCGTTTTCCCTCAGGTGGAGGATTTGTCTACAGTGAAAGGTGATTTCTATGCCCTGGGACATATCCCCAACATCATAGGTTCCATTGATGGGACACATATGGCTTTGGTACCCCCCCACAGGAGTGAACAGGTGTACAGAAACCGGAAGAGTTATCATTCCATGAATGTACAGATGGTATGTTTGGCAGACCAGTACATCTCCCATGTGAATGCCATGTTCCCTGGCTCAGTGCATGACGCCTACATCCTGCGGAGTAGCAGTATCCCTTATGTGATGGGTCAACTCCAGAGGCACCGTGTGTGGCTAATAGGTGAGCACCTGGAAGCTAGTCAGTGGGAATGGTTGTCTGGGTCTGGGGATATCCCTCCAGGTTAGTGTGTGTCTAACAGTTGTCCCTCGCCATTTGCAGGTGACTCTGGTTACCCCAACCTGTCATGGCTACTGACCCCAGTGAGGAATCCCAGGACAAGGGCAGAGGAACGCTACAATGAGGCCCATGGGCGAACTAGGAGGGTGATCGAGCGGACCTTTGGCATCCTGAAGGCCAGGTTCAGGTGCCTCCATATGACGGGTGGATCCCTATTCTACTCACCAAAGAAGGTGTGCCAGATCATCATGGCCTGCTGTATGCTTCACAACTTGGCTTTGCGACGACAGGTGCCTTTTCTGCAGAAGGATGGTCCAGATGGCGGTGTTGTTGCAGCTGTGGAGCCTGTGGACAGTGAAGACGAGGAAGCAGAGGAAAAAGACATGGACACCAGGGACTCAGTGATCCAGCAACATTTCCAGTGAAAAACAGGTAAGAATACAGATCTGCCTACTACATGTACTTAAACACTACTGCCTCTCTACTGTCTGCCGTTTTCACCCAGTGTATGGTCACTGAGTTGTCACTTTCCCTTACGATTTCACTGATCTGGGTCCCACAGTGTGACATCTGCTTTGATTCCTCATGGACTAGATCTTTGTGACATAGGTATGTTGACATTACAAATGAAAGAGCTTTTTGCCACAGTTATTGTAAAGTATTCCGAAATCACAGACTGACTCCAGATTGTTTTGTGCTTTAAGGGTGTTTATTTAAGTGCTCAATATTGGAGGGGGTTGTAAAATGGTGAGGGGTGATGGCTGAGGAATGTCCATGGCAGAGTCCAGTCTATTAGTCTCACAGGTGCATTGCCCAAATGGGCCTAGGAAGTTGAGCTGGGGCAGTTTAAGGATGGACAGGGTGACAAAGTGGGACAGTAGGATGACAATCAGGGTGATCTCATTTCTTGGCGGGGGTCTTGGCATCGTTCTCTGTCTTGTTTCTGGATCTCAGGGACCGTTTGCGAGGTGGTTCTCCCTCTGTAGGGGGTGGGGTGCTGGTGTGGTGGTCCTGTGGCTGTGCCTCCTGTCCACTAGCGCCGGCGGAGGTGGTGGGCAGTTCATCGTCCAGGCTAGTGTCAGGGGCCCCTTGTAGTGCCACAGTGTCCCTCCTGGTGTTGAGTACTTCCTTCAGCACCCCTACGATGGTGCCCAGGGTGGAATTGATGGTTCTGAGTTCCTCCCTGAAGCCCATATACTGTTCCTCCTGCAGGCGCTGGGTCTCCTGAAACTTGGCCAGTACCATTGCTATCGTCTCCTGGGAGTGGTGGTAGGCTCCCATGATGGAGAAGAGGGCCTCGTGGAGAGTGGGTTTCCTGGGCCTGTCCGCCCCCTGTCGCACAGAAGCCCTCCCAGTACCCCTGTGTTCCTGGGCCTCCATCCCCTGGACCGTGTGCCCAATACCACTGCCCCCAGGTCCCTGTTGTTGGGGTGGTGGGTTAGCCTGGGTTCCCTGTAGTGGTAAACACACTGCTGATTGACGTGTCCTGGGGACGGAGGTATAGGCCAGCTGGGTGGGTGCTGTGCTGGTGTTTCCAGTGGGGGGAAGCTCTGTGGTTTCCTGTGACTGGGTGTGGGGAACCGACTGTCCCGAGGTCCCCGATGGGCCGGGCTGGTCATCTAGATCCAGTTGGACAGAGGTGCTGTCATCATGGGGGGCCTCTTGGTTGGTGGTGTGGACATGTGTGGACCCTCCTGTCCGGTGACGTTGGGTAGGGGTCCTGCAGGGGTATAAAAGGATGTTTATTACATGTGTGTGTGGCATGGTGTGCAATGGGTGGGTGACCGTGTACCCCAGTGCTTGCATTCCTGTGTGGGACCTTGTGTGATGATGGTTTAGGGGGGTGTATGGGTATGTGCAGTGGGCATGCTTTAGTGATGGGTGTCCATGCTTTGTTGTTGCATGCAGGGCTTGGTGTTAGGATGTGTGGTTTGTGATGTTGGGACATTTGTGAGGAGTTAGAGTGATGAGGGTGAGGGTGAGGGTGGGGGTACGTGCTGGCATGCAGGTAGGGTGGGGGATGTAATAGTTAAGATTTGACTTACCAGAGTCCATTCCTCCACCTACTCCTGCGAGGCCCTCAGGATGCAGAATCGCCAAGACCGGCTCCTCCCATGTTGTTAGTTGTGGAGGAGGAGGTGGAGGTCTGCCGCCAGTCCGCTGAACTGCCAAGTGGTGCCTTGAGACCACGGAACGCGCCTTCCCCCGTAGGTCGTTCCACCTCTTCCTGATGTCCTCCCGATTTCTTGGGTGCTGTCCCACTGCGTTGACCCTGTCCACTATTCTTCGCCATAGCTCCATCTTCCTTGCAATTGAGGTGTGCTGCACCTGTGATCCGAATAGCTGTGGCTCTACCTGGACGATTTCCTCCACCATGACCCTGAGCTCCTCCTCCGAGAACCTGGGGTGTCGTTGCCGTGCCATGGGGTGGTGTAAGTGATGTGTGGGGTGGTGTGTGGGGTGATGTGTGCTGATATGTAGTGGTGTGTAGTGTGAGGTGCGTGGAAGTTCTGTGGGTGATGGTGTTGTGTGCCTGTGGATGCTTGTCTTGTTGATGGTGGTGTCTCTGGCCTTCGTTCGTGATTTGTTGTCGTAAGGGTTTGTGGGTGATGTGGATGTGTGTTTTATATAGTATTGTGTGTGTGGGAGTGGTGTGTGTATGCGTATCAGGTGTGTGTATTTTGAATTGTCCAATGTGGATGTGTTTTGTAGGAGTGTGTGTATTTTGAGCGCGGTGGTGTGTACCGCCAATGGAATACTGCAGTGGATTCGTGTGTCGTGATGGTGTGGGCGTATTTCTGTTGGCATGACTGTGGAGGTTTTGTTATCGCCAGTTTATCACTGACCTTTGGTGTGGCGGACTCGTGTGGGTGTCTGAATTTTGGCGGATTCCGTGCTGTGGGTCATAATAGCTGTGGCGGTTTTCTGCGGCCGTGGCGGTGTGTTGGCGGTCTTCTGCACGGCGGTACGCGGCTTTTACCGCCAAGGTTGTAATGAGGGCCATAGTATTTTATGCGTTAAGAATGTGCATTTAGGGGAACAGTCACATCTAGTGCAAATGATGTGAACACTGTGATAGCATACAATTTATGACCTGTAGCTGTCTGTAGTAATCACATCAGGACACTGTGTCATATCACCAATATCTGTAAAATGACAAGCCATAGGTGACAGTAAGTTGAGATGCAAACAAAGTGAATGCCATTATGCTACAGTCACACAGATGAAATCAATAGCCAGAACAATTATCAGTTCCACTGTCTCACCTGTGTGTCATTGGAAGTATTGACGTATAACTGATGTTCTGTTGTCCACTTCCTCATCCTCTGCCTCCTCATCCTTACTGTCTTCAGGGTCCACTGCTGCCACATGGGCATCTCCAGTCTCCTCACAGGGGTCAGGAGCCACGATTGGTTTGGGTATCCAGTGTCACCTGCAAATATTGAGGGACAAAATTTAGCCTAACACAATGCTATGGGGATAACACCTGAAGGCATACACTGACATACAATGGTGGGGACTCTGGCTCACCTATTGGCCACACCCTGTGCCTCTGTAGTTGGACCGTCACATTTGGGATGCTGCTATTCCTCAGGACAAAGGCATCATGCACCGACCCAGGATACTTGGCAGTGATGTGGGAGATGTACTGGCCCGCCAGGCACACCCTTTGCACATTCAATGAGTGGAACCTCTTCCGATTCCTGAACACCTGTTTTTTCTGGCAGTTGGGGGGGTGACAAACACAATATGGGGGTCATTCTGACCCCGGCGGTCAGAGACCGCCGGTGCCAGGGTCGGCGGCAGCACCGCCGACAGACCGGCGGTGCCCCGCAGGGCATTCTGACCGCGGCGGTTCGGCCGCGGTCAGATTCGGGAAACCGGCGGACTCCCGCCAGTTTCCCGCTGCCCTGCAGAATCCTCCATGGCGGCGGAGCACGCTCCGCCGCCATGGGGATTCTGACCCCCCCTACCGCCATCCTGTTCCTGGCGGGAGTCAGGATGGCGGTAGGGGGTGCCGCGGGGCCCCTGGGGGCCCCTACAGTGCCCATGCCAATGGCATGGGCACTGCAGGGGCCCCCGTAAGAGGGCCCCACAAAGCAGACACTGAAATACGCGACGGGTGCCACTGCACCCGTCGCACCTTCCCACTACGCCGGCTCAATTCTGAGCCGGCGTCCTCGTGGGAAGTCTGATTTGCCCTGGGCTGGCGGGCGGCCTTTTGCCGGCCGCCCGCCAGCCCAGGGCAAATCCCAAAATACCCTCAGCGGTCTTTCGACCGCGGAGCTGTATTTTGGTGGGGGAACTTCGGCGGGCGGCCTTCGCCGCCCGCCGAAGTTAGAATCACCCCCTATGTGTACATTCAGTCGCCCCAATAATATTGGGGATATGCCCCATTGCATAGAATCCTGCCTTCACGGTGGCCAAATCTTCCACCTGGGGCAAAACAATGTAGCTGCACATGTGTTTCACCAAGGCAGACAATACCCTTGCCAGCACGATTGAGAACATTGCCTGTGACATTCCTGATGCCAAGCCCACTGTCACTTGGAAAGAACCAGTTGCCACAAAATGGAGCACTGATAGAACCTGCACAAGAGGGGGATCACAGTGGGATGACGGATAGCTGATATCAGGTCAGGCTCCAATTGAGCACACAGCTCTGTGATTGTGGCCCTGTCCAGTCTATAAGTGAGTATAATGTGCCTATCCTCCAGTGTAGCCAAGTCCACAAGGGGTCTGTACACGAGGATTGTCTCTTCCTCCTATTCATCCTCAGAGGTAGGTATCTAAGGGACACAAGAGTGAGTAGGCTGTCACAATTGAACAATGGAACCACCACCTCAGTGTACATACAGCATCAATGTGATGGGACAATGGGAATGGCAATGTATGTGCAATTCTAGGCAATGACGCAGTTATGGATAATCTAATCGTTGTCCACCACCATGAAATGGCGACCGCCTGTCCTGTATCTTGGGGAAGGTGTAAGTGAGGTAACTCCACCAATGTTGGGCATCGTGGCGGAAGGCGGTCTTGCACCGCAATGCAATTCCTCATTGGCTAATATGGGGCTCTATGGAGTACAGTGGCCAATGGGGATCAGCACTGGCAGTGACGGTGTACACTGCCGTGGACGTGACCATCATTTTCTATCTAAATCCTCACTTGTTTCCTGACTTTCTACAGGACAACACCTACACTGCATGTGCTTCTATGACCTGTGTCTGTAACCTACCATGGCCAGAGTGACCGGGGAAAGGGCCCCTGCATTAACTTCGGAGGAGTTGGAGCGACTGGTGGATGGGGTCCCACCCCAGTATGGACTGCTGTATGGGCCTCGAGACCAACAGCTGAGTACACCTTAGGCTCGATGCATGTGGGAAGGATGCATGGAGATGTGTGTGCAAGCATCATGACGTCGGGGGGAATGTCTGGTGGTAGTGTACATAGTGGGCGCCGAGCGATGTGTGTGCCAATGGAGATGGAAACGGAATTGGTGGGCCATATGTGTGACAGGCTGGATTGTATGTGTAATGGTGCCCGTCGGAACCTGACCCACCTGATGGCCTGCATACTGGCGGTGGTCTATTCAGATCTGGACGGGCACTTGAGGGCATCACAGCAGCCACAAGGGGGTGAGTACAGTGGGCGTTACAACAATAATTGGTAGGTGTCATGGGATCAGGGTGGTGGGTGTGAGTTAGTGGGTGTCCCTTAATGCCAGGTCAGACATTGCAGCGTGATCCAGCTCAAGGGAAATGGGTGTATAGCAAATCCAAGTAACCTAGCTAGGTTGCATTCCATGTCGGACACGGCTTAGTGGTTCCCAGGAGGGGTAAAGTTGGCGGTGGTTGGCCCTCATCTTGCTGTGGCATCTAGCCAATTGAATACCAGTGCAATGCATAGTGCTCAATCCTGATCCCTGTGTGTGACAGTAGTGTGTATGCCAACTGGGGTGTTGGTGCTATAATTGACCCAGTGCTCTATTACTCTCCCTACCCCTCTTTCTCTTTCTGTCATCTTGTCCATGCGTGCATTAGCATCATCTGGCGGAGGAGCAGGGGCACCGGCGACAGAGGGAGCTGCATCCCACAGGACCCAGGAGGCAGAGTCCACAGACGCCAAGGGAACCAGTGGGATGGAGGATGAGGGGAGCACCATGGCGGAGACAGGAGGTGATAAAACTGACTCAGATACCTCCTCCAATGGAAGCTCCCTGGTGGGGGCGGACACCTCTGTGACCACCCCAGCTGCAGGTACAGCCGCCACCCCCGTACCAGCACCGCTCTCCCAGTAGCCCCTCAAAGAGTTGCCCGTGCCCACTCACCCAGGAGTGGTGGGCATCTCCCAGTAGCCCCTCAGCGAATTGCCTGTGTTTGCTCACCCAGGAGGGTGGGCATCTCCTTCACCCCAGGCACCTCAGGCCCTACCCCAGTGAGCCCTGCTGCCCTGAGTGAGGAGGCTATTGACCTCCTGAGATCCATCTCTGTAGGGCAGTCAACCATTGTGAATGCCACCCAGGAGCTGGCATCCCAGATGCAGCAATGCAGTGCATTCCCAGAGGGCATCTACGATGGATTGGTGGCCCCACAGAGATCGATTCAGACTCTGGTCTCCTCTCTGATGTTAGCCATTGTCCCTGTTCCTGCCGCCCCCCCTCCAACTACCACTTCCCAGTCCCAGTCTCCTCAACCCCAACCCATCCCATGCACACATACAGACGAGCATGCACACGGGACATCACACAAGAGTGGAAAGTCAAGCACAGGAACCACACTTCAGTCCACAAGTACTCACACAAACACCAGACAGTTGCACACACAACCACATCCACTGCCTCCAATTTCTACCCCTCCTCCTCCTCCTCCTCCACCTCTTTCACACTCACGTCCACACTCACATCTGCATGCACTGCTTCAACATCAACCACCAGCATCACCACACCAAGCAGCACACACACCTCATTTGCAGACACCTCCACAACATCCATCCACGCGTTCCCTGTGTCCTCTCCCACCCTGTCTGTCCCCTCCTCCTAAAGGACACAAACGCAGGCACTCAGACACCCAACAGCAATCCACCTCACGTCAGCACATTGCCCAAGCACCTACACCCAAGTCCAACAGATGTACTCCTCCAACAACCACTCCCTCTACCTCCACTCCCATCCCTCATCCTGCTCCACTGTCCCTAAGAAGCTTTTCCTTCCCCAGCTTGACCTCTTCCCTCCACCACCCTCCTCCCGTCCTGCCCGAACGACCCAGCTCAGCACCTCAGCCAAACAGTCCACAGGGACAGTGGAGGCACCACCTAGTCATGGAGGCAAGACAGTGAAGGTATCCACTCCACCAGCCAGGAAGGGGATGGATTCCACACCACCAGCCAGGAAAGGGAAGGATCCCACTGCACCAGCCAGGAAGAGGAAGGATCCCACTCCACCAGCCAGGAAGGGGCAGGATCCCACTCCACCAGCCAGGAAGGGGCAGGATCCAACTCCACCAGCCAGGAAGGGGAAGAAGCACTCACCTCCTGCCATGAAAGGGAAGAAGCCCTCACCTTCTGCCATGAAAAGGAAGAAGCCCTCACCTCCTGCCAAGAAAGGAAAGAAGCCCTCACCCCCAGCCATTAAAGGGAAAAAGCCCTCACCTCCAGCTGAGACACAGCAGCCCTCGCTTTCAACAGAGGCTGCCCGGGAGCACCGTACCTTCTCCAGCTGAGACACTGCAGCCCTCACCTCCATCAGAGGCTGCCCAGGAGGCACCTTCCCAGCTGAGACACAGCAGCCCTCACCTCCTGCAGAGGCTTCCCAAGGCACCTTCCCCAACTGAGACACTGCAGCCCTCACCTCCTTCAGAGGCTTCACAGGAGGCACCTTCCCCAGCTGAGACACTGCAGCCCTCACCTCCAGCAGAGGCTGGCAGGGTACCAACACCAGCACCACCAGTGGTCACGGAGCCCTCACCTCCAGCTGAGACAGTGCAGCCCTCACCTCCAGCAGAGGGCATGTAGGCCACCTTCCAGGGACTGCTCTACAAGGAGCTCCCTCCAGAACCAGTGGGAAAGTACCCCACCTGAGAGACTGTGACCTTGCACTCACCAGCAATGGATAATGGGCATGGAGCCCTCTCCAGAACCAGTGGGCAAGTACCCCACATGAGAGACTGTGACCTTGCACTCCCCAGCAAAGGATCATGGGCATGGAGCCCCCTCCAGAACCAGTGGGCAAGTACCCCACCTGAGAGACTGTAACCTTGCACTCCTCAGCAAAGGATAATGGGCATGAACCCCCTCCAGAACCAGTGGGAAAGTACCCCACCTGACAGACTGTGACCTTGCACTCCCCAGCAAAGGATCATGGGCATGGACCCCTCTCCAGAACCAGTGGGCAAGTACCCACCTGTGAGACTGTGACCTTGCACTCCCCAGCAAAGGATAATGGGCATGGAGCCCCCTCAGAACCAGTGGGCAAGTTCCTGACTTCAGCTGAGGTACCCCCAAACCCCCTTCCCCCTGAGGTACCTGCCTACTTCCAAAATGATGCCCCTGCACAGTTCTGTGCGGATGTTGTCAGGAAACAAGTTGGGCCTTGGACTTTGCCCTGTGGCCATGTGGGCCCTTTGTACTTTGGACTGGGCATTGTCCCTTTGTGGACAATTGTACATATCTCTTTGTTATCCAATTGGTTCATTTGGTGGCTGTTCCCATTCAATACATTCTCAGTACTGCCTTACTGTAGTCCTTGCATTATTATGATGTGTGTCGTGTGCCATTGTTTTTCCTCTGCAACTGGTTGTGTGTATTGTGTGTGTGTGTCTGGTTTGTGTTGTGCGTGTATGTGTCAGTCTCCTTTTCCTCCCTCCGTCCCTTGTGTGCTAGGCGGCTGTACTCACTGTCGTCGTCTTCGTCGGCATTTATGTTCCATGTGGAGCATGGCGTAGAAGAGCATCGGGAAGACTTGCAGTTCCGGTTCCATGGCGGCGTTGTTCTTCTCTGTGTCTCTGATGGTGAGTCTTTTGTCTTCTGTGCAGTGTTTCCACCAGGCTTTTGATGGTGTTGGTACCCCCCGGAAAATGCGGCGGATAGCAGTGTCATGATATGGTAAGCGGTACCTTGTCTTCCGTCTGGCTGTTGGTGGCTACCGCCGTGGTGCGTGGTGTTAACGCCTTGGCGGTTGGTGTGGTACATTGGCTGCCTATGGGAGTTATCACCGCCATGGTCTTAATTTGGTGGTATGTATGTATGTATGTAGTATTTATAAAGCACGTTCCGGCCAAAAGGCATCGAAGTGTTAACAAAAGGTGGGGGACGCGAGACACTAAGCAGAAGGGGGAAATCGTGACCAGCAATTATCGCGGAAATAGCCATGTTTTAACTGACTTCCTGAATTTTAGGTAGCTGTGTTCCTTTTTTATTTCCAAAGGGAGTGAGTTCCAGCACTTAGCTGCAGCCACCCGTGAAGGCTTTATCGCCCCATTTGGCTTTGTTGGTACGGGGTGCCTGAATTCTATAAGTTCCAGATGAGCGAAGATGCCTCTTAGGTCTGTACCAGTATAATTTAGAGACTAGATAGTTGGGGCCAATGCCATGGACAGCTTTGTGAGTCATGCATAGTGCTTTAAAAGTGATACGCTGGGCTACCGGGAGCCAGCGTAGTTGTTTGAGACTTTCTCTGGCAGATGCAGAGCGTGGAAGGTTCAAAATAGTTCTGGCAGCCGTATTCTGTATCAACTGTAGCTTGTTCAAGGATACTTTGTCCAGATAAAGTAACAGAGCGTTACAATAATCTAATTTGGACATAACCAGAGCTAAGGTAACTGTAATTTTCCATTATCTTTGGAGATATGGGAAAACTTTTTAAAAAAAATTTAGTGTTCACAAACACATTTTTACTGTACGATTCACCTGTCTTTTAAAAGACAGGCGATCATCAAAAAGGACTCCTAAATTCCTAGTGGTTGTGGTAGTAGGAACTGTAAAGGAACCACAATCTGTCGGCCACCAATATAGGTTCCACTGCTCGCTGCCACTTCCAAAGCAAAGAATCTAGGTTTTCTCTCCATTTAATTTAAGCCAATTTGCCTTCATCCAACTGTTGACTGCCTGCATACAGTTGTTGAAGCGATCCACCACTTGCTCACAGTTCTTCTGAACTGGGATGATCAATTGCGTATCATCCGCATAGGAAGTGGGAGTGAATCCAAAAGATCCAATCAGATCTGCCAATGGGGCAACATAAACATTAAACAAGGTCGGACTGAGTGATGAGCCTTGAGGCACCCAGCAAGGTAATAAATAGGCAGGAGATCTAAACTCACTACAGCTTACCGTAGTCCACCTGTTAGTTAAAAAAGATTCCAAAAGCTTAAGAGCATGCTCTCTTAGGCCTGCTTGATGAAGACGGGCCAACAGAATTTGCGGAGAGATGGTGTCATCAACAGGCTGTTGGCCGCATTTCCACCACTTTAACCGTCGTCACCAGTGTCATAATGATCACCATAGTCACTTGTAATAAAGAAACTCCATAGTGGCTATAGCGTAATGAGACATTAAAGATGAATTCCGATATTATAATGCTTGCTGCTTAAGCCAGCTGACAAGGTTAAAGTACATCATGGAGCATAATTACAGGTGCAGCATAAACAAGGAAAACCGAAAACTGCATTTTGTTCTTCTGATATGTTTTTCCAAACATTGAGCGGAAAGGAGATATTTGTGGCAACTTGTTTATTTTTCTCTACTCTGTTGGTAATTGCAGGAAAGTCAGAATCTCTCCATGTTTCAACACAACAATTTTTTTTAAATCTTATTTGCCAGAAATTACTAGCAGCGTTTTGGTGTGTTTAATTTTATGGCACAGATTCTGCATTTACGCTTTGTATCTGCAATAAACATGAAATAGCAAAACACCAAGGACTTCATTGGTTTGTGGGAAGAGTGATGGTATAGGAATAAAATATAATTTGCTGAATGTTAAAAGGATATTGCAAGTCACCTCAGAGCAGAGTTTCGTGAACTTATAAAGGACCTCTGTCTTCGGGCTCGTTCCTATGTATGGTTATGGAATTGCTAGGTGACTTGCAATATCCGTATAATGTACAGCAGGTAGTTCCTTATCGTATACATACATATATATATATATATATATATATATATATATATATATATATATATATATATATACATATATATATATATATATATAACTTTTGACCAGGAGTGTATCAGAGAGCATTATGATGCACAAACTTGTTTTGCTACCCTCTTACACAATTGATGTTTATTATGCATCCCTATGCCTAGACTGTTAGCCCTTCCTGAAGTAAGCTGTGTGTGTATTGTATGTATTCATATTTTTTGTCCTAAAGCTCTAGAGTGCCCCTGTAAGTTAGTACAAAACAGTTAATACATAATATGAAAATGAAAGAAATAACGAAATCGAAACCTCATAGAGAAATACCCCTTATAATAAAAAAAAATAAGAGATTGCTACCTTTGTCCCAAAACCAAGTGGAACAAACTAACATATTGAGAATGCTATCTGCACTCAATTGTGAGAAAGTGGTTTAAATTGAGTAATAATTCTACCGTAAAATGCCATCGCCGAAACCTCGTTCACTATATTTTTTTAAGTATCGTTAGGCCCGAAAGCAATATGTGTTCTATTTGAATTCTTCGGTAATATACAAGGATATGTTTTAGTGAAGTGCCTCTGTCATAATGTTGCTCACTTCGTATCACTCTTACACAGTGTTGCTCGTAGTAGTTGCCTATGTGGCTGAGGACCCCTTTACATTTGAACCTGACGTTTATACACCATTCTCTGCAAGACGTGCATGAACCCACTGAGCTAACGTATTTCCCAGCACTAACGGCACCAAGAAGGGGTGCATGTGCCGAGAGAATACATTTTGGCCTCTTAAGAGTAAATCTATTGCCTTCAAAACCCACCCTACTGAACGTTTGTACCGAGCACGTCTTTATTGGCTCAGAGAGTCTGATTAAAATAATAGCAGTTGATACTGAATTCGATACTGACTTGTGTAGTAGCCCAATTATTTTTAACTCTATGTTTCTAATGCTATGAATGATCCTTTGCAGTCCGATGAGTCAGATCACCTCTAATGTTGTTCGACGGGCTGAGTTTGATATTCGAATAAGGGAAATAGGCATCCATGTCCTTAAGGAGTATGAATGCATTGCAGGAGACTAATGTTTGTGAAAATGGTGACGTCTATAATCAGATGTTATATTTAGATGTCATCGAGATAAGAACTCATGTTATTCTAGATTCTCTTACTATAGTAATTTCCCTATAAAGCGCTGAGACACTATTATGCCTAGTATGCGCTATATAAAACTGAAAATAAATAAAAAAATAGGATAGGACAGAGAAAGTGGTAGAATTGAAATACTTTGATCTTTAGTCTTATTCAGGGCGTATACAGCTGGGATTGCAGTGCTTTCGGGAGCCCAGGAAAAACATTCCAAACAGCGCAGAGGTTTCGTTGGGTGACTTGAGCGGGTTTGTGAAGATATGGTGCTAGTATCATAAGGGATGTGCCTTTTTCAATGAGTGGCCATCCTTTCATCTAATAGTGGGCGCATGGACAGTCTTTCCAGCAAAAGTGGTAATGACTTAAACCGCACAATTGTTCAGAAACGGCTGCAGAAGACGCATAGTATGAAATCAACACTCTGGTTTACCTGGGGACTGCATAAGGTTACCCACTGGCAATAGCCTTGCGAAGTATTCTGGATATCTTCAGCAACACTCTTTCTGCTGGATACTTTATTTAACTGCATGTTTCTTCCCCAGGTTCCAGACTAGATCTGTAGATTTTTCATAGCAGTGCTCCATTATGCCAGTTCATGGCACTGTGTGGCTTCACACTGGCTGCATACCATCTCGAAGGGACAGAGTGGAGCCAAATATAGGTCCAGCCCAGTGTGCCGATGTCAGTTTCTTACCCTTTCCCTTGTCAATAACAGTACTAAGAGTACTAACTTGAGATCTTTTTAAATATTAAAAAGAGGCCACTCCACAGGAAGGTGGTAGGTAAGTGAAGAATCTATGGTTAGACAAAAATACCCACCAAAAGAATGTGGCTGAACGTAAGGTCTTCGAATGGGTAGCTCTAACTGCACATTCCTCACCAAGAATAGATAATCAACCAATACCTACCCGAGGTGGTGGGTCTTTGTTGTGGACTTTGATCAAGAAGTCTTGTAGAACCAAGCTGGTGGAGCTACCTTCCACCAGACCTGGTTGTCAAGGGAGTAGTGCTTCATGAATATATGCACCAACTCCCTCTTGTCAAGATGTCAAGGATAGGCACCCCTAGTGCCAGTGCAGTGTTAGTGGCCTTTGCACTGGTGGAATGGGTTCTCAGACCTTCTGAGAGTTGCTTCATAGCCAACATGTAGCAGATATTTGCACCTTGACATGGTCCTCTTATGTACATTCTTCCTTTTCTTTGCTCCACAGTGCCCACAAAATGCTTGTCATCTACTTGATTCTTGGTACGATCCGTCTAAAACCTTACAGGCCTTTTGTGGTCCACCTGATGGAGGCTCTCCTCCTATCTGAAGGGGTGAGGTAAAAAGGCCCAAGTCCTCAGCACAATTTGTCCAGCTGTAGGGTGGTTGCATTGAAAATGTTTGTAGGTCACTTGTGTGAAGAGCTAACATAATCACAGTGAGACAGACTGTCTTCTTTGTCAGGAGATGCAGCAAGCAGCTATGCATCAGCTCAAAGGAAGTATACATGAGAAAAATCCAAGTTAAGGTCCCACTGTGGCATCCCAAATGGGTTTGGAGGAAACGTGTGAATGTCTTTTAAGAATCTTATCGCAACAGGAGATTTCAACAAGGACGGTGGTCCACTAAATATAGAAATGCTGAAAGGAACGACAAATAACTTTTTATAATGCCCACTGCAAGGCCTTGCTGGGCTAAAGACAAAATATATAAAAGTACATCTGACACCTTTATCTGTAAAGGATCTATATGTTGGCACCCCACCAGGTCACAAGTCTGTCCCACCATCTGGCATAAATGGATTTTGAGATTACGTCCACCACTTCAGATAGCAAATTAAATGCAGCCAGTTGTTGATGCTCAATCTCCATGCAAAGAGGTGTAGATTTTGTAGCGATGGTGGAGGAACATGCCCTGTTCGGAGTTCCTCCTGAAGTGGCAACCTGGAGGACAGATGCTCATGCTTAAGAGGTCTGGGTTTGACACTCTTCAGGCCCAATCCATTGTCACCAGGATTACGTGAACCCTGTTGTTCCTGATCTTATTCAAAATATGGGTTGGGAGAGGAAGTGACGAGGAGGCCTACAGGTGTCCCTTATTCCATTCTATCCAAAATGTGTCTCTTAATGAGTGCACTTGTGTTAACTCCAGCATCCAGGCTGATGACACTGTGCTTGCTAGACGGTGGCACAAAGATCTAGCCAGTGTTCTCCCCACAGTTGGAAGTTGCAGTTCACCACCTGTAGATGTAGCCTCAACCCATGATTTGGGAAAGAAGTCTACTGAGTTCATCTGCCCTGGCTTTGAGGGGCCCCATCAGGTATTTTGCTCAAGGAAGATGCTCTGGAACTACAACCATTTCTAGAGATGCAAGGCCTCCTGGTTCAGGACCCTGAACCCCACTTGCCCAGCTTGATACAGTAACACACACACATGGTGGTGGTACCCTTCAGAATCTGCATTACAACCCTTTAATGGATGGCAGGAAGGCCTTCAAAGCAGGACAAATGGCCCATAACTCCGGCAGACTGATGTGGACCTGGCTGCAGAAGACACATAGGGGGTTATTACAACTTTGGAGGAGGTGTTAATCCGTCCCAAAAGTGACGGTAAAGTGACGGATATACCACCAGCCGTATTACGAGTTCCATAGGATATAATGGACTCGTAATACGGCTGGTGGTATATCCGTCGCTTTACTGTCACTTTTGGGATGGATTAACACCTCCTCCAAAGTTATAATAACCCCCTTAGTATGAAAACAAGCACTGATTTACCTGGAGACTTTATAAGCTAAGGATGCCCAACATCAATGGGTGGGTACATCAATTTGATCTGCATGTTGTCATAAACCACAGCGCTCCTAACCAAGTAATGGTTGTGGGTGAAATGAGTATTGAAAATATACTAGAAGAAGCTAAGGACGTTTTTAGAAAGAAATTGGGTCAGTGGCCATACCAATGAAACATAAGGTGAGGAGAGTGCCTATTGTAATTAGAGGTGAGGTAAAAAAAATGTTGGATGATTCCAGCTGGGTTTTCTGGTGTTTATCTCAGAAAAACTGATGGCCATTTACATTTTTAGAAGCATGAATCATGAGATAATAACTGACAACTTTCGTTTACCCAATATAAACAAGATGTTTTTGGTGCTGAATGGAGGGAAATTGTCTCTAAACTAGAGCCTAATAATGCATATAATCAGATATGACTAAATAATAAATTTAAAGTGTAACAGCCTTTATAATGATGGAAGGGACATTTTAGTTCAACAGAATGCCGTTTGGCCTCTCTTCTGTGGCCATTGTTTTCCAGCAAATGATGTTGGAAATCTTCAAAGATGTAAATAATGTCATCTGTTTTCAGGACGATACCTTAGTGTTTGGCAGGATGGAAGAAGAACATGATTATGTTCTTCAACAAAATTTAAGGAGGTTGTCTGATGCTGGTCTTACCTTGAGAAGGGAGAAATGTAAAAGAGATAGAATATTTAGGCCATAGCATAATGAGGGATGGAGTTCAACCAAAAAGCGATCTACTTAAAGCTATACATGAAACTCTCACTGTAGGAAAGTACCATCTTGCCTGGCATGTTACCCCCATTTTCACTGTATGTATGTTTGTTTTTGCCCTTGTGTCACTGGGATCCTGCTAGGCAGGACCCCAGTGCTCATAGTATATGCCCTGTATGTGTTCCCTGTGTGGTGCCTAACTGTATCACTGAGGCTCTGCTAACCAGAACCTCAGTGTTTATGCTTTCTCTGCTTTCTACAATTGTCACTGCAGGCTAGTGACTAATTTTACCAATTCACATTGGCACACTGGTACACTCATATAATTCCCTTGTATATGGTACTTAGGTACCCAGGGTATTGGGGTTCCAGGAGATCCCTATGGGCTGCAGCATTTCTTTTGCCACCCATAGGGAGCTCAGACAATTCTTACACACGACTGCCACTGCAGCCTGAGTGAAATAACGTCCACGTTATTTCACAGCCATTTTTCACTGCACATAAGTAACTTATAGGTCACCTACATGTCTAACCCTCAGTTGGTGAAAGCTTGGTGCCAAGTTACTTAGTGTGTGGGCACCCTGGCACTAGCCAAGGTGCCCCCACATAGTTCAGGGCAAATTCCCCGAACTTTGTGAATGCGGGGACACCATTACACGCGTGCACTGCACATAGGTCACTACCTATGTGTAGCGTCACCATGGTAACTCCGAACATGGCCATGTAACATGTCTAAGATCATGGAATTGTCCCCCCAATACCAGACATGAAATTGTCACCCCAATACCAATCTGGTATTGGGGGGACAATTCCATGATCCCCCGGGTCTCTAGCACAGAACCCGGGTACTGGCAAACTGCCTTTACGGGGATCCCACTGAAGCTGCTGCCAACCCCTCAGACAGGATTCTGCCCTCCTGGGGTCTGGGCAGCCCCGGCCCAGGAAGGCAGAACAAAGGATTTCCTCTGAGAGAGGGTGTTACACCCTCTCACTTTGGAAATAGGTGTGAAGGGCTAGGGAGAAGTAGCCTCCCCCAGCCTCTGGAAATGCTTTGATGAGCACAGATGGTGCCCATCTCTGCATAAGCCAGTCTACACCGGTTCAGGGATTCCCCAGCCCTGCTCTGGCGTGAAACTTGACAAAGTAAAGGGGAGTGACCACTCCCCTGACCAGTGCCTCCCAGGGGAGGTGCCCAGAGCTCCTCCAGTGTGTCCCAGACCTCTGCCATCTTGGATTCAGAGGTGTTGAGGGCACACTGGACTGCTCTGAGTGGACAGTGCCAGCAGTTGACGTCAGAGACCTCTCCTGATAGGTTCTTACTTCTCTTGGTAGCCAAACCTCCTTTTCTGGCTATTTAGGGTCTCTCCTCTGGGCTATTCCTCAGATAACGAATGCAAGAGCTCACCAGAGTTCCTCTGCACTTCCCTCTTCGACTTCTGCCATGGATCGACCGCTGACTGCTCCAGGACGCCTGCAAAACCTCAACAAAGTAGGAAGACGACTACCAGCAACATTGTAGCGCCTCATCCTGCCGGCTTTTCTTGACTGTTTCCTGGTAGTGCATACTCTGAGGGATGTCTGCCTTCACCCTGCACTGGAAACCAAGAAGAAATCTCCCATGGGTCGACAGAATCTTCCCCCAGCTAACGCAGGCACCAAAAGACTGCATCACCAGTCCTCTGGGTCCCCTCTCATCCTGACGAGCATGGTCCCTGGAACACAGGAGCTGGATCCAAGTGTCTCCCACAGTCCAGTGGCCCTTCTGTCCAAATTTAGTGGAGGTAAGTCCTTGCCTCCCCACGCCAGACAGCAAACCTGTGTACTGCGTGATTTGCAGCTGCTCCGGCTTCTGTGCACTTCCCCAAGGATTCCTTTGTGCACAGCCTAGCCTGGGTCCCCAGCACTCTGTCCTGCAGTTCTCAACTCCCTGAGTTGGACTCCTACGTTGTGGGACCCTCCTTTTGTGACTCTGAGTTCACAGAATTTCCAAGTGCCTGCTCCGGTACTTCTGCGGGTGCTGCCTGCTTCTGCGGGGGCTCTCTGAGTTGCTGAGCGCCCCCGTCTCCTCCTCAAAGGGGCGACATCCTGGTCCTTCCTGGTCCCCAGCAGCACCCAAAAACCTCTACCGCAGCTAGCAAGGCTTGTTTGTGGTATTTCTGCGTGGAAACACTTCTGCAACATCCAGCACGCCATGGGACATCTTCCATCCTAAGGAGAAGTTCCTAGCCCTTTACGTTGTTGCAGAATCTTCGGCTTCTTCCACCCGGACGCAGCCCTTTTGCACCTTCATCCGGGGTTTCCTGGGCTCCTGCCCCATCGGACACTATCGCGACTCTTGGACTTGGTCCCCTTCCTTTTCAGGTCCTCAGGTCCAGGAACCCGTCTTCGGTGTTTTGCTGGTGCTTGTGGTTCTTGCAGAATCACCCTATCACGACTATTGTGTCTTCCTGGGGTAGTAGAGTAACTTTACTTCTACTTTAGACTGTCTTTCACGTCTTTCGGTAGACTGGAAGGAGGTGGATAGGTAAGCAGTAATTTCTACAGAACTTGAGGGAGCAGTCGCCTGGATGAATGACTTTGAACATAGCATCGGGCAAGTAGCATTTACCAAGGAGGAATGGAAGAGGGAAATGGAGATTGATGAGGTAATGAAGAAAGTGAAAGAATTGATTGTCAGAGGGAGTATGAGAGAGAGTACAGCTGCTTGTGGTGTAAGGCCTTATTTATAGATTTTAGATGAGCTATCTTTGAAAGATCAAGAAATTGTCATCAGGAGTGATAAGTTTGTGCCTCTGCAAGTTTTGAGGAAAAGAATAGTGTCTTTGCCACACGAGGGGCACATAGGACAAGACCTCACCAAAAGAAGGTTGCGAGAAATATTTAGGTGGCTGTGTATGGATGATGATGTCACAAGTCAGGTGTTGAAAATGGTGCCACATAGAAGTCCCCATATGAGTGATGAGAGGAAGGAAGGCTAAGTACCAAATTACTCTGTTCGTGGTTGTACTTGCGGGGCGACATTATTAACATCAATAAAGAGGTATTAGGCATCAAGATTGTAGAGATAGTGAAACAAGGCTTAAGACAGGGATGCAATCAGAAGAGGGACACATTAATGATCCTGGGAAAATATGGAATACTGTGTGTGTATGGATTTTATTGAACCAACAAATGAGTTGAAACCTAGATTGAAATAAGAACTTGTCATGATGGATGTTCCCTCTAGTAGTTAAGTTCATGAGGAAGGTGACTACAAGAGGTACTGTATTTGAATTTGAAAGTGTCTTTCAAGAGGATGGATTTCCCAAAGAATTGATCACAGACAATGACACTCAGTTTACATTAGTCAAAATGCAGAAATGTTTACCCAATTGTGGAATCAAACACATATGCATTTCATTGTACAATCCACAAGGTCATGGTCTTGTAGAGAGGGTTAATCCTTTTGTAAAGGGTACCATTTTAATGGGTTTTCAGAATGGGAAAGATGTTGAAAAAATGGGGGAGGATCTAGTTGAGGCACATCGCACTGAAAATTGTGCCACAAAGAAGTCCCCATTTGAGTGTAGGAGAGGAAGGAAGCATAGTACCAAATTACTACCTCATTGGTTGTACTTGCGGGGCAACATTATTAATATCAGTAAGGAGGTATTAGGTGTCAAGAAAAACAAAGAGGACATCGGTGATTGGGTTAAGATTAATCAAGTTTGGGTGGAAGTAGGATTGTCAAAATTTAGAAGACCTTACGAAGTCAAGGCAGTGCATGTTTTGCATATTGTCCTTGAAAATGGAAAGAGGTGGAACAAGAGAAGGGTGGCACTATATCAAAAAGGAGGTAAGATGTTGGTGCAACGTGCCAACAAAGGTATTAGTGGATATATTATGATGAATGACTATGACTTGATTGACAACGGAAGAGAGAGGAGGGACAATGTGTTTGATAATGGTATTAGAGAGGGAGGTGAGAGTGTGAGTAATAGGATTCAGAGAATCCGTAGACCTGTTTGCTTTAAAGAAATTACTTCTGTGGTAAGCTTTATCAGAAAATATAATTTGTAGTATCGCTTAGAATCTTAAAAATATATATATTTTTAGATTACACGCTATATTTACTATCTGGTTGAATTTCCTGTATATACTCTGTTTCACTTAAGTTCTTTTATTACTTTTTCAGTTATTCTGTGTTAAATTACTGTATTGCTTTGAGTGAGGGAGATGTGATATAATTTTATTTTGCATGTTCCAATACTTAGGTCATAAGGAACATTGAGATGCGTGCATTCTTTGAGTGCCAGTTAGATTGTAAGTGGCAGGAGGGAAGACACGGCTCTCGGCAGGCTGAAATAAAAGGAGTTAATTTCAGCTGTTTACGTTTATGGAGTGATTATTACAAGTGGCATAGAGTGGAGTGCCATACAGTGGAGTAGAGCAGAGTGGCGTGGCGTAGAGTGGAGTAAAGTGGCATGGAGTGTAGTACAGTAGAGTGACATAGAGTATCGTAGAGCGTTGTAAAGTACAGTGTCATAGAGTGTTGTAGAGTGGAGTGTTGTAGTGTGGAGTGGTGTAGTGTCGTAGAGTGGAGTGAAGTGTCATAGAATAGAGTGGCATAGAGTGTCGTAGAGTGGAGTGCCATAGAGTGGAGTGTCATGGAGTGGTGTAGAGTGGAGTGGCGTAGAGTGTGGTGCAGTCGATTGTGGTAGAGTAGAGTGTCATAGAGTGGAGTAAAGTGGAGTGGCATAGAGTGTCATGGAGTGTAGTAGTGTAGAATGGATTGGCGTAGGGTGTCATAGGTGGAGTGATGTATAGTGGAGTGATGTAGAGTGGAGTGCCGTAGAGTGTCATAGAGAGGAATGGCATTGAGTGTCATAGATTAGAATAGTATAGAGATGCGTGTAGTAAAGTGTCATAGGGTGTCATAGAGTGGAGTGGAATGGTATAGAGAGGAGTGTCGTAGAGTGGAGTGTTGAGGAGCAGAGTGGTGTAAAGTGGACTGGCATAGAGCGAAGTAGAGTGTGGTAGAGTGAAGTGGAGTACAGTATCATAAAGTGGACTAAAGTGGATTAGAATAGGGTGTTGTAGAGTGGAGTGGCATGAATTGAGTACCATAGAATGGTGTGGCATAAAGTAGAGTGGTGTAGAATGGCGTAAAGTGGAGTAGAGTAGGGTGGCATAGAGGGGAGTGGCGTATTGTGTCATGGAATGAAGTGGTGTAGAGTGGCGTGGCATAGAGTGGAGGGGTGTTGAGTGACAGAGTGGAATAGAGTGCCCTGAAGTGAAGTGGCATTGAGTGGATTATACAAAGTGTAGTAGTGCACTGCCAGTACAGATAACACATTTTCAATTGAAATGACTACTTCATTTGTGCAGGCATACAGTTTTACTGATACAATTACACAATGGAAAAGCGATAATGTGTGGAAATGGCATCACCTAGTGTATTGATTTGTTCTGATCGTATTAAAATATTTGTTTCCAGCGCACTTCAACATTTCAAAAAAAGTCCTCCATCTGTACTTCCCTAATTCTGCTATATTCTGAAATATTTGCATGTTCATTTACAGACATTTTAATTTTGTTGTGTGCTAGGAAAAACTATTTTCTTAGGCACCACCAAATTGTCAGATATATCCTCTCACTTTGAAGTTAGAGAAAGGAAATTAAACACCAAGTTCCCTTGGAAGACAGAGCCTGGTATTTGACCTCGGTCTTTAAACACACAGCAACTGTGAGAAGATAAAAACAAAATTTGAAGGTCTGTTTACAGAAATTGGGCACACATGTAGGCCTTCTGGTATTGCCTGGCTGCAACCAAAGTCTGTGTTTTGTTGCAACATCATAAATGTTTAAACCAGCACAGTAATAAAAAAACGCGCACTCCGATGCGAAAGGAAGATCGCAGCAATGCTTTTCACCATTAGTTAATTTAAGGCGCGTTTTTCATTCGTGCGCGTCATATGTTTTTCCAAAAGTGAATATAGCGTTACTGGTCAGAGACAACACCTGGAGGCTGCAGTGAGGCCTCACCAGGAGCAATAAGTCTTCGTGGCACATGCTACCAGCACCACCAGGTCTGGCCGTGCTCGTTCGGGCGGAATCCATATTTAAAGTGCAAGCTGTTTTGGCGACACATGCTATGTTTTCCTAACATAACGTAAACGTTGATACATTAGATATGATGTGTACAATTTCAGGATTTTTAAAACCATTTTATTTCAGTTTCAGTTAGCACAAAGGCATCAAAAATAATGAATTGCCAGACCCTGTGAGCTCATATCGAGGACTTTAAACTTAAAGCGCACGATTTACATTTTGCAAGATAACACAGTGGGCTGAAGGTATCTGCTGCGAAAATGTCCCTAATGTTTTAAAATCCTCCTCAGCGGTAGTAAGCACTATATAAATGCAAGATCCATCATTTGAATGTTTTTAGGACGAGTTCTGTTTTGTCTTTTTTCAAAATTAGTACAGTTGTTGTCACTGGGCGTGGTTATTCACAGAACTGTGCTGTGTAGAATGTGGGAGAGACGCTGTGTGAGACACCCAAGCCGTTGTTATTATTGCCAAAAGTTCCAGTACAAAACTGCTTTAATTTTTGTTTTAGCACTACTGCCGGCGGGCTGGGGCTGGTCACTACCGGACTACCAGACGCCAGAGATTACTCGCTAGAATGTTGCCTTTCAAAACTTGATTAAACTTGATCAGAGACTGTTACAACTTGTTCCTGCAGTCAAACAAACATGCTTTCTTAAAAGAGTCCATCCAGGGCTTTAAATTGGATGAAAAGGGTGGGGGTCTGTAAAGTGGGAGTAGCCTATGTAATTAAGGGTGTGAGATTAACACATAAATTAAACTCTTGGTTCCTCTCTAAGATTTTGACTATTGTATCTAGATATATAACACAATTGACATACTCCTAAAACCAGCTATGACTATTGGCTTTGTCGATGGTTGTTAAGTGGTTGAAATAAGGAGTAACATCAATGATCTTGCTGTAAGTAATAGTGAAAATGTTTCAGTTTTAAAACTGAGACTGTGAATTAAATATTACTGAAGCTTGTGAAAAGGGTAGCTGTCTTCAAAGTGTCTCAATCACTCCTGTTATCTTCCTTTTATAATAAAAATGTACAGCATATTTCTCTCCACCTATCGTCCATCTGCTTATTTCATACTTCATCTCTTTCCTTCTCTCTAGACCCCCTTTTCACTCTCTTTTTAAATGTACTTCCTCCCATCACATTCACTTTACTACCCCCTAAACACACAATGCACACACTCACCTGTAAGTGCATCATATTTTTTCTACTTTCACTCAGTCAGTATTTTGACTTAAATTTGTACTTTTATGGCATCTGCCGAATAAAGTTCTTTGACTGACTGACTGACTGACTGACAGTATTTTGACAACTGTGTACCTCCTTCATACATAGTTGACCAGAATCACAATTACAGCTGGAATACTTGACCATTACTTTGTGTGATCTGGAGAGCAGGAAAATATTCGAAGACCATGTATTCTGAATACCATTTTGAAACACTGACCGGCGCTGTGAGAAACTCACATCGCCTTCAGCTTCAACTCCAGAGCTCTCAAATACAGTTGCAGCTTGTCAGGATTACAGGGGGTGGGGTGGTGCACAGGGGGGGATCTTTTTAATAAACTTTAAAAAAAAAAAAAATAGACTTACCTCCGGTCTGCTTCTCGCCATGCCGCCGCTCCTCCGTCTTGCAGTGCAGGCCCAGGCTCCCAGCCTGCTCTCTGGCCAATCCTGACGCTGCTCAAAGCAGCACTAGGATTGGCTGGAAGCACCCAGCCATGGCGCTCCCAGGCAGACTGGGAGCCTGTGCCTGCTCTCTCCAGCCCGGCAACACTGTGCCGAGCTGGAGAGAGCACACTGTGCATGTGTGCTTGGCCGACCTGAGACGGCCGGCCAAACACACTTGCGCACTGAGGGGAGTGCAAAATGCACTTCTCTCATTGCTCATCACCCCCATGACCCCGCCTCTTTCACAACAAAGGGATAATAAACAGGTAAAGGTTAGCAACTTTTGCTGCTGGTGGGGGGGGGGGGGGGCAATGCTCCTCCTCCATAGCGAAGGAGCTGCCACTTCTCAAATATGGGCTGTTATAAACACCTCAGTACAAATAATAGACCATACAAGAGTAGTATGCTACATACAAAATACAGAACCACAACATCATGGAAATAGTTTCCTTAATTGAGCATTCCCTGAATGTTAATCATGTGAAATTTAAACAGGAACTAAATCGCTGACTTGGATTACCTTAACTTTGTTTACCTTATTTTTCGGAAATCAATCAGTGTTTTTGCAAGTAAAGAACATGTATATAGAGCCACAATAAGGACCCTTTTCCATTTTAAATTATTGTTGGGTGTGAGACCCAGATGGACATAACCCACCTAAAGACCTTTGTCCAACAACACACATGCACACACACAAGATACAAAGTAAATATATTCCTACTTGTTACCAGGCACATTTTGACATGAATCACTTTTCTTTTTAAAAAACCCATATCTCTTACTTGATTGAGCCTTTGAAGGGCTGCAAGTCGTTGACAGAGTCATCTTACCTTGTACTGAATCTAAATTCACCATTCTGGACTACCCTTTGTATTTTCCCATGCACAAAATGTGTTTCTGAGTCTTCTATGCATTTTCAGTTATGCTCCCGACACATTCCTGGTCTTCACCCCTACGATGGTGGGGGATTAATTACTTGCCTTCCTTGTAACTTGCAATAGTTTGTCATGGCTGGCAACACTAATTCCATCTGAATATAACATATGAACATGAAAAGCAGCCTGGACACATGAATGCGGGGTACCCCAGTTTGAGGATCCCAATGAATACATGTCCCCAAGTTTCTCAGGTGTTCCCTAGTTTTTGTGATAGTCAGAAGCCTACTATCTCCCATTCTGTACATGTCCCCTTGCACTGCCCTCCTTTGCTATCATTAATGCAACCATTGCATGCCAAGCATCTAGTTTGAATTGAGCTCTCCTTCAACAGAGCAGGAAGGCTTCTTTACATCACCCTTCCCGGTATTACTCCATTTCCAGCAGCTTAGCATGTGGCCTGAGAGATGTGACACCTCAACAGAGAATTGCAGCTAAGAGATACGACTGCAACACCCTTGCTCAATGGAAAAAGGCTGTCTCACCATGCCCCGTCTTGTGTTCTGTGCTGCCCTAGAAGGGAAAAAACAAATGAAGCCCCTAATTGGTTGAAGGCCACATGGCTATCATGCGCAACACAATGAACATTATGGGAGTCCCTGGATTCCCCTAGGAAACTAGATTGACAGTGTACTTTTTGGTAGTTGATTTCCATAGAGTAGTATGGTACCTGAGAGAAAGAAGCACTTCTGTAGTGATTTGGTTCCTTCCAAAAGTGGGGAAACATCTGAGTCTGAGTAGTCAGTTGGGCCCAACTTTTATTGAATCTGAATATAAAATGGCCTTTTGGCCAGATCAGAATTCACGTAGAAATCTGAAGAAGCACTGTTAGTCACACTGAGAATGGATTGGACCATAGACTGGAAGGCTAGCTGTCTTCCCTGAAGGGGTACTGAATATAGTCCAGGACTGATGAAAAAAACTGCTACAGCCTTATATGGGTAAGAGTAAAGCTGTCAGCTGTGTTGGGAGTCTGCCTTATTTCGACACAACTGCCTCTGTCACAGCTTCTTAACAAGCTTCCAGGAGGACAAAGTGTGTAGAGACTTGAGTCTTCCGGCAGTGCCCCACCCAACTGAAAAACTTTGACTGAGAGAGTAGCGCTCTACCTTGCATTACTCCACAATACCCCAAGTGAGATTAATGCTAAAAAGCTTTAAGTGCCAAGTGAGAGGAGGAGACGATCGAGAATCTGTCGATGCAGACCGCTCCTGAAGATGGTGATCGTCTTTGACCTTGTCAACTCTCCCTGTCCCTCCCTATGTTTTGGCCTAGTCACGAAGTGCCCCCAACCCCAGGAGATCTTATGTAACCTGCATTGTGTTGACCTTAACTGCTGACATAACGCTGCCACCCTCTCATAGGCACCCATTTATACTCCCTTTGTGTGAGTGAGTGGCAAAACCTTGAAATGCACTGCTGTGACCAACAGTCATATGAGATCTGACGGAGCGCCTCATGCCAGCCGATCTGTGCCTCTCTCTCTTGTAAGTGTCTAATAGCTCTCAGAACTGTCTTGAAGGCCTGGGCTGGACTGAGGAACCAAAATCAGCCCTTGCAAAAATCCTTAAACTGGTTGCTCCCTTCCTGTCTTCGCTCTCTTTCCAGCCATCATTCTCTCTCTCTCTCTTATCCCTCTCTGATCTCTCCCTAGCTGTCCATTCCTTTATTTCACTTATTCTTTCTCTTTTGAATACCCCTGTGCCTGCAGCAAATAATCTTGGGGATTTGGGGAAAGTGACAGAGCACAAGCAGGAGCCCTAGGCTTTCAAAACAGGCCTCCAATCAGGGGGAGCCGAAGGGCACATTCCACCAGCAGAATTTGTGAAATTTGGTGACTCCAACGCGGAGTTCGGGCCAAATTCCGCCAATAGCTACATGGCAGAATTTTTTTCCTGAAAGGGTCCAGAAATGCAACCAAGATTTGGCGTCCTCTAGTGCAATTTTTTTAACACAGGCAGTCGCAGTCAGAAGGATACTTCTCAAGTAGATTTGCTGCAGCTCAAGTAGATTACCTAATTGAGTGGCAGCAAAATCAACTGGAAAAGGCTGCATACTCTTGTGCACTGCATGCTGCCATTTGTGCACATTTTTCAGCGCTGCTCACACAACTGGCGCTAAAATACCGCACATTCAGTGTGACATGCATATTTTCTGCCTGTTCACGGACCTCCATGCAATCTCATGGAGTTTTTGTGTAATTCCACAGAAATCCAGGGAGTGAAACTCTGCGTGTTCCACCCACTCCTACCTCCAATTACTTCAGCCCAGCGGGGGAATCCCGATGGAATAAAAGGCTATTCCAGCCCTGCTGATGGCTGTTGCAGCGACACCCTGCCAATTACAGCAGCTCAATCACCATGCCCAAGAGCTGCAACTGAGTGGTTTTGAGTGTATCTGATTGCCCTGTGTATGCACACCAATCCAAAGTAAGATTACTATGCAAGTACTCTTTTCTGAATGAGACACTGTGCTGTGGCTGTTTCCCGCCAGAGCCCTGTACAGGTAACCCGCCTTTATAGTACATATAGAATGAGAGAATGGAGTAGTTCCAGGACACGCGTAATATAAGACAGTATCACCTAAGCTGTAAAGGAATAAAAAAGTACCCTTACTAAGCAGTTGAACTTAACAGAAATAAAGGTGTTTTTCTTTGACTAAAAAAAGAGAATATAAAACTCGCCCAGCAATATAATTATTAGACCTTATGTATGTGATAGCTGTATTAAGCTTTCTACTCCACAACTAATGTTCAAAGTCATAGCTTTTCGACTTTGCAACCCCCTGTAAGTCAAAGCCTAAAAGGAGGTACTTACAATTCAGTGAGCTCTCACTGGTACCTGACACATCCAGTTCTAAGGACAGCACCAATGCTAGCCACAAAGATTGCCTACCTGAAGAACTAACCTGAAAGCCTTACTCACACATACCACTTGTATCCTTGTATGTCAGCTAGAGTAACTTTTCGTCCCCCCGACATTTCCTGACCTTATTTAGCAACTCTGACTATGATTTCTGTACATCGGCTATTTAAAGAGTGGTTCCACAGTTTCCACTGCTTCAACACATTTTTAAGAGTTTAAGAGTCCTCTTTTCCAAATCTATGGTGACGATTGTACCTTCAACGGATTCCTTAGCTCAGTCTGCTCTTTGCTCTTATGTTACAGCTCACACAACCAGGGCCTCTCCATGTCCTTTTCTTTGACTTCCTTCCCTAGTTTCGATTTACAGCACTCATATCTGACCAAGTCACAAAGCTCATGTGCACCCTTTCAACCAATCAAACTGTCTTCTCCATCACAGAATGTAGCATAGTCCCTTGTCCCCAAATACTATGCAAACTGTATACTTTACCTAACCTTATAGTTGGTCTTCTCAACCACAGGGTAACACAATTTAGTTCTTTAAAGTTGAATTTCTCTCCCTTTTAAGTACTGTGTCATTTTCCTGACGAAATAATTGCCCTGTTATCAGGACAGTGACCCCTGGGAATATATCTCTCACTTATTTATTTTTGGTATTGTGTGAAGTGCTCCGTGACATCTTGCGGTCCCTTCAGAGCACTATCTCAGCAGGCGGGTGTGAACTGGTGTGAAATTAAATGAACAGCCAAGTTTTCTCTCATGGGTGGGTCTTGCTTCATGACAGACAACTATGTTCCCAGTCCGATAATATAAGGGTTGAAGTCAACACCTAGGACTTGACTTAGAGTTTAGCAATTGGGCTACTTCATCACAAACGTGACGGATACTCCATCCGCTATATATTACAAATGTGTTATATACTATAGCACTTGTATAAAGTGGACGGGATGTCCGTCACAGTTTGACGGAGTAAGCTGTATGCCAAACTCTTAATCAGGCCCTTAGTCTCCTTATCTCAAGTGTCGAATCTGAAAACCAAGGCACATTTAACAACAAGCAAAACTGTCAGTAGTAAGCCACATAGTCAACTAGGCATGTTTCTGTTTTTAAAGGGCAAACCCAAGCAATGCCAGAACTCACCATCCCAGTTACTGTATCGCACCTGCTCTTGAGGATGAAAAGGAAGCTGAGTTGGATCTCTGCCTGCGCCCAGGAAGGAGTACTAGACACTCCTAAGTTCTAACCACCAGAGCTTAAGAATGCAAACATTCTTTAGTTGGGTTTACTAGATGGGATAAGGAGCACTGCTTAAATGAGACCTGCATCAGACTTTGGGTCTATTGAGGGAACAACCAAGGACACGAGACCAGTTGGCTCCTTTAAACCCAAGCGCAAAACTTTGAGGGGGTGAGTGCTCTGCTGTGAAATACAGACCTTCTCAAGCTGAAGTTAAACTCACATAGAAGTTTTCATAGGTTCTCCTCATTCATCATTGAAGAAGAGGAGCAGTGGAAACCCAACGAGATAGAGGGACTACTTGACAATAGACTTATAGCTTTTAGTGGTGTTTACTGTAATCATTGGGCAGAGGACTGTTAGACATCAATGAGTGAGTGAGGGAGTAAGTGTCTGTATCACCGACATGTAACAGGGAAAGCCAGTAGGCAATTGCACCACTAGGAGGTGTATGAAAATAGGCCTCTACCCCAAGACAAGATATATGATGCCAATATTGGTTGGTTAGGGATGTCATGACCTGGTCGTGGAGCTGATAGTCACCAGTCATTCGAAAAGTACCACCAGTGGTGGACCCTTAAAGTACCTAAGAACTAGGATCCTGTCTGGAGCAACAACCAAAACACGTAGAAGACCTGTCACAATATTCTAACATGTGTCCTGCCCTGGAAGGGATTGTGTATCTGTGTGGTGAACCAGGGCATTTAGGAAAGAAGGAAAGAAACAGAATATTTATTTTTAGCACCTAGGAGTGCGAGTGAGTGAACGAAGGGTGAAGTGAGTGAGTGTGTGACTGGGGATATCTCGACAATATCAGCAACATAATAGTGCTACAATGTAGGAGGAAGCACAGCAGAATATCACACCCTCGACCAGTCCACTGTTACCACCTCCGCAAGAGTTAGCTACGTTCTGGGCAGGCTGAAGCTTGGACTCCATTTGTTGCTAGGGAAGTTCAGAGAGGAAACGCCGAAAGATGTAGCTGACTTCAACTTCTCCTATTTGTGACCCCAACAACCAATTAACGTCCCAAAGGTAATTGACACAGAAAATCTTGTGAAAATGTCTTTATAGACATAATTTACATGCGGCCATGAACTACATCACTAGCCGTGGGATCTGATAATCGTTTAAACATACAGCAAATCTTACCACCACGGAAACATGCGCATTTAAACAATAATATCGACTATAACCCTCATCTGTGGTTTTGGTTGAATTATTACTTTCTCTGTATATTTCCTCTACCAGATGCTGGTAACTTCTCAGCCTCACTTCCCAAACACAGACAATTGAAAGTCTTTCATAATGTGTTTACCAGACAACAGTTAACTCTATAACTTCCTTTATTTCCATGATCAATTATTTCTCCTTTATAACGGTGTCCTTTCATATGCCTGTTCACGTCCTTGACACTATTAAAGTATGCCTTTCCACTTTAGTTCCTGGTCATTGCTGTCATTTATATTTACCGTTGTTACAGAGATGTAGGGCATTTGGTAGTTTAAGGATGAGCTTCCTAACGGTTCTGTGTTGTCTATCACAGAGCCGAGTCTGATTTGGTTTTTGAGAGGTGTAGGTCCCCTGTACGTACAACCCATGCATTCCATTTATGCGAAACAGTTTCATTGTTGATGCCATGAAAAGCTCCTAGGTCCTTTTAGGTATACATTCCGGTTCCTCTTTCCACTTATATTTTACCCATGCCTTTGTTAAACTTCTCAGTAGTATAATATTCATGGAAAGGTTCTGCCCTTGAGGGTGAAAAGGAAGCTTAGTTGGACATCATCTAACCGTTCCCAGAATGGGAAAACATAATTCGGAAAATTCACGTAAGTTTTATTATCAGCTGGTTGAGGAGCATTTATTATCACATAAACAGCATTTCTCTTTAGTTTAACCTTGTAATAAGTAGTGTATGTATGTGCTAATTGTATATCATGCGACCAAGTTGAATCATTGGATTTTCCGATACCATGGGTACCGGTATCCCCAGTGGTAAGTGAAATCTGGTCCGTCCATTGCAAGTTGGGCACAAGTTTCCCCTAGGAAATGAAGACTTCTGGGGGGAATTGGTAGGTCCAGGTCTGATTCCCTCAGTAATTTCTTATTTTGGTCTAGTCTTTCGCCCTGAAGTTTCAGGAAATCAATTACTTCTTGGTTACCATCATCAGGTGGTGTCAAGGATTGGATGTTGAAAAGGTCTGTTGGGTCTCCTTCTTGTTTGCCCAAGGAAAAGGAAGCACCTCCTTTTGGCCGCTGTGTCATCCTTCACAAATTAATATATGTCAACGTTTTAAAGAGTGACCTTAAGATTAGTTCAATTCACATATTATTCTAGAGGGCATGTGATTTCTGAGTCAAGGAACTGTTGCTAAGTGGATAAACACTATGTTTGCATAAAGATGCCCAGCCTTCAGCTAGTCAAAGTCAGTGTTTAGTGGAAGTCGTTTAGTGCTAAAGATGTCCAAATTCAACGTAAATCAACTCCCCTGGCTGGTCTGAGAACCGAAATTCGAATTATTTTTTTGTGAAAACCGGGAACTGGAAACAAACCACATGTTCTTGGCAGTCCATTATCGAAGCCTTCCTTCCTGTTCTCACTTTGCACGTGGACGTTATTCCTAAAACTAGGTGAACAGCATGGTTGCATGACATAAGAATCCCTAATACATTGACCTATGAAGCAAGAGAACTTCAGGTGAGTAAAGTGGTTTATTAGGTTAAGGCTGTGAGCACATAAATAATCATCTGTGCTCATTGACAGCCCCTTAGGCTCTACTCCACCCTCATCAGTGGAACCCCGAGATCACAGTGTTCTAAGGCAAGGACAGACACATAACAACTAGGTATAACGAGGGAAGGATAGTAGAGAGCTCATAACAATAAATATTTTTTAGTATATGGGATAGGGCAGTGCAGCTATTCTATATATGGCTTCATATTACTAATCGACCCCTGAGTATCAACTTTAAGCATGGGATAGATGATTTTTGGGACATACATCACATAAAATTAAATACGGGTAAGAAATCTTTTTCACTTTGGGGTTCTGAAAGATATCGTAGACAACTAGAGTTTCACTTCATCCTTTTATTGTCTATTTAATAGTACTTAAAGTCCCTGAGTGAAAAATATCCACACTTTTCTCTGTCACCTAGCTACAAATCTGAATATGGTAAAAGCTATATCTGGCCTTGCAATGAATGTTCCTTTATTTCCATGACCAGATTCATTAACTTACAATTCCTTAGCTAGAATGTCAGCTACCTGGTGTGTGATCAAACTATGATCAGAGTATTCTTTCTTTCAAACCTATTTATTAAAACGACACATAAAATGCATATATCTCCATATACTTGCATTGTAATGACATTTTATAGGCTGGCACACCAAAGGAATTTGCATACCTCACTTTTGGTTACATTCAATAAACCCTCAACCTTTAATTCTCAATGATTCGTGATATGCACTCAAATCATAGCTTTGAAGATTCTCAGTCTCTTTCCACAGCTTTTTCAATATTTCTATTTTTTCTAGTTTCTCACAAGTTATATTCAGGTATCTTCTGCGTCTTAGAATGGATATGTCACTTTAATGCCTACTCTGAACATGTGGAAGCAGATGTGTGGCTCGGAAATGTTGACCCATGTTGTGAAAAGTAGTGGCCCCTTCCCTGTACGTTGTTATCTGTGGGAAGGTTAACACCAGAATCTAATAGACATTGGGGAAGTACGACCTAGCACAGTGGATTGAATATCTAAGATGGAATCCATACAATGGGTGCAGTATGGCCAAAGCCAGCCACCCACAGGACATGAGGGCTACTGAGCGATAAGTTTGTGGCAGGAGATATATGAGGGAAAGTAAGTGTGTGATGTTTGGACTCACACATTGTACCCGAAGAGAGATGTGCACGAGGGAACTGAGACCCTACATATTTTAAGTAGTGTGTTTTCAAAACATTTTGAAATGTTGAAGATAAAAATTATGAGAATATTGGATGCACCTTTGATATAATATTTAGTATGGTCTAAGGAAAGACCAAAACTTGGGACTTGGGCCCTTATGATGAAAGGTGTTAAAGGACCCACATAGTACATTTTTGAAGTTGCTTGGTGTGTTACGATAGTGTTGGTGTAAGAAAACCACACACTTTTCTTCTGGCTACTCTTGGCATGTTTCTTCACTTATCTGTGCTTCCGTACATTTAGTGATAGGACAAAGGAGAGAGCCTAAACTGGACGATTGAAGACATGACTGAAAGGCTTCTCTGCAATTATCTAATATATAGGATCTCATTGCTCAGTACAGCCTTTAGCTCAGCTGACCTGCTATTAGAATTAATGAATATGCACCACTACCAGTCAGCCCCTTTACTTTCAGACAGTTTCTACACACGTTCCCCCCTGCTGTGAAATTCAGAGTTAGAATGCCCAAGTAAGTTTGGAAATGTGGCACAAAAATTGAAAAAGTCCAAAACCTGCCAGAAACTACGAAATCTGCACACAGTTCAGTAACCTGCATTTTACAGAAACATTATAAATCTACAATCGAATTGGTCTTAATAATTTGTGAATACTTGGCATCAATATCATATCAGACTCACTAGCTGATCCTACTGGATAAGTATGTAAGAAAGGCTGTTGAATGTGAAACATTTTAAAATGGGAGCGTATTTAACTGGGTGTGAGATATTGTTTATTGACTGCAAGATATGTGAATGGGAGAAACATAAAATGAAGTGTTACCTTTATAGCATTATGAACATAAAGTTAACACTTCACTTTAAATTTGTCCTATTAAAAAAGGTCCTTCGCTCCTCCAGTGCCCATAATATTTGTCAGTGCAAATATGGCACAGCTTCATAGAGATGGCACGAGCCAGTACATTAACAGGGCGAGTAGAGCCAAGGGTCAAGTCTTCCTGCACGATCCCATGAAAATGTTTGGCATTTGAAGAATGCAACAAATTCGGGGTTAAATATGATTACGTGAAAGTCTCTTTAAAATTCAAAAAGTGCATTTCTTTCACATGCAAAAGCATTTCCTCTCAGTACATCAGATAATATCACTGCATTGAGCGACATTTATTTGAAGTGGAAGTTTTGAACTATGAACTGAAAAACAGTCATGGTCATCCTCCATCCCCTAACGGCATTAATGAACCAAGAGGCAAATGTTTTGTTTTGTGCAGCCTTTGTTGCAGTGCTTAATTTGTGCTTGTTGTTTCGGGTGCTGAGCACCGGCACTTATTTTTCAGGGCTGGAGCTTATTCTTCTGCCTCAAGCATTTACTGCGAGCAAAAGACACATATGGGAAAGACGGAGGAAGACAAAAACGAAAAAGCGTCATGATGGGTGAAATCAGAAAGCTGCAAGAGTGAGCTGAAGGGGCAGTGAGTGGCTGTAAATGAATTAAAGGCGCCCAAGATGGCTTCAGGATTACTCTGCCTCAGTATTCCGTGCTCACACATTTAAATGCAGCAGCCATGGGTTTTTAAGAGGAGAGCTCTGGGCACTGGCACATTTTTATTTACAAATTAAGCACTGCTTTGTTGTTAACACATATAGCAATTTTATAGTACAGGGCTGTTATAGTTCATTAAATTAAACACAAGTGATTTTTTATTTAGTGAACACATTGAACTCATGCATGTCAAGGTGCTGTCATGTGATAATGAATTAAAAGGAGACACGATGAAATGCATTGCAGAGTTCAGCATCACCTACTTTGTTCAAGAGGGAAAGTTTGGATTGAGCCCAGGTTTTTTATTTTCACTAAACCAATTACCATTAAATTGGTAACTCTTTCTTTCTATGAAGCAGCTGCAGTGCTTTATAGGGTAAGATGTGGTGAGACCTACATTATGAAGTCCTGCATTTTGGCAAAGACCATGTCTCACCCCTTGAGAGCACATAGCAGCCATGTTTCAGTTTGCATATGTGTAACGTTCCCTTAAATACAAACAAATATTTTCAAAAAGTACCCCCTTTTTCTGTATGTTAATGATCTAGTCTAGAAGGGATCCCAAAAACTCTCCAAAAGTACTGAAGTGCTGATCCCAGGTATAAAATAGAGGTTACTTGGATGCCTTTAGTGCAGTATTTATGGTACAATTGTGAATGAGAACTTAGTGTATATTTAATTTAATTATTTCTACCAATGTTTTACATGTCTTGCACCATGTAAACTTGTTAACTCAAAAATTGAGGGGAAGGCAGGTATTTAAGAAAGTGATCACATTAAGGGGAATAAAAAATGAACCCTTTTTGGGGGGTGGTGGAGGTTTGAAATGTGGGTGAACCCCCAAAGGTCTATGGAAGTATTTTGTTTGTGAGGTGGGTGAACAGGAGTAAAAAGAGGACGGCACCTGCCAAATGTGGGTGAGGTGATTTATGGTCTTGGCATGAAAACACTTGTCTAGCTGGCACTGGTACAGTAATATTCATGTGGAAATCCTACCTGCCTAGTTTTCAAGGCAAAAAAGACAGTGTACCAGGACATGACAAGACTTCCTTTTGCTGTATGCTGAAACACTTCTGAGTGTATTTTTTTCAGATGTGACCACTTGAAATGCCGAGATGAGGTTCATGCCAGATCGTGAGGTTCTCCAAGAACAATGTGTGAGTTATTTGCTTGGCCTTTAGTAGCTTGCAATGGTTTTTGGTGATCAGTAGTAGCTGTCACTACAGAAGAGGCTGTAGACTCATGACTTGGACTCTATTGACAGTTTGGTAGGTATATGTATACCCTAGTGTGCAGTACTTACTTGATGTGCTCAATATCTTGCTCTGGAGAATTAGTGATTACATGGGAACTCTGTTTTTCTGCACTGAATTCCTCAAGCATAACATCCTATTGTGCGCTTTCCTCTCGTAAATTTTAGCAAGTTTGGATTCCCAAAATTTGCCAGTGGATAATTAAGAGGAGTGAGATAATGTTTGTACCAAGCAGAATTCCAATCCCAGTGCATTATAAGTGTAAAAGTAATAAAAATAAAAAATGCCACCACCAAAGGGTGGTCTATGTATTTTCACAGAAAACCTAAATTAAACTAATGCGCCTGAAAAATAATTTAAAAAAATACCGGAAATGAGAGCAGAGATTCTCCTACTAGCTCTGGTAGTGACATAGACAACGTTTTCATTGGATGTGCAAAGGTGCACAAACGAAAATGTCATTGCTCAAACTGTTAGCCAATGGCCGAAGTGG
This sequence comes from Pleurodeles waltl, assembly GCF_031143425.1. NCBI lineage: Eukaryota > Metazoa > Chordata > Amphibia > Caudata > Salamandridae > Pleurodeles > Pleurodeles waltl. The sequence continues at coordinate 652,784,787 of NC_090446.1, read as the reverse complement.
GCTGACCCATTGTCCCATGCTGTAGGCTGTCATGGGCGGAACCAAATATGAATAACAGTTGAATAGGACAGTGGATGAAGAGGGCACACCCAAAGTCCCTTTAAGTATACAGATATGTATTTATTTGAATTACAACTGTTTCCTTTTTAAACATCAGTCTGGTGAGATAGCTAAACCCAGCTCTAGAGCCGACCTAAACATGGCAGTTTACCAGACTGCCTAGAATGTCTTTGTTAAGCAAGTTAGCTTTCCCCACTTAGTTACAAAGTAACCCACCCCCCTTCTGCCTCGAAAGCTTTCCATTTTACGTATGTGGCATCACAAGTACTAGAATGCAGTGGAAATTGGATTTAGGATTAACATGTCAAAAAGTGAGGATAGGGGCTGGGGCGTAGCTTCAAGGGTGCTGGTTGGGTTGTTACAGCTAATAAATGTACTTTCTGATAAATAGTTGGATACAGGTGATTTCAGTCCAGTATAGTGAGGTGTCTATCCGATTTTTCAGCAACTTTTACATACACTCAGACAATAACACACACACACACTTTCCGTCTCTATTTTGAAAGTCCTCGAATATGTTGGTTATTTTACAAACGATTGTGTTTTTTTCTCACATAGTACTTTTACCAATCCCCAATTCGCTTCTTTTCCGCTGTGCTTTAGGCCTCTCTCATGCATCCTGCTTGTCCTACAATGTATTTCAACATTATATGCCAGCGTGATTGTTGGGAAAATCTGAAGCTCTCACACCCCAATCTTACTGACCAAAGTACGCCCCTGATAGGGGGCTGGGAATTCTTGCCTTGTGAAATTAGACAAACAGTCACATGCGAAGGGCACGCGCAAAAAACAGGATGCAGCGCCTCGTGACCATTCAGCTTAAGTCGAGGCCTCTCCTGGAGTTCGCTTGACGGTGCGGACAAAGGGGCATGTGTACACGTCAGCGGCCCGACAGTGGCGCAGGCCGGTACAAACAGTTGAAAATAATGATATCGACAGTGGGCCCTAAAAGTCTGCTCTCTAGGAGACCGAGAGGATTTGAGAGTGGACAGGGGCTGTCAGCGGCTAAGTGGAAACTTAAGAGACGCTCAGGCGGTGTTCCGAAAATCGCGATTGTGACGAGTGATGTGTTAAACACAAGCCCTCAGAACTGCCTCGGAAATCCGTCTGAGTGTGCCTCGTAAGCGGGGTGGTCAAACTGGCCGGCTTTGGAGCCCAGGAGTGTAATCTTTATATCGAGAGTCTGTTAGCGTCTGTCCCGGTGGCGGTTTTCAGAATTTGCTGCGACCAAGGTGGTTGCTAATCAATAGCAAGAAGGCAAAAAGAAAGAATATAGATCAAAACGCCCCCTCATATCGTTCTGGGGAGGTAGCAGAGCAGGCTGAGTTCGTGTGGCCCTAGATCTGAGCTAATGCAGCAGGTTCAAGTACAGGTACAGGCAGGTTGACGCTGCCTTCCATCTTTTGGAGGTCGACAACATTATTCTAATAGGGAACGAGCTTGGCTATAAACATAAACAGAGAATAGTAATATATATATATATGTGTGTATATATATATATATATATATATATATATATATATATATATATATATATATTACTATTTTCTCTCTCTCTGTCTCTCTCTCTCTCTATATATATATATATGTATATATATATATATATATATATACTGGATATAGTACAGATTTCGGGATTGAAAAGATCTTATCATTAGCATGAATATATTAAAAATAAAATGTGTGCACTTCTTCCCTTCTGTGGAGTCTGGGAGACTGATGCTCATCGCGAGGATGGAATGCAACCCCACCCCCACTACGTATTAAGAGGATGCATTAATTCCCTTCAAATGAACAGAGACATGCCTCAGCTCTGGTGTCTGTGTCAGATGATCTCTCTCTCGCTCTCTCTCTCTCGTCCCTCCCCCAGACGCTCATTAATGAAACAGAGACTATGTTCACATAATGTGTCTGAGGCCGTTTAAGGCCTCAGGGTTAAATCGTGTTTTTTCAGCACCAGCAAATTAAAACAGAGGCCTAGAATTTCTACAGATGTGGATTGTCATGTGTCAGCAAAACTCATGTGAGCAAGCCAAAATGCTTTCTCTGTAGGTTGGTGTTTACTGCAGAGATCTTTCTGCAAACTGAAGTTTGTAGGTATGATTCCCAGGGGACCTAGCTTCGCCTTTCATCTTCCAGAGGTTAAAAAAAGAATATGGTTGCAGTGGATGAAAATTTGCTGTATGTAAATTGTTTGAAATGCACTGTGCATCCCATTGTGTGCTTCAAGGCACATACCTGCTTGCCAAACACTCAGGCCTGATCCACAAAGATAAACTTAGACCTGAATTCTAAGGGCCCAATTCACAAAGGTAAACTTAGATTTAGGTCTAAGTTTACCTTTGTGAGTTGGGCACTTAGGCCTCAGGTCTAAACTTGGACTTCTGGCCTAAGTTTATGTTATATCGTATGAAGGTTATGTGAAGGTTGTTTTCCTTTAAAGAATGTATTTAGGAATGTAGTGTGTAAGAATCTGGCAGTAAGGTTCCACTGGGAAGTTCCACATTTAGTCAGTTGAGGTGGCTGGCTGGTAGGGCAGGACTGGGTGGAGTCGTCTCATTATCAATAAACCTTTCTGTCGTCAAACAAGGAGTATTAGAGTATTTTAAGTGTCACAACATTGAATTGGCGATGATTCACCAGATCAGCTCAAGAGACGGCTTGAGGTCCAGAAATTCAAGCGTGCGTACTGAATAATGTACAAGTTCAAGCGTGCGTACTGAGTAATGTACGAGCGGTGAGAAGTTTCTTTTCTTCTATAACTGAACGTCGGCATTTCAAGTAAGGATATTTCTACCTAAAAAAAGCAGCTCATAAAGCATTACGCGCGCATGTGTCCAGTGTAGCCTGCAGTTGCGCTAGTTAAAAACACGTCTTGTTTGCAACCGTGATGACCCGCGCTGCTATTCGGGAATGCACAGTGGAAAAGTGTTATTGACTCCTATGGCAACGCACGCTACTGTTCAGAATTTAACATAAAACTCTAATTGTGAGCGCTACCTTCACAACGTTTTCTTTTCAATATTTGGGAGTCTGCTTGTCGGGTGTCCGTGCTCAGTGAACCTTTCATAAACTAAGTGAGAGAAATTAACAGAGTAAAAGGACTACGGCTTGATCTAATGGAAATCGAGAAAAGACTATGGCCCTAATTTTTACAATGGCGGTAAATGCCGCCTACCGCCGTGGCGACGGCCACCAAAAGATTGTCACCGCGGCTAACATCCATCTGCCATAATATGACCACAGCCAGATTTCTGCCACAAAAAGGGTGGAAATCCGGCTGTGGCCATGCTGGCAGATGGTGTTAAGGTAGCGCTGCTACCACCAGCAGCGCCACACCAGTAGACCGCCACCAGCCGTATTATGTCAAATAATACGGCCTGGCGGTGTTCTGCAGGCGAGTTTTGCTGGCAGTAGCAGCGCCCGTCCCCTGACGGAAGACCTCCTGGATGCAGGTAAGTTGGGTTTCCGACAGGGAAGGGGGCTGGGGGGTGTTGTGTGTGTGTGTTGGAGTGTGTGCATGAATGTGTGAGTGTGTGCGTGAATGCTAATGTCTGTAATGTTGTTTGCGTGTGTGTGCATGTGTGAGAATGCGTGTATGAATGGAAATGTGAATGTGTGTCAGTTTGAATGTGTGTTCGGACGTGTGCATGAATCAATGGATGAATGCGTGTATGCTTTTGTTAGTGAGTGTGTGAATGCGTGGTGTGTCCCTGTGAGTATGCGTATATGGGGGGAGGATTGGAGGTGGGGAGAGTGGATGGAGGAGGAGTGGGGGTTGTCTGGGGAGTGTTGGGGTGGTGGGTGAGCCTCCTACCAGTGACAGGGAAGGAATTCCCTGTCACTGGTAAGGCCTACCGCCATGGTTTTCGTGGCGTTCGTAACCATGGCGGTAGGCAGGTTCATAATGCCGCTGGCGGTACAGTAGCAGCAGCCTGGTTGGAGAATGTTATCTCCGGCCCAGCGGCTGCTACCGCCATGGCAGTTGGTGTGGTATATTGGTGAGTTGGCTTCAACCAGCTTGTCGGTATCGGTGGTCGGTGTAAATGTGGCGGTACTACCGCCACATTTTACCCAACCGCCGGGGTCATACTGTGAATTACTACAAGAATAAATACAACTTATTCTTTCTAATCAATTTGACTTTATTAATAAAATAAATAATTAACAAGAATAACTCAGCTATAATTCCACCACCAGTGTTTTTGCAAGATGTTGGTACTCCAGACATTGAGTGGGAAGAGTGGATCAACATGTTTGAGAATTATCTCGAGGCACTAGATGGTCAAAGCTTCAGACCTACACGTAAAAGAGCAATTTTAATGAGCATGTTGGGTAAAGAAGGGCAAATTGTGTTGAAATACTTACAAGTTATCATTAATGAGGATGGAACGCAAATTGAAGATGTCTATTTGGAAGCTAAACCAAGATTTTAAAAAAGTTTGGCGAAAGACACTAGTGTAGTAATGTACAGATATAAGTTCTACACAGAACTACAAACAATGGAAGAGACTATAGATGATTTTGTATCCAGATAAAGAAAATTATTTACTAAGCGTCAGTTTGGTGGCATGACTGATGAACTGATAGGGGAGCAACTTTTTGTCCAATGCAAAAGCAAAAAAATACAGGAAAGGTTATAGGCAACGAAAAACCCAACACTTAAAGATACCATAGAAATTGCTAAGGTGGTGGAGCAATCAGAATTTTACATGAAAGAAATGGAAAAAACGAAGTCTGTAACAATGTCTCCTGAGACTGCACCTACCACTAGTTGTAATAAGTCAACTTGCAATTACAAGTCCAATGCCAAAGAATGTTTCAAATGTTGCAGTAGTTTTCACAATGTGGATTTCAAAGGTTGTATTTCCTTATGAAAAGAATGCAGGAAATGTGGACACAAAGGACATTTTGCAAGAGTGTGTGGAGCTTTGTTCCAATCGAAGGTAGCAATAATACAGGACGAACAAAATGTTGACAATTGTGAGGGGTATGAAGAAGAAGATAGAACTTTGTGTGTGGAAGAGTCACACACCGCTACCGGAAGATTGGGTAGACCAAATGTAATCAAAGACAAAGTTGAGCAACTCATAGTGGATTCAGGATCCTTGTACACTCTCATACCCAAGAGCATGTTAAAACGTGAATGGCCTGAAGTTAGTTTATTGCCTAAGGACATAAATCCAGGTGGTTATCAATGTGAAACAATTGACATAATTGGGTACATGGTAGTAGAAATAGAATTTCAGGACAGGTCTTTGGAAGGTAAAGTTTATGTGGCAGAATCTGGACCTCCAATCTTAGGTTGGCAAGACCAGTATGACCTTCGGATTGTCATTAACCCTAAAACTTCTAACCAGATTATGGTGGTGGAAGAAATGACTGCTGAAGAGATCATTGAGGGTGCAAAAGATGTATTTTTTGAGAATCTTGGAAAATTGAAAGGTTATGTACTCCATATAATATTAAAGAAAGATGCGGTGCCTGTGCAACATACTTTATAGAAAGTACCAGTAGCAGTTAGAGGGGAAGTGAAAAACTGATTGATGATATGATCTCCAAAGGGATTATTGAGCCAGTGGAAAGTTCTGAATGGATTTCTCCAGTTGTTATTATGAAGAAATTGGACAGCAGTTTGAGATTTTGTGTAGATTTGCTCAGTGTGAATCACAACATAATAACTGATACTTTCCCGTTACCAAACATCAATGAAATGGTGCTGTAACTTAAAGGGGTCGTTTTTCAGTAAACTGGATCTGAAGAGTGCATATCCTCAAATCAAATTACATCAAGAATCAAAGACACTCACAGCTTTCATAACTTCAGAAAGTATATTCCAGTTTAATGGAATGCCTTTCGTGTTATCGTCAGCTGCAAGTGTGTTTCAAAGAATGATGGCTAACGTTTTAAAAAATGTGAACAATGTTATGTTTTTTCAAGACGATATTTTGGTGTTTGGAGAAACTGTTGAAAGCTATAATGTTGCAATGAAACAGGTATTAGACAAACTCATTGTGGCAATGTTATCGCCCAGAAAACAAAAGGGTATGTTTTTTGTTGAAGAAATTGAGTGCTTAGGACATACTCTCTCAACGGAGGGTGTAAAACCTAAGAAAGACTTGTTGAAAGCTATTAAAGATGCTCCTTCACCAAGTAATAAAGATCAATTAAGGTAATTTATGGGCCTTATAGAATATTACTCAAAATTAATCTGAACCTTTGCAGATAAAACAAAAAACAAAAAACTTAAGAAAACTGTTAAAAAACAAAGTAGTTTTGTCTGGGGTGAGGAAAGGATGTTGTGTTTTAATGCTATCAAGGAGGAACTATATAAAACTATAAAGTCCCATTTGAGGTAAAGTTCAAAACTATCATTACAGCAGATGCTAGTGCTGTGGGCCTGGGAGTGGTTTTGTCAAAATGTCATACTGGAGGGGAGAGAACAGTAGCATTTGCGTCAAGGTCTCTCACCCCTAGTGAAAGGAATTACTTGGTTATTGAAAGAGAGGCTTAGGCTGCTGCCTGGGCGTTGGAATATTTTCGAACATACATTTGGAGTATGTCCATCGTATTACATACAGATCACAAGCCCTTAGTTAAGGTAGTGGCACCAGGTGGTGCAGAAAAGGGTTCCGCAAGTTTAGCAAGATTAGCTGCTTGTCTACAAGAAAATAGTATATCCTAGAATGTTTTCTGCGGTGTCGCGATATTCAAGCAGACTGTTTGTCTCGTATGCTAGTAGAGTGGCAAGAAATGGATAGAGCAAACCTGGAAAGGTGGGAGAGCGAGGATGCAGTTGCGAGTTTTGAAGATAATTATGAATGTGTGCGAGGTGCAGTGTCCAGACCCCCGTACTTAAAAGTGCTGGATGAATTTATCGATTGTTGGGAATGAAGTACTAATGAGAGGAGAGAGATTTATTCCCCCTGCAAGTTTGCGCTTGATATCGTTCACATAAATGCACAAAGGACATTTGGGACAAACATTGATGAAAAGAAGGTTGAAAGAGGATTTCTGGTGGCCAGGACTGGATGGTGATGTAGAATAATGGGTTGAGAAATGTAGTGAATGTAAAAACCGTGAGAAAAGATTAAAGGTAGGCAAACAAACTAGTTGTAGTGTCATTGAAGATCCTGGTAAGGTATGGCATAGTGTGTGCTTGGATTTTGTTGGCCCACTAGCGGATTTGGGTGCTGAGTTGAGGTTTGCCTTAGTTTTAGTGGATGTTCATTCAAAATGGCTTGTGGTGAGGTTTCTTAGAGAAATTACCACTAGATCTACGATAAGAGTCCTTGAAGAGATTTTCAAAGAAGAAGGGTATCCTAATAGAATTATAACAGATAATGAGACATAATTAGTATCTGTAGAGATGAGGAATTTTTGGGAGAAAACAGGTATCAAACACTCCCGGACCAGTCTTTACAACCCACAGGCTAATGGTATTGTTGAAAGGGCCAACCATTTGGCAAAGGATGCAATTTAGGTGGTAGTGACAAATGGTAGTAGTATTCAGTCCACACTGTCAGATCTTGTTTGGGCATACCGTACAACTAGGAGTGGTGTTACAGGGAAAGTGCCTTTCGAATTAATAAGAGGAAGGAAAGCAGGAACAAAAAGTTTGCCGGCATGGATGATAAATCTGTTAGATTTTGGCTTGGATATTTATAAGGAGTTTCAGGACAGTGGTAAAACTACTATGGGCAATAGAACAAATAAGTATAGGAAAATTCAGAAAGGGGATTATGTTCAAATTAAGACCAATAAGTGGTCAGGGAATTGGAGAAAATGTTGAGGTCCTTTCAAAGTAAAGGAGGCAGATCGTTTTTTGAGTTGTATTAGAAAATGGTGAAAAATGGAATTTGAGAAAAGTGGCATGGTATGGCGATGCAAATTCTGTAGATGTCAAAGAAGGAAATGGGTGTGGTAGTTATATGTTAATGGGTGACAGAGCATTTTTCATAGAAATGTTGGTAGGGGAAATCCAAATATGCATGAGAAAGAGAGCGTGAGTGAGAGAGAAATGAGTGAGATAGAAGTGAGTGAGAGAGGAGTAGCTATGGAACCAAAAAGAACTCAAAGGAACCACAAGATTATGGAGTATTTGAGAGATTTTGTGATGTAATTGAAATTTGTAGTTATATATGAGTAAGTCCTTTCATCTTATAGCTCTGGTTCGACTCATTGTTATTGATGTTTTAATTATAATGTGTAGTGTTAATTTATTTATTTATTTTTAAGGTTTTATTGTTTTGTTTGGGTTTTTTTGCAAAGGAGGAAGATGTGTTTTATCCTATGAAGGTTATTTAAAGGTTGTTTTCCTTTAAAGAATGTATGTAGGAATGTAGCGTACAAGAAGTTGGCAGCAAGGTTCCACTGGGAAGTTGAAGTGGCTAGCTGGTGGGGGAGGACTGCACAGAGCCGTCTCATTATCAATAAACCTTTCTGCCACCAAACAAGGAGTATTGGAGTATTTTTAGCATCACAACAGTTTACTTTCATGAATCGGGCCCTCGTGTCAGAAAGTCAACCTGTTCTTCATATACTCTTGTTTAATGAACTAATTTTGCCTTCTTTTACTATGTGTGTTTTCTCAAGTGAACGGCCTAGGTGCAGGCATGTATGCATCTCAGGGCCCAAGCACTTAAGGCTCATTGTCTGATGGAGCAAAGGCAGTGGTGGCTACTGCCAATCAAGGGTGGTGGGATGACGGAATGGAATCAGAGGGGAGTGACGGGGGTATAAAACATTTTTTTAAACTTACCTGCCGCTGCTGCTCCCGATCCTGCTGTCATTCGCTTCCTTTCTTCCCAGCAGTCACCACAGGCTCCCAATCCAGACACTGCTCTCATGCTAAAGCTAGCATGAGAACAGCAGCAGGATTGGCCTGAGTGGGCTGGTCTGACCCTTGCTCAGGCACAGAGAGCCAGTGCCATTTCTCCAGCCTGGCTGTGCAACAGAGCCAGGTTGGAGAAAGGTAAGTGATCATGTCTGTTTGGCCGGCCAAACAGACATGTGCACTTTACAGTGCCCACCACTCAATCCTATGGCCTGGCCCCGCCCACCCTACATTCCAAGCTGTCAGACAGACAGCAGCAAATAAAATGATAATAACATTGAGGTGAGCAGGAGGGGGGGGCGGCGACGCTCCTCCATGAAAACGGAGGAGCCGCCCCCAAGCAATGGAGGATCTGGCCTAGTATTCCGGAAGGTGATTTCTCCCTTTGAAGTGGGAGAAATTAATCTTCCACCGCCAAAGCTAGTAGAGCCGAGATTCAGAATCTTCTGAACTAACGAGGGGCATGCACAAATACACATGCAACAAAAATAACTACTTTAAAAATGATAAAACTTTTGGGGTATTAGTGAGATTTGTGAAAGAGAAGACAACATTTCCTATCTCATGGAACAAGGTGAGCCTCTGTCAGGAGCAGCATCCACCTGCTCATTCAAGATGCATGTTGTATGAGCTTTGAATTAATTGGATGGTACATATGCATAAGCATGGTTGCTCAAATAGAAAGTTCAGCCTACCTAGTTCCAGATCAGCCCGCTCTGCAGACTCTACCTCCTCACCAACAACTCTTAAGCCATGGTAATGTTGTGCTGACTCCACCCTGCGCCTACTAGCACCTGTTTTGCACTTCACAGTCTGTCTGATCATAAACATTGGTGCAAGAAACTGGGCTATTTGCAGATGCCCCCCACACTTTTTGCCCCCATTTAGACCACTGATGCTGTCATTTTTTATCTGAAAGTGCAGTGAGGCCTACTAATCAGACCTCAGTGCCAGTGCTCTTTCCCTTAAATTGTACTGTGGTTTTGTAAACCAATTTGGAAAGGACTTTAGCACCCCTGTAAGGCCCTAATAAATGGCACCAGTGCATCCAGCGCAGGGATGGTAAAGGGGTCACCAGGGCTGCCGCTTTGATTGTGCCACCCTGCTTGGCCCTAGTAAAAGCAAAGCCTGAAGAGCTGCCATGTCAGCCTGCACGAGCAGCTTGTCTGCTCAAGTTTGACTATGCCCACACCAAGTGCAGGCAGAGTCCCTCACTGCCCAAAGTACAGGTCAGTAACCCCAAAGGTAGGCTTCATATAGCCCAGGAGGCAGGGTGCACTGTGTTATGAGTGAGGACATATATGCACAAGCATATATGACCATGTGATAGCATTTAAAACGGAATGCTACCGCAAGTGAATGGCAGTTCATACGATAACATGGGCTTGCACCTGGTGAACCCCCAGAAGTCCACCTCCATGATGGCCCGACCGCTTTCCCCTGGGTTTAATGTCAAACACTGTGCTTTTTAACCCTGCCCAGGATTAGCTAGCATGTACCCTTTTGGCATCTTTAGAGGATGCACACCAAGTTGCTAGGTTTCTCTTGTCTTGGTGTGCTCCCCAGAGTCATTTGCTGCCAAGGCAAGAGTCTGCCCTCCTGCTGGTTTCGCTAAAACTTTCCAGAGGATGGAAACAAAGAGATTGGGCAGGCAGAAAGTCACACCTCCGCCCACCCAGGATGGCTAGTGCGTACAGTAATCAAGGCAGTGAGCCTCAAAGGCTTTCACCGCCCTTGATATGTAATCTTTTTTCCCTCACTCGAGAACAAGGCCCTTCCTGCCCTTCCCAGGCTGGCAGGCAGCAAAATTAGTTATTCAGTAGGCATATACCTCCAAGAGGCTAGCCACACCTTTAGGGTGGGCTAGAAGGTCTGTACAGCTGAGGATAGGATTTGCTATGTTGGCAAACCTTGGAATTAGAGGGTAGAAAGGTGACTACTCCCACAGGAAGTCATCACCTAGATGATGGACTAACCACAGGAGCCAGTAGCCCATTGGCCACTGTCACTCTCACCCTTAATGCCCCGTAACCTAAGATTTAAGGGGCTACCCTGGCACCAGAACCTCAGTTCTGACTTTCAATTCGAGAAGAGGCACAGAGAAGATGTTGTCACCGACAACAGGACTTTGGACTCTGCCGCAGCGCAAAGAGGAAACTTAAGTGCCCTGAAGAGATCATGTACTGGAACTGTGTGTTCGACGTGTGCATGTGGCAAAAGCTCATTGTCCTTAGCAAGAGGGACTGCTGTAGATGCCCGAAAATTAAGCAGACTCCCCTGACTTGAGGAACCAACCACTTGAAACCTGCAGAAGTATCGTCGTGCTGTGTCACAAGAAGTGCAACATGTCGTGTCCCTCTCGAGTGAGACCAAAGAAAATCTGTGCCCTGCACCCCAGAAGTTGTAGTGAGGCTCACACCAAGCTTTGAGCTGCTACACCACTCTTGTCGACCCCCAGCCCACGAAATATCTGTGAATTACTTTTGCCACTGCCAAGGCTTGTTGATCACCAGCCTGGTAACTGACCCATCCCCAGACGACACTAACTCAGAACAACTCCCAGCAATAGTGACCAACGTCAGCAATGATCCCACTGCTTCCCGAAGAAGGCTACTTTGACTAAGTGGCAAAGCGTCTTTGGCGTGACCCTTTAATGATTGTCAGTTGCAAAGCCACCTTTGCACCCAGAGCTGCTGGACGTGGGGATGAAGTGCCAGTTCTGGAATCACGGTCCTGGGACCCCAAAAGCCTCTACTGTCTGGGGGTAGAGTGTAACTCCAACTCCAACAGTGGTTTTGCAGAGTACTGCATCTTTGACCGCACTCGCGGTTCCTGGTCTTTTATAAGGACAGCAATGCTATCTCTGCACCCAAACTCCATCGGCAAGGTAAAAAGGTACTGTCTAGAGAAACCTGGTTTAGGGACCCCTCAGACCTTAACTCCAGGTGGGTTCCACGGAACTCACCCCACAAGTGACCAATTGCACACCATGCTTTCCTCCATTGACTTCAATGGTACTTGTGTGACAACTAAAAGTGCATCTATTTTTAAATGCTTTAAAAATCCACAACTCCAGTTGTATGTAAAGTACAAAGTTTGTTGTGGTGTCTAAATTAAGATACAAATCTGCTTTACTTTTCTAAATTGGTGTTAAATTTCTTTCAAGTTGTGTTAATTACTTATCGTCCCTGTTGATGTTGTGAAATGCTTTACACATGTTCCTCTAAGTAACCGGACTGCTCTTTGCCACTGTATTAGGACTGAGCTAAGGCTTACTAGTGTGAACCTGAAGTCCACTTCTGGGTAATGTGTTTGTATTACATGCTAAGACACCCCAGTAATACCACATAATACTGCCACCTTGCTACACGTGGGAAATATGAACATGTTCCACGAATCTTAAGAAGCTGCTAAAGTTTCCTCTTCCAGCTTGGATCCTGTTCAAGACGCAGTGATCAACAAGATTCTTCAGACAGACAAACTGGATTACCTAGCAAGGACTCTCTATTTCAGGTGGCCCCAATGTTGAGGACTAGGGGTTTTCAGCAATTTCAGCTAGGATTTCTATGCTTACAAATATTAAATGATCATGCAGTGGTGCTGGACGTTTCCTCTTTTCTGAAGGGTGTGCTATTTTTGGAATAAGATCTTGAATCCTTATTTTGCCTGGGTATCTTTTTTGATGTATGAGTGGAAAGGATTTCTGGTTTTACTCCCTTTTCGTAGTAGTGTGTAATTTTTAACCTATCAAAAGTTTTATTGTGTTTTAAGAAAATGTGTCTAGTTTTATGTGTATTTATATCCCTGTAGGATTATTTTTATAATCGAATAAAGATAAACTGAAATACATTAGAGAGTTTAAAATACAGGTGACTGTCACAACATCTACAGCACCTCCAGACCACGCTTGAATTTAAAAGACTATAAAAGAATGAATAAGCAGGCCTCCTCACTACAAGGCATAAGCCTGTGTAACGATCTGCCAATGCTTTGCAGACTGTTCTCTTTCCCACTGTTCCTCTTTATTCAGCTTCCCCACCTTCCTGCCGCCCCTGGTCAGAGCCCCTCTCCTGACCTCTTTCAAAATCTGTGAATCTCCTTTGAGGTGCCTATAAGTCCCTGCACACACCCTGAAAATAGGATGTGGTCAGAGTCTCACTATTGCTGTGTAAAGCATGCTACATTTTAGCGGTTTCCAACTGAATAAAAAGTCCTAAAGCCTTGATATATTTACTTGAAATTTGCAAGGTTTTGAGGCATAATTTGCAGTCGATTTTATCTTGATTCTCATGAAATGTTAGTATTGATGATGTGAGTTGCAAATACCTGTAGCCAGGTGCTCTGCTGGATTCAAAGATTCAACACAGTGCAAAAAAATTGCCAGATCACAAAGTAGACGCTGCAAACATTGCTTCTGCGATGAGACCAGGGCTGTGTTCCTTCTCTACATTTATGGCCATTTCCTTTGGCAGCATTTTTCTGAACTGACTTACATGCTGTTCTATACATGTAAAGAGGAGAGCGATGCCTGTGTGCACTATACTTGATCATCGATCAAGCTGTGAAAAACATCACAACCTGGATCTCCAACATCACTGACAGAGTCACCTCCAGCAAACCCCCAAACACAACAGACACTCCAGAAAAGTCAGCTGGTGGACCCCGGAACTGAGATCCTCCGAGTGCAACTGCAAACAACTAGACAGGAGATGGGACACCACCACAGAACCAGTGCTTAATTTGTGCTTGTTGTTTCCAGTGCTGTGCACCGGCACTTGTTTTTGAGGGCCAGCGCTTAGTCTTCTGCCTCAGGCATTTACTGCAAGCAAAAGACACATATCGATGGGAAAGACTGAGGAAGACAAAAACGAAAAAGCGTCACTATGGGAGAAAGCGGAAAGCTGCAAGAGTGAGCTGAAGGGGCAGGGAGTGGCTTCAAATGGATTGAAGAGGCCCGAAATGGCTTCAGGATTACGCTGCCTCAATATTCCGTGCTTGAACATTTAAATACAGCAGCCATGTGCTTCAGAGGAGGGCTTTGGGTACCGGCACGTTGCTATTTACAAATTAAGCACTGCACAGAACTGACCGACTGAACCACTTTGAAGATTTCTCTCAGCCAGTACCACAGGCTTCTGAACAACGCCAGTAGGAACGCCTTAGCAAACGAAGCCAGCTCCAACCACAGCAAAGAACTTTTTTGCATTGTCATGCAGTTCTCCAAGCCCTCAGCGACTGGAAACATCATCACCCGCTCCCAGGAACTGCAACACCCTAGCTGACCTCTTCTATGACAAAATATCCACCATCTACAAAACCTTCGACCCCAACACACTGCCGCCCCTAACACCCTCAGCCTCCTAGTCCCAACAGACACCATGTTGACAACAGAATCACCATCTGGAACCAGCTCACCATGCAGAAAACCTCAGAAATCATGCATTCAATCCTGTCAGAATCTCCTACAGATCCCTGCCCACACCACATGTTCAACCTTGGCACAGCACCATCAGCAGCAAGCTCACAGACATCTTTAGAATATCCATCACCTCAGCCACCCTCCTGGATGACTGGAAACATGCTGATATAATACCTCTCCTCAAGAAACCTTCTGCAGACACCAACAAGCTCAAAACTTCCAAACAAAAACCCTTCTCTCCTTTCCTGCCAAAGTCCTCGAAAAGGCCATCAACTCACAGAATGTGTTGAGAACAACGACCTTCAGGATGTATCTCAATCCGGATTCCGCCCCAACCACAGCATCGGCTGCTTTCGACACTGTCTCCCACCACACCTTGATCAAGTCAAATCAATTAGATCAGCAGCCAAGACGATGCCCTCAACTGTGTTGAATCCTTCCTCCCCAGAAGAACTCAGAGACTCCACCTCCTTTCCTTCACCTTGGAGCCAAAGAACATCACCTGCGGCATTCCTAAAGGATCATCCCTCAGCCCCACCCTTTTCAGCCCCTACATGACTCCTGCTGGCCACCATCATCAGAAAGCACGGACTGAACATCATCTCCTACGCGGATGACACCCAGCTCATTCTCTTGCTCTCCGAAGATCATTCCAAAACAAAGGCTCACTTCCACCTCTGCATGACCAGCGTTGCCAACTAGATCCAAGACAACTGCAACAAACTCAACACAAACAAGACAAAAGTCCTGATATTCGGGAACACCACCTCGCCATGGGACGACTCCTGGTGGCCCGCACTCCCGCAGACCAAACTTGGAACCATGGCATCATCCTGGACAGCAAACTCACCATGAAGAGTCAGATCAACACAGTCTCCACAGACTACTTCCTTACTCTACACATGCTTGATAAGATCTTCAAATGGGTCCCAGTTTCCACAAGATGAATCATAGATGAATCCTCACTCAAGCCTTCATCACCAGCTGCCTGGACTGTGGAAACTCTCTTTACGCCACAATAACATGACACCTCCTGAAGAGACTACAGACCATCCAGAACTCAGCAGTCAGACTCATCCTCGACTTTCCCAGATGGACCCATATCACCCCTCACTTCAAGAAACTCCACTGACTCCCCATACACAAGAGATGCCTATTCAAGATTCTGATGCTTGCCTCCAAGGCGCTTCATAAGCAAGGACCAGCATACATCAACCACCGCCTGAACTCCCACAGACCTTCCAGACTCCCTCACTCTGCCACTCTCTCCCTCGCTCGCATCACCCACATCTGCCACAAAAACAGTGGAGGTCGTTCCTTCTCACAACTTGCCGTGAAATCTTGGAACAGCCTCCCCATCCACTGAGGACCTCTCCCACTTTCTAGAAATTCAGAAGGGGACCAAAGACCTGGCTGTTTGACTCAGGTCCCCGAGCATCATGGACCTAAAGCCTGGATACCCTCATGGGTGATTAGCATGCCTTAGAAATCCTGCTTGATTGATTAATACAGTATCGAGTAGGGATGCAATGGATCATTACTCCGTCTACAATAGCCGGCTCCCCTCTTCTTCCATTCCTAGTTGGAACCTTTGAATTCTTGCCTTCTTTGCTCCTTCTTCAATACCACTACATGCTCCACTTGCTGAAGGTAGTCAGTGGCAGTTTGGGTGTTTTCCCCATTGTACTCCATTCTTCCTTGCTTCACTCAGAAGAGGATGATGCTGGCAGTCTATGATGTGTTGCTGCCCGCCAGCATACTGTGCTCTCTGTAATCTTTCCTTTCCAAGGACAGGGATAGGGTTGTGACCATGTGTGGTGTGATTTGGTGTGCTGCTTGCTGTGTTCATCTTTCCCCACTGAGTGGGAAGGTGACAGTCTTACTTTCCTTTCTAAAATGTCTTTCCCCCCCTGCACGCAAGTAAAGTCTGGATTAGTCTGCTGGTCTGTGCACGTTGTCCTCTTCTTCCACCCAAAATGAGCTTCTGACTCTGTGACACAGAGCTTATTGTCCTTGTCTCTTCACTAGAGCGGGCAATGAAGTTTGTGGTGCTGTGCTCCCTTGTTCTCATGGATCTGAGATTCTCTTTCTTGAGGGTCAAAGAGGTCTGTCAACATTGTGTTTGGATGTATTTTGTTTCAATTAAGTCATATTGGATAGTGGCCGGAAAGTTTGTAGCAGACTAATGGATTTAAATTGGATATTGCCGGCTGGATCCCAATACTATCCTGTGTGGAGGATTTTGTGCATGGATGTGTGTGCTGAAGGTATTTCTATTTGTTTTGTTCTTCTGGTGTGCATTGCTCAGCTTCAGGTACTTTTTAACTTTTCAGTGTGCATGTGGGTGTGGTTGTCTTAGGTTAACTTCAAGACGACTAATATGCGCAGGGCCAGCTTTAGCACCAGTTGCGCCTGGTGCTGCAGTCTTTTTTAGAATGCACCCCTTGACCTCTTCCTCCCCAAATTCCCTTACTACCACTCTCCAACAGCACCCCTCACCTCTCTATCTGACACACATTTCCTTTTAAAAAAAAAAAAAGCTCTACTCATAGTTCCTTTCACACAGTTTTGTGATCTGCATGGTACATGTCTTTGCTGAAGCCACATTGTGCACCCGATGTTGCCAGGAGTTGTGTCTCATGTGCACTTTTGTTGAATGTGTAAGTACAACTTGATCTGACTGTGCTGCAGAGGCTTGGAGCCATATCACAGATATTGAGGTGCCAGGGTTTTTGTTCAAGGAGTCAATGTTGGTGTAATGTGAATGATTTGCACATGAAGATGTGCAGGATACTATACTGTCCTGTGGGGGAGAAGCATGTGCAGAGGCAATGCTAACTCTATCTTCACAGATACACATTTGACATCAGTCATTTGGTTATGCCCAATGCATTATTGGACACTGAAATAGTGAATACTTTGACATGTCTTACCGTTCTTTTCATCATGGTGTAACCAAGGTAGGGAAAACCGACATGCAGGACCTCTGGAAGAGCCACCCGCTATAACTCCTCATCGTTTCCACATCCTGAGTGGCACGGTAAGCATAGAGGCAAGTATACGATCAAACGAGCAGCACAAAAGGCTGCCGGTACAGAGTGCAGACAGTTTGGTACTGGGACTCACCCAGGGGCCAAACAGCGCCAAAGAAAAATTGGTGTCTTACTCCACTTCGAAGAGAGGGGTGGCTGGAGTTTGCACACAGACCAATAAATTTAGCTTTATATATGCTCCAAGCCACAGAGCCACAGTTACAAAATAATGCGTAGGGTATAGTAGGATGTGTGGCCACATTAGGGATCATCAATTAAGAGTTAGTTAGTTGGAAAGTGGGGACATACTACAGTGAACTAGGTCGAGGCAGTATAGGGAATAAAATAGTGTACGAAATAGTGGTGGCAGAGAGGAGAAGGGCAGATGTGGATGAAGGGGTCAAAGCTTAAGACTCAGGGGCTTATTTACAAGCCCATTGTGCCTCCGGTGCATCATTTTTTATGACGCTTCGGCGGTGCAGAGTGATAGACGCATATCTACGAGGCCATGCAAAGCCATTTTGCATGGCTTTTCATGGCCTCATAGATATGGTGTAAGGCAAAGCAGTGCAAGTCACTGTATAGCCATACATTGCGTTGGGGGGCGTTTTCATGGGTGTTGTGTGCGTTCCCACGCTACACAAAAGGGTTTTGACTCATTGAGAGATTTACAAGGATCTGTAAACCTGGGACTGTATAAAAACTGTACGCCTCCCCAGGGGAAACGTAATATAAACAAATATCTTTATATCTCCTTATTCTTTTCTCTTTCAATGTGTGCTACATTATGCAGCACACATAGAAAGAGGAAACAGCCTCCATTTATTGTTTTTATGCAGGAAAGTGTCCCCTCCTGCCCAAAACCAATCCTGCCAACAACACATACACCCATGACTGTGGTGCAAGAGTGCCTGCATTGGCTCTAGGCACCAAATTGTGCTCCAACGCTGGCTGAAAAGGACAGCAATGCACTGTATCTCATAAATAAAGTACATTGCTGCCCTTTCGAATTAGCGTAGGGCAGCACAGCAAAAAGATTTGCGGCACTGCCCTACGCCAATTCATTGTAAATATGCTCCTCAATTTATTTAGAGCAGTTGCATACATTTATATAAGAACTATATTTCTTAACAAATATGGCGTTTAGGACTATTACTTAATGATGCTATTTTTGTAACAAGAAATGAACAATATTAATCGGTGATACTACTTGCTGCATCTCATCCATAAGAATTTTAGTATATGCATAGTTAATCTTTCTAAGTGGATGTTTCTAAGTGGATGCAGTTTGGAAGTAGTGACCATACACTTGTGTAAAGCTTTCTTCATTTAATATGGCAATATTTGTAGCAGATCAAAAAATCAGTCTAAGCTGAGCAACAATGAATGCGAGTAGACAAATTAATCTATATATCTATGTATGTGTGTATGTATGTATTTTCTTAAATTTAGAGAATCGTCCCAATCCTTTTTTCATCCTTTTCCATTGCGCTAAACATTGCTCTGCATGACAGTTCCACTAGAGGGACACACAAGTCTAGCAAAGGTTAATAAAGGTCCGTGAGGTCATTGCAATGCTGCATAAAAGTAAACCTTATGTGCTGGTCAAACCTGCAAATCATCCTGATGTCGCTGGCCCGCCCTTTCACCTTTATGAAGCCACTAGGATGAGTATAGTGGATTTAGGTTATAGTCACAACCCAACTAATAGGGATTTTATTCCATAGTGAGGTTTTAATACAACACAAAGATAACCCGTATCATATGGAGTACAAGTACTTCGTTCTGCACCTTGCAACGATACTGAAAACCACCAAAGACTTCCGTGTTTTTGATGAGTAATGGGCAGAGTTTTATTACAAGGCCACATCAATGTCATTCGTTTCACATAGTGGTTGTACTTTAACGTTTATTTTCAGAGTGAAATCTTAACATGTGGTCTCTGATTTGAAACCCTGGCAGAAAGCAAGAAAAAATAACAGCTGGTAAAAAATATTTTTGTTATCAGTTAGTGGCTTGATCTGTTAAATAAGATTTACATGAAGCAAATATAAAAATGGCGGCGTCCACTCCGCCGAAGTGCGTAAAGGCATTTGTTACGATTCTCATGCGTGCTTTTATCATTCTTTATCGAATCTTCTATAATTTATTATCGCCCTGGCGTAGGCATTGGGACACCAGAACTCCTCTATAAAAGTTGTTACCGGCCACTTCTGATGTGACAGGTAACCCGACACGGGGGGTCGTAGATCTGTTTCAGACTTCCGTGCGTCGCATCATTATTACTCTGCGTGGTTTACCGCCACCCTTTTCTCTTCACTAGGCCTTCCGGCGCAGAGCGGACACGGCATTGAGAGGAAGTCATCTGGAATAATCCGGCTAGCAGCCGCAAGCAGGATGTGCTGAGTAAGGCCTCGCGCCCATCCCACAGCAGCCTGATCGGCTTTCAGCGATGCCGCTGATCAATGCAGGACCCTATCAATAATGCAACAGCTCTTCCGCAGAGGACAATGCCAGGGGGCTAGAGACAGTGCAACCAAAGATCCCTGGCCTATCGGGTATCGACTGGCTCCCATCCCCAGCCAGCAGGGCACCGTTACAAATGGCCCGTGCCTCGTTATCAACATCTTCATCAAACGTCCGCCTCGTCTCCAAAACCGCTTTCTAGTTCTCGCCAAATAAGGTGAATTCGCTGGTCCCTAAACACAGAAAACAAAACGTATCTGTCTTTAGGGATGGGTGCTGTCAAAGTCTAGTCTCGTAAAAGAGCGGTAAATATCAGAACTTTCCACTTATATAAATATATAAAACAACAAATTTGTTTGGACCAATTTTGTTTGTGTGGTACAGAATGGAGAAAACGAGAGTTTGGTCCAAACTAACATCTGCACCGGTGCAAAACATGGAGCAAAGTGGTTTCACACCATGTTTTGCTGTGCTTACACAGTGAATAATGAAGAACATGCAAGATGGAAATAGGTTTGGGGCAGAATACGTTTCTTCCATTTTATTACATGAGTAGAAAATACAGTGCAAATCAGATTGCTCCATAAAATGTGCACGGACTAGGATTTATTTGTCAATATCTTAGTCATTTGCGTAAAATTGTTTGTAATTAGTAAATGTGTTTTATATGCTTAATATTGTTTTTACTCAGCCAAACCCAGATGCAAATACGTTTCTGTCAAACAAAGTGAAGCAACATTTGTTTGCACTACCCCTTTCACAGAAGATGCAAAACGGTGCATACTTGAATAGGCCTGTTTTTGTACTGGAGCAAGACTTCTGTTTTACGACCAGTAGTGTTATTCAGATTTAGGGCCATATTTATACTTTTTGACGCAAAACTGCGCTAACGCAGTTTTGTGCCAAAAAAATTAGCGACGGCTAACACCATTCTGAAGCGCCATGCGGCCGCCGTATTTATTGAATGGCGTTAGCCGGCGTTAGCCGACCGGCGCTGCCTGGTGTGCGTGAAAAAAAACCACGTACACCAGGCAGCGCCGGCGTAGGGAAAAATGGCGTTTGGGCATCCTAAAATGGGGCAAGTCAGGCTGAGGCAAAAAAAACGTCTTAACCCGATTTGCGCCATTTTTTTTTGGCGCCCAACCCCCATTAACATGACTCCTGTCTTAGCAAAGACAGGAGTCATGCCCCCTTGCCCAATGGCCATGCCCAGGGGACTTCTGTCCCCTGGGCATGGTCATTGGGCATAGTGGCATGTAGGGGGGCACAAATCAGGCCCCCCTATGCCACAAAAAAAATATAAAAAAAATACTTACCACAACTTACCTTTTCTTCCCTGGGGTGGGTCCCTCCATCCTTGGGTGTCCTCCTGGGGTGGGCAAGGGTGGCAGGGGGTGTCCCTGGGGGCTTGGGAGGGCACCTCTGGGCTCATTCTGAGCCCACAGGTCCCTTAACGCCTGCCCTGACCCAGGCGCTAAAATCCGGCGCAAATGCGGGTTTTTTAGTCCCGCCCACTCCCGGGCGTCATTTTTGCCCGGGAGTATAAATCCGACGCAATAGCATCGGAGTCATTTTTTAAGACGGGAACGCCTACCTTGCATATCATTAACGCAAGGAAGGTGTTCACGCAAAAAAATGACGCTAACTCCATGAACTTTGGCGCTAGACGCGTCTAACGCCAAAGTATAAATATGGAGTTAGTTTTGCGTCGAATTTGCGTCGAAAAAAACGATGCAAATTCGGCGCAAACGGAGTATAAATATGCCCCTCAATATCTATCATTTGATCGACCTTGGAAAGATGAATGATCCAGTGAGACCCAGAGATTTGAACTGTAGAGTGTAAGGGCTCTTTTATATACATTATTTTCAAAACACGTTGTTCAGAGTTCTAACCAGTATATAACATTCAGAACCAATACCTCTTGGAAAGTTTTCAAAAAGGAACTCAGATGTCTACGTTGGCGTCCCTGTCACCTTTAACCTTCTTAACGACTCTGATGACATGTCTGAATATGCCCTTAACCTTCCACTTGACCGTGTACATACTGCAGATGGAGACAGATGGAGAATTGCAGATCTGTTTTCAAGGCTGACACCTCACTCCAAAGGGAATCCAGTTGTTGCTTTCTCAATACCCTTGTTCGCCCGTGACACATTTTCACCAATCTTGTGGAAAGAACACTCAGGCTGGAGCACGCCAAATATCGTGCTGATGTGTTACATGGTTCAAAAGTTATAACAGAGGCTCCAAACTTGCACCTAGAAATAGAACATTTAGCTTTCCTATAACAAAGTTCCAGCATACAGAAGTACGAAACTGCTGATCGAAAGTCTATTAAATAAAATGTAAATAATAATGGCGTGACCACCTTTCCACCGTTCCTTTCCCGCTTTGGTGAAGTTTCCTCCATCCGTTTAGGAAACAGAGGGTATAAGGTGAGAGTATACTGTGCATGTGTCAGTGCTCTTTTTTTGGTAACTGGTTGGGATATTCAGATAAAAATTGTAAGAGTTGAGAAGCCCATGAACCACACTGAAAAACACAGACAAGAGAGACCAACGCAGAAGCCGGTTGGGAGAGAGGAGCACTGAAGAGAGCGAGAGCAGCAACGGGGTGAGAGAGAAGCACATGTATGAGAAAGAGAGCAAAACGAGAAGGTGGGAGAGAGCGGCACACAAGAGATACAGTTGGACAGCATATGCACTTGCAGAGTGCTTAAGTAAAAATAAACAAGTTGGAGCAAGAGGGGGTTGACAGTAGTAAAACGCACAGATGAGAGAGATCAACATAGTGCAAGAGGGGGTGAACAGACTAGCACACTGGGGAGACAGTTCTAAACAATTTCACTCTCTTGGAGTGCTTAAGCAAAAAGAAAAAAGTAGATCCTCAAAAGTTAGCAGTGGCAAGACACACGTAAACAGCCAATCATCTAAGGGAGGGGCAAACTCAAAATGGACAAGGAAAGCCATCAAATAGGAAGCAAGCTAATGAGAGCGGGCTTTAACCCCATTGTAAGTTCTTGATAAGGTTAAAATAGGTATTTTGCAACCAAACAGCTGGTGCTGGTTGCTACGCCCGACCTATAAAGCGAAAGGACCTACAGCCAATCCTGCATCATGCATAAGAGGGCAGGCCTTAGCCTGGACTGTGGGTGTTCCCAAAATAGGTCAAAACAATTAAAAAAATACCTTACCATGCCTTGTATCTGTTGTGGAGGAAACTCTGAGACACGCTGCAGCACATGTCCAAGAGTTGGGGTTTCTGTCACACAGGGTCAACAGGTACTCCACAGGTAGCAACAGTGCAAACACTCCTTCCTCACACAATATGCACAGCTCGAACATTACCAGGTACACTTCTCTCCCTCACAGCACAGCTACAGATGTGTTAGCAGCTCTTGGGGACTCCTCTTTCCTATTAGAATAGGTACTGCAGAGAAGCAACAGTGCAAACTTTTCTCTATCACACAACATTTATACCCAGGTCCACTAATAAATATGCGATTGAGCATCTGCAGCATAATCATAGATTTTCCGCATTTGCCACATAACCCATCAGCTACCAAATAATCTGAAGACTTTAACAAAATACATTTTATTTCTAGCTCAAACAGTTCAAAAGTTACTAGAAATGTAGCAACAAGTTTCTGTGCAGCGGAAGGGCCTTTGCAAAACTGGACTGGTCACCTTTCTGTTGCTTATTGCTATTTTTGATACTAATACTGGCACTAATGAGGTGCAGCAAATGCTAAAAAAAATGTTACCAAGTTTAGAAATTATGAAATACTAAAGCTATAGTATTATAAATATGCCACATTGTGCTGCATAATTTGCCTTTTCTTGCCAAATAATTTACTCAACTCCGCTGCATAATTTGACCCTCTCCTTCTGCATTGTTCCAGTGGTCCTGGGTATAGCTTGGGCAGTGAAAGCTCCCACTCCTCCCAAGACAATTTAGAGATAGGGCAGCAGCAGTGCAAACATACCTTCTCTCAGAGGAGGTGCAGCATAGGAGCAGCAAAACAAGCTTTCCTAATAAAACAGCCACATGCTAGCTTCCCTTCTCTTCAAAACAGGCAGGGCACAGTAGCAGTAGTGTATGCTTGCACATTGACCCAACATGTTAAGACATCAGTGGCATGGGCGTTAGATACAGATCTCTGCAGCAGGTGCTTAATCGGCTGAGATGAGGGTATTAGTGAGTGAAAATGTGAGTGCTCCACCACTCTTACATAAGGGTAATTCGTTATCAGCTCACTTGCAGCTCACTGAATTTCACCCCTCATGCTTTCACTCGTGATACTGTCAGTGACATTTCTGTTATATCACAAAAGTCCTGCTGTGGACATGCCCGTCCATTGCTGTAGATCTTGTTGTTGCTGTGACTTTCTGTCGATCTTACTCCGGTCACAGGTCGTAAAAAAGAAGTTGAGGACTAACCACGTTGGACAGTATACAAGAAACATCATGGCACACGATGTTACGGCATGTGACATCATGGTGCATGCATCACAAGAGCAGTCACAGGAAGTGACTTCACAGAAAGTGGCATTACAACCCATAAACTCCCAGGAAGTGGCATCACAAAATGTGACATTTGAAAGTGGCATCACAAAATGTGACGTTTGATCTTAATACCTCACACTTGTTTAGCAGGTCTATAAGGAGCACATTTGAGCGAATTACCAGGTTTAACAAATTTGATTTTGCATGAGGTTGTGCCAAAAAAGTGACACAACCCTGACACAAAATCTGGGCCTCAATTTCAACATTTAATTTTTAAAATCTCTGCCACAAATAAATTGATACAAGGAGAAACTTGGCAATAAATCTGTTCTTAATCGTTTGCAAAGACTGCATTTTTTAAAAATCTTATGGGTTTAAGACACCTACTGCAGAGATCTTTGTATGCCTAATAAATCTCAGGGAATAATAATAATGGTAAGTTAACTCAGTGGTTAATGGTTTTGCTGGAGAAAGGTGTGTTGAGTTTAGTCCCAGTTTTGAATCAAAGTAGCATAGTGGGTTAGCGTGTCTCTTGCAAAGCACATCATGACAGATTTTTATTTTATGTAGATATGTAAGAAGACTACTGCTTTTAACAGGGAGATCCTATTGTTACTTGCAGTTCACAAATTGTAATCCTTCTAATATAGCATGGTAAGCTATGAAGGACATGTGACCCCTACACCTTGTAACCCTCACTATCCTATGTAACACATCCTGTACATAAATTTGCACTTATATGAATTATTGTCAATGTATAATGTGTACATGTGATATAAAGCGCTCTAACATCCTGCAGTGGGATAAGTAGCACTATAAAACAAATAAAATAGTGACTTTTCAAATTGCTATTTTTGTAAGTACAGGACCAGACCAGCATATCTGACATTTTTACTGCGCATGCATAGCGCTTGTATCCAGGGACTGATCAAACTCAAAATCTTTGAAGTGACTACATGCTGTATGCCTTTGTTTCCCCTCCCATTGGATTTGCAGGTAGATATGAGACTCCAGATAACTCCAGCGAGAACAAAAAGGAGGCCTGATGGTCACTTAACTAAGGCCTTTATTTAGGCTCTAGCTCAAATTTAAAATAAAAAAAGCCACCTGCACGTTGCTGGTCAGAAGGAAAGCAGACAACGTGCAGGCGCTGTTGAATGCATTGCTGTGCTTACACATAAAAACGGGACGAGTTCAGCATATTACAGTGCGGCACAACTACTTGGAAGGGTGGACGGCGTCCACCTCGTGAAAATAGTGTGTGGACACCGTGTACCAGCTTGTACCCCGACTTGTGCTCTGATCTTACTGCTGATTTTTTCAGCCAGTCCTTACTACTGCTGACACTATATACAATCCTTGCTGCTGTTGTATCTTTCCAGTCGGACTGTCCTCGTGGTAAGCTTGCTGTTGCAATGCCCTGCTTTCTTTTTCCTTTCACTGCAGCCATTTTCATCTGGCGCCCTGCATTCACAGAAAACCTTTTGCTCCCTCTTCTGTCACACACCATAACTTTCCGTACACTCAACCTTCCCTCTTTTCGTGCCCCTCTATGTTTATTTTCACCTGGTCCTCACATGCAGTTTCACTTTTTCACACAAACGCCAAGGATGGCTTTGTTTATTTTTTTTTGCGGCCTATCATGAGTTCTAAGGTTTAATAATTGTTTGCTAAACTGCACTGGTGAAAAAAACTCTCTACCAGAAATCGTCGACATAGGTTTAGAAGCCCTGCTAATGTTGTGAGAACAGAACATCTTATGGCAGATGGTAGGCTTAAATCAATTTAGGGACGATTTGAAGGCGAAACCTGTCTATTTAGTGTTATAAAGAAGCACTATATTTTGTTCCTTTTTCAAACTGCTGAATTTTGAGTTGATTCGTCGGTTGTTCACTCATTGAGGTGAAGCTGTAGTCTGCTAGGTCGGTGTTATTTGGAGTAGCACAGCCCAGTGGCTTAGCAAGGGGGCCATGATCCCCATGCAAGCAAGGAAAGTGAGAAGTAGAGTGTCCCTCACAACCCTGAACTCTGGTGAAAGTTCAAAATTCACTATAGATAACGGAGCTCTTTGCCCACCCACTTCTAAATGGGAAACATCACTTACAATGCGGCAAATGCAATGAGACGCATTTACCGCAATGCCGTCACCATGCTTACCGGAACAACGACTCCCTCTTTCTCTGCCTTAACCACCCATGTACTGAACAACGCACATCTGTGGTTAAGGCAGAGAAAAAGGGAGAGTGCATCAGGAGAGGACACTGTCTGGTAAGTGGAGCTGAGAAGTATTTTTTATTGAGAGGTAAAGTTATCTTATTTTTAGGGGGCGAGGGGTCGGGGAAGTTTTTTATTTAAAGGGGCAGGGTTGGGGGGCTCAGGGTAGTTATATTTTTAGGGCGGGTGGTGGGGGTCGGGGTAGTTATGTTTTTATGGCAGGCGGGGGTCTGGGTAGTTATGTTTTTAGGGCGGTGGTGGGGGGTAAGGGGAGCTATTTTTTTTTAGGGCGGGTGGGGGGTCGGGGTAGTTATTTTTTTAGGGTGAGTGGGGGTTGGGGTAGTTATGTTTTTAGGGCAGGTGGTGGGGGGTCAGGGTAGTTATGTTTTTAGGGCAGATGGTGGGGGTCGGGTAGTTAAATTTTTAGGGTGGGTGGGGGGGGCGGATTAGTAGTGTTTTAAGGTGGGTGTTTTTTTTTTAAACCCTAAAATTGGACTTTTAGCCCACTCACCTTTACTTACCATTGGTTGGCTTCTTTGTCACTCTTATTTTCTTCCTTTGCATTGGTGAGCGCATGTCAACTTCACTTTGCCTCTGAGTTTTTTTCTTCACTGGGGAATGAAGAAAGTACTGATTGATCGCTTTATTAGTGTTCTTCCCTCCTGATTGTGCTCAGATTGTGGTACTTGTAAGTGTGTATTGTTTGCTTGAAGGATCTTTTTAAATGCTCCTATGAGCCTCTATCTCATCTTTTTTTTCTGCTTTTTATGCCCCTTCATTTTTGATTGTTCATTTTGGGCCTGCCTCTCCCCTCGCTCATTGTTTGCATTCCATTGTTTTCAAACTTTCACTTACCAGTAAGCCACTTTTCTCCGGTCAGTCTTGTCCTAGCCACATAACAACTCAACAGCACAATTTATTTCATTTTAAGGAAGTTACATGTTGCAGTATTCACTAACGGTGTGTTTGTTTAAGACTTGTTTTAATTTTGGTCACATTCTGTGTATTCCTGCATTCCTTCCTACTTTGGAGTCCCATAGTGAGGTGTTCTGCCAAAGATTACTACTTCTGTCTTGTCAGTTTTGAGCTTCAGACAGCTGGCTTTCTTCCTGTTAGTGACTTTAGTCATGCAGGCGGTGAAGTCGTTTTTTGTACTGAGGGGCTTGTCCGAGACATTCCATATTATACAATAACAAATTATACCATACCATAATACACAGTACCATACTAAACAATAACATGCCATACCATAACATATAATACAATGATAGCCCATACCACACCATATCATACATTCCATACCTTGCCATACTGTTCAGTGGCAGACAATACCATATCATACTACACAATCAAGTAACCCTCACCACCTTTTACCATAGCCCACACCTAAACACTCAAGTCACCCTCACCTCCTTTTACCTCTAACCACCTCTGAACCCCCATATCTCCCTGCCTTCCATTTACCTCTTCCCACTCCTAAGCCATCAAGTAATCCTCACCTCCCATTACCTCTATCCACCACTAAACTCTCAAGTTACCCTCACCTACCTTTTCCCACACCTGAGTCCTCAAGTCACCTCACCTCCTTTTAACTCTACCCCCTGAACCCTCAAGCCACCCTCAATTGCCTTTACATCTACTCACCCCTGAACCCTCAAGTCACCCGCATCCCCCTTTACTTCTCTCCACCCCTGAACCCTCAAGTTACTCTTACCTCCTTTTATCTCTACCCACCCCTGAACACTTGTCACCCTCACCTCTCTTTACCTCTACCAACCAATGAGCCCTCAAGTCACCATCACCTCCCTTTATCTCTACCTACACCTCAACCTTCAAGTCACCCTCACCTCCCTTTACCTCTACTCACCCTTAACTCTCCAGTTACCCTTACTTCCCTTGAACCCTACCCACCCCTGAACACTCAAGTCTCCACTCTACTCCCCCATAAAGCTTCAAGTCACCCTTGCCTCCCTCTACCTCTACCCAGCCCTGAGCCCTCATGCCACCTCTCATCCCTTTACCTCTCCTCACCCCAAACCCTCATATCACATTGACATCCCTTTGCCCACCCTGAACTCTCAAGTCACCCTCACCTCCTTTTAACACTACCCACCGCTAGAACCCTCAAGTTGTGGTAAAGCATGACAGGCCTGCGTAGAGCCTCCATTTTAGATCACTTATTTTAACTGAGCCTTTCTTTCTGATGATTACTTTATACATATTTTTTCACTTATGTAATAATATACTGAGGAAACACTGTACATGCAGCCTATTCCTTGTAAGCGTTGCTGCCGTGCAGTCTGTAAACCCTGTCCAATGCTAGGCATACAGAATACGATGCCCTTGTATCATGATTGCCTATTGGAGACACCTCTGTAATTGCAGACATATCATCGTACCAGTTCTGCGCCTTTGACAGCATGAAATATGACAGTGCTTTCATTATAAGTACTGCATTTGAGCTACATTTGGCAGAGGAGCACTTCTGCTGGGATTAGCCTGAAACGCTGTGCACTGAGACCGAGATGCAGCCCTACCGACTCTAACCTCCATCCTGCAAGGGACGATAGCCTGACCTACACTAGACAGGCTTCCTGGCTTCCCAATACATCCTACCCAGGTATGGGAGTGGTTAGGCTATCCCAACTAATCTGGCACAGGGTACTCCCACTATGCTCTTGATAGTTTAGATAATAACAGATAGGTATGTACCAACACAGTAACATTACCATGTTTGAACTATTTATCTTTCTCACCATTTTTGGACTGCTGGTTACCATGCTTTGTTTCATCTGCAAGTTTCAGCTGGCTATACAGCATGCCCAAATTCAGCACCATTAAACGCTGGTGAGCTCCATACCCTAGACACAGTTCTAGTTAGACTACAGAATTGTTTATCACAGTTTGTTATGCGTACAATAACTACTTCCCTAGCAAGGGCTATTTAAGCTGTGCAACTGCAGATAGCTGTGCCTGCAATTAGTCCAGTCACTGTTAATGCAACTATGGGTAAGGATCCCACCAGAGAGGAAGAGGTTCCGTTCTGGAATGCACGAAAAACAAACCAGCTTGAAGCAGTATTTCCCCATACAGGAGCCAAAGATAAACATAGAATTCTCAGAATCTGTTTACCACTTGGTATGGTTCCCCCACTAAGGATTTTGCCACCTGAGCCACTGTCTTTGCTGCCATTAATGCCATGGGTATAGGAGGCTGCCTCACCTAGATTTGGGGATGAAATTAATTGGCAACATTGCCACAATTTCCTCAACAATATTAAGTAATATTAAAGGGGAAGCAGCAGTACTGACAGTACACCAATGCCTCACACAAGTTCCTTCAGTGGACTAAGAGATCGCAAACTAACAAAAATTATTGCGGACACCTATAGCTTGAGATAATCTGGGAGCTAGGACTAATAAGCCACAGCTTAAAGGCAAATCTGAAACAGATAATACCAAAAAGGCACCAGAGTCTTCTAAAAACATGCTGGGACAAGCAAAAAAACATAAGGACACAGTGTGAATCTCTGCAATCAGAGCCCACTGAAAATCGTTATAATTTTTGTAACCGTGATCAATTTAAATAGCCTGATAGGTATCAGTATACTGATACATGTTCTTCTTGTTCTTTTCAGGACCCACCAGAAAAATGCTCTGAGAGAGGAGGATGAACAGAACGCAGGCATGAAGAGTATGTGAAGCAGAAAACTGACATCATCATAAAAAAGGAAGAGAAACTACCACAACAAGAACCCCAGTTTAAAAAGAAGCAGGTATTTTAGCTAAATATGCCACAAATATTGAGAACACTCATTCAGGACAAGACACGGGGATTGACCCTGTTAGACAGTGCAGCAGAGGTTATGATAGTTCACCTGAATCTTCAAGTTTCTGGTTTTGAGAGTATCTAGTGAATTAGTTTAACTTGAAACACTAGATCAGTGGGTGAGCCCTCCTGACAGACTTTATGATTTGGATATTGTCTGGGACACATTGACAAATACGTAGGGTTACTGGAGTTATGCAGCAGTAGAGGCCCAAATTATGCATCAGGGTTGAGTAAATTATGCCGCAAGAAAAGGCAATTTATGTGGCATAATGCTGCACATTTTCTTATACTTTACTTCATTGTTTCATAATTTGTAAAATTGGTAACACTGTCTGGGCATTGTTTGCACCTTAATATTACAATGGTAACACCCAAATGTAGCAAAAAGCAACAGAAAGTTGACCAGTCCAGTTTTGCAAAGGGCCTTCCACCGTGCAGCAACGTGTGTTGCTGCTTTTTTCGTAACTTTATAAGCATTTGAGCTACAACAATTTTTTAGTTAAACCTGCAGATTATGTGGCAGATGATGGATTATGTAGTAAATGCGGCAAATCTATAATTATGGAAAAATTGCAGTGGCCCCACGATCACATAATTCCAATGGCCCTGCCTATACCTATGACATTCTCTTGGCTAAGGTAGATTGATTGCCTGAGTTTGTAAGAAAAGTCCTACATGGAGAAGATGTAATATTTCTTCCTTCCCTGTTCTTGTCCCTGAAGCAATTAAATAGGAGTTTGCCGAAGATTGGCCTCTTGCAGAAGTCCCAGCATTATACCTCAATCATGTAGGTTGGAATACGGGTTCTCGTTACCATATAATAGCTATATTCTCTTGCCCACAAGTTCAACCAAACTACGCAATGAAACATGAAGCAAAACCTATTGTGGGAAAAATTCTCTCACAACTAGAGTATCATGGCGTAATTGAACACTGCGTTTCTTCTATGAATAATCCTCTTTATCCTATAATTAAACTCAATCATTCCTTTCGCACAGTTTTAGACTACAGATATTTCAGCAGCCACACATGCACCTTTGCAATTGAAATTTCACACAATACAGCCTTAACTAACAATATAGTACATCAAAAATACAAAATAACATTGAATATTTCCAGTAGATTTTTCTGCCAAAATGTTATGGTTGAAAGCAAAGATCTAACCGCATTCAGCTGGCTGGGAAGCCAAAGGAACTTTTATTGACTTCCTCAAAGATATAAGGACAGCCCTGTATTGTTTTCTGGCAGATGGAGCACTGTGAGCTAGATAGGAATTTCCTGATGGTTTAGATGGACTGAGTCCCTGTATCCTGAAGTTCATGTTGACCCAATACACAGTCCTACTTATTTCGTAGGAACTGTATAACAAAGTAAGCCTCACCTTCCCTTACCTCTACCCATTTTCAAGCCCTCAAATTACCCTAGCCTACCTTTACCTCTACCCACCTTTGAACTCTCAAGTCACTCTCACCTTCCGTTACGTTTACCCACTCCGTACCCTCAAGTCACCAACACCTCCATTTACCTCTACCCACCCCTCGGCCCGTTAGTCACCCTGACCTCCCTTTACCTCTACCCACCCCCAAACACTTTTGTCACATTCACATCCCTTTATCCGCCCCAAAGACTCAAGTAACTCTCACCTCTCTTTAAATCTGCCCGCTTCCAGACCCTCAAGGCACCCTCATCTCCCCTTACATCTACCCATTCATGAGCCCTCTAGTCACACTCACCTATCTTTATCTCTACCCACACTTGAACCCTCAAGTCACCCTAACTTCCCTTTACCTCTACCCACTTTTGAATCCTCAAGTAACCCATATTTCACTGTACCTCTACCCACTGTCAAACCCTCAAGTTACCTTCACCTCCCTTTACCTTTATCCAACTGCAAACACTCAAGTTACCCTCACCTCCCTTTACCTCTTCCCATAACAAGCCCTCCTCATCTACCTTTACTTCTAGCCAGTGCTGACCCTTACTCCTACCCTCCCCTGAACCCTCAAGTCCCTCTCAACCCCCTTGACCACTACCCACTCCTAAACCCTTGATTCACTCTCACCACCTTTTACCTCTACCTATGCCTGAAACCTCAAGCCACCCTCACCTCCCTTTAAGGCTACCCAGTGCCAAATCCTTAAGTCACCATCTCCTCCCTTTACCTCTACCCACCCCTGAGCCCTCAATCCTCAAGTCACCCTCGCTTACCCTTACCTCGACCCAGCCCTGAACCCTCAAGCCACTATCACTTTCTCTTACCTCTACCCATCCCTGAATCCTCAAGTCAGCCTCACCTCCTTTGACTGCTACCCACCCGAACCCTCAAGTCACCCTCACTTCCCTTGACCTCTATCAACCCTAAGCCCTCAAGTTACCA
This sequence comes from Pleurodeles waltl, assembly GCF_031143425.1. NCBI lineage: Eukaryota > Metazoa > Chordata > Amphibia > Caudata > Salamandridae > Pleurodeles > Pleurodeles waltl. The sequence goes on along the minus strand of NC_090446.1, from coordinate 652,752,044 downwards.
TCACCTTCCTTTACCTTTAACTCGCCTGAACACTAATAATCCCATACTAAGAAAACAGATCAATGCTCCTCCTGGCTTTGTTTTTTTAACTTTCAGCCATGCTGCACAGCAGATGCGCTGCTGTATAACATGGCTAAATGAAACTGACAAACTAGTAGCTCTCCAATAGGCGAGACCTACTGGCTTTGTCAGTGCTTGTTGTTGCTTGGCACCACTGATCTCCTTGGTCATTCTGCCTAAGGACTGAGCTCCCTTTGTCACTCTCTGTGTAGCACTCCAGCTTTAATTGTACCGTTTACCCCTACTCTACCTACAGAGCTCTGATGCTTGCTCATTGCTAGGATGCACACTTCACTTAGCGTCGTCACTGACAGACATGTTTCAGGACCTGGGTTGCCGTGTGGCAACCTAATGCATTTTGGGTATTGTAGTTGCGGTTTGTATCCGTTTAACAAATTAGACCAACACAACTGAAAGCATTAATTAATAGGAGAAAAGCACAGCAGGGGTAGAAATATGGTATCCTTGATAAAATGGAGTGAGGTGACCACTCTGTTCCTGACAAAGTTTCCCCTACATAATTTCCAACACCGACGAATACATCCTTTAAAAGAAGACTGTGTAAAACAGTTCCTCACGACAGCTCCGTAAGCACGACTCTGTCGCTAAAAGCTTTACGGATGTTTTAACTTGAAATCACATTGCTGTGATCGGTAACTTTATTTAGTTGACTCGCACTACGGAATAGTTACTTCCTTGCAGGTATTTCTGGGGAATTTTAGGTTGCCCATAAATCATTGCGTTGCTGTAAATGAGAAACCTGTTGCAGACGAACTGCAATAGATTAATAGGAAATTTGAACAAGTCATTTCTTTAGCACATACATTTCAGTAAATCTCTGACTAATTCACCTCCAAGCTATGACAGACTTCCAGGGAATTCATGATATGGAACGCTATTCTTTTCGTGGCTAGTAATACGCAAGCAAGATCTCTGGGTTTTCGGCTGTGCACAAATAGAGTTCTAAATGGTAACCAAGCGTGGCCCACAACATGAACATCTACAAGGGGATCAATAGACGGTAAGGTAGTTCAGTGTGTTTTTGAATTTGCTGCAGTGGTCATATTTACAAACGAAGAAATCATATTAACAGATCACATATTCAGATTTCTGGACCATGGTGTGGACAAGGTCATCAGAGGCCTAAATCGCTCCATTCCATACACGGTAGAAACCTAGTTGCATTTCCCAGCCAAAACAGTTGGCAATAGGCTATTCGGCGGATGGCAATGACCTGGAAATCCATCATGAACCCGTTACTTGGGGGTTTGGGAGAAAGATGTGACAACCGGGCAAGGGCAGAGGAAAGATCACTGCTACACAAGGAAACCAGAGGGGTGCACCACCGCCCCAAAGCAGGACTGTGGACATAAGTTGTAGACCAACAGACAATGCTGGCTGTGTGAGGGAGGCAAAGACACATCAGATGTGGCAGACTTAGAGCCTCATTACAACTCTGGTGGTCTTAAGACCGCCAGAAACGTGGTGGCTGTCTGACTGCCACACTCCTGGTGGTCTGACAGCCGTATTACAACCCATGGGGCAGGGAGGAAGCCTGCCAGCCTCATTTCGGACCGCCAGACTCATAATGAGTCCCTTAGAGATAAACTGACCAAAAGAGATGAGTGGCCCTCCCCATTACCATGCTGGTGCTGCATTCTGGTCCAGTGGTGGGGACAGGTGAACCCCCTTCCCTGTGTGGGTGATGCTTTCCGCCACCAGACCCCCCTACCCAGACTGACGGGCGGCTTGGGGGGCCCTGACAGAGGCCCTTGGGATCCCGCTCCCCCCACGTCCCCATGCCCAAGTGCCCCCTCACGCATTATTGCCTACTGATAGTAAAATGTAGTCCCTTTGACACATAGGTTTGGGAGTTCTTCCCCAATTTATAGTTCTTTATACTTTATTGACTACTATATCTCTATGAACAAAGGGGACTCTCGGCCACAGGCTATGCATAGACCCCCTAAAAAAAGAATATTGTGGTTACACCATCATACCCTCAGGCTGAGCATGAGATTCATTGTGCACAGGAAGCCATAACCTAAGGGGAAGTCTGAAACGTTGCATGTGATTACATGTCACTTAAATGATAGCTGTATTAAGATGCCTATGTATGTTTCTGAATATGTTATACGCAAATGGTTGTATACTGAGATATTAAAAATGCCAATAATCACAATTTAGAAAAATCACATGTTGTAGCTCATTAGAGCTATTTCATCCATTAATCAATCCGTGTCAGGAAACAGTGCATTTGAGTAATTGTTCCCCATTTTATTTATTTACAGTTTTGTGAAGAGTAAAAGCTGTTACATCAAAGACTGTATAAAAAGATTACAAAATGGGCCTGTGTCGCTCTACAGCTTGGAGCTGGAATCGCTGTTTCTGGTCTCCGGTTAAGAGGCACGTCTTCCATATCTCAGGATCTCAGAAAAGCCACTGGGCCTTGGTTTAAGTCCGTTAATAGGTCAGCTGCACACATCTTCCCACAGATGAGAAATAATGTATTTTATTTGTCAGTGCTTTATTGCACAAGAAATAAAAAGGAACAATTTTGTTTTCTGTGTCTCAGAGTGCAGAAAACCACCTGGATGGGAATAGAGGGTGTTGTAGTGTGTGCTCGTGTGTTTTGTGGCTTTATATTTTTGTGTATCATTAACAATGTTCAATGGGAATTTTCACGTATGATTTTGTATCTGTAAATTGAATTAACATAATTGCATTTGAAAAGGGTTACCCATGATGAGTAAAAGCATGTGTATTCCTTTATCCTAGGCTACGTTTCTATGTAAAATGTAATTTTGAAAAATATGGAAATAATGTCTGTCATTCGCTTCTGCTTCCTCCTGTGTATATCCTCTGCCACAGGCTTTGCAGCATATAGTCAAGCTCAAGTAATTTCTTATTTTCTACTGTTACTGTTGTCCTGCTAGTGGTGAGCCTGCTATGGTGCGGATGAAATATTGTTACATGTAACCATACTTTCCATGTCCTCACTGGATCTATTCATTCAAAGGAAGTCGTGTTGTGAAATGTTTCACATTTGTTTGAATTAATCTGGATGACGTTAGCATGGAGGGTGTTGAATAATTTTTCAAGAACGTGACAGTGCTTATGTCTTAAGGTAGTGTCATTTATTTTTCTTGTGTTTTGATTTTTTAAAGAAATTATACATTTGATCACCCCATGATGACTTTGCAAAAGTTCTAGTTTTCTGTGCAAGAATTGTGCCTAGAAACCATCTTTTCTGTTGGTAAGCACAGACTTTCCAATCTGCTAGGGATGCTGTTTTTGTAGTTATTTTTCTGCCCATTGGGATTTAAAATATTTTCTATATTGTACATTCTGTGTATAATTCTGCATTAAAGAGCCTTGACGGCATTTGCTCGGTATTGCTTATTTTGAAATTTTGTAATAAAACCTTTTAGCTTTTCATGGACTTAGATCTCAGTCATTGATTGGGCTCATTCAATTTTACCTCTTAATGAACTGTGGTATATTGATTCTGATGCTTTGGAAGGTGCCTTAACGTGGGAACACCTTGCGGTTTAACACTGTTTCTGATCCAGTAAACTGTGGGGGACTGACTGAGGTGAATTTTGAAGTGTCTTGGAGTACCTTGTTGCTCCCACAATGGCTACTTACAGCACACATTCCTAGCAATGGTACTCCACAATGGAGAAAGTCATCATCTCTGTTGTCAACATGATTTTTGTAGAACGTGGCACACTTGCACTACAGGCCATCGAAAAGGGCACAGCTTTCCTAAATCGTAATCTGACTGGAATTCCATGTTTCTAAAATCACCCATACATGCCAATATGGAAGCTGAATGGCTTACGCACATGCCAAAACATACATTTGCAACTCCAATGGGTCTGGGTGTAATATGCTAACACAATTTAAGCACATTAAAGTCAGACAAAGCTACTAAAAGCGTATTGTAATAAAGGCTCCTTTGCATCTGATAATCTTCCATTTTAGTTTCCATTTCAAATAATGAAGACAGCTGCAAATTTATTACAGCCCTTTTTGCAGTTCAATGGAAGCACTCATGTGAAAAAGGGTACATCCAATCAGCCAATAGAATTTGGTGAGAGATGAATACTCTTCTGGGCAGAGCAAAATCGTGGTGGACAAAGTCTCAGGCCAGTGGCTGAAATAGGCTTGTCAAATAAAGCCAGTGGTGAAAGAGGTGGGAAAAAGTCCAATTTATGTATATTGTGAACAGTAGGTCTTTTTGACTATTGAGCTTTCAGCTCAGACCTACAAATTTGTTACAGACAGCACAAGCATAACAACATCCCATCCAAGTGTGTCTCACCCAGTCCCGGTGAGCAAACTACACCTGTCACATGCCACCAGTGGCATGAAAGCTCCCATCTTTCTCTGTGGTATAATGGTGCTCTGTAAAATACCTCATGTCCAGTGCCAAGACACCAGACTGCCCTTGTAGAACAACATGACTTCTGTGTTTGTTAGTGCCTGTTACATAATGAGGCTGTGATGTAATATCATGCAACTAGATGTTCTTCTGCAATAGTCACACCTCATTTCCATAATTTAGATGTCCTTCCAAGTTCTAAAGATTCATGGTAGGCAGTGACATCATAGTCACAGCACAATGCAGCAAATGTGTACCTCTCACAATTTATTTCTCCGGACTGTATATGTCAAACATGGTGCAGCCTGTGTGAAGTTACATGTTAAGGAGAATGCTGGTGTCATATGGAGGGTATTGCCCTTAAGTAACCATTATGACACCAGCCAAAAGCATCACTCGCTATGAAAAGCATCACTAGCTATGAAAAGGTCGCCTTGACAATGGTATGTTAAAACAGCAAAGATTAATCTTCTGATGTGGCCAGCTGGGTTACATCCAAACTGCCAACAACATGTATCCATCCATGAAGCCTCAGAACTAGCGTGCATAGAGCTAGACTCCTTGATTAAACCTTCTTTCTTGTCCTTTCCATCTCCTGCACTCCCTCCTCTTGAAAATCTCTTTCTCAGTCTCTCAACCATCAATACGTGTTGTACCACCTTGTGGTGATTGATAGGGAGGGCTAAGGTCATTGACTCCAGTACAGCATAATGCCAAGGACAGCAGAGGATAAATCTAGCACTGCTTTGATGGAGCATTTTGTATGCTCTACTTCGAGGTAGAAGGTCTTGAAGTCTGTGCAAACGGTTTCACTAGGGAATCAGGTAAGATTCAATCAACATTTAATGTACAGTGTAACTGATATCGAGTACCCAAGTTGGAAATATACTTAAAGGGTTTTATTACAAATTAACAATCAGGTTAATGTAAACAATTCTCAATAATATGGTGTGAGGATACCATATCACCATAGGAAATACAAGACACCCGAAAAAATTACGTTTGATTTGCATAAGACAAACCAAACACTCAGTAACCACAATAAAGAATATCAACAGAAGAATTTAATGTCTGAGAATAAGCGCTGGTCAATTCTTTTACACGTTAGTGCACATTAAATTCATCTAACTTAGTTAGCTCTGGGCAAGTAGGATGTCTCCAAAATTACCTAAACCAATTCAAAAGGGATGTTAACTAAAAGACATAAGGGCAAAAGGTGAAAAGAAAATACACAACAAAAAGGATTTGGAAAAGTGTCATTGGGGCAAAAAAAAGTTACCCAACGAATGCAAAAAGAAGGTAACAAGGGAAGGTGGCAGCATTTTAGAAGCTCAGTCAGCAGTCTTTTTAGAGAATCAAGTGTAAGCCTAAGCCAGATTCAGCAAAGCATGGGGAAAATGAAGAAGGTCTGTACCTCGGAAAGTCCAAGAGAATCTGCTCTATTATCAATAAGTGAAAGCCCTAGTTAAAACTGCACATTTAGTTAGGAATTGCCTCTTTTGATCTCACTACTCCAGGCTTCATCTTCTCCCATCTCAGTGTGGAACTTGCAACAATACTGTGCTTTCACAGGACCGTCCTGGGGAGGTTGCTGTCCTTGGTCTCCTATACATCTTTTGCAACGTGTATGAATAGTGTCAGTCTTCAAATTTTGGTCTTTCCACATACCTTCTCCAAGGTTGTTTTCTCAGACTCTGTGTGAGTAAAACAATAACATATCTATTTGCAAACTAACACCCCATGTGAAAACACCTAAAATGAAGTGACACGTTAACAGAAATGGATAACAGTTTCTCACATTAAGAAATTCAGGCCTAGTCAAGTTAAGCTAATGTTGTACTGTGCATGTTTAAATTCTGCGTTATAAAATGTCAGTTACACATTCTCATTTAAACTATATGTTACAGTTAATATAAGACCAAATAAACTTCCTAACACATGTAAGTGAATAAAATGTAGAACAACATTTCTCAACGTTAATCTACAACATTACTAAACACATTGCATAAACCATTATCGTTTTATGGGTAAACACTTTCCAGTAATGTGAGGATGGTTAAGCTTACATTATGATCCACAGCTTGGTTTGTTCTTTGTTGATTAGATTATATTTGCCATTCAGCTTCAAAAAGTGTCTTTTCCTGGCAAAAGACCAGTGGATCTTAATATATTCAAACGTTTGATCAGGGCCCACTATATTTTGATTCTGCCCAACCCCTTTTTTGCTGGATGTGAAGATACCCATATTCAAGAAGAGCTGTTAGAAAGATGCCACTAATTTCCCACCCTATTGGTCATATACCCCGTACATTAAAAACTTTTGAGTGGCTGATTTTTACAAGACTTGAAACCTGTATAAAGGATGATGTTAGAAATGGGGTCTCTAGTTGGCATTCAGTTTACCCCCTGTCCATGTAGGGGCCCTCACTTTAGTCAGGGTAAGGGAGATACACAGCTCAGATAACCCCTGCCCACCCCTTGGTAGCTTGGCACAACAGTCAGGCTTATCTCAGAAGCAATGTATAGAGTATTTGTACAAGCACACAGAGGAACACAGTAAAGACACCACAAAATGACTCCAAACCAGCTTAGAAAAATTGCCAACATTTATCTAAACCAAACAAGACCAAAATGGCAAATATCCAACATACACAAGAAAGAAATTCATTTTTAAAGTAAAAAGAGTCTTAATCCATAGAATTCAATGGATGCATTATTTTAGCACGAAGTTCATTGTATGCGTCAAAAATAAAGCCGCACGGGTGAGCATGCATCAGAAAAGCAAGTGATGTGTCGATTCCTTACTTGCAAGAGAGGCAGTGCATCAATTTTTTCTCCGCTGGGTAAGCGATGCGTCGGTTTCCGGACAAGCAGCCTCAGGTCCGTGTGGTGATGTTGAAGCTTTTGACACCCAGGGACGATGCGTGGAAAATCCAGAAGCACGGCAATGATGAATCTGTAGTGAGCTGGCGATGCGTCGACTTCACCGGTGCTGCATCGATTTTTCAGCCCTGGTGCAGGTGCTGCATCGATTTTTGTCCGCTCGGCTCTGGTGCGTCAATTTTCACTTTGGGTTTACCAGCTTCTCCTTTCAAGGACCCTGGGATTAAATAAGGTACCACTTAGCAGGGTAGGGGTCTCAGCAAGAGAGCCCAGGTGCTGGCAAATGAGTTTTTGATGGCCCTGAGACTTCAGAACAGGAGGCATGTTCAGTCCATGCCCTTGTAGAAACTTCACAAGCAGGATTTCAGAAAGCAAAGCTAGACCTTTCCCTCCTCTGGCAGAAGCAGCAGCAACAACAGGCCAGCACAACAAAGCAACAGGCAGAGTGGCAGGTCCTCCTCAAGCATCAAGCTCTTCTCCTTGGCAGTGTTTTTTCTTGATTCAGAAGTAATCTGAGGTTGTGGGGTCAGCAATGCAACACTTATACTAATTTCTGCCTCAGAAGTTGGCAAACTTCAAATGAAAGTTTTTGTAGTGCACAGGACCCTGCCTCTTCCTTGCCCTGCCACAGACACACACTAGGGGGTTGGAAACTGTAATGTGAGAGGAAAGGCGCAGCCTTTTCAAGTTCAGGTGTCAGCTTCTCCCTCTCACTCTAGTCCAGGGAGGCTCATTGGTACACCTCAGCTTCCTTTGTGTCACTGTCTAGAGTGAATCCACAAACAGTCCCAATTGTCAATCTGACCCAGATGTGGATTCAGCAGCAGCAAGAAAATGCCCACTTTCTAAAAGTGACATTTTCAAACTTACAATCTAAAAAACAACTTTACTAAAAGACGTATTTTTGAATTGTGAGTTCAGAGACCCCAAACTCCAAATCTCCATCTGCTCCCAATATGAAACTACACTTAAAGATAGTTAAAGGCAATTCCCATGTTAACCTATGAGAAAGATAGGGCTTGCAATAGTGAAAGCCACATTTGGCAGTATTTCACTATCAGGACATATAAAACACACCAGTACGTGTCCTAACTTTTGAATACACTGCACCCTGCCCCTGGGACTAACTTGAGCCTACCTTAATGGTGACATATGTAGTACAAGGGGAAGGTTTGGGCCTGGCAAATGGGTACTCTTGCCAGGACAAACTGGCAGTTTAAAACTGCACATACATACACTGCACTGGCAGGTCTGAGACATGTTTACATGACTACTCCTGTGGGTGGCACAATCAGTGCTGCAGGCCCACTAGTAGCATTTGATTTACAGGACCTGAGCACTTCTAGTGCAGTTTACTAGGGACTTACTAGTAAATCAAATATGGCAATCATGGAAAACCACTTACCAATAACATTTAGACTGAGAGCACGTGTTTAGCCCAGAGTTAAAAAAAACAGTAAAAACAAATTACAGGACACAATCCAAAAACTGGGGGACAGAAGCAAAAAAGTACAGGGAAACCTCGCCAAGAGCTGCCAGGACTAAAAGATGAGGACATCATTTCACCTTATCAAACAGGCTTTAGAATGGTGATCAGAACCATGGTTTAATGTTTTACAAGATCACTGAAAATAATATTTCTTAAAAATGAGATCCTTTATGTGGCTTTTGCTGACCTGAAGTCTACATCTGGCAACATCTCAAGACATTTTCTGTGGGTTTTATTGATAACAGTCAATCTCTGGTTCTGCTGCTAAATGTGGTAGTACAGCCTCATGATTGTAATTAAGATCCGATGGGGCCAGATAAGGAGACCACAAAATATTTTCCTGTAAAACTGGGTACACGTCATGGATGAGATTTGGCTCTGTTCTTATGTACCCTGTATATCAATCATATTGTGCATTTTTTGAGATTGGCATTGAGGGCAACTCGATGTTGGGCTGATGAAAAATTGCAACCTTGTTTTGTGCCAATAACAATTTAATAGATTCTCACATCCCTTTACTGGATAGTCTGTCTAAATGTTGCTGCCAGTCTGAGCTGATAAGTAGTGCACAAAAAGAAACTGAATGGCATTAAACCTGGACAAACCATTTAATACTAAACTACATCTTGGCAACTGCCTTCTTGAAAGGGAGATGGACATTAATTATCTGGGCAATTAGGTGGGCTCTGATGCAAAATAGGGCAAGTAGATTACTTGTGCAGCAGTGTGTTTTGCAACAAAAGTGTCCAGAAAAGCGCTAGCTTTCTTCGGCGAGCTATTGGTCTGTGGCCAAATCTGCAACCGTTTATGGATCCGAGATCTTGTTATTTTTTAATGTGTCCTCATTGGTAAAGCCAGAAGACATTCTCTTGAAAGGTGTCTTGAGAATATTGCAGAACACACCTAATATTCTAGCGACCAAGGCATGAATGTCAATTCACCAAAATGTCAGGGGTAGTGAAAGTGACATCACATGCCTTTTGACCTTCAATTTCACTCACACACATGCTTACACACACACACATTTACACTTAGACAGATACTCTCATTTAAAGACACATTCACCCTCAAACACGCACACAACATATGTTTAAAAGCACTTTTTTACTTACCTCAAATGCCAGGGAAGTCCTTACTCCAGCTAATTGTACTCCATTTTTGTAATTACACTAACAGTGAATAATGTGATATTATTCACTGTTTGTGTAAGAAAAAAGTTGAGAGAAGCTCCAACTGACGTCGTAAGGAGAAGCTGCCACTGTGTACCTAGCACTGATTTTGCCACCTCTGGGGCCAGAGGAGCTAAGACAGTGCCGGGAGTCGCAAAGGGCAAGCCAGGGGTCACCCCTGCGAACCCCGGCGACCCCTAATTGACGTCCATGTACCCAGTTTAGAGACATATAGCAAAACAATACAGTTAAGACCTCCTCTTTATTGGACCCAACCTTGTATTAATGAATAAAGGAGTTCATATTGGTCAACGGAGTCCTTATAGAGTTGTGCTGAAGGGTGATTTATCCATGTTGGTTTAATTATATCGAAAATGCCCTTGCTGCTCTTGGCTCTACCTATATTTTGGTCTTCAAGAGACAATCAACAGTCATTCAGCTATGTTATTAAGTAGGCTCTCAAATGGGAATTGAATGACTCGCAGCCGTAAAAAATGCACATACATGAAAACTGAAGGAAGCCTTCCTGTTATTCAAATATGTACCAGAATCTGAATGTTATTCTAATCATATTGGACCTCACAGTGCCTATGGGCCAATATATTAAATTCTGCTTTGGATCTTTACCTTTGACTTTCTAAATCTAGTCCTTGCGATCTTCCCCCCAACCCCCGTCACTCAAAATACTGTTTTTACAGTTTGAACCCTGATAAAACTAATGCACTTTTTAAGTTTTGCCCTTTATTTGAATTGCCACACAAGAGGTGGTTGTTGCAGGGAGTGAGAAATGTAGGCCTTTTGGAGTGTGAAATATCAAATCGTGACTGTATCTTGTTCAAAAATTCCTCTGTAGTAGAATGTTATAACTCAGAATGCATGAGCAACTTTAATCAAATATGATTTTTTTTTATGGTCGCCTAAAGCTTCTATTAGCATTGAACATGTTGCTAATTGTCTTGACTTAGTAGGCCTGGACACCATATGGCTTAGGGTTAACCTTTGTACATTTCCTAGCAGCACAGCTTCACTCTCAAACTTGCCAAATAGAAGCAGTATTCCAGGATTATAATCAGGCCTGTATTGTGTGCATGAATGATAGAGATGATCCTGTCACCCGTTAATTAGATACGTTTTCGCTGAGAGTAATACAATTCTGTCATATGATTTATTTACATTAACTTCTATAATAAAAATACATACCTGTATCAATCTCATTTGTAATGTATTTTAGCTCTAAAGCTGAACTGACTGATTTCTAGCTAGAGTTCTGGTCAGCTGTAGCAACAGTTGTCTTTGATCTTTTTCTGTGCTGCCTGCTGTTTTGCATTAGATGCTGTTTGGTCTCTAGACTTCCCAACGTGTTGTGTTTTATATTTAACAGGAGCATCAACCTGCCTTCAAAATATGTACATCAGATACCCATGTTTTTTCACTTCTCCAGGTATGATCTGAAAGAGGGATTGGGTAGATACCTGAAATTGGCACTCTGATTGAAATCAGTGATGTGCCATAGATGGCTGATTAGACAATCTGAACTATTTAAATAACAGAACACTCCATAGTTCTCATCAGCTTTTCTTTAATTATCAGTTCACTACTAGGATGGTGTGTTATATCATGCATTGAAGGGGTTATTTTTATGGTCAAGTGTGCGAGAGCATGAGCTAGAGCACGTGCCTCAGTTGTGAGACAAGGTTGTTAACAATAAGGGCTCGGAGCACGCCCATTGTTTAGCATTTGTTGATTTGTTTGGCACTGTTCTTTACAGCCTCGTAATTCACCACTGCAGGCCTAGCATTACTTTTGTTCCTCTCTGTGGAGCAGGGACCAAGCACAGATTGATTCAGCTTAATCAGTGCCCGTCCGCTGCTCCCTACGTGATTGAGGAACTATTTTGTTCTTTTTACTTTTAATGCCATGCAAACAGAAGGTGGGCGACTGGCAAAAACATGCACAGAAAAACAAACAAAATTGGAGAGATTTATTTTCTATAGTTAACTTTCTTTAATTTTTCAAAGTCTTCATTTCTCACTCCAGTTCGTCCACTCCAATCCAAAACAACCTACCCTACTACAATCCGCCCCATCTCAAGTGTATAGGCGACAGGGCACACAGACAGTGTGCCATGTCGAGTTTGTATGTTAGGTGTGCATCAGGACACTCAGCCTGCAATGGCAGTGCTGGGTGCACCTGAATGCAGGGCCCTAAAGTGTGGCACAATCAGTGCTGCTGTCCTCAGGGGCCTACCCTTAGTACCTCCTGCCCTAGGTACCTGAGTACCATTTACTAGAGAGTTATGGGGCCAGCTAAAGGTGTCTCCAATTGTGCCAATGCATCACAACAGTTTTAGGGAAAGAGCTCTGACCAAGGGAACGGATAGCAGGGGCCCTGGGCACTAATTACCTCTAAGATACACCAAATACCAGGCAAAAATTGGGGGCTAATTATGTCAAAAGGAGGCCTTTTCTCATACCCCTAAGTGGTGCCCTATGTGTTATATGCTCAGGGCCCACACCCAGTCAATAAAGGGGAAGCCAGACTTTAGATTTAGCAGCGACTGTACATTGTGTGCAAAGGTCACATCTTAAAAAAGAAAAATGTTCAGGCTCGCTGTGCCTTTGTGCCTATTGAATTGTAACATATCGTGCTTCGGACCCCTGACAAGACCAAAAAGTGCTCCTCTGGGTTCTGCTGAGTTCCTTACATTGAGAACCATTGTTACAGTGCTTAGAAGCAATAGTGTCTGTATCGGACGTTATATGGAAAGATACATTACTGATTAATTTCTTTAATGTTGCCTGTTGGAACTGAGAAATCCTTTCCACCCTGCTATCCTTGACGACTTTCTAATGTTTTTTTTGCAGCCGGCTCTCTCCTGGCTCAAGTTCAGAATAAACTCGAAACGGAATTTCGATTCGGCTACCTCTTTCCTTCAGGTTACCATGGCAGATGTCTCCTAGACAACAGAAGGCCCTTCTGGCACGCGGAACACATTCTCACCTACTTTGTGACCTGCTTGCAGCTGGTATTATTTCGCCACTTTTCCATTCTTGACTTTATAATCTTTAAATTAGAGTGAGGGCGTGCACCAAGAACTCGGGCAGCAGTTCTTCCACTTCAGGCAGCTTTACCTATCAAAGGAAACTGCAGTCCAAATATTTTTCTAACCTTTATTTAAAGTTTGGAAAGAACTGAAAATCCAATTCCTAGAATAAGGTCCACGGGTGGGATTCCCTCCGCAATACTATTTTTATGGTGAAGGAGATTCAACCAGCAATTCTATTCTCCATGTAATTTTCTATAGAAATGAGAGGATTTTCAGTTCGTGCCAAACTCTAAAAGAGGCCCTAGATGTTTTATATGTTCTAATCTAAACCTGAAGTCCAATCAAAATGTCTTCCCCAGATCCCTGGTTTCGCAGTTCGTTGGCCTCCAGGGAGAAGCATGGGGTGCACGCCTGGTGAGTGGGGGGAAAGGCAGGTACTCACTAAATTGAGTAGGAGGCTGATAGGGGCGCGGCCTCGGGCGTGATTTTCGCATCAGAATGTTCTTGCTGTGCATCGTTCGGTCGTTAATTAGTGCAGTTTCCAACACCATTTTCTCATAAATGTGCGAAGACATCAGACCTTTCCAAACGGCATCAGAGAACTACTTTATTTCACAGCGTGTTAAAGATGTAGCATTGCAGCGGGGATGTAGCCTTGTGGATACATTGTAATCTGTTTATCCAGGAGACCCACGTTCCAGTGCCAGTGCCACTACTCTATGAGCAGAGCCTGCTCACTTCTCTTCTAAAATGTATCTTGAATTTCACACTTTAAAGGGATCTTTTTGTATTTGCTAAATGCTGCATAATCAATATTGTTTACTCTGAAACTAAGATGTGTTTCTACTCCCCAACCTGGTTCCTTACTGAGAGAAGTAGAGGACGTTCAGGGTTCTGCACAGTATATGTCCTTGCTCCAATTATTAGCTTTGAAGACCTAGGTCACATTCTTTTTAAATAATCATATTCATGTGTTTTAGTAAACACAGTAAAACCACGTTGCTCCTGATGCCATCGGGTGCCAAAACAAACTGCAAAGTAGCAGTGGAGCTGCAAGTCTGCACTCGACGTTTTCATGATGGTGGAGATACAGTAACTCACTGAGTCATTTTGACAATTAACTTTGAGAGCTGCAAACCTATACTTTGGTAAAAGTGGTAATGAATGCCCCACGACCATATATATCTGAAACCTTGACAGTGGTATTCTACGACACTAGGTTTCTGAGGAAGGCCAGGGCAAGCAGAATACATGCTTCTGAGATTTTTGTAGTCTGTGGTAGATGGAATAGGAGATTCAGCCGTTCATCGTTTTGAGGTTCATTGAATTGTTTAATGGTAACTATCATCTCCTATTAACACAGTGCGAAGTGGCAATCTTTCTCCACAAAATGCTATACAGAAAAATAGCAATACTGTGAAAGTGGATGTGCACATAGGTCCTGTCAAGAACTGCTCTCACACCAATGTGAATAGAGGGAAAAACATTGCAAATGTTCATTTGCGTTTTATAGATTACTTTCTCTTCTTTAGAAAAACATGTTGATCAGTTGCAGCAAACCATATCACACAGAGTATCTGAACATCAGAGTGTATCAACACAACAAACTCTTGCTAATGTGTATTGAGCACTTTTTGCAAAAGTCCTGGAGCTCCACAGTGCTGTTAATGGGCATTTTACTATAAATAATCTTAATGATAATTATTTTATCAAATTCCGACAAATGAGAACTACTCTTTCAGGAGTTTAACTAAGTGGCTAAATGCACATTTTTGCAGCTGGTGCACAAACACCCTAAGCTTTCTTGCCAGCAAGAATGGATATTGCTACTGCAGAACAATAATATAGAATTTCTATGTATCCTAAGACATGGCAGGTAAAGAACCCTGTGTCAAAAGTACAGTTTGAATGACTGCGCAGGTTCTAATTTGAACCTGTGTGGTTTATTAAGAATGCTTGTCCGATCCTTTCCACCCCTGCCCAGCCATGAGATATTGCACCCAGTTCATGAATAAAGTTCATTATGGCGACCAGACATGCTCCGCTCCCACAGCCTCGACGTCAGCTGCACTTTCAATGTACAAATTCATGTATCAGAGACAGCTCGGCTGCTACTATGGGTACTAGAACTCCCCTTGGCCAAGGAGAAGTCAGGTACTCAGGCAGAGAAAACGGAAATGTGCCGGTAATCAGTACCGGCAAGTACCGATCCATTTAAAGCACTACTTCTAGTGGATGGACTCGGGTGGTGTTTAGAAGATAAAGGCCAGACACATAACAAAGGCCCCCGCAGTACCCGCGGGGGTCTCGTCAGCCCTGTGCCCGTGCCTGAAAGCACCTGAGTAAGACCGGAGGGGGATCCTCCATGTACTTTGCAGCCCACCCCCTTTAAGTTTCTTTATGACACTGGTAAAGGCTGTGCCAAAGTCTGCGGAGGAGGAACTGAAGCTGAACGAGGCGGGCATCTTAAGGTCTGGGTGTTCTCGAAACTCTGGCATGCTGTGGCCCTACACAAGGATGCAGATTCCCTCCACTCCGCTGATGTTTGAATTATAAAATACGGCAACAGTCGGGGTTCCCTGGGCCCGTCAGGCCACTGGGCCCCGGTGCCACTGCACCTGCTGCATCAGTGCAAGCTGTATATGCTCCAGGCGGCCAGAAATGTATTCTCTACGGTGAGGCAGGGTTCTGGCAGGGAGGTTTTGGTTTCCAAATGCTTATGGCATGTTTCTGGTAGTATTTGCGGCACGAGGAGAGTAAGGCGTGCGTTCAGCATGCTGGGGCAGGTTTCAAGCTTAACGAGCTTTGCCCTGCCCCAGGCCACTCTGGCAGAAGTCAATATACTAAATATCAAATCAGGCAAAGCATTATTTATTGACTGCAGTGCAATAGTACACAAACATTTCAAGTATGTCCATACAACTAAACCGCAGTCTAACTGCATCACAGGTCATTTGCTATATGTGCCACACAGCTAAAGAATGAAGTGTGGTGCTTTTTCCTGGACCTATATTCGTGGGCTCTACATTATTCTACAATGTGAGCTTCACATTTCTGGAGAATATTTAACCGAGAGTTGCTTCTCGGCTAATGACGGAGCTGGTGGCGCTAATTTTGAAGTATGTAAGATATTGTATTGTAATTGTATTGTAATAGTATTTATATAGCGCTTACTACCCCTGACAAGACGTCGAAGCGCTTTTCGGTGAGTAGCACGCTACTCTGGAATCCAACAAGAATTAGTGATGGATTATTATCGGGAAATATGAGTACAGTTTTAGTATTATTATGAGTTAATTTGAGCTGCGGATATGAGAGTTTGTTAGTTAGATTGACTGGAGTAATGGAGGGGTGGAGGAGGAAAGAAATCCAGAAGTGTTAATTGGGAGTATATCTTTCATTTACTCAACCCAAAGTCTTGGGATGAGTAAAGGGGGATGGAGGTGGGAAGAGTCTGTGGAAGGGTTAGGGAGAGTGTGTGTGTGTGTGGGTGTGTGTGTTTTGTTTTCAAAACGCTTTACACATTGCCTCTGGGGATAAGCCTGACTGCTCTGTGCCAAGCTACCAGGTGATCGGCACAGGTTATCCTTGGTGTGCAACCTACTTGCCATGACTAGAGTGGTGGGATCTGCCTTGCTTTGGTGCATATCCTAGCCAACCAGAAACCCCATTTCTAACAATATCCATCTAGAGATGCTTTGTTCTGATAGAGGAAAACCTTTTCCTGGAGGGCTGTGAGCTGCAAAGAGTTGATTAGATTTGCGAAAGTTCTTAGTTCTATCCAAATAGAACTTTAAGCTTCTTTTGATGTCCAAAGAGTATAATGCTCTTTCTGATAATGTTTGAGGATCCAGAAAAAAGGACTAAAGAACCACAGGTTAATTGAGGTGAAAGTCTGATGGGACTTTGGGAATGAATTTAGGGCTTTTGAGGAGAATAACCCTATTGTCCCTGAACTAGAGAAAAGGTTCCTGAAATGTAAAAGCCTGGATTTTGCTGATTCTTCTTGCAGAGGTTAAAGGTAGGCAGAATAATCAATCAATCAGTATTTGTAAAGCGCAACACTGTCACCCATGGGTGTCTGGGAGCTGGGGTGGGAGGTCGTTCAAGGTCTTGACGACTACGTAGGAGAGGGAATGGCCACTGCTGCGGTGGATGCGAGGGGTGTTTGTGAGGACTAGTGATGAGGAGCGCAGGTGTCTAGTGGGTTGATGGAAGTTCAGTTTGTGGTTGATATAAGCCGATCCCTAATCTTGTAAGGCTTTGTAGGTATGTGTGAGGGTCTTGAACTGGCATCTCTTGTGAATGGGGAGCCAGTGGAGATGTTTGAGGTGAGGGGTGATGCAGGTCCATTTGGGGATGTCCAGGATGAGTCTGGCTGCAGCGTTCTGTATGGTGTGGAGTCTTTTGAGGAGTTCGGTGGAGATGCCGGAGTAGTGTGTGTTGCTGTAGTCGAGGCGGCTGGCAACTAGGGCCTGGGTGACAGTCTTCCTGGTGCTGTCAGGTACCCATCTGAAGACTCTGAGGAGCATGTAGAGGGTGTGGAAGTAGGAAGAGTTGACTGCGTTGAACTGTCGCTTCATGGTCAGTTCAGTGTCGAGGACGATATGCATATCGCTCTGGGTTTATGTGCCTGCTGAAGCAACAGGCATGTATTCTGTAGGCAAAGGGTTAGATTCTCACCAGCCTGAATCCGCCTTTCATCATCTAAATTTGTTGAAATGAGTACAAATTAATTAGGCAATAGTAACTGTTAGACCTGACAGCCTTAGTGGTCATATCCCAACTTTTTGACTGCCTCCCTCTATTTTTCTGACCGTTTTTGCTGGTTTTAGTACTCTGCGCACTTTACCGCTGCTGACCAGTGCTTACGTGTATATGCTAGCTCCCCTCAACATGGTAACATTAGTTTCTACCCAATTGGCAAATTTAATTTACCTGTAAGTCCCCAGTAAAGTGTACTACCTGTGCCCAGGGCCTGTAAATGAAATGCTACTAGTGGGCCTGCAACACTGACTGTGCCACCCACATAAGTAGTCCCTTAACCAAGTCTCAGGCCTGCCATTGCAAGGCCTAGGTGGGCAGTTTCACTGCCACTTTGACTTGGCATTCAAACCTACTTACCAAGCCTTAAGCTTCCCTTTTTTTTTTACATATAAGTCACCCCTAAGGTAGGCCCTAGGTAACCCATAGGGCAGGGTGCTATGTAAGTAAAAGGTAGGACATGTACTTATGTGTATTACATGTCCTTGTAGTGAAAAACTCACCAATTCTTTTTCCACTACTGTGAGGCCTGCTCCTCTCATAGACAAGCATTTAACTACCCTCATATACGTTTTAAGTGGTAGAGTCTGATCTGGCAGGAGTAGCCCTGTCATGTTAGTATTGCCAGAATGGAACAGAAAATCTTGCTTACTGGTGAAACTGGATTTAATATTACTATTTCAGAAATGCCACCTTAAGAAAGTGAGCATTTCTCTGCACTTACTACCTATTGTGTATTACAGCCCTATCTCTAATTCACGTCTGGTCTGAGCTGGTTGACAGCTCCTCTTGTGCATTCCACTCAGTCAGCCATAAACACAGGATACTCAGTCACATCTGCATTCATCTGGATACTGCATCTGCATACTGAATGTGTCTTCCTGGGAATGAAGGGTGGAGGGTCTCTCTCTTACACGTAAAAGGCCTGCCCTCACACAAACGACTGATAACTCCCCACAGGGATCCTGGCAAACAGGACTGGGCTGAAAGGTGAACTTGTACACTTCAAAACCACTCTTTGAAGTTTCCCACACTTCAAAGGCATTTTTGGGTATATACACTTGGTCTCTGCCCCTACCAAATTAGATACTCCTGGACCTACACCTGGACTAGGTCAGAGAGACTGCCTGGCTTCCCAAAGGACTCAGCTGGACTGCTTTGATGAAGGACTGCTTTCCTCCTTGTTGCCATGCTGCCTGGTACTTCTGACTCTGCTGAAAGGACTCTGCCTTTCTCCATTGGCTTGAGATGAGCTTGCCTTCTGTTTCTGAAGGCTCAGGGCCAACAAAGACTTCACCTCTTCAGGAAATCCTCATACATCAGAAAATCGTCAAAACGCCTGTACAAATCGATGTAACACCTGCCTCGCAGCTGGAAAATTGCTGCATCGCCTACTGGATCGACGCAGGGCGAGCTCCTTCTACGAGTGCGTCAAGGATTTTCAACGCATCGTGCCTGGGTGTCAAAATATCCCTGCATTGCAGTGAGGAACTAAGGCAGTGCTCCTGGAAATAGATGCATCGCCTTGTAGGGTGGAAACAACGCATTGTCTGTGCTGTGCCGGAAAACCCGACACAGTGCCTCATTTTTCAACGCATCTCTTCCTCTGTGTCCCCCATATGTTGTTACTTTTTGACGCATCCACTGATTCTTAAGGATTGAGACTCTTTTAAACCATTACAAAGTGACATCTCAACTTGCGCATATCAGATTTATGTTGTTTTGAGCTTATTTTATTAAGTTAAATATCATTTATTTTTCTAAACCTATGTGGTGTATTTATGTGGTGTTTTAACTGTGTTACTGTATGAGTTATGGCACAAATACTTTACAGATTTACTTCTAAGTTACCAGAGGGTGAGCACAGGATAATTTGGGTTGTAGTGTGACTTACCCTGGCTAGGATTGTGGTCCCTACTTGGACAGGGTGCAACACTCTCCCAAATAGAGACACGATTTCTAAAAGTAACAACTGCTGTTTACATCATAATCACAAGACTGACAGCTAACTAAAAACACGCAATTAATTATTTATAATTTGGCAATCACAAATACCTAACAGAAAGTTCAATTCCTACATGCTATGTACTTGCTGTGTGCCAAATGAGCAATAATTGTGGGAAAGGTGATACCTTGTGAAAGCAACGCTTCCTTTGGCTGTTATGAAAGAGTAGAAGATCTCATACTTTCAATTTTCCCCAAGTGTGGAGACAAGCCCTGGGGGTTCCAATATTTAAAAATATCTTTCATCCTGTTTCTCTTCTTCTTTTGCCCGTTAAGATTCTTGAAAAATAAATTAATCATCAGCTGTCCCTCTTTTTGGAACACAAATCCATACCTGACTCTCACCCATCTGCCTCAACCAATGTCTCTTATACATTATAGACCTACGTAGATGATGGGTCTGGCACATACAAAGGTACATCAAAAACCTCTGTAGAATCTTCAAGATGATCAAGCAATGGATCCAAGCAAACTGACCATCCATCATTGAAGCCTTAACCTGGCCCAACGGTCAGGGGCGTAGCTTAGTCAGTTAAATTGGAAGGGGGGTAGGAACTTCAGGATTTGTGACAATCACACAGGCATATAATGCTCAAATACATGATACGATAAGCAGGATGCACAACAGGGGTGTAAGGGACAGTGGAAAGGGAGATGAATGAGGATTGGTAGGAGTACTATGTGAGAGAAACACAAAATTTTGTAAAATTACCAACATTTTTGAGGTGTTTAAAAACATAGATGAGAGAGTGGGTGTATTTTTATCAGTGTGTGCATGCAAAAATCCTTGGTGAATTCCAATAGACACCTCACCATATCCGAATGAAGGTACCTGTACCCAACTATTCATCAGAAAACAAATTTATTAAGAGGGTGTAACACCCAAAACATCGCCCCTGAAGCTACGCCCCAATCAACAGCCTCCCCCGAACAAAGTGCTAATGAAGTGCAGTGAGGTCCTACTGCATCACCCAAACCAGACAAATGTTAAAATCCAGACTGATCCCTTGTGTCCATTTGAAGTAAAAAACATTAATGGCCTACATGCCATCCAATCCCAATTGCAACGAACAATGGAGGTTCAGGCCTTCAGCAGAAGAAACTGCCTTGTTGTCCCTGCACGCACGATCATATGGCCTTAGATAGCATGGGTACAGAATCCAGTATTGTACTAGATATCCCTGAGAAGCGTTTATATCAATTACAGAATGACCAGAAATCACGCAGATAGATTAGTAAAAAAAAAAAAGACCTTGGGCCAGATGTATGATCACGGCCCATTGCTATTCGGTAATAGTGATTTTTAAGAAATCGCTATTATCGACTCGCAAAGGGCCATGTATCACATTTGCGAATCGGTAATAGCGATTTCTTAAAAATCGCAAATGCTATTACCGAATCGCAAATTGCGATACCGGCCCCATTCGCAGCTATGGGCCTGTTGGCCCATAGCTGCGATTTTTTTGCATTTCCAAAATTGCAATTTCTGAACCAGAAATCGCAATTTTGGAAATGCAAAAGGCCAGGGTGCCGGGGGCCTAAGGCCCCCTCTCCTGCACCCCAATTTTTTTTTTGGGAACATGTAAGGTACACACATGCCAAAAGGGCATGTGTGCTTTACATGTTAAATTTAAAAATGCTGTTTTACTGCATTTTTAAATTTTGCACCAGGTTACCACCTGGTTGCAGATCATGGTATTTTGCATGTGCAAAATACCATTCTGCGAAAAATCGCAATTTGCGATTTTTTGCAGTATTGCCTTGCGACCTGGATTTTGCGAATTGCGAATTGCGATTTGCAAAATCCAGGTCGCAACGCAAAAAATCGCAATTTTTGCGATTTCTACTTTGTGGTCTGCGAATGCTTTTCATGCATTGCAGACCACTATTTTGCACTCGCAAACGGCCGATTTTACCGTTTACGAGTGCAAAATATTTTCATACATCTGGCCCATAGTGCCTATGTTACTACAACTGTGCTGAATGACAAATTTAACATGGCACTGCCTATAGGATTTTGTTTGGAATCCAAGTAAGACACTGCAGCACCACAGTATCTCTATGTGCGTTAATTCTCAGGTGAAATGCCGCCATAAGTAGCTTTAGGTCTGGTGCGCGGCAGTGGATTTCCAGGTGAAATGCTTTTTCTAATACCTTTGATCTGTAAATATACAGTTGTCTCAGTCTGGCAGAAACGGTCTGTTAGAATATCCTTAGAAAACGAAAGTATCTCTTTCTCGGATGTCTGGAGGCCTGTATTAATCTCTACAAAGTGAATGGAATCATCTCTTGTAATTGGTATTACCATTGCTGTTTTGAGAGTTTGGAAATCCAGCCGAGGTCTGCAGCCATTCGCTGACCATAAGAAGAAAACAGATCTGCAAAACCTTAAACGCATAATTAAAACAATATTTTAATGTACATGCAAAAGTAAAACCACCAGGAGGATACACTTATACTCCTGCAGGTTTTAATGTCGTGTAAGTACAAATACTACTTCTGTAGTACCACATACTCCTGTCTCGCTGATTGCAGACTGGTGTGGAGGAAGGTTCCAAGGCTAATACCAGCTGTTGATATATATATACACAGAATCTGGGCTTATGTTATATATATATCATGTAATGATTATGTTGGAAAGTAAATTGTTACTGTGAATTATAACTGGAAATGAGGCAAAGGATAGTTCCCTTTGTGCCCAAATAATGGAAAAGAGGATTTTTTTAAGTACAGAATAAATCTATATTTTCCACGCCCCCAATTCAACAACATCTCTGTGAACCACCTTTTCAGGGTTTTTGGCATTCCACAAAAAACTGTCACATTTCCCTCGTTTATAGCGGTGTGTGGAAGTTCTCACAATTCCAGGAGAACAACTATGCGAAAAAAGGGACAAATTCATTACACAAGATACATTTTTCTATGGACGGAAGTCACAGACTTGGTACTGAGACTATACACAGCACATACACGAACAGCATTTACAATATGCATTGGCAAAGGCAATAGTTTTCGTCTGTGCAAGACCTTTTGGCTTTATCAATGTTTTTTACGCTGCTGCGCAACATCGCTTAAAGTAAAGGAAAAAAAGTGCTATGACACAGTCAACATTGACAGCGTCATTCAATTTTTTTTCTTCTTAAGCAATGCTGGACAGCAGCCTGTGCTGCCATGCAAAACGTCTAAAGAAGCATGTGCGGCAAGCAGTAGTAGGGATGTGCGGAGCAGGGAAGGAGCAGCAACGGACAGCAGGAGGGGGGCAGGGAGAAGCAACACAAGAGAGGTGCGGGGGAGGGGGAGAGAGCGGGTATGGGCAGTGGGAGGTTGTCATGGGGGGAAACAACAGAAGGGGTATGTGGGGGAGGAGTGAGGGAGCAGCAACAACAGACAGCGAGAATTGAGGGAATGTACAGTGCCATGCATTTATATAGAGTGCATGGCAAAAAGTAAAAAAGACAAGCATTTGCAATGCAATGGGTCTCCCATTTGCAATGCAATGGGTCTCCCATTTGCTTGAGCTAGAGGTATTGGCGTTGTAAACTCATAACTGGACTTTTATTGCCATATAAAATAGTCAACCCTCCCTTGTAATTTGGTCTTTTCCTGCCACATAATTCCAGTGGCCCTGCATATAACTAAAGTAATTTAATTTACCTTCTTTCTCTAAATGAAAATGTTGCCATTTAGCATCTTAATTTAAATCTTCCGTGCTAATTCCAATAGAATACCACTTCCACCCCCCCCCATCAGAATTGCTTTTTACCTGCTGCTAGGTGGGGTTATCAAATCACTATATGGATGTGGTGTTGGGAGCCACTCATTGGAGACTCCTCAATCCCAAACAGAGCTTTCCTCCAAAAAGGCTCTGCTACCTGAGGGAATCAAATTGTGTTACCACCCTTTATGCAGCCATAATTTTGTGAATAACTTGTAGTGCTGCTACTATGAGTACTCGAATAAAGATATTACTACTTTTGATATGGAGCCACACTTGGTTAAAAATGATGCAAAAAATTAGAGCTGACTGGGCATCGCTAGCCTCCACCTTCAAAACATTAGCTCAACCTGAATAACAAAGTACTCTTGCCGACCAATTTGGGATTACAAAGGCTCAACAATAAAACCTGGTGACAAACACCTTAACTAGAAGTAACATTGGACATAAGCTTTGGTTATGTCAACAAGACCTCTCCTTGTACGGAATAGCACTATCGGCTCCCACTTGAAAAACACAGTTTAGATGCCTGTCGCACTGCAGCCCATTTCTAATCTTTTCCCTCAGTGGATTGACACATTTCCCCGACTCACCACTGCCTCCACACTTCCAAGTTTATGCCGACTTCGCAACCAGTATGCATTCTGATTTAACTGACCCACTCACCTGTGTCCCTCGCAATGCCCCAGGTCCTGGGCACCCTACAATAACTTTGTAAGGAAGCCCAAACTGCTTGCGTTGTATCAGGCCACTGAAAGCCTCCAGCACTCACGTACAGCCCCCAATCTCTGCCGGCACCAATGTGCACAAGTGCAACATGATAGTGAGGGGGGACTAGAGAGGTAGATTCAGTGCCACCAAAGAAGGACTATTGTTTGGTCAATATGCTGACGACAGACACCAGATGAATTTCCGAAAAAGAACAAGAAAGAAGATGAGTACCACCAGATTAAACATGGTCAAAGAAGACCTTTTGAATCATAACTCATGGTAATAGTGAAACAAATCCACCTGCTTAGGGTCAAGGATGAGAAACGCTTGTAACATACATGTATAAACCAAAAGTTTAATAGAAAAACAAGTTTGAGCTCTATGAAACTTCAAAGCGACATGACTGCCATGGAGCGTGAAGGAGAGACGAAATAAACAATGTGAAGTACCTGGTAGTCATGCAAAGCGCTCCAATACCGCTGATGGAATTCGGGCTGTACAAAACTTTTAAGCGCCATGGCCGCCACGAGCTTGAGCGCGAAGGAGAGACACAAACGAAAATACAGTGAAACATATCGGCAATCATGCAATAATCCATGTAACAGGGTCAGTCTACAAGGTGGTAACAAAAACGCCCCAAGGTGGGACAAACGTAAAGCATTTACCAATGACATCAAGGCATTTTTGCAAGGCAAGCCCATGAATGAATGACAGTGATGGGCATGGTTAAAGCCCACAGAAGAGATTACAACACCTCCGGAAGCAGCACTTGCGCTGCTATGCTCACCCTATAAAAGTACCTTCAGGAGCATGCAGCTAGTGGAAGGACACTGGCCATAAACATGAAGCTGTACTAGGTTCATGCTCCATTTTACAGACAACACTAAAGCCCCCTGATGAAGCAGAAAGCGTCGACCAAAAATGAGAAGCAAGGAAATGAAAGTGACATAGAAGACAACTGATAGTAAGTAATGGTAGGTAATGGGTGGGCTCTAAGCTCGATTTCAGCTTTATTTTTTGTTGTTAATAAAATATTTTTCTGATAGCACATGGGCGTTGTCTCGGGCATAAGCTAAAAATGGCAGCCGCAACATTGGAAAACCAATAATATTATTTAATAAAATATACTTCAATGGTCAAATCCACCAGTCACAACTTAAATCTGCAAAAAAAGTGCCAACAGGCCCAATCGACCAATATTTCATAAATACTGCCCTGCACGAAAAACACTTAACATAACATCATTCTCTAAGTATTTATCCCATTTACGGTTTATCTTTGCAATATTTCACGTTTTCCTACGATGTGCAGCACCTTCTGGCCACACCATACTGTAGGAGCAAACTACAGAGAATAATTTCACGCTTTTATATGTAATATGTACGTTTCTCAATATTTTTGTGCCAAATTGACAAGTGAGCTCATGATTTTAACCTTGTTCCAGGTGACAATTCCCACCAGAGAAAGGGCCATGAGTAGGGCGCTGCCAGGTTTGGCGTTGGGCGTGTGGATCAGCCGGTTGCTTTTACAGGCTGAACTGGCCAAGCAGGCATCTCCTTGGCATCGTCCCATTGTTTGTCCAATAGCTGGGGAACACCCATAGTTGCACAGGTCGCATTTTTCTTGAAGCTGCTGTTGTTCGCAGCTGGCGCGCGCCTCCTAGAATCTGCTGAAGTATGCAGGGCCACGTAAGCATTCCCAAGGCTAGTTGCAGATAGGCCTGCCCAGCACTTTGTATAAATAGCTTAATAAGAGAAATAGAGAAGAAAGAGGCCGCGAGAACTCACGTCGCACAGGCTTATTGCTAAATCCGAAACGTTTTGATGGTACTGTGTGATCATTCACGCTAATGCGGGGCAGCAATCTACGCCCTACCAACTATATGAAACGTCCTTACTGCATACATTGGGAAAGAAGTGGACGCCCAGCACTTAAGAAAATACAACAAAAAAAACACATGTGATAACTCTTTATGGCGCCTGGCTCTACGTAATAGATAACTAAGGTAGATAGTTAACGACCGGCAGTCGGACGGATTGACTGACAGGAAGGCTGGAGGGCAGGCGGGCACATGGACGAACGGATGATTGGATAGATAGAAAGAGGGGTCTCCACCGCTTCCCTATGTTATATCGAAGGGAACCCGCTCGCGTCACCTCAAGATGGTGATTCTAGCGCTAGGCTTCCCTTCACCTTGTGATGGTGCAGGCGGACCCCCCGGGTTTATTTCAGGACCCCCACATGAGGTGCTCACAATAAAAACACTGACACATTGTACTTTCGTGGTCGCTCCGGGACTGATGTAATATCCCCCCCCCCCCCGCACACCTATTTATTAGTGCGCTAGCCAGTGCTGGGGCAGACCACTTTGAAACAGGTACCGGGGGATTACAACGAATCCACCCGCGAAACAGTTTTGTTCGTATAGTACACACTTGGCAGCGCCTCCTGTGTTATTGAAGGGCCTCGGCCTTGGGAAGGCGTGTCATTCAGAATCAATGGTTTATTGCTGATAAGTGAAAGTTTTTTATCTGGAAGGGAATCACTTCCAGAACTGGCAGCAACAGATGATCAGAACTGCACCCTTATCCACCCCATGGGCATGGGCTTTACACTGTTCACAGGCCAGATTATCCCAACACCGGCTGAATTTAACATAAACATGTAGGCAGGAATGGTAAGAAGGTATAGAGAGGCGTATTTAACCTGGTGCGTCACATGATAGCCACCAAACGGCGGAATAACAACGGGACAATCACCTCTAGTTTTTATTATACAGCACGGTCAAGCTGGCGCTTATGAGAGCAGCTTGATAATGGGAAAAGTCGTCAAATCTATGTCACCTTTCTTCAAGGGCTTTTATATTCTCCTTTAAAAAGCAGATCAGAGTTAAACTATAGCAGAGTTTGGGGAGAATTGATCTTGTGAGGCGTGGGAGAAAGTTATATAGTACGCCCCCTTTCCAGAAATTAGAGATAATATTCTTTCTATGGCTTCGGTTCTCTGTAGACAGATTTGCGTTGCTCATCACACCTTAGAACCACTGCTTAATGTGTGCTGGTGGTTACTGGTGGTGGGCTCTAAGTCATTTTTGGTACCACGACTTATCTTCCATCATTAGAGCTTGTCTGAGAACAAGATAGAGGAATGCAGAATAGGGAGAAAGAAGGAAGAAGGGAAAGATAGGAAAAAAAAGACAAAGCAAGAAAGAAGGGACTGCCTAAAATATATAAGACAGGCAAAGAAGCAGGAAGCATGGGCAGGCAAAGAAAGAGGAATGAAGTGAAATACAGAACTGGATACTCGAGTCGTACAAGTGCGTAAAGGAAGATAGTCACCCCCCACTAGCTTCTCTAGCGCCCGCATTATCGACAATGTTTATTGAAGATTTGCTGGAGCCATAATTGTTCCTGCAGTCCCCTCCTTAAATTGCTGTGTCCAGGGGGTGTCCCCGGATAACTTTGTTTGGAGTTCTATGCTGTTTTTTGAGCCTCCAAGACGCTGAATCCTCCACCAAGTCTCCTTCCATTCGCAGCCAGTATTCCTTGTCAACGGTAGGGCATGGCCTGGGCCTATGATCCTCCCACAGCTGGACAGCTGGTTTTAGCTGCTGCACCTCCACATGTGGTGGTGACATGTGGTCTGGGCTATCCAGGTTGGGCGCCCATGGCAGTGAAAGTTGTTAAGCAAAGATGCTATCCTGGGAACCAGGTATTAGGGATTTAAAGTGGGAAGTTCCGCAGCATGTAGAGAAATCGGGGGAGTATCATAATTTTAATTAGCGCAACTCTACCGAGGAGGTGGGTCAGGGGCAAGTCGCACCACGCAGTCAGGCTAGTTTTAGTGCTGTTGAGGAGGGGTGTCGAGTTGAGGGGTCGGGTAAGTTCTGGCACGGTCGTCACATGAATGCCTAGGTATTTGAAGCTGAGCCTACAGCGAGTGATGCCCATTCTCCAGCCCATCAACGTAGTGTAGCCACGCAGAGGAATAAGAGGAGAGTTTCCTTTTTTAAGGCACAAGTCAGAGCCCTCCTCAAATAAATGAAAGATTTCAAGGGCCCGAGATTGCCGGGTTTCGTAGATAAAGGAGGACGTCATCGGTGTACAGCGCAATTCTGTCCTCAAACGCGTCTAACCAGCTCCATCCTTCAATTTGTGCCAGGGGTTCAATGGCCAGGGCGAATAGCAATGGTGACAGGGGCCGACCCTGTTGGGTGGCCCGTTCAATTGGGAATTTGTCAGAAAGTGTCCCATTAATGCAGACTTGAGCCATGGGGTGATAATAAAGTAGGAAGGTCACTGCATGAAAATGGAGTCCAAAGCTCGTTTTACATAGAACTGCAGCTAAGTAATACCAGTTGAGGTGTCAATGGCCTTTTAAAAGTTGGGAAAGAATAGCGCTATGTCCCATGTCAGATTTCCCATGCAGGCAAAGGCACAGTGTGATCTTTAGATACTGCGTTGGGTTCTATGGTGAGGCTTGAAGCCACACTGATCGGGATGAATTAGGGCAGGAAGGATCGGGTGGAACCTGGTCGGCAACATTTTTGTGCAGATTTTTATGTCTGTATTAATTAGGGAAATAGGGTGATAAGACACACGGTCAAGCGAGGGCTGATTAGTCTTGGGGATAACAACAACAATAGTCGCTAAATCTAAATCTGTTTGGAAGGACCCCTTGTAAATGGCCTCCACGTATAATTGGCATAAATAAGGAACCAATTGGTCTCTAAATGTTGAATAGTACTCAAGAGAGAAGTCATCTGGGTCTGGGGTCTTTCCGGCATTGGCATCACTGATGGTGGTGTGGATTCATCTTATGTGATTGGTTCGTCTAGGGTTTTCCATTTGTCCACAGTCAAGGATGGGAGAAGAATGTGATTGAGGAGCGGGTGGATGCGTTCTATGTGGGGTCACGCGTAACAGGCGTAAAGTCAGGTGATAATAGGCTGTAAACGCAGCCACAATGCCAGAGGCCGTCTGAATCACCGAGCACGAATTGCCAGTCACTGCAGGGATAAAGCGGGATGCTAAGTCCAGAGACACAAGTCTATACAGAAGTGACCTGTTCTTCTCACTGTGCTCATATATACGTTGGGGGGACACCCTCCAGCATTAACGTGCCTCTCATGAGAGTATGTGCCAGAGCGCAGTCCTGCCTATGTTCATTTGGCTGGTGAGTGTCTCAGTAGCCGTTTGGGCCAATCTGGTCTCACTGTCGAGGATACACGTCTCTAGCTCTACAATAACATGCTGCCGGTCTCTCTCTCTGTGTCTAAGATAGCTTCTAGTCCGCCCCGTATCGTGGGTTTGCTACCCATCCATAGTGTGCTCAAATACCGGACAAAGCCAGTATTAAGGGCAAGTAGGACGTGAGCTCCTTGGCTAAGAGCTCCACCAACCCTTCATCCATCAAGAGCCAACCGTTGAGCCACCACATAGGATGATCAGAGGGAGTAGGGGCCAGTTGGAGGTCTTGTGGGGAATGATCGGAAACACCCCAGAGAAGCACTGATGTGTCCACAGTGGCAGGGATGTCTGCAGCCGAAAGGAAGACATAATCAATACGGGACAGCAAGTGAGTGGAGGTCGACATGTGCCAAAAGACCTTTGCATGTGGGTTCCAGACCCTCCAGGCATCACAGAGGCCCTGCGAGGTCAGCCAATCCATCAGAGAGCAGGATCGAGTCTTGGGAAATGGGGCAGAGTACTTCTAGAGATGGGTCAGCTATTGAGTTGAAGTCGCCCCTAAGAACTAAAGAACAGAGGACAGACCAGCCACCAGTTGGGTTAAGTCCTGGAGTGTTCCACCTTTGCAGTTGTGGAGGAACATAGACGCTATAGAAAATGTAGTACAGAGCCCACATGGAAGACTTAAGTATACCCAAACCAGCCTAAGAAGGAGCCTTAGGTACCTGTCAGGTGAGTCTCCTGCAATAAGACAACATCTTGGTGATGCTGGTGTAGGAACTTGAGGACCATTGTGCACTTAATACGGTCTAGAAGACCATTAACATTCCAGGAGTCAATCTGTATCATGTGCTGGGGAAGAAGAAGAGCAGGACGGATCTCTACTGAAAGCAGGCAATGGGGAGAAGCAGAGCACAGAAATAAAAACAAAGAAATGAAAACCTTCATGAAATGATCAAACATATGCCACAATATTTCCCCCAACTCCCTGCCTCCCCCACACCTCCATCCCCGGAAGTATCTGTTGCCCTAAAACAATCCCCAACAAGTAGTGAATGCATATCTGGGCCTTCGAGGAAGAAGAAGACCCCCTCCGTATAAACAGATAAACATAAAGGATATCAATGTTATCAGGCATCCTGGGTCGCAAGTGAGAACTATTCTACATATAGGATCTGGAAGTTCAAGATGGCGTCTCTAAGGTTACTGCATCTTCATGTTTGTCGGCGTCCCGCTTCACACAAGTGTCTTGAGTCTGCAGGGGGCCATCTCAACCCCAGGACTTTTGGCATCAGCAAGAACAGGGGGGAGCTACAATTGATTGTGAGGCAGCCGAGGTTCCTTTACCCGTATGCCCAGAAAAGTCATGACTGCAAAGATTCTGCTGCTTGGTAGCCCATTCTCAGGCCACCTCTGAGGTGTCAAAGAAGTAAGTGCAAGAGCTGTGCACCACTCTCAGGGGAAGAGCAACGTGTAGGTAATAGACATAGCCCTAAGTTTTAGCTTCATAGCAGCAAAAGTATTGGTATTTCTATTGGGTTGGTCTAGTGAAGCTGGGAAATAGCATGATTTTCAATGATTGATATGAGAGGGTTTCTTGGGTGTGGGCCTCTCGCAGAATCCTGTTGCGGTCTCTGTAGTTAAAGACATGAATGATCATTGGGTGCAGGGGGGATCCCAGGAGGAGGTCTCTGTGCCAGTAAGCAGTGGACGCATTCCACCACAAACAATGGTGAGAGGGAACTCTCAGGCATCAAAGAACGCATCTAGGTCTCCACAAAAGTTGTTGAGCTGGGGGGTCTCAATCTCTCAGGGAATTCCACCAGGCAAAGATTTTACAGGTGAGAGCGGATTTTGGTATCCTCCATTCTCGCTTCAAGAGTCTGGACTGTGGCCCGTAGAGCAGAGACTTTGGCTTTGACATCTACTGAGACATCATTGAGAGTAGAGAGGTGTTATTCTGTCTCCGTTACTCGCAATACCAGATTACGTAGTTTCTGGCACAATAAGACCACATCCATACCAGTCTCTCTGTTTTTGTTTTCTAGTGCCTCTTTAGATGCTTGGATGGCTTGGAGAATAAGGAGCACATCAGAGGAGACTGAGTTGGATGCAGGGGTCTCCCCCTCAATGGATTTCTTCTTGTGATTGAGAGCAGAGGTGGAAAACCTGTCTATTTTCGATTGAGTGTTTAAGGAAGATTGTTTGTCCTCCCCATTTTACATAGGCCACCAGTTGTCCCACCAGGTGTGTCTCCACAAGCAAATTTCTATTTGGCATAAACCAAGACTGCAATTGATTGACCTGTGGGTCCTCCTGCAGCAGACAGTGGAGAGGTGGGGTAAGTGAGTCCCCTCAGCCCGTTTACCTCAAGGGGAGGTAGCACGAGCAGCTGAGGTAAGGCATGGAGTCAGCAAAGGGTGATCGGGGAGGCTCCCTTGCTGGCAATGGAACTCCGTCTGGGTAGTGGAGAGACACCCACCCTCCCCAGTGTGACTCTCGCAGGGGGGGCATAGCAATCATAATTATAGCCTGCATGGGGGCCCCCGTGGGTGCACAGAGCCCAAAGCACCCCAGATGATAGTCAAGATGATAGTCAAGATAGGTCGAGATGTCTGTGTCTCCAACTCAATAAGCGGAGGGAGCGACAAACACAGTCCCCCAGGACCCAAACCTCAGAGGCACCCCCCGCAGTCGATGCACGAGTGGCCACCCAAACCAAGTTCACCTGTTGAGAAAGCTGACGTCCTCTGAGTCACTGAAGTAGGCTGCACCCAATTGGGAGGCCCGAGCCACAAGAGCAGGCACACAATATCAGACAGTAGCAGCAGTCATCCTGGCAGGCAGGTAGGAAGAGGTCGGGTCACCACGCCGGGCCTCCAAGTAAAAGCGTATCTCACGCTCCAGACCATGGTGGAAACAAGGTCGAGGTCAGATCCCCACACCACACCCAGTAGAGGGTCCCAGCGCAGTATAGAGCACCCACATTCACCATGGCCGTGTCCCGGGGCCATCCGCCACAGCAGGAAGTCCTGAAGGGGGCAGGACAAAATCAAAAAGCAGTCTGGGGCTTGGGGTGGCCCGAACAATGGTGCGGCAATGCCTCTAGGACCCCAACAGAGGCAGGGACAGCCCCACGGAATCATGGTCCCAGCCAGCAGCATGCCACCCTCCGAGGCGCAATCCTGCAGGTCGGTAGGAAGGCAAGGCAGCGCTGTGGCACTCCACATATGGGCCCAGGTGGTGGCCGCAAGCTGCCCTACAGTGTCTAAGGGCCCAGCCACAGTAATGCAGAGTCAAGGGTGTCCTTGGTCAGAGGTAAGTTCTGCGCACCAAATCCTCAAGTCAGGAGCAAAGGGGACAAAACCACCCCCAGCGGATTGCTCTGCCAGTGTCAACGGTCCACTCAAGGTCAAGGAACACAGGCTAGCACTATGTTGTAGGAGTTAAGGGCGGGCCCATGCGCAATAATAACTGCCTTGTTCCATCTTATAAAATATTGGGGGGGCGGGAAGGGCCATCTCACCAGCTCAGAGGGGTGATAGAAATGTCTGGATATCAGCAGGAAGACCCAGGGTGCCACGATTATGAAGGATGGAGGAGGAGGTCGCAAGAGCATCCCTAAGACGCGTCCTCCATCTTGGCTGTGTCCGCCACGTCCCAGGACAATTTGTACTGTATGGAAGCAGAGATTCAACTGGGACACCTGCTTTTTTTTCATTTGTAGTTGCTTCTCATTGTGATTTAATGTCTGTGACATGGACATTGGTGCTAGAATGCATCCTGAGCTGCTTATCTATCCAAGGAGAATCCAGAGTTTTGTGCAAATTATCTACTCAGCTGGATTACTTTCTACTGCCTTAGAGTGAGAAGGTAGCCTCTTTCTAGCCTTGTTACCCCCACTTTTGGCCTGTTTGTGAGTGTATGTCAGGGTGTTTGTCACTGTTTTCACTGTCTCACTGGGATCCTGATAGCCAGGCCTCAGTGCTCATAGTGAAAACACTATGTTTTCAGTATGTTTGTTATGTGTCACTGGGATCCTGCTGGTCAGGACCCCAGTGCTCATAGGTTTGTGGCCTATATGTATGTGTCACTGGGACCCTGTCACACAGGGCCCCAGTGCTCATAGGTGTGCATGTATATGTTCCCTGTGTGGTGCCTAACTGTCTCACTGAGGCTCTGCTAACCAGAACCTCAGTGGTTATGCTCTCTCATTTCTTTCCAAATTGTCACTAACAGGCTAGTGACCATTTTTACCAATTTACATTGGCTTACTGGAACACCCTTATAATTCCCTAGTATATGGTACTGAGGTACCCAGGGTATTGGGGTTCCAGGAGATCCCTATGGGCTGCAGCATTTCTTTTGCCACCCATAGGGAGCTCTGACAATTCTTACACAGGCCTGCCACTGCAGCCTGAGTGAAATAACGTCCACGTTATTTCACAGCCATTTTACACTGCACTTAAGTAACTTATAAGTCACCTATATGTCTAACCTTTACCTGGTAAAGGTTAAGTGCAAAGTTACTTAGTGTGAGGGCACCCTGGCACTAGCCAAGGTGCCCCCACATTGTTCAGAGCCAATTCCCTGAACTTTGTGAGTGCGGGGACACCATTACACGCGTGCACTACATATAGGTCACTACCTATATGTAGCTTCACAATGGTAACTCCGAATATGGCCATGTAACATGTCTATGATCATGGAATTGCCCCCTCTATGCCATCCTGGCATAGTTGGCACAATCCCATGATCCCAGTGGTCTGTAGCACAGAACCTGGTACTGCCACACTGCCCTTCCTGGGGTTTCACTGCAGCTGCTGCTGCTGCCAACCCCTCAGACAGGCAGCTGCCCTCCTGGGGTCCAGCCAGGCCTGGCCCAGGATGGCAGAACAAAGAACTTCCTCTGAGAGAGGGTGTGACACCCTCTCCCTTTGGAAAATGGTGTGAAGGCAGGGGAGGAGTAGCCTCCCCCAGCCTCTGGAAATGCTTTGTTGGGCACAGAGGTGCCCAATTCTGCATAAGCCAGTCTACACCGGTTCAGGGACCCCTTAGCCCCTGCTCTGGCGCGAAACTGGACAAAGGAAAGGGGAGTGACCACTCCCCTGACCTGCACCTCCCCTGGGAGGTGTCCAGAGCTCCTCCAGTGTGCTCCAGACCTCTGCCATCTTGGAAACAGAGGTGCTGCTGGCACACTGGACTGCTCTGAGTGGCCAGTGCCACCAGGTGACGTCAGAGACTCCTGCTGATAGGCTCCTTCAGGTGTTAGTAGCCTATCCTCTCTCCTAGGAAGCCAAACCCTCTTTTCTGGCTATTTAGGGTCTCTGTCTCTGGGGAAACTTTAGATAACGAATGCAAGAGCTCATCCGAGTTCCTCT
The DNA here is from genome assembly GCF_031143425.1 of Pleurodeles waltl. Taxonomy (NCBI): domain Eukaryota; kingdom Metazoa; phylum Chordata; class Amphibia; order Caudata; family Salamandridae; genus Pleurodeles; species Pleurodeles waltl. The sequence goes on along the minus strand of NC_090446.1, from coordinate 652,717,246 downwards.
GCATCTCCCTCTTCACCTTCTGATAAGGAATCGACTGCTGACCGCGCTGGAAGCCTGCAAACCTGCAACATAGTAGCAAAGACGACTACTGCAACTCTGTAACGCTGATCCTGCCGCCTTCTCGACTGTTTTCCTGCTTGTGCATGCTGTGGGGGTAGCCTGCCTCCTCTCTGCACCAGAAGCTCCGAAGAAATCTCCCGTGGGTCGACGGAATCTTCCCCCTGCAACCGCAGGCACCAAAAAGCTGCATTACCGGTCCCTTGGGTCTCCTCTCAGCACGACGAGCGAGGTCCCTCGAATCCAGCGACTCTGTCCAAGTGACCCCCACAGTCCAGTGACTCTTCAGTCCAAGTTTGGTGGAGGTAAGTCCTTGCCTCACCTCGCTGGGCTGCATTGCTGGGAACCGCGACTTTGCAGCTACTCCGGCCCCTGTGCACTTCCGGTGGAAATCCTTTGTGCACAGCCAAGCCTGGGTCCACGGCACTCTAACCTGCATTGCACGACTTTCTAAGTTGGTCTCCGGCGACGTGGGACTCCTTTGTGCAACTTCAGCGAGCACCGTTTCACGCATCCTTGTAGTGCCTGTTTCTGGCACTTCTCCAGGTGCTACCTGCTTCAGTGAGGGCTCTTTGTTTTGCTCGACGTCCCCTCTCTCTTCAGGTCCAATTTGCGACCTCCTGGTCTCTTCTGGGCCCTGGCAGCGTCCAAAAACGCCAAACGCCCGATTTGCAACTAGCAAGGCTTGTTGGCGTCCTTCCGGTGGGAAAACACTTCTGCACAACTTTCCAAGGCGAGAGGGATCCGTCCACCAAAGGGGAAGTCTCTAGCCCTTTTCGTTCCTGCAGAAACCTCAGCTTCTTCTGTCCAGTCAAAGCTTCTTTGCACCCGCAGCTGGCATTTCCTGGGCATCTGCCCATCTCCGACTTGCTTGTGACTTTTGGACTTGGTTTCCTTGTTCCACAGGTACCCTAGATTGGAAATCCACAGTTGTTGCATTGCTGGTTTGTGTCTTTCCTGCATTATTCCTCTAACACGACTTCTTTGTCCTTAGGGGAACTTTAGTGCACTTTGCACTCACTTTTCAGGGTCTTGGGGAGGGTTATTTTTCTAACTCTCACTATTTTCTAATAGTCCCAGCGACCCTCTACAAGGTCACATAGGTTTGGGGTCCATTCGTGGTTCGCATTCCACTTTTGGAGTATATGGTTTGTGTTGCCCCTATCCCTATGTTTCCCCATTGCATCCTATTGTAACTATACATTGTTTGCACTGTTTTCTAAGACTATACTGCATATTTTTGCTATTGTGTATATATATCTTGTGTATATTTCCTATCCTCTCACTGAGGGTACACTCTAAGATACTTTGGCATATTGTCATAAAAATAAAGTACCTTTATTTTTAGTATAACTGTGTATTGTGTTTTCTTATGATATTGTGCATATGACACTAAGTGGTACTGTAGTAGCTTCACACGTCTCCTAGTTCAGCCTAAGCTGCTCTGCTAAGCTACCATTATCTATCAGCCTAAGCTGCTAGACACCCTATACACTAATAAGGGATAACTGGGCCTGGTGCAAGGTGCAAGTACCCCTTGGTACTCACTACAAGCCAGTCCAGCCTCCTACATTGGTTGTGCAGTGGTGGGATAAGTGCTTGAGACTACTTACCACTCTTGTCATTGTACTTTTCATAAGAGAAAAATATACAAAACAAGGACAGTGTATATACACATAGCCAAAAAGTTTTGCATTTCCTCTTTTCACTCTTTTCTAAGTGCTGAAAAGTACCTCTAAACTTTCAAAAAGTTCTTAAAAGTTTAAAAAGTTTTTTTCTGTCTTTCCAAAAAAAGTTCTGAAAACTTTTTTCTCTTTTTCTATCACTTTAACTCTCTCTAAAAAATGTCTGGCACAGGCCAAAGTGTTGATCTGTCCAAACTTGCATATGACAACCTTAGCTGGAAAAGAGCAAGGAGTCTCTGTATAGAGAGAGGTTTGAGTGTAGGGAAGAATCCTTCCTTGGAACTGTTACTTAACATGCTTAGAGAACAGGATAAGGCCATAGGTGCCCCATCTGTTGAAAAAGTACCTAATAGTTCTCAATCTGATTCAGGGACTCCCCCAGGAAAAGATTCAGGAAAGAAACTTCCTAGCCTGCCCATTACTAGACAGTCTAGCATAGATGGTAATGATGATGAGCCACACCATATAAATAGTGTTGTCTCACATCATAGCAAAAGCATTTATTCTCACCATACTGGTAGTAATGTTTCTGTTAACCAAGCTGTTAGGGTGGCTTCTGTAAGGGACAGGTCTCCTTCTGTTCATTCCCATCATAGCTCTGTTTCTAGGAATGTCCCTCCCACCAACCCTGATGACAGAATGTTAGAGAGGGAACTCAATAAGTTGAGGGTGGAACAAACCAGACTGAAGCTTAAAAAGCAACAGCTGGATTTGGATAGACAGTCTTTTGAATTAGAGAAGGAAAGACAGAAGTTGGGTTTAGATACCCATGGTGGCAGCAGCAGTATTCCCCATAGTCACCCTGCAAAAGAGCATGATTCCAGGAATCTGCACAAGATAGTTCCCCCTTATAAGGAGGGGGATGACATTAACAAGTGGTTTGCTGCACTTGAGAGGGCCTGTGTTGTACAGGATGTCCCTCAAAGGCAGTGGGCTGCTATCCTATGGCTATCATTTAGTGGAAAAGGTAGGGATAGGCTCCTTACTGTGAAAGAAAATGATGCCAATAATTTTACAGTTCTTAAGAATGCACTCCTGGATGGTTATGGCTTAACCACTGAACAGTACAGGATAAAGTTCAGAGAGACCAAAAAGGAGTCTTCACAAGACTGGGTTGATTTCATTGACCATTCAGTGAAGGCCTTGGAGGGGTGGTTACATGGCAGTAAAGTTACTGATTATGAAAGCCTGTATAACACAATCCTGAGAGAGCATATACTTAATAATTGTGTGTCTGATTTGTTGCACCAGTACCTGGTAGACTCTGATCTGACCTCTCCCCAAGAATTGGGAAAGAAGGCAGACAAATGGGTCAGAACAAGGGTGAACAGAAAAGTTTATACAGGGGGTGACAAAGATGGCAATAAGAAGAAAGATGGTGAAAAATCTCAAGCTAAGCATGGGGATAAGGGTAAAACCAAAGATCCCACTTCAAATCTTAAACACTCTTCAGAGGGTGGGGATAAAACAAATTCTTCCTCTTCTTCCCAACCTGCACACATTAAAAAGCCTTGGTGCTTTGTGTGTAAAAATAGAGGCCATAGGCCAGGGGATAAGTCCTGTCCAGGTAAACCCCCTGAGCCTACCACCACTAATACATCAAGCTCTAGTGCCCCTAGCAGTAGTGGTACTAGTGGTGGGACTGCTGGCAACAGTCAAGCAAAGGGTGTAGTTGGGTTCACTTATGGGTCCATAGTAGAAACTGGGGTAGTCAGTCCCAAGACAGTTTCTGTCACACCTAGTGGCACTGGCCTTGCCACACTGGCTGCTTGTCCCCTTACAATGGATAAGTACAGGCAGACAGTTTCAATAAATGGTGTTGAGGCCTTGGCCTACAGGGACACAGGTGCCAGTTTCACTTTGGTGACTGAACACCTAGTGCCTCCTGAACAACACATCATTGGACAACAGTATAAGATTATTGATGTCCATAACTCCACTAAGTTTCTTCCCTTAGCTATAATTCAGTTTAGTTGGGGTGGAGTTACTGGCCCTAAGCAGGTGGTGGTATCACCTAGCTTACCTGTAGACTGTCTCTTAGGTAATGACCTAGAGGCCTCAGGTTGGGCTGATGTAGAGTTTTATGCCCATGCAGCCATGCTGGGCATCCCTGAGGAATTGTTCCCTCTCATTTCAAGTGAAATGAAAAAGCAAAGGAGAGAAGGCCTGAAAACTCAGGATCCCTCTCCATCAACAGGTAAAAGGGGTATCACAGTATCCCCTAACCACCCTACCATTCAGGATACTATTCCTGTGGTGGGAGAAACCTCTCCTGGGGTGGCACCTGTTCCAAGGGAATCATCAGCTGGCAAAGCTGGACTCCCTGAGGTGGAAGTACCTCTCTGTGGGATAACTAACATTGGTGAGAAAAACAGCACCATTTTAGTTAACATGGAGCATCCCTCCAACCCTCCCAGAGAAACTTTAGTGCAGAAACCCTGCACTACCTCACAACACTTAGGACAGCATCCCTGCCCTAGTGTGGAGCTCATAGGACAGCATCCCTGCCCTGCTCCAACTCAAGAGAAACAGCATCCCTGTTCTCTCTTCCAGCCAGATGGACAAAGTTTTTGCCCAGCTATGGCTTTTCTGAGACAGCATCCCTGTCTGGCATTTCCATAACTACAAATAGGTTCAGTGGACAATTCCCACTGCTCTAAACTAAAACTTACTGATAGAAACTCTGAAAATACATCTTCACATTGTTGCTTAGCTAAAAAACTTCAAACAGGGTGGTTTACATCCCCACAGGGAAGTAACCATATAGTGGATGATAAAGGGAGTAACCAGTCTATTGCAGAGCTACTCTCTACTTATCACCACTTAGACAATAAAGTCTCAACTGGCCAAGGTTAGCCTTATTGTCCTTCGTTTGGGGGGGGTTGTGTGAGAAGGTAGCCTCTTTCTAGCCTTATTACCCCCACTTTTGGCCTGTTTGTGAGTGTATGTCAGGGTGTTTGTCACTGTTTTCACTATCTCACTGGGATCCTGATAGCCAGGCCTCAGTGCTCATAGTGAAAACACTATGTTTTCAGTATGTTTGTTATGTGTCACTGGGATCCTGCTGGTCAGGACCCCAGTGCTCATAGGTTTGTGGCCTATATGTATGTGTCACTGGGACCCTGTCACACAGGGCCCCAGTGCTCATAGGTGTGCATGTATATGTTCCCTGTGTGGTGCCTAACTGTCTCACTGAGGCTCTGCTAACCAGAACCTCAGTGGTTATGCTCTCTCATTTCTTTCCAAATTGTCACTAACAGGCTAGTGACCATTTTTACCAATTTACATTGGCTTACTGGAACACCCTTATAATTCCCTAGTATATGGTACTGAGGTACCCAGGGTATTGGGGTTCCAGGAGATCCCTATGGGCTGCAGCATTTCTTTTGCCACCCATAGGGAGCTCTGACAATTCTTACACAGGCCTGCCACTGCAGCCTGAGTGAAATAACGTCCACGTTATTTCACAGCCATTTTACACTGCACTTAAGTAACTTATAAGTCACCTATATGTCTAACCTTTACCTGGTAAAGGTTAGGTGCAAAGTTACTTAGTGTGAGGGCACCCTGGCACTAGCCAAGGTGCCCCCACATTGTTCAGAGCCAATTCCCTGAACTTTGTGAGTGCGGGGACACCATTACATGCGTGCACTACATATAGGTCACTACCTATATGTAGCTTCACAATGGTAACTCCGAATATGGCCATGTAACATGTCTATGATCATGGAATTGCCCCCTCTATGCCATCCTGGCATAGTTGGCACAATCCCATGATCCCAGTGGTCTGTAGCACAGACCCTGGTACTGCCACACTGCCCTTCCTGGGGTTTCACTGCAGCTGCTGCTGCTGCCAACCCCTCAGACAGGCAGCTGCTGCTGCTGCCAACCCCTCAGACAGGCAGCTGCCCTCCTGGGGTCCAGCCAGGCCTGGCCCAGGATGGCAGAACAAAGAACTTCCTCTGAGAGAGGGTGTGACACCCTCTCCCTTTGGAAAATGGTGTGAAGGCAGGGGAGGAGTAGCCTCCCCCAGCCTCTGGAAATGCTTTGTTGGGCACAGAGGTGCCCAATTCTGCATAAGCCAGTCTACACCGGTTCAGGGACCCCTTAGCCCCTGCTCTGGCGCGAAACTGGACAAAGGAAAGGGGAGTGACCACTCCCCTGACCTGCACCTCCCCTGGGAGGTGTCCAGAGCTCCTCCAGTGTGCTCCAGACCTCTGCCATCTTGGAAACAGAGGTGCTGCTGGCACACTGGACTGCTCTGAGTGGCCAGTGCCACCAGGTGACGTCAGAGACTCCTGCTGATAGGCTCCTTCAGGTGTTAGTAGCCTATCCTCTCTCCTAGGTAGCCAAACCCTCTTTTCTGGCTATTTAGGGTCTCTGTCTCTGGGGAAACTTTAGATAACGAATGCAAGAGCTCATCCGAGTTCCTCTGCATCTCCCTCTTCACCTTCTGATAAGGAATCGACTGCTGACCGCGCTGGAAGCCTGCAAACCTGCAACATAGTAGCAAAGACGACTACTGCAACTCTGTAACGCTGATCCTGCCGCCTTCTCGACTGTTTTCCTGCTTGTGCATGCTGTGGGGGTAGCCTGCCTCCTCTCTGCACCAGAAGCTCCGAAGAAATCTCCCGTGGGTCGACGGAATCTTCCCCCTGCAACCGCAGGCACCAAAAAGCTGCATTACTGGTCCCTTGGGACTCCTCTCAGCACGACGAGCGAGGTCCCTCAAATCCAGCGACTCTGTCCAAGTGACCCCCACAGTCCAGTGACTCTTCAGTCCAAGTTTGGTGGAGGTAAGTCCTTGCCTCACCTCGCTGGGCTGCATTGCTGGGAACCGCAACTTTGCAGCTACTCCGGCCCCTGTGCACTTCCGGCGGAAATCCTTTGTGCACAGCCAAGCCTGGGTCCACGGCACTCTAACCTGCATTGCACGACTTTCTAAGTTGGTCTCCGGCGACGTGGGACTCCTTTGTGCAACTTCGGCAAGCACTGTTTCATGCATCCTTGTAGTGCCTGTTTCTGGCACTTCTCCGGGTGCTACCTGCTTTAGTGAGGGCTCTTTGTCTTGCTCGACGTCCCCTCTCTCTTCAGGTCCAATTTGCGACCTCCTGGTCCCTCCTGGGCCCTGGCAGCATCCAAAAACGCCAAACGCCCGATTTGCAACTAGCAAGGCTTGTTGGCGTCCTTCCGGCGGGAAAACACTTCTGCACGACTCTCCAAGGCAAGTGGGATCCGTCCACCAAAGGGGAAGTTTCTAGCCCTTTTCGTTCCTGCAGAAACCTCAGCTTCTTCTGTCCAGTCGAAGCTTCTTTGCACCCGCAGCTGGCATTTCCTGGGCATCTGCCCATCTCCGACTTGCTTGTGACTTTTGGACTTGGTCCCCTTGTTCCACAGGTACCCTAGATTGGAAATCCACAGTTGTTGCATTGCTGGTTTGTGTCTTTCCTGCATTATTCCTCTAACACGACTTCTTTGTCCTTAGGGGAACTTTAGTGCACTTTGCACTCACTTTTCAGGGTCTTGGGGAGGGTTATTTTTCTAACTCTCACTATTTTCTAATAGTCCCAGCGACCCTCTACAAGGTCACATAGGTTTGGGGTCCATTCGTGGTTCGCATTCCACTTTTGGAGTATATGGTTTGTGTTGCCCCTATCCCTATGTTTCCCCATTGCATCCTATTGTAACTATACATTGTTTGCACTGTTTTCTAAGACTATACTGCATATTTTTGCTATTGTGTATATATATCTTGTGTATATTTCCTATCCTCTCACTGAGGGTACACTCTAAGATACTTTGGCATATTGTCATAAAAATAAAGTACCTTTATTTTTAGTATAACTGTGTATTGTGTTTTCTTATGATATTGTGCATATGACACTAAGTGGTGCTGTAGTAGCTTCACACGTCTCCTAGTTCAGCCTAAGCTGCTCTGCTAAGCTACCATTATCTATCAGCCTAAGCTGCTAGACACCCTATACACTAATAAGGGATAACTGGGCCTGGTGCAAGGTGCAAGTACCCCTTGGTACTCACTACAAGCCAGTCCAGCCTCCTACACTTAGTAGTAAGTGCTACCTCTTTGGGTAAATGTATAGTGCCTCTCCTGCACTACAGCTGCGTAAAGGACTACCAGGTAATGTCCCCAGTGACCTTGTGTGTCTATAATTTTAGCATAGTTCCTCGATCTTCTACATACAGAAATTTGCGATAACATGAATTCTGGTGTGGAGAAGATGACGAGAATACAAAGAGTTGAATCTCCACTAAATAAGGGTACCATCTATTAATTTTTGTAGTAGCTTGTTTGTAGGAGATATGCTTATATCCTTTGCATCAAGAGTAAATCTTTAAAAACTGCTGAGAAATGCACTCTGGGGACTTTTTAGAAAGCTGTCCATCATCCTGGGAAAAGGCAGGAAGACCTTGTATACTACTAACGTATATGTGTGAGACAAAATGGGGGGGCTTCCAGGTCATTTTACATTCTCATAGTGGTTAGATGCAAAGATGATGATCTCTGGTCTCAACAGCAAATGACAAGCAAGAATCCACTACTCACTTTAGTAGTGGGGACCCTCAAGACCTTTGCTTGCTGTCTCTGCTGACTCCTCACCTCCTGCGGGAGCAGCTAAGAATGCTGCTTCCTGAATGTGGGAGCAATCTCATCATCTGTTTTCCTGCCCACTTTACAGTGGGCAGGAAAACAGATGGAAAGTCTGCTCCCGGTGAGCAGGAGCGGTTTTCCTGCACCTGCCCTCTAGGAGCGGACTTACACTTTGCTCTTGCTTGGCAGGAACTGTCAAAGCTCCTGCCAAGCAAAAGCAAACTGCTATCTCTTGAGGGTGGACACCTCCGGAGATAGGGAGCTGGCCCTGGGGTGTGGTGGTACCCAAGGCCATTAATGGCTCGAGGGGGGGTTTATGAATAATTTTGCAGCAAATGTTACAGTGATATTATTAACAATATTATGAAAGGTTTCCATGAGTGCTGTAATATCTGGGGTAAACAGTAGTGCATGGTGAGAGCGCGATCTATAGTTACCTTAGGGCAGGAGTTATTGTTACTTGAAATAACTCTAACTATAAGAGATTAATTTCTATGATTTTGTACAGTTAAAATGTGAGCCTAACTATAACATCCCTGTAAGCTTTGTTTTTTTTAAATGAATTTCTGTGGTTTTATAAATCTAATTCCTAACTATAACGCTTCTATAACCTATGTTTTTTTCAGTAAATGTCAATGTTTTTTTTAACATAAAGTAATTTTGATTACTATACATTAATCTAACCACCTGCTTGCAGCCAGGCCCTGTTGCCAACCTCCTATAACCACCCAACCACGCGACAAGCATGGCCTTCGGCCATGTACGCAGAGGTTGGCTGATGGGCCTGTATCCAACCACCTTGTAACCACCCAACCCCATGCACCGCCTTTGGCAATGTGCGGCGCGGTTGTCCAGGGAGCCACACCTGCGGTTAGGCCCTGCAGTCAATCCCCTATAACCACACCAATTCTAATATTTCTGTAAAGTCTTCTACCATTCTCAATCCACAAAATTACTTTTGCACGATTTTGATTTTTTTATTTCAATCTCCTACTTCTGCTACAACGAAATTGTTTTATGGCATATCCCTCAGATGAAAAGTAACCACTCCATCAAATTCTGGTATTTCTGGATTAATGCTGGTATTTTCTATCTTAGTGATATTTGAAATAATGTGGCCTTTATACCCTTTTTAGAACTATGACATAAGTTTTCCTTGCCATTAGAAGATATTTATAAATATGAAATTTAATGCAAATCTGGTCTTAATTGCTTTTCAAACATGTTAGCTGCAATCAAATCAATGATTCTGAAATTTACATCAATATGTTTAATGCTTCTTCCCAAATTGTCTCAAATTTTCTGAAAACAATACATAACACAAATAAAGCCAATCTACTTTTTCTTACTTATTTTTGTAATAAAGAACTTTCCACCCCGTTTTCTCTGGATACTTGGAGAACAATACGGTTAGCAAATATTTCTGGCTGGCTTCCTGTTGCTTTATATCAAATTGTCTGTGAACCCCTTATAAATGATCTATGGCAATATATAATGATAGATGGCTCACCAAGATACGTTTTATTTGATTGTCCTATTATTACTCAATTTGGAAGGATGTATGGGATATCATAATGAAAATACTCCACATTGCTGACAGTCTTTCCTATGATTTGCTGATCTGTAACTTATCTCAATACTTTTAATGCTTCTTCCCAATTGTCTCAAATTTGATAAAAAACAATACATAACACAAATGAAACCAATCTATTTTTTCTTACTCATTTTTAAGATAATGAACTTTCCACCACTTTTTCTCTGTATATTTGGAGAACAATAAGGTTAGCAAATATTTCTGGTTGGCTTCATGTTGCTTTATAGCAAATCGTCTGTGGACACCTTATAAATTATTCAAAGCAAAATTGTTAGATTCTCCATTGTGTTGCCAATGTGTAATGATGGATGGCTCCCCAAGATATGTCTTATTTGATTGTTCCACTATTACACAATTTTGGAAGGATGTATGGGATAGCATAATGAAAATACTCCACATTGCTGACAATCTTTCTTATGATATGCTGATCTTTAAATCAGTCTCCGTACCTACTGCACTATCTGATATATAACAACTATTTGTGTTTTTTTTTATCCTCTACCCTAAAATCGATTAGAAATTTGAAAGATGCATATTTATTATTAGTAGACACATGGTGGTCTTGGATTATTTTTACTCCAAAAGATATTTATCTCTTAATGGTGTTAATACTACTTCTTCTTTTCAGTTGCTCTGGAAACCCGTTGATGAATGTATCACAATATATTTATAATTAATGAATAATGCTTATACGCTATTGAATATATAATTATATTTACTGTGATTATATTACAAGTTGCACTGTTTTTTTAAAATGTTTAGTGGTATTCTTATTTTCAAACATTATGGGCCTCATTACGAGTCTGGCGGTCACTAGACCGCCAGACTCGCGGATGGCGGTCAGACTGCCACATTACAACCCTGGGATACCAGCGGTCCGGAGGTGAAACCACTGGAGGTGGTGGCGGTCCTAATCTGCCAGGGCAGTGCTGCAAGCAGCACTGCCTTGGGGATTAGGACCCCTTCTCCTCCAGCGGTTTCATGGTGGTACCACCGCCATGAAAATGCAGGTGGAGAACCAGTGCGAGGGGTACCAGGGGGGCCCATGCACTTGCCATGGGCAGTGCAGGGGCCCCCCTGGCCAGTACCATCGCAATGTTCACTGTCTGCATTGCAGATAGTGAAAAGTGCGAGCGTGCTGTGCACCATGCACTCTACAGCATTGCCGCTGGCTCGATTATGAGCTGCAGACAATGCAGTAGGCTGTTTCCTGCTAGGCCAGCAGGCGGAAACTCAGGCTTCCGTCCGCTGACGTAGCAGGAAACTCTTAATGGGGCTGGTGGGGAGGGAGCTAGTATGGCAGCAACCTCTCCGTCGGAAGTTCGTCAGACGGTGTAAACTGTCCGCCAAACTCAAATTTAGCCCCTATGTCCTTTGTTGTTTAACTTTTACTGGTACAATATTAATTGACAGTAGGTATTTTAAGATCCTATTATACTGCATACCATTTCAATATTCGTTTTTGTATAGTTTTTTCACCTGGAAAATCAATACAATATTGTGAACTAAAACAAACAACCAGAATTCCCAGGGATTCAGCAACCTTGGTATTTGGCAGCACTGGGGGTGGTCATCTATGAAGAAATGGGCTCCTGTGCTTAATTTGTGCAAGCTTCTGAGAATAACCAAATCTTTCCCATTAAAACTAATGTACTGGATGGCTTTTAACTTTTTTCTTAAAATGACATGTTATGTGATTAAAATTTGTATGGCACACAATTGTCTTTGAAGTGTCCTTATGGCACCTTAGATTGTTTATGATAAGCTCTGTACTGATGACATGCAGAGGGTAGGATACTAAAGACTTCCTGTGGTTGATCTTCGCTGAAGCAGTGTCGACTCTTACCAATGGCACCTCAGAACCAGTTTCTGAGTGACCACTGAGTCAGAGGACATCAGGAGTAAAATGTTGAAAACAGAGCAACTTTAAGATGTAATGATAACAAGTCCTAGGACGTTAGGTTGAATATTGTTACAGAAGCATTGGACTTCATCCTCATGGGATGACAGTGCTGAAACTCTAAGCTTCATCATAACTTTGTACTCATGTTCAACACCTAAATCTGCCCACTGTAAGATTTAACCAACTCATCCAACCTATTTTGGTAAAAGTAGACCAGCGACACAAAGATCATCCTGAAGCTGGGCCACCTGTCTGGCCTAGACACTTCATGGCTAGATCAGTGCCTTTGAGTGATTGACCAATCGATGCTGTGAAACCACCCGAAACTCAACCCTAATATGTAAAAAAATGAAAAACGAGGAGAAAACAAGCACATGTCCCCAGTCACTTGGACCTCTTCAGTAGCATTTCGTAATGAAAGAATTCTAGGAGTGATCACAGACTCAAGCTTTTCACTAATACTTCAAGTAAACCAAGTTAAAAGAATCAGCTTCTGCAGTATGCAGATTCTTCAATGGATGCTCCTATATCTAGATTTTCTCCAGAAGCTCCAGTATACCATTGCCCTGGTCCTGGAATATGCAGTGGAACTCACTTAACAGCATACTACAAAGAATTCCAAGCATCCAAATTACAGCAACCAACTACTAGACTTGTTGATACTATACTTGTACCTAAATGACACATCACCTTGGCCCACTAAACAATCTAATAACTATCCATAGCCAGCCCCTCCTTCTTCATGGCCCTCTGCATTGCCCAGGATGAACATAAAGCATAAGCCTATCCATTTTTAAGTAAAATCTCAGAAACAGAATAGACCCTTATGCTATAGATTGATTACTCTGCTGTCCATTGCACCCAACAAGACATCGTGCATCTGTGAAATCTTCTTTTACATGCAGGCAGAAACATTGTGACACTCCATCCCACTAAAGACAAGAAACATCCAAAGCAAACAGAAACTTAGAAGTCATTGATGACCTGGGACCAGATGTATGAATCCGCTCTATGGGTGCAAAGGATCTGATTCGCAGTCCCATGGACCACTACCAACTCTTAAAAAATGAAACATCCTGTTTCTATTTTTTTAAATGCACCCACTTTCCTTTTAAAGAAAATGGGATGCTTTTTGTAAAAAAATGTGGTTTGCAGTTTGCAATCTTCCTCTTTAATATTCATGAGGTAGATCGAATTGCAACCCACTAGGATTTATTAATTTGCGAACTGACTTATTGATACATAGGTTGGTTTGCAGATTACCACACAAGTTGCAAAAATACTGGTTGGAAATTGCGACCAGCATTTTGTGACCAATGCCATGAATATCTGACCCATATCTAAACCATATCCAACTGAGAATCAGTCTCCCACACAAGGGTGGTCGGCACAACAGATGATTATGTATGATACCCACATAAGAACCAGAACTAATCTCCCACAAAAGGATGGTAAACACACACACACACATGCTTAGCTGCGTCTCACTCTTGTTTGCTCCATGTTATGCATATATGGAGATAGATGATTGCATAAAGAGCAAGCTGCTGCTCATCATGCACACCACCAAAATGCTTGACCACGAAGGTTAAGCTCGCTCTTCTAATCATTCAGAATATACTATACCATTCAGTCTCTGAACGCCCTCTGCCTCTACATGCTGAAGTGCAGCTATTTGTGCCATCAAAAGTGTAATAAAGGGGTATTTGGTCTAGTTGTTGGGGGACTGCACGTTCTCAGTTGACCCGGAAGGTCAGTTTACTGTTTTCAGGATACTGCGAGAATATAAATAAATGGGAAGAAGGGCACCCGAAGTCTTTTACCTTCCCGCCACTGAGTCACAGGTGTCAGGCTATTTTGAGCGCCGAGCGCCATCGCACTGCACGCGCACCAGGAGCAGTGCAGCATTACAAAAAGCACCTCTCTCGATATCACACAACATTAAAATACTTCTAACAAATCACAACCTAAGTAGTACATACTATAGATATTGCTTCAGCTCCCTGTCAAGTGTGTAGATCTCTGTATAAGTGCAGCTGGAATACATGACATAATACTTGAAGTAAGGAGTTTTTGTCACTACTGAGCGCCAATATTAGGGCATTGAGCCTATACAATTCAGCTGGTTCCCTCTCCAGCTATAATAATCATAAGACCTTCTTCTGCTCTTGGTCAGATCGATACCTTACATTACATAGGGGGTGAAGACTGGAGAATCGGCACTCACATACATATTTTACACATTTTTACACTCTATTATTAATCACGGTGCACATAGGGAGGATGTCTACCCTACACCCTCTACAAACCAAGGGGTTATATCAAAACTCAATGCTTGAAGCATACGCTAAAATTCCAAAAACAGAGTTTTTTGTTTCAAAACACCAAATGCCCATTCAGGTTCACAGGTCCATTTTTTATTAGTATTCTTCGTCCTTTGCCAACACGTTTTTCATCGTCTAGAGCAGGGATACTCAAAGTACGGCCCGAGGGCCGCATGCGGCCCTCCTGACCTTTAATTGCGGCCCCCTCGTGAACAGCAGCACTGGGCTGCTGTTCACTTGACAAAGCAGAAAAATTCAGAAAGCTGTGAAATGGGCATACTTTATTTACACATTAACTAAGTGGCCTAGACAACTTATCTTTAGGAATACGTTTAGTTTCAAAGATCTGTTGCACTAGACATGTAAGAACACGATAAACTGTCAGCAAACTTCAGAAAAGTGTTTAAATGCATGAGAGCTTTACCTTACTTTGCGCCCCCCCCCCCCAACCCCCCCCCCCCCTTGTGCCCACCTTCCATCACCCCCCCACTCTCGGCCAACAGGCATCAGTGCGGCCCTCGGGCATGCCACAGACAGTGTTTTGTGGCCCCTGGGGAAAAGTTTGCGAGTACCCATAGTCTAGAGAGTATGATCGGGCTTTGAGACTGGCCTATTTAAAGTTAGTACAAAGGAACAAATATCTGTCAGCAAACAATGTAAGGCATAGTACTTCAGAAGAATTGAGGATGTCAGGAACTGGCAAAGGTTATCCTGAAGTATACCAGAAGAATTAAGGAAATCGATCTGCGGTTGATTGTTTCTCCTAACTATCTCATGATCTGTGTGATTCCATTGCAATTCATTTTAGCACACAAACTGATAAAAAATCATTTTGTAATTCGTTCTAAATAGCCAGCGTCAAGCTCTTAAAGAGATATATATGGACATTAAGATAAGAGAAGTGGAGGGTAGAAATAATGTGCTTTCCTCTTTTTCTCTCAGGTAGTGTGAATAATGTGATGCCTTGATATTCAATGGAAAGCTTTCTGGATCCCATTATGAAAGATACATGTGACTAAGAAGTTTTAGGCAGCTGACATTGCATACGTAATGAAGAAACCCTTGACATAACTATAGAGTGTATCCGGAGTCACTGGAAATATGTGATTTTATGGCTTTTCCGTATAATTTTCCAATTGCAGCAGATGCCACATAATCCATCATCTGCTGCAAAAACATGTGTTGCCCCACAGTGAAAGATTCTTCGCAAAGGTTGATATGTCATCTTTCTGTTTCTTATTGCTGTTTTTGGGTGTCAAAGCAGTACTAATGAGATGACATTGTTGCCAAGTTAGTGTTAACGCTTAAAAATAATAAAATGATAAGACTGTCACACAAATGTGCTTCTTTGTGCGGTATAAATTGACTTTTCTTGCATAATTTGGTCAATCCCGCTGCATAATTCCAGTGCCCTGAATATATCTCTTTTACAGATGTAGACCTTCTGAACCTAGAGAAGCAGTTGAAATTCTGTTGCTCAAGCAGCCTCAAGCGAGACCAGTCTCAGCCTTCCCTTTTTTTAGGTAAATGTTTTGAGCTGCAATTATTTATCATACTTAGAAAACCTTTCGATGATATACAACCAGTATTTAGGCATACTAATGGTATTGAAGCAGTCCTTCTCTCATTCCTTCACAGCCTTAGAATGAGATCTGTGGTGGAGGGTCTTGATATCGTTAGATCTCTCAGCAGCCTTTCACACCACCAATCATCATATTGTTACCATCAGACTGCGGATGCTGGGAATTACAGGTAAGGCGTGAAAGACATTGATTACATTAATACAATTATGATTCCATCTTTCTGCCTTTGAGAGATGCTGATCAGGGGCCAACAACAGACTAGAAATCACCTGCACAGCTCATTTTACAAACCTGCTTGACTCCTGTCTACATGTCATATCAACCTGGGACACGCGGAAAAAAATAAACTCTTTTGCATGGACTACAGATCCCAATCTGCGCATGCAAGTATTTACAAAGACTTGTGCAATGCTATTTTATGCAATTCTTTTAAGAGTACTGGTCCCGCTATTTTTGGGCACTCGCGTCTCTCTTGCTAGATTTGTGAGCAAATTGGATTACTCACACCTGTGGCAAGTCTTGTGCAGCCCTGCCATGTGACTCCACCATGGGTTGCTGCCTGGAACTGTGTATGGGTGTCATTGCCGAAAGGTCCTTGTTCATGCACTGATGCTTGAAGGTTTGTATACCAGACTTTTTGTTGCCCATTTGCTCAGATTTTTAATTGAGGGGGGCAGTGCTATAAAGGTAGTACCTCAGACGTGCAGCTAAGGTATTTTAAGAAAGTAGGGTGAGGCAGTCTGTGAAGGAAAAAAGGGAGGGTCCTAAAGAGGGGCACCTGCAATGAATGCTCAGATAAAGATGGAGGATGAATGTGTGCATCCCAAAGAAATTAAACTAAATATGTGAATAGCAGAGAGATTTGAGAGCTGAAAAGTGTGTGAGATGGGTAGGATTAGAGAGAAAGGAGGGGGAGACTGCAAGACAGTGGGGATGTTCTTTGTAGGCCCAAGGTTTCAATAAAGGGGCAGTGGTAAGTGAGTTTGGGAGCTGGCCATGGAGGAAAAAAAGAGCAGAGAACAAAGTGCATGTAAGAAACAGAACAGTGGCTGCATGTCAGAAAATGGTGGTTGAAGGCATTGAAGAAGTACTCAGAACCATGTGGACAATTGGGAAGAATGATGTATTGGCTCCCTTACAAGCGTGGCTCCTTAGGGCTGCAGAAGTCGAGAACAGACAGGTATGGAGTGAGAACACATCTCGCCCATTTTCTACTTTCTCTGGTTCTGACGATTCTTTTAGGAGTTCTGGGTGGTAAGGAGAGACAAACCAGCACTTTCAAATCAATTGACAGTGTAACCTATTTGGTCGTACAGTGAGTCTTGGAATTGGAAGTAAAAATTCAAAGTTTTATTACAAATATAAGGCCAGACTTTGAAATGAGTCTCAGAAACATCCTATAGAAGTACAGAATCACCAAAGGTGAATTAAAGGGTCAAATCAGATTCAATCTTATTAGCTCAGGGCATACAAGAATCTCTGTCATAGCAACACAAAAGATGAGAAACAACACTTGGTGTTCAGAGTCCAAATTGCTATCTTCCTGTCTAATCATTTGAAAACTAACTAAATCTAAAAATGCTAATTAAGCTAGGAAGAAGCCTAAGTACTTCTCCAGAATTTCATGAATTTTGTAATAATCAAAAGTGTCAGCATAACATAAGCCTCGGTAGAAGTTCTGCCAGAGAGATGATCGTAGCATGATGCCACTCAGCCAAAGTAAGAATAGAGAGATATTTACCCCTCTAAGGGCCTGATTTAAATGTGACGGATATCCCATCTGCCGAATTACATTCTCCATAGTCTATTATGGGATAGTATTTTGGCAGACAGGATATCCGTCACGTTGATGATGGAGTAACCCCCTCCACCAAACTCTAAATCAGGCCCCAAGTCTCAAGGGAATCAGATCTAGTCAAAGGGTAGAATGGGTCTGCCTCCCCTAACTAACTGAACACCACTTTAGACCTTGCAGAACCTTCCAGAATCCACATCATCATTGCTAGTAGTTTTTCATTTTCCGTACACAATTTGGAATTTGCAACTCCCATCTGATGTTCATCCATTGAACCAAACAGCAGGACGACCTTGGGATCCTCCTGAGTCCAGAAGCAAACAAAGGAATTAATATTCTCTCATCCACTTGTTAGTGTTTCTTGGTCTTGCCAACATATCCTCCCATACCCCATTATCTCAGACTCGCAGTAAGCCTTTTAATTAACTGTAGACTTGTGCAGATGCACCTGCAAATAAAGAAAATGCAACACGAGCAAAACTCCACATTGAAGGCTAAGCATATAAAAACCTTTCAGGCCTTGACTTAAGTCAATTTAACAAATAATTCAATTCACATTTAAATACATTGCCATACTTGCATTTCTCCTCATATGTCTAATAATTGGCGAATAACTGTGATTATATAGGGGGTTATTCTAACCCTGACGGGCGGCGGACGCCGCCCGCCAGAGTTCCCCCCTCCAGAACACCGCTCCGCGGTCATAAGACCGCTGCGGTGATTCTGGCTTTTGCACTGGGCTGGCGGGCGGCCGCCAAAAGGCCGCCCGCCAGCCCAGTGCAAAAGAGCCTTCCCACGAGGACGCCGGCTCAGAATTGAGCCGGCGGAGTGGGAAGGTGCGACGGGTGCAGTGGCACCCGTCGCGTATTTCAGTGTCTGCAAAGCAGACACTGAAATACAAAGTGGGGCCCTCTTACGGGGGCCCCTGCAGTGCCCATGCCATTGGCATGGGCACTGCAGGGGCCCCCAGGGGCCCCACGACAACCCATACCGCCATCCTGTTCCTGGCGGGAGAACCGCCAGGAACAGGATGGCAGTATGGGCTGTCAGAATCCCCATGGCGGCGCAGCGAGCTGCGCCGCCATGGAGGATTCTAAAGGGCAGCGGAAAACCGGCGGGATACCGCCGGTTTTCCGCATCTGACCGCGGCCAAACCGCCGCGGTCAGAATGCCCTGCGGGGCACCGCCAGCCTGTTGGCGGTGCTCCCGCCAACCCTGGCCCCGGCGGTCCATGACCGCCGGGGTCAGAATGACCCCCATAGTGTTTAACTGTAATACCCTAGTCCCAACACATTGAATATAAATTCATACATGTATTATATTCAGTCAATAAATGTAATTATCAAAGATGCATGTAACTTTCTACACTTCTGCTTGTGAGTGCACCTTGACTAATATGATTTTGATGCACCACTTTAACATTAATATATTAGTGCACACGTTATATATGTTATTGATTACGTTTTAATGTCATTTCTGGAGCGCATAGTGGCACAGCCAAGTTATGTTCTCTCAGGAGGCTTGTGTGCTATGGACAGAAGGAAATGCTTGTACCCCCATTTATAAAAGGTGGTAAAGGAGACAGAGAGCTTAAATGGGAGAGAGAAGTGAAAATGGAAGAGAAAGGCATTAAGTGAAAAAGTCCCTGAGGGGACCCGTGAGGAAAGGTATAAACAGTGACGGTGCCTCCATGAGGATGGAGGAGCATCGAATCTCCACTGGAGAGCAGGAAAATAAAATGGTAATTAGACAGATATATTACCATTTTATTTCTTTTGCTGGCAGCAGCAAAATCTGAGGGCAGGGAAGCAGAAAGGAATAGATTGCACTTCAGTTTTGCAACGGCCAGCCTGAAATGCAAACTTTAAACACTCCATCCCGAGCTGACTTGGATAGCTGGATGAAGAGAAAGCACAGAACCCCAGTGCTTGAAGGAGCGTCAAACTAGCATGCTCAAGCTAATCATGGTGCTTCTCTTATGAGAAGCATGGGAGCAGTGCCAGGACTAGTAGAGGAGAGTTGAATGAGGCTCTGGGAGTTTGCTGCCTGTGCTGGAGGAGCATCGACTGCTGAGACGAAGAGGATCAGTGGATAAGTACATTTTTATTTCTTTATTTTTATTTACTTTAACTCACTGACAGGCACTGTGAGAAACTTGCAGTACCTTCAGTCTCAACTCCAGAGCTCACACGGCCCTATATGAACTGTTTAAAATGGAACAGGATTGAGAGCTATGGCTTTGAGATAAGGGCACTGCTGGTTTTAATTAGTACCTGTCAGTGGGTTACATATTTGCCATCACTCCACCTGTTTTGTTAGCTGCTGGCTGCCACTGGGTATAGGTGGGTTTGCAAGGAGTAAAATGGCCAATGACATAACAAGGGTGCCTTCGGAAGGGCCCGAAACGAAGCAAGAAAAAAGACCCTCCATCCTGCACCCCAGAAGGATAATATGAGGTAAGCAAGGCCCAGGGGGCCACACATAGGCATGAGCATTGGTGCCACACTATTTATGCACTAATTTTAGCCAAGCCCCTGAACAACGAGCCCTTAGGGCATAATCAGCTGAGTGAGGTTAAGAGTGGGTGAGCAGATCCCCCAAAATGACTGATTTGAAAGGGAAATCAAGCGGCTCAGTGGTGTACGAAGGGTCCATAGGTTTATTAGCTCCTGCAGTCTGTTTGGGAGAAAGGGGCAAGGAGAACTAGGCTTGGATGGCTTATCTTCCACTGTGAATCTGTGAGGTGGTGCAGTAGTATGTGGGGATTTTGAAGCCAGAGTAGTAAAGTGTCACGGTTGTAGATGGTTCAACCCTAAGGAAGAGTGAAGTGCATAGAATGGTTTAATTGACCAAGGCACACCAGAGCTAGGATGAAGTTTCTGGGTCGAGCAGACCATACTTTTTGGCATTTGCAGGCACACAGCAAGAAGGCAGGACTGTTCTGCAGAAGAAAGGCAGTGACAGGAACAGCTATGTAGTATGTGAGAGCCCCTGCCAGTGTATGCTGACTGTAACCAGTCGTATCGAGGAAGCACAAGCTATCAGTGACCACGATGCAGTAGGTTCACAGTTTGGGTTCATTTGGGTGAGACTGTTTTCCAAGGTGGGAGACTCATGCTCAGTGTCAGGGACGGTCGCCGATTTTACGCATACTTGACGTTGCGCACCTATTGTTATGTTATGTCGGTTTGAACAGCGCATAACTCATCCGAGAGGGTATCCAGGCGCTTATAATAAGCACGTGCAGAAAAATCCTGTTGTCTCCTGTGGTGATAGTTTGCTTTATGTTTGTAGAGCTGCAGGGTCACTAGTTTGGCAGCATTTCTGAGGCCTCGTGGTGCCGTGCTCTAGAGCCCGTAAAGGAGGCCCGTGACGCGCTCACACAGCGCAGTCTCTGCTCCAGAAAGGAATGAGAGAGGCATTCCTCAAGAATGCTGAGCCTGCACTCAGGCTGGGCGTGGGCTTTGAGTCATGTTTTTGTTATTGAAGCAGGCATGCAGAGCTTCGTGGGCATGTTCCACTCTCCCTCCCAGGTCCGTCCGTGTTTCTACTTGGCCTGCCCCGCAGAGGAGTTTATGACCCCCCCAAACCTCCACCAGCGATAAAAGGGCAGATGCACCGTACACTATTAGTGCACACTAGTGTGCTGTTTTAAATTATAAAGCAGTAACGATCCGCATGCGGCCCGTTGTGAGGGACATACTATAAACACTCCAGAAAAAATGCAATAATCCCCAACACTCTTCCCCCCGCCCCACCCCTTGCTCCATTCATCACAGCCTTTCTGTTTTTCTCTTATTCTTACCTCCTTTCAGTTCACGAACGCCCCCTCCTCCCCCCCTTCGCTTCTTTTCTTTGGCTCTCATTACGAGTCCCAGGCTTGTGCAAACACCTATTTAAACAGAATAACAGAATGTTCCTCAATTCACCATAGACTCTGGGCCTGATTAATCGTCTGGTGGACGGGTTAACCGTCACAAATGTGACTAGGGTGAGCACCTGGCATTGAGAAAATTCTGGACGGGACTGTCCAAAAAAATCAGGACAAAGGGTCAAAATTCAGGACGAAGGGTCAAAATGAAAGACAAAAATTCAAGAACAAACATCCCTTTTATAGACAACCCTAAGAGAGGCCATACCCCATTTTGTTATCAGTACGTTTATTTACTCTTTTTTATCATAGCACTATTTATTCACTGTGGTCTTTTTGTGATTGCCTCCTGGTATGCTACATTCAGGTGTCACATTAAATATACTCTGCGCCATGCTACACTACTCCTCTCTGCACCACTCTACGCCACTGCTCTCTATGCCACTCGAGTCAACTCTGCACTCTATGCCACTGCACCACTCTACACTACTGCTCTCTCTGCCCCTCTACTGTATACTACTCTACTCCACTGCACCCTATGCCACTCTGCTCTGCCCCATGCCACTCTATGCCACTACACTCTACGCCAATGCACTCTAAAATGCACTCTACGCTACTGCCCTCTACTCTGTACCACTGTATTCTACACCACTGCTCTTTGTGCCACTCTACACCACTGCACTGACACTCTACTCTGCAACATTGCACTCTCCGCCACTGTACTCTACACCACTCTACTTTGTACTACTGCATTCTATGCCACTGCACTCTATGTCTCTCTACTCTGCATCACTCCACTCTACGCCACTGCACTCTACAGCACTATACTCTGCATTGCACCACTCTATACTACTCCACTTTGTATCACACTATGCCACTGCACTCTATACCACGTGAGTCTACTCTGCACTTTATGCCACTGCACCACTCTACACTACTGCACTCTCTGCCATTCTAGTGTATGCCACTCTACTCCACTGCAATATATGCCACTCTATTCTGTCCCACGCCACTCCATGCCACTGCACTCTAAACCACTGCACTCTACGCCAATGCACTCTAAACAACTGCACTGTACCCCACTGCACTGTACTCTGCAACACTGTGCTCTACGCCACTGCTCCTATGCCGCTTTACTCCACTCTACACCACTATGCCACTAACTTTTAGCCATGCTGAACAGCAGCCACTCTGGTGTATAACATGGTAAAACACATTGGCAAAGCCAATTACTCTTGCATAGATGAGACCTATTGGCTTTGCCAATGTTTGTTAATCCTATGAGGTCCTGAGGTCCCTGAAAGAACTGTGAATGTGTAAGTCCTTATTTTAAACATGCATTACACACATCTTAATATAGGCTGCTAAAAAATGCGCAAATACATTTCGGTTAAATAAAAAAAGTCCTTCTAAAATACATTTTTGAATAATATACAGTTTATACCTAGCGCTAACATTTTTTTATAAGTCTAATAAAACCACACACCCCACAGTTCACGTTGAAACACCCTTAGAGTACCTCTCTAAAACAAAATATCTTTGTCACCAGAAAGCTTCAAGTGACTCCTTTGATTAAAGACAATGCAGGCTTCCAGGCCCCTTTACATTTACAGATTTACCAGTTGCGCACATTTGCATTTCTTTAGGGAACACCATGGCAAGAAGGCCTTTTCTTATCTGTCTGCCAGTCCCTCGCTCAGAGCAAATGAGACTACCTGCCTTTCAGTCCAGCTGGGGAAACTGATTGGACCTAATTACATTTTGTCCTTTGGGTGAAAGTCAAACATTTCAGACAAATGCTTTTCCGTTAAGCCTTTCACCATGGACAACGGACAGCAGGGCGAAATTATGGGCAGCCCATGAAAATTACGGACGAGTGGTCACCCTAGATGTGATGAATGCCCCGTCTGCCATATTACAAGTGCCCTATGACATCGGAGAATTGCAATAAGATGGACGGATATCCTTCACGTTCATGATAGAGTAACCCTGTCCGCCAAAATCTAAATCTGTCCCTCTGTCTCCTCTAGTTTCTCCATTCTGGCTTTCCTTCACTCGCTGTCTCTTTAGTTATCACAGGTGTTGCCTCTCCAGTACCTGGAAGGCTTTCCCTCAGTTCTTCGCAGGCTCCCTGCAGGTTGTTTGAAAATTTATTGATTTAAGCCGTTCTCTTTTGGCGGCCACATTGTTTAGTGAGGGAGGTGGAATAAGACACTTTTTCCCTGCTTAATTGAGTTTCGGATCAAGTGGCTGTTTATAGCCACTTCGCCCCTCACCTTCCGAATTTTTCCCTTTGTGTTATCCAGGGTCTTCGTGCCACTGTGTGGCCTAAGAGGAAGGAACAATGTACGATGAGGATGTGCGGTGAGCTGGTGGTTATACTCTAAATGGCTGTCTTATAAATTTAGATAGATGTGGTGCATTGATGGAGGAGGCAAAGTGAGAGAAAGATATAAACACAAGTTTGAGGGTATTTGCTTGATCACACCCCTATGGGTTTCCTGTACCGTCTAGTGCTAGAGTTGGGGGTGATGTCTTTGGAAGATGAAGTAGGCCCTTTTTTGACTTGCTCTACATTTGATAATCATTTTCCTTCATATTTCCAGAAAGCAAATTGCGTGTTTTTTAAATGTTGCTCTGTTTTCCAGGTGTTCGAGCTCTGTCCCCATGTAACATCATTGTGAGGTCCTGTTCCCTACAGTGATTTCAGCCTAATGAGGTAGGAGTGGACGTAAGTCAAGTGATAACGCTTCACAGACCTACCTGATTACAGGTGATGGTCAATGGTAGAAGATGGGTTTCACCCTCTGATATGACTGAAGAACTAGAGAGGTGAAGCCAGGGTGAATGTAAGGGGACGGTCCTAGTCTGGGAAGCTTAGTCTTTGATATTAAATCGGGCTGGATATTGAGATGGAAACTCGGAAGCATGCAGACTGTAACTGATGTGTGAGAAGGAGGCTTCTTGTCCTGTAATGGGGGCTAGGACTGAATTTGCAGGACCCTTCTGGATCACCATTTCCCCTTGTTCTCTCCTCCTCATCTTAATATTTGCCCCCTCTTCTCAATTTCATATTTCAATCTGGAACCCCATTTTTGGAAACCATTAATGAGAGTAGATCAGGATTGGTTTCAAATGAATGGGAGATATCATACTCCTGGTTTAGTGGTGCGCGGGTGCCTGTATATAACTGGTGGGACAATTTAGGCTCTAGTTAACGGGAAATCTTCCTGGCTGGTGCACTCCAAAGCCATGGTAAGCACTAAGGCAAGATGTCTGCACATTGCACTATAATTAGGATGATGTATTGTTAGCCAAATATAGCGATGCTGGTTAAATTTACATCTGTCGGCTTATATCTTGTCCATTCATTCTGTAATTGCCAGAAGATGAGTGCCAGAATGTAGTGTTAAGAATGAAGTATCCACTGAAGTGGGGACACAGGGTGTAAGAAACTGGGTTGTTGGTTGACTGAGGTGTGAGCCCTGGTCAAGCAGGAACACATTTCTTGTCAGGGTGAGATACAAGCCAATCCTAAATTAACCTGTGCTCAACCCTCTTGTTGCTTGGTACAGAGCAGTCAGGCTTAACTTAGCGACAATGTGTAAAGTATTGGTGCAACACTTCAAACAGTAATGAAGTGAAAACACCACACAAAAAATCTCACACCAAGCTAGAAAAATAGAGTAAAATGTAGTAGTAAATAACACAACCAAACCAACAAAAATCCAATTAGTAACATGGGAGATATTCAAGATTAAAGATTTTGGTGAAAATAGTGCCAAAAGCAACAAGTGCCAACTGTGGGTATCTGGTTGTGCGGGACCGGGACAAAGTCATGAAATTCAGGTCAACCACGATGGAGCGCGGGCCAACTACAGAGACCTAGTTAGGCCTATTGAACAGACTACCTTAAATTCTGGTTTGCAGAGCATTGCGAGGATCTGCGTCCTAGGTGCATTGTGCAGCTGAAGAGATGTGCTAGTTCTGAGATGTGGTGAGGCTGCAATGTGAGGGCCTGAGTGGCCATCAGGGGTTCCGTTCATGGGGCTTGCGATGTGAAGTCTGGCGCTGAGGCTGTGGCGTGCATTTGGGGTGATGTGTCGTCATTGTTGAGCTTGGAGAGCACCTTAAGCCCACTTCCAGGGCTTATGACTGGGGTGACACTACTTGACAGAGTAGACTCACAGACGGCAGAGTTCAAGTGCAGGTGCACGGTTGTTGGAAGCCTATTGTGTCCCTGAGGCTTCAGATCAGGAGGCCAGCCAACAAGCCCTTGGTGTCACTCTGGGTTACGGGTTCAAGAGGTCCAGGTCCAGCCCTTCTCACACAGGCAAGAAGGCAGCAGGCAGGTGTGTGGACACCTTTCCTTTTTAAAGTTTTTGAAATATACACGTATTCCTTAGTCTAATGGTTTTTGCAATCCTTGACAAAAAACTTATTTTAATTTTTGATTGTTCCTTTAGTGTTAAAATGTCAATTAAATAGAACCTATTTTTTTTTTCATACATTTACATAACAGGCTTAACACTGCTATGTATTTTTTGTTTAAAGTAACAAACCTAAAATAAGAGAACCGAGTCTCTGGACTGCATCATTAAAGGAATCAATAAAACTATAAAAGCATCAGGGCACTTCCTCCAAATGTACCCCAAAGATCCTCTTTGACACATGACTACCTCGTTCTTAACTAGAATTACCTTGGCCCACATACCGTCTCTCACTTAACTTCCAAAAAACCAGGTCCAATGGACTTATGTCATTGCGCGGCTGTAGCGCTTTGTGCATAATTATGGATTTGCTACATTTGACACATACTCCATTATCAGCTGCAAAACCCAGAGATTTTAACAAAAACTTGTTTCTATCTCAGATTATTGCTAAATTACTAGAAGTGCAATAACACGTGTTGTTTCGCAGTGGAAGGTTCTTTGCAAAGGTTGACTGGTTACCTTTCTATTGCTTATTGCTACATTTAGGGGTTAAACTGGAACAAGTGAGGTGCAAACTGCCCCGTTTGAACAAGTTTACAAATAACAAAATAATGAAAAAGTACTATCACAAAATGTGCTGCATTAAGCCACGTAATACACATTTTCTTGCTGCATAATTTAGTCAACCCTACCGCATAATGTGGCCCTCCCCTATTGCATAATTCCAGTGCCCATGCTGCAAACCTTCTACATCTGAGGCATGTCACAAGGGCAGCCATTAACAGGAGCCTCAGCCCTCAGAATATTAAGCTATAAGGATTCAGCACAGATTCAAGTATCCATCAACCCTGTTTAGAAGGAGGTTTCTCCATTATCACTTTCCGCCTTAATCCCCTTATTCCTGTCATCTTCTACAGGCTTGACTGACAGGTTACTCGGACTATATCTACCAAATTTCAGCCACATAAGGTAGGTTAGAAAGGCCTCATCACCTGTTTCTGAGTGAAAAGGAGGACCCTGTGAGGCCATGGTTGGCACCAGGACTTAAATCCATATACATTATAGTTCCAACGAGTTGTATCAGCTCATCAGCCACCAACCTCCTTGGATGCTTGTATTCACCTCGTCAAATGAGGTAAAGACCCGCAGTGTAGTTGCACTTCCAGAGGGCAGGGGTCCCGGCAGTTGGTCTCACATGTCAATTTTACTGCTTTGTCATTTTCAAGCATTCCCAACCAATACCAAGATATTTACATATTCAATATTTATTCCTATTTTTAGCCCCGCCAAATAACTACAGTAGGATTCACGTATCTCTGATTGTAAAGCTCATGTTCCTCTCCTTAAGCTTTACTCCCAGATGACAATCAGGACTAACTAATAATTTACAAGATGGACCACCCAAAAATACACCGATGTGGGTTACTCTGGTTTTCGAAAGTAACAAGTATTACTCTGACTAGCCTCACGGTTCAAATGCAAAGACAATCACACCACCCCACAATCAATATTTTAGAAATCTTACCACACACACCTAAAACAACTTCTGTATACCATATTCTTTCATTGGACAGTCTCACCTACAAATGGCCAGACCCAGACCCACATGCAGTAGACCGGAGCCTTTCCGTAGCCTACGTGCAAAAGAACAATTCCATATACTTTGAAAAGCATTTACAGATGAACACATTAAAGTACCGTGACATAATGTAACCTGCCATAACAAAACAAAGGCACTGTATGTTCTGAGTTCTTCATTTAGTAAAAGTCATTCTTTAGCTGTCCCTTTCTTTCCCCGATGCTCTCCCCACCTTAGGTCTTAGCTACCATGAGCACTTCCAACTCACTAGGGGTGATTCTTGGGTTCTCTATCCATGATTCTTATGTTTTACCATCAAGCTGCCTCTCTCATATATCCCATAAAGCATCTGCCTAACATGTTCATCATCTGCCTTCCATCTACACCCTCGTGGCTTCTAGGACCCAGCAGCTACTTGTGCCCACCATCTCTTTGCTGACATAGCACACTTAGTGCTTTACAGAGGGATCTCACCCACCTCAGGCCTTCCCGTTTGGCTTTTCAATATCATCTCATCTGCAAGTTTCAGGACCTCTTCCCTCTTGCACAGTTAGAGAAGTATGCATAAAGTGTGCAAGAATAGATAGCATGATTCCTTAAAGGAACGGAGTGTGCCAGCAGGCCTTTTCTGGGTTTGCCACAGAAAGTCTGCGTAGGATGCTGGGAGATACGTTTGTCTGAATGAAGCATATGGTCACCAGATACGTAGGGAAACGTTGGATTGTAAATTAGGCTGCAGGTGCATCACATTTCCAAATAGACTTCTTGTTAGAATAGGTGAACCTGCAGGCATGCCGCTAGCAGGGTAGATATTTCACGTGCTGGCTCTGCTCTGCTCTGTTATGGGAGCGAAAAGAAGTAAGACGTCCTTCAAGAAAACCTTCTCAAGGAGGCATTTCCCCTAGACAATGGACTAGAGCCTTGGGGACTCAACGTGCAGACAGGCCAACACAGGCCTAGTGTTTAACCGCATGCAGGACGATCTCCCGTGGTCATCTTGGTTTCAAGCCATCCCACCAGGCGTCCAAGATGTAGGAGAGGGTAAGGAGTTAAATAAAACTCGGGCCCACTGATTTCTAGCACCAGTTAATAAGAGAGTGCACTGTGGGTCCCATTTAAAAAGGTTACCAAACAATGTAGGGGCACTATTGGGACCCTGCTCCTTAATGTAGGGAGCACCCTTCTTCCAATGTGGCCATCAACTAAGCCAGAAGTCACAGGTTCCAGCTGATGCATGCTCAACTTTTGTTGGAATCAGAGGTTTACGAGGAAGGATATTCCCAAAGGCTTACAGATCCCTGTTTTACTTATTCTTATTGTTGTCTATCCATAGGGAATGTGAGAAACTCTTGGTTCAAAGGCTGGGAGGAAGAAGAGGGGTTAGGTATCTCCTTGTGTGGCAGACCAACAACGGCCAGAGTTAGTGATAATGGATTCCTTTTTGTTTGCTCCATAGGTGCCAAAAGTGTATTAACCTGATTTCCAGGGTTTCTAAAGAGCCAAGGTGTGTGATATATATATATGTTGTTAGGCGTTTACCATGAAGTACTGAGATGGAACTCCATCAGGGAACCTCTTTTATTTGAGACTAAACACTGAAGTGTGACCAGTCAACTGTGAGTGTGAATCTTTATTGGGGGGAGAGTAGTGGTATGTACTTATATACGTATGGTTCCAGAATCCTAACAACCTGATTTTGACATGAGACGATAATCAGCACATAAGGAGTCACAATATGGGTATGGACATATAGGCCACCCATGTATAAACATGACCTATGACTTAGGCTCCTTTAAAGCTATGTTGACAGCAAACTAGGACATCTTGCACCTATACTGATTTGCAAAAGCTCGACATTCTGCTTGACTGGAGGGTGTCATAACAGAAGTGGAAAATAGACGCAGCATTCAGAAGCTGTTTTGGGGTCTACGTCAAAAACTATTTATGTCATCTCAGCATTGGTTAAAGTTCTTCAGCTAAGGACTTTTAAAAAAAAGTTAATGACAACAATCACACATTCGAAAGCAATTTGGGCCAATTACCCTGATTAAAACATAATATCAGTTAAAGATCACACAAAAGGTAAGTGGGAAAATGAGAAAATTAAGGCACAATCTGGCAATAAAAGTATTTAAAACCTATTGGAATTTAAGTGCAAGATTATAAGTGGTTGATGTGGGGGTGGTGGGTTCTCCAATAATTATTTCCTAAAGTAAATGTCAAGTATCTCAACAGGCTCACACTCAAGTTAACAAATGATAGGATTTAAAAAACTCTTGATAGGATTTATGATTCAAACATTTTTATTCATTTTCCTGTTCTTAACCTCGCTCCTAAATCTAGAGCTTATAAAACAGTGATCGAGATGGACATGCGTTGTGTCGGCTGAGGAATAAAATGTGAAGTCCATATCACCTGGGTGAGTTTCCCAACATATGTCTATGAGTCGGATCTCAGCCAGCCCATCTCAAAGGTTGGGTGAAATTGCAGCTCTCCTATGCCCGAATTGTTGGCAGAATCTATCCTTTGTTAGGTCCATCACCCGGGCGTACTCCAGTATTGTGGAGAGTGCTGTTTTTGAGGAGTGAGTCTTGGTGCGTGTAAGTGCAATATTGGTTCATTAAAGTGGGATCTCTGCGGCCAGCTGGACAATCATGCCCAGCATTCTGTGTGTCTTCTGCAGGCAGGTCGCTCCCCGCTCCGCCATCCACGCCACCTCCACTCAGTATCTTTTTTCCTCCTTTTTCCCCGCCCCTGCATCCCCTGCGGCCCCTCCCGCCTCCCCCCTCCTCCTCACCATCTCTTTTTCCTTGTTTTCCCCACCGCTACGGCCCCTCCTGCCTCCCCCTCCTCCTCACCGTCTATTTTTCCTTGTTTTCCCCGCCGCTGCGTCCCCTGCGGCCCCTCCCACCACCCCCTCCTCCTCGCCGTCTCTTTTTCCTTGTTTTCCTGCCGCTGCGTCCCCTGCGGCTCCATGCCCCCAGCCCTCCCATTCGTCAAGCCCACCCTCCACCCAGCTGCCACTCCCACCCTCCCCTCCTCTTATGGCAGTTGCGGCGCGGAAACAGGGAGCAACCTTTGACCCTGCTTCTGCAGGCAGGTTGCTCCTTGCTCCGCCATCCGCGCCACCTCCACTCTGTATCTTTTTTCCTCCTTTTTACCCGCCGCTGTATCCCCTGCGGCCCTCCCCCTCCTCCTCACTGTCTCTTTTTCCTTGTTTTCCCCGCCGCTGCGTCCCCTGTGGCCCCTCCCGCCTCCCCCTCCTCCTCACCGTCTCTTTTTCTGTGTTTTCCCCGCCGCTGCGTCCCCTGCGGCCCCTCCACCTCCCCCCTCCTCCTCACGTCTCTTTTATCTTGTTTTCCCCGCCGCTGTGTCCCCTGCGGACCCAACCCCCCTAGCCCTTTCAATCGCCAAGCCCTTCCTCCTCCCAGCTGCCACTCCCACCCTCCCCTCCTTTTATGGCAGCCGAGGCGCCACTGGCGTGCCCCCCATGGTTCACCCCTGAACTCCAAGACTCCAAGCGCAAATGCCGCCAAGCTGAGAAAATATGGTGACTAGAACCTTCCACAACCACCTTCTCCACCCTCAAAACCACCATTCGCACCCATCACCAACTCATACGCACCGCCAAAACAGACACGCCTTGACAACAACTCTCAAAACAGAAAAGAACTCTTCACCGTCATCAATGAACTTGCCAAACCCAAAGCCAGCAACATAGACCCCACACACACAGTCCCTATGTGACGCCCTTTCCAACCACTTCCTCCACAAAATCCTGGACATCCACAACAGCTTCATACCACACACACCCCTCACTCACCCAACCCAACCCCCACTCATGACCCCCCTACCACACTCTCCACCTGGACCCCCACCACACATGAAGAAACCGAAAAAAACATGAACTCCATCCACTCCGGTTCCCCCTCCGACCCCTGCCCACATCGCATCTACAACAAATCTAGCCCAACCATTGCCACCATACTCTACAACATAATCAACTCCTCTTTCGACTCCGCCACCTACCCAGACCCCTGGAAGCACGCAGAAATCACCGCTCTCCTAAAAAAAAAAAAAAGACGACCCGGAGATCCTCTCCAACTACCGCCCCATCTGCCTCCTCGCTTTCCCCACCAAGGTTGCAGAGAAATTAGTCAACGCCCGCCTATCCCACTTCCTCGAAGCAAACAACACTCTTGACCCCTCACAATCCAGGTTCCGCAAAAACCACAGCACGGAAACCACCCTCATCGCATGCACTGATGACATCAGGACCAAAGTCGACAAAGGCGAGACCGTCGCACTCATCCTCCTAGACCTCTCCGCAGCCTTTGACACCGTCTGCCACCACACACTCTGCACACGCCTCCACAACATATGAATTCACCACAAAGCCTTAGACTAGCTCACCTCCTTCATCACCGACCGGACCCAGAGAGTCCGCCTTCCACCCTTCCACTCCAACACTACCAAGATCACCTGCGGAGTCCCCCAAGGGTCCTCCCTCAGCCCCACACTCTCCAACATCTACATGATCCCCCTAGCCAACATCCTCCGAGCACACGGAATCACTATCCTCTCCTATGCAGATGACACCCAACTCATCCTCTCCCTCACCCGCAACCCCACCACCGCCAAAACCAACCTATACGCTGCTCTCCTCGACACCGCCAACTGGATGACCACTAACCACCTCAAGGTCAACTCAAACAAAACCGAGATCATCATCTTCGGCCCCAACAAAACCACATGGAACGACTCCTGGTGGCCCACAGCCCTAGGCCCCGCACCCACCCCCGCAAACCACGCACGCAACCTCAGCATCATCCCTGACCCCTCCCTCTCCATGACACAGCAAATCAGTGCTCTAACCTCCTCCTGCTTCCACACACTACGCACTCTAAAAAAATCCTTCAAATGGATTCCCCCAGAAACCAGGAAGACAGTACCCCATGCACTCATCAGCAGCAGACTGGACTACAGTAACGCCCTCTATGCCGGCACCACACTCAAACTCAAACAAAAAACTCCAAAGAATCCAGAACACAGCTGCACGCCTCGTCCTTGGCCTCCCCCACCACGAACGAATCTCACCACACCTCAAATCCCTTCACTGGCTCCCCATAGACAAGAGAATCACATTCAAGATCCTCATCCACGCACACAAATCCCTCCACAACACCAGCCCAACCTACCTCAACGAAAGAGTGAACTTCCACACTCCCACACGCAATCTCCGATCAGCCGACCTCGCCCTAGCCACAGACCCCCGCATCCAACGCACCACCACAGGAGGCAGGTCCTACTCCTATCTCGCCCCAAAAACCTGGAACTCCCTCCCCACCGACCTTCGCAAAACCAAAGACCTACTGGTCTTCAGAGAGAACCTCAAGACATGGTTGTTCGATCAGTGACCCTCCCTGCCCCTCTTGGTCCCCCCCAGCGCCTTGAGACCCTCACGGGTGAGTAGCGCGCTCTACAAATTTTTTTGGTTGATTGATTGATTGTCTGGGAACACCTCCTTCATTGTACCCCTAAAAAGACTGGCTGCAGTGGCTAGCCACTTCTGCTTTTTTCCCCCAAGGTAGAGGAGAAGTGTTATATTGGGAAGTATTTCCCAACCTCCTCAGACGTGTTGGGCCCCGGCCCTGGTGTCGAATGAGGGTGTGACTTCTGTGCCATCTATTTCCTTCAGGGCCCTATAGAGTGCCCCGGGTCTCTACCATTAAATGTACCTACTTCTCACTCCAAGGGCCGGGTGCGGTCTGAAGAGACAAATAAATGGGCAGATGATGGTCGCTCGAGGCCATTGCAGGCTTTCTAAATAAGCGTGCTATGTGGTGTTTGTTTTACAAGCAATTTGCAGGTCCAAACTGCCCTGTCACGAGGGTACCGCCAGTGCTGCATTAGCGATGAGCAGGGCGCAACCCTGTCTGATCATCTGCAAACTCTTCAGCCCCTAAATGTGCCCACAAGTGAGAATCCGCTAAGGCGGAAACATGCCATTTGCAAAGCTACCCTCCTGTGTCGGACGCAGACCCTGCGAAGATGTGCTGTTTCACTACCCAAGTAGTCATTTGAGCCTGATTGCCATCTCAGCGGTGTTCCGAATCTCATATATACCTACATAATCACCAGCCATACTGTGCCCTGCCTCACTCACCTCATCGGGGCCGGTCGGTGCGTTTGCAAGAACTACAGCGACCCTGGCATACTTTTGTGCTGCTGTGTGCCCTGCTGCATGGTGCAGCTGCCTCTGCCCTTATTCGGTCAGTCGATGCCCTCCACTGCCACCTCCTATGCTTTCCTTCCTGCTAGGCCTGTGTGCCCTGCTGCTCACCACGTGGCTCTTTCTTCGACGGCGCCAACTAGTGTGAAGCCGAGAGAACACTGCAGTCTGTCTCGCCTACCTGCCACCACCATTCAAGAAAGAGTGTTATCTTGAGGTGTGAGGGGGCACTCGGAGAATTAATTGTATAATAACAGACGGATATTAATCTATGAGACTGACTGCTAGCAGCAGACGTAGGAAGGATGCACAGGACCTCGTAGAAAAATAAATAAATAAATACATAAAGGCAAAACAAAATAATAGAAGAATAATATGAACACAAGAGGGGCATACACTAAACGCCTTCGGGGTTAAGACTCACTTACACACACCACACTTGAAGTGCAGAAATGTTGACCATTGATGCCCACTGCTTCCCAAAGTAATTTTGCCAGGAACAGTGAATTAAATACACGCCCAAAGACTCCAACACAACTGTGTAAGGTGCGGACAAGGGACCTACCACCATAAGTACTCTGCAGCAGCCGAACCAAGCCCTCCCTGCTCCAGCCACCTATGCACATGCCTTAGTAACTCCACTGCCACTGTTTAGCCAACTGTCGGACCTGGCCACGGGCGCACCCAGGTGGCGCTCATGGATAGGACCACTACAGCACCATTTTCACGCCACCCCGGAGACGGATGGCATGGGGAAAAGATCCTTGCTAAAGCATTTTGGAGGTGATGAACTATATGAACTCTTAAAAATTCTACCAAACACAAGGGATGACACTGATTATTATGCAGCAGTGGCCACTTTAAATAGACATTTTAATCAGCAGCTCAACCCAGACTACGAGCGCTTTAAGCTGTACTAGGCTAAACAAACAGAACCTGAATCAGTTGATATGTGTTATGCCAGACTGAGGTAGCTAGCTAACACATGTACAGGCATTAATCAACATGAAGAAATACGAGCACAAATCATACAAGGCTGCTCGTTGGTGATGCTAAGTTGGCTGATCCTCTGGCCGTCAGGCATCTTGTTGGATAACATAATAATCCCTGCTCTTTCATATAAACTCTCTAATGGCTGTGCCGAGGACATGGCGGTAGATTTGGGCAAATTTGCGACTAGGACCAGATCCCAGAAGGCAATCAGCGTAAAACTAGAATCTGTTGATGCGATTCAAGGACATAGAGGACCGACACGACCGGCAGGGTACTGTACATTGACAAGTGGTAGTTGTGGCAATTGCGGTTGGGACCATGAGACCCCCGGGGTGTGCCCGGCCCAGTGAAAGACATGCTCAAAATATGGAAAGGCCAACCCTTTTGCAAAGGTGTGTCGCAGAACACTGAACATCCGAAAAGGGCGGCCGCAACCCTGCACCAACTATCATTTGGTGACAAGATGATTCACTTGATAGCAGCAAGACCAGCATCCTCTACGATAACAAAGAAGATGACATCTTTGTAATCTCATTCGCTGGCAGCTGTGCCACCTCCCATGTGTGCAGCAGAAAAAAAGGGGCACTCCTGTGACAGCCCTCATCAACACAGGAGCATCTGTAAATGTAATGGACTTGGAGCAGTTTGAGAGACCAGTGCCACATAACTGCTTTCGCCTAACTGGGCAAGAATTTGCACCTATGGTGGGACAGAGCTGTAGACAATCAGAGGGACCATAGAGGTAGACATCAAGTGCGACGGCTGCTCAACATGAGCTAAGTTTCATGTCACGGAATAGGGGAAGGCCACACAGCGGAAGATCTTGAGCTAGTCTTTTCACGAGACAAATCCACGAGTCTCATGTGGATACCCTGCTCAATGAAGTTCCACAACTATTCAATGGCCTGATGAAGTTGAAGTGCAAGCAAGTCCAACTGCATATCGACAACTCTGTCAAGCCAATCCTAGCAAAGACACTTGCCATGCTGGGAATGCCCGAGGAGATCCAGCCAGGCAATGGGCACCCATTTCAAGGTCAAGAATTTCAAGACTATTTAGAGTCACTTGCCATTCACCACTGCAAAATCACTCCACATTGGCCGCAAGCTAACTAGGAAGTTGAGTGGTTCATGCGAACTTTGAACAGGGCCCTAATAACTGGGATGGGCCAAGGAGGGACACAGAGTGGTGCCTGCATAAATTCTTGAGGGAGTACTGACAAGCCCTCCATTGCTCTATCAACTGTGCTCCTGCCGCTTTATATTTCAAGAGGTCTCTGAGAGACTGTATCCTTGCCAACACAGGTTGGCAGCCTGCCACACAGTATGTAGAGGGCACCCAGCGAAGAAGGCAGGTCACCAATGACAAGGTGAGCAGACAACAATGCACAAGGAGCTTTGACTTTCAGGTTGGGACCAAAGTCATTGCGAAGGACCGGCACCCCGGTTGGCAGTTTGGAATCCCATATGAGCCAGAAGTGCGGAAGATTGTGAGGATCGAATGGGACCATAGTCATGGTTCAGCGAGGAAGTCACACAACTGTAAGAAATGTATTGTGGTTCAACAAGATGGCAAGAAATTAGAGCCCTACCAGTGAGGAATTAAGGAAGACAGTGAAGCAGAAGGAGAATATCCTGTCACACCCTCACCTCAAGGAACGAGTAGTTCTGCAACACCAGAGGGGAACATCGAAAGTAATGTCACAGGTGCTTTTTCAGCCTGTACCATTGGAGATCAACCAGTTTTACTTGCTTTGGCGGTCCATGGGGGTGACCCTGCAGGAAGCGGGAATAAGAACACACCCAGAAGCCAGAAGTATGGCCTTTGGCCCAATCCCGCTCCCAGTCAGAGTCCGAAAAACTTTGTGTGTTTTTTACAGGACGTTTAAGTTTGTGTTGCCAGTTACTAAAATATTGGGGGAATATAGAGAACCACCTGGCCTCTACCATTACATGTATCGACTTCTCACTCCGTGGGCAGTCCTGGGAGATGAATGAATGGGCAGATGGTTGCTCGAGGCCATTGCCGACTAGCAAAATAAGTGTGCTGTGTGGTGCTTATTTAGCAAGCAACTTATAGGCCCAAACTGTGCTGGTAAGAGAGTACCGCCAGTGCTACAGGCCCGGCCTGCTCCCACAACATGGTATGCAAGTCCGGCCCCTCAATCAGGACTATCCACACTTGGTTCTCTTCTTTCACCCCTTGCATTGGTGTTTGGCTGCTCCACATAGATACTCCGAGTCCTGGCTATGCATACCGGAGCCAGGGTCCCTGTGGCGAGTGCCAAGACAAACAGACCCGCCTCTACTCCATTCCCCTGATGGCCACGCCCAACCTGGAAGGAATTAAATACCACTTAGCACAAGCATTTGGTGCATTGATAGGTCCTATTTACTTCCAATGAATTTCGGGGAAAGGATTTTAAGTAAATCATTTTTAATACACGCTTTGTCGAAAACACAAATAAGAACCTAATTTGTTTCAAACTCTTCTAAAACAGCATGATGTATAGCTGTCAGGTGCCCCATGTCACGTGGGACATCTTAGGCCATTCTCAGCTTTATTACCAACAGCACATTGCATTCTGGGATATGTCATTTTCTTTTTTGTATTGTCTGTGTTGGCAGAAAAATTGCAAAGTGCTGCTCACTAAAGTCATCACTGGATGAACGGGCCATCGATAACGTGGGTCGCTTGACAGCTTTGTTCATCTTAAGAGCGAAAAAATGTTTACAAATGGCACAAGTTCAAGCTCCTTTGGATTGGGCCTTATAATCGACGTTTTTCTCTGCCAGTGGCCATCAGTTAATTCTAGGGACTAGTGTTAAAATAGACCATCTCCATAGCTGCCCAGTGGTCGCGTTTCATCAGGTTCAGCCAGTCTTGGTGTTAGATTCAACAGCAAATTTCATTCTGGAACTTTTACTATAACTTTGTAGGTACTGCTTCAAAAATCAGTGTTGGCTAAAAGTTGATGACTGCCTAAAGCCACATCAAATGACTACGCTTGGCAACAATACTACACCGTGAACTCCTTCATTGGAAGAGAAGTTTGCCTAAAGTCTGGTTCCTATAGAAAAGACAGCAGTGATCGGGCAAAATCATTCAGCCAGAAGACAGCATCCGACTTTGGAAAGGTATTTAGCTCATAGTTTTGGCAGCAAGATTTCAAGCAGATTTTTTTTGTGATTGGACAGATGCATTCGAGAGCTTTACATTAGAAAACCACGTTTTGTCGCGTATGTGTTTAGGCAAGGAAAGGTTGAGTGATATACAGTGAATTTTGGAATTTTGAGGCATGTACTGGTTGGAACCTGGCTCCTAAGGTCGAAGGTCGGCAGGTCTGGCTAGTAGGCCACATTTTCCCACTTTAAGAAGCTATCAAAAATACTGGCTAGTGATCGAGACTCGGTATACTGCACATAGAATGTTCATGATTTTCAATGCCCTGCACTGGTTTAAGGGAACGAAGAAAGAGGACTGGTATACTTAGAAGTGAAAAAAATAAAATATAAATGTAAAACCTGTGTTCACCCGTCCTCCACTCCTACACCTGCACTCACTGTAGCAAAGCAGACCAAGGCAAACAGAGAGAGAAAGAAACGTCAGGGTTGCTTGGGCCCTTTTCTGTTGAGCTATTGGGATGTATTAGACTTACATGCACATCGGCTTCATGTGTGAGGGCAGCACCACTTTTCAAATTCATAGAAATTGCTTTTGTACTTGTAAATACATTTATTTATACATATATTTCAAGCAGAGTAAATCCAATCCTCTGGGCAGGAGTGCATTAAAAATGTGTGCACACTTTACACAGCTACATATTGTGAATTATTATGGTTATTATTATTAGTAGTAGTAATATTAGTATTATTAGTATTATTATCGTAATTTTTATATTTGTAAAACAAAGTAATGCCACAAGGGTTTCATTGTGCGGAGAGAAGCAAAAAAACTGCAGGAGGGCAACAGACAATTGTAAAAAGGCTTTGAGAGGTCGTCTGAGTTGTTCAGGTGTCTAATCCTTAATGAAAAGGCATTTCAAAGTTTGACGTCAGATGGCAGGAAAAGTGAACACTAGGGCCCATATTTATGGATTTTGACACAAGACTGCATTAGCGCAGTATTGCGTCAAAATCCATAGTGCCTGCTAGTGCCATTCCAGAGTACCAGCCGGGTGCCATATTAATGGAATGGCACATGGTGTCGTAAAGAACAGGCTAGCGTCTACAGAAAAGATGCTTGTCGGGGGAGGGATGGCGGGAGTGGAAAATGCATTTGTGGGCTAGGAACAACGCTAGGCTGGTTAGTTGAAATAAATATGCCGCTAACCAGCCTATCGTCATTTCCTGACGCACTACACCCAAACATGACTCCTGTCTAAGTAAAGACAGGAGTTATGCCCACCACCCCAATGGCCAACACAGGGGACCAGCGTCCCCTGGGCATGGCCATCATGTAAGGCAGGTCATGTAAGGGGCCCCCAATGGCACTGCAATTTTTTAAAAATATATACTTATCTCTACTTACCCAGGATGAGGTCCCCATTCTATGCTGTCCCTCTGTGAGGGTGGGGGTGTTTCTGGGGTTTGGGGTGGGCACCTGTGGGCCCATTCCATGGTATTTAGCCTTTGAAATGGGCCCACAGGTCCCCTAACGCCTGGTCAGACCCAGTCATTAAATGATGATGCTAAGCAGGCTTATCACCATTATTTGGGTCCGCCTACTTCATGCACGTCTTTTTTCGCTGGAGCATAAATAAGGCATTATGGGGGTTAGCATGATATTGTGGACGGGAATGCCTACCCTGCATCTAATTAGCGCAAGGTAGTTTGCCGCCTCCACAATATGGCGCTAAGCCCTATATTTTGACGCTAGATGGATCTAGCATCAAAATATAAATATGGAGTTAACTTTGCACCATTTAGTGTCAAAATGTATGATGCTAAAACGGCACAAAGCAAGCATAAATATTCCCATAGGGTGTAATTTCTTCACACAAGGCACTTTGAACAGGTGGAATGTTATAATTGTAGGCAACAGGTATACAGACCCGCTGTGCCTCTGAAATATGGTCATATATCCATAGTTTGTGTAATAGAAAACACAAACATAGGCAATAGTGTGTAGCAGTCTAATAGGGGTTTAATGTAAGTGCATTCAAAATAAGCAAGGCAGTTGCCTAAACAATGGATCGAGCTTCGTCCCCAATCAGTGGGAATATGTGGTGCTAAAATCCTTACATGTTGGTGCTATGTTT
The DNA here is from genome assembly GCF_031143425.1 of Pleurodeles waltl. Lineage (NCBI taxonomy): Eukaryota > Metazoa > Chordata > Amphibia > Caudata > Salamandridae > Pleurodeles > Pleurodeles waltl. Next base: position 652,677,327 of record NC_090446.1, on the reverse strand, counting down.
ATATGTTTCTCAATGTAAGCGAATGGAAGTGAGACCACGTGATGCAACGAAACATACCTATAGGCATTATTGAGCCAGTGACAGACTCTTCTTGTGAGAAAATGCAAGAAGACGTTGGTGAAATGATAAATGTAGCATCAGCAAGAGCAGACCCTATTACTTTATTAAATACTCGCTTCGATGTGCCAACTTCAGAACGAGGCTATTCCTACTAGAATGGTTCAGCTAAAATGTGCAGTGTATGACTTGGGAAAGCAAAACTGAAGCCCACTTAAAATGTCTCTAAGTGTGGACATATGTTAAGGATTCATTGTTCTTCAAGCGGGTGCAAAAATAAAATCACAACTGAATAATACAATATAGCAACACATGTTTAAGCACATATGTGGATTTGCATTTCATAGTACATAAGCAATAAAGGTGTACACGTAATTGATTTCACATTGTCAGATTCTAATAGCCTTTATGGCTGAGTTCCCTATTCACTTCAGGTTATTACTCACATAGAAAGAAAGACACAAATACAGGCTTTTTCACTAGTCAACTGAAGTTAAAAACAAGGCAAACACCAAAAATAGAGTTCATCAGCTAATAGCAAAGGGAAGATCTTCCTTTGACACTGAGTCAAATAGCATGAGTATAAAGGATAACTGATATATACTGATAGAGAGCAATTAGTCTTGATAGTGACTGCCGTCACCTTCCCTAGGGGCTGCAGATTGAGGGGGACCTAAGCCAGCAGGCCTTAACATTCATCCCAGCGAGCATGGTTGTTGCCCATAAGCAGACTTTTTGACATTAAGTTTTAAAAAGTTGTGATTCGTCCTCTGTTGCGCAGCAATCAAGACAGGCCTTGGGCCTGACCACAGATGGCATTCATGAGAACTGAAAATATTATGGTAACAACGACAGAAACAACCACAGCTACAAAAACAAAAGAAACAAAACAGCAATTATAGCCTTAACAAAATAATTCCACCACATCTGATAATTGTAGGTCGACATTACCTACTGCTATGAGGTTTTCAGCAAACCTCAACAACATTTTGACTTCCTTTTTAAGCCTGGCCTAAAGACAACTCTGATTTGGCAACCGCTTGTATTAAAAATGTAAAAAATAAAAAAATACATACGTATGTACGTACACCGAGGGTCTCTGGTTCAGCCCTCTTTAGCCATCGGTAATCTGTCCAATATTTGTCATTCACATTTTATTTCTGCCCAGCCACAGCATACAGTACAGGGCGATAAATCAGCCCACTTCAGCTACTGGCTCTTGTGCGCTAGAAGTGATGACGTTTTGCCTGATCACATGTACATATCCACCTACATATCCACCTAAATGAAAGGCCACTACAGAGTTAGGACTGGTGAAACAATACTTTGCCAATTACTTAAGTTTCCTTTCCTTAACTTTGTTTATCTATTTTAGACATCCGTGTGTGATTAAAATGTGCCTTCAGAGTACATTATTTTAAATACAATAGCCAGTGCTAGATTTGCAAGAGAAAGAGTGCTGGTGCTCGAAACCCACCCATAAGTCCAGGGCTAGTGCAATGAAACGTTGGAATGCTGAATAGCAATGCCGCGTAGCCCTGAATGTACCCCAGGCCTCTTTAATCCACTGCCAAACACTCCCTCCGCCTTTAGCACCCTCCTACGGGTCCCTGCTTTCTCCCTTCGTGCCGCTTTCCCATCTTTCTCTTCGTCCTGCTTTCCAGTTTTTGTGTGTTTTCCTTCCTTTGTTTTGGGAATTGTCCGATCAGGAAAAATAAGTGCTGGTGCTCGAAAATATGTGCCGGTCGCCTCAAACGGCAACCACCGGTTCAAATTAAGCACTGCCAATAGCACCTTTTCCTTGCAGTAATAAGAATCTTATTTTCGTGTTATGTGAATGACAATTAAATAGGTTTTTAATAGCTGCTCCAAGTACATCTGGCTGCTAGGATGCATCTGTACTGTGGCAATAATTTATATATAATTGACATTTCTTTTTCATTTAAAATGTTTATTGAAAGCAGACATCGCCATGGTTAAATAGCAAAATGTTTTTTAATTCTTATAATTTTTCTAGCATAAGTTTGTCTGTTTATTCTTTGTTACTGTATACAGAAAATGGACAATGAGTTGGAATACTTTCTAACTCTCCTTGTTCAAAATGCAGTTGCTTGCTTTTATTTTTTTTGCATCATATATTATGCTACTTTCCTTTTCTTTCTGACAATATGTGCCAAAGCATCATTAACGTCTTTCACAAAAACTGTTGTTTGGTTTCCATGTTCTAAAACAGTGCTGGAATGCGTATGTTTAGGTTTTTTGGGTCTAAATCTAATCCTAACTCCTTTCCAAAACACACTATGTATTATTATTAGCCCCCCTCCCGTGTCATGATACTTTTTATACCTTTATATATTACTATTAGGGCTTCCACCTTTATGGCATTCATAAATAATTTTTCTGTCCATGTTATTTTTTTTCTGATTGCATTAGTGTTTGTAAATAATAATTTCGTGTCATGTGAAAAAATGTAGCCTCAACTAGTACATTTTCACATGTAATCAAAACAGAAATGGGCCCCACTCATACGAAAATATTTCCATTATAGTACAAACGTATGCATATCAGCAGGTATGGAAATCTTCATTAGGGAATATAAGCCTTTTTAAATATCCTTTAACTGCCCGAGTGTCTGCTTATTTTTCAGCCTGGCAATCATGGTCGACATCATTTAGAATTATTCAACATGCGTTTTCTTTTCAGTTTTTGTCCATATGTATAAATTGATATAAATAAATATAGTTTACTGCCAATATTTTCTGTAAAAATCAGTAACAATTGAAGGTTGGGATCATAAATTATGATCTTTTAGCTCCATCAGGGCTTATTTAAAATTATTTGGTCCTCTTATTTAATTCTAGTAGGTAATTTTCCAATGCACAAGCAAAGTAAGTACCACTGCATTTAAATACTCCTTTTGCACTCCTATCTTGGCAATAGAACAAAGGCAAAGGGTGGATACACACCAAGCTGGCAATGCAGGTGCAATATTGTACTGCTGTACTGGTCTTGGATTCCACTGATCTCACGTTAATCTATCCAATATTTGAGGAGGCTGTAGGATATTGAATTACTAATTGAGAGGGGGGTGAAACCCTACTCAAGGAGCAACAAGAGTTCTGTCAAGGTGAAGTCACAAAGAAACCCCAAATTAACCTGTTCTAAGTCAGGCTTTACGTAAAGGCTATGGGTAAAGTATTTCTGCAGCATCTCAAACAGTAAAAACAAAAATCCCACACCAATTTAGGGAAATAGAGTAACATTTAATACATTATTTGAAACCAAAATGACAAAAATCAAAACAGTAGAACCAGAGAAATGGAATTATAAAATGTAAGTGTAAATAGTGCCTAGAAGCACAAAGCGCCAAATGTGGTTATCTGGTAATTCCAGACCGGGACAAAGTCACAAGTTCTGGCCAACTGCGATGGAGCATGGGCCAGATACAGGGACCAAGTTAGGTCCGCTAAACAAAGTACCATAAATCATGGTTTGAAGAGCATTGCAAGATCCAACGTCGAGGATGCATTTCACAGCGCAGTTCAGAGGAGCTGCAGATCGGCAATGCAAAGTCTTTTGTTGTCAAAGACACCATTGATGAGAGGCTTGCGATAAAAATAGTTGAGTCAAAAATGTGTCGTACAGTGGCATTTCAGAGGAAGCTATGGGCTGTGATTCGAGGTCCTGTCCAGGGATGCAACAAACAGTTGTGGTTCCGAAGCGGAGCTGCGTGGAGATGCGTCACACTCCATCGGTTCTGCCCACAGGACCACAGCTGGAACAGTACAGCAGCACTTCCTAGGATCCAGGACTGGGGTGGCACCACTTGTTAGTAGGACTCACAGCAGACAGAGTGTAGGTGCTGCCTCCTTGTCTTGCCCCCAACTTGCCTGAGGACACAAAAGAATATGGTCACCCTTTGTCAGTGTGCTGGGCAGAGCCTTTGTGATGTGCAAGTGTGGTAGGTGACAGCTCCTCCTCCTCATCAGAGATGGTCCATACTACCAACACCTATTTCTCCTTTGTCTCCCTGTTTGGGAGTGATACACAAAGACCAACTGCATCTATATCTAGCCACGGGCCCCAGGATACGTTGCAGGCACCAAATTGTTGGGACAAGAAAATTCCAACTTTCTAAAAGTGTCATTTTCTGAATTGGGAATTAAAAATCTGACCTTATCGTTAAACAGGTTTTTAAATTATAATTCTTTAGACACCAAGCATGGCATTCTTACCTTCTCTAATTGGAAGCAATCACATATTAAATGTAATAAGTTAATCTAATGTTACCCTATGGGAGAGGCAAGCAGTGAAGTAGTGTACAATGAATTTAAGAGTTTTTCACTATCAGGACATGTAAAGGTTAACCAGTACATGCCCAACTGTTTTAATACACTGAAGCCTGCCCTATGGGCTGTATTGGGCCTATGCTAGGGTAGGAAGCTTTGGGCCTGGCAACATTTTTATTTTGCCAAGTCGAAATAGTATTTTAAATCTGCATACACAAGCTGCAATGCAGGCCTGAGATATGTTTAAAAGGGCTAATTGAGTGGGCAGGCCCACTAGTAGCATTCAGTTCTCAGGCGATGGGTACATGTAGTACTACTTTACTTGGGCTTACAAATAAATGAAATGTCCGAAATAGGGTTAAAACAATTTTATCATGTTTAAATGAGAGAGCACAAGCACTTTAGCACTGGTCAGCAGGGGTAGAGTTTGCAGACTCCTAAATATCAGCAAAATCGGTTCTGAAAACAGGAGGGTGAAAGCACAAAGGTTGGGTATGACCCTGCAGAAAGGGCCAAGTCCAATAGAAGCTATGATTTTCTTCATTTGTGCAATTGCATGTGACCCATTATTTTTTTTAAAAGTGCAATTTTTGAAGATTAAGGAAGCGATTTAGAGTTTGATGAACTGTGCCCTTTGACACACATGCGGTTGACACCTTCAGCTTTCTGTCTATGGGCTCTATTCATGGAAACGTTTCTCCAGTAGCCTGAACGAAGTAGGGGCTGTTGGAGGAAGGGCATAACCTCTTCAGTGTGGATGGTGTGAAGTTCTTTTTTAATATCCATCAGTGGCTGGTAAAATCTGAAGGTGAGTGACAGGAAAAAACAAATAATAACTCCAACCTGCAGGAAAAAAATCCCTGGGTATAAGGGTCATTAGCGTTTTTTTTTCTATAAAAACACAAACTTTGGGAGTTAATTACTGATAAAAAATGCTGGTAAAAATTTGGTGAATGGCCATCAACCCTGACGACTGCCGTCCGCAAAACGTTTGGCACCTTGACAGGAACAACCACTACAGTGGTTCCTGCAAAGGTACAGAAGTCACCACTGGTAGGGCATAATGCCCTCCACCACCCTAATGGATGGACTACCGTCTGCCAAACTCTAGAGCAGAAACTGATTGCGAAATTTGTTATGCTGATGTGCCAGTTGAAACTCTCTCACCACATTTGCCCTGAATTCCCATTCCCTACTAGTTATGAAAGAGCAAGCTACCTAGCTGGAAATCTGAAAGGGCAGGATCATGTCCAGTGGGATTCCTAGACATGATTTCTAGGGGGGGCACACAAGGGGCCACAGATAAAACTGGTGGGAACACCTTTAACTGGTGATCATCATGATTATGCACATTTATCACCACTAGCTACTTATAGTTAGGTCTGCTTTTTCATAAAAAGGTTGTTTGCTAATAACTTTGGCCCCGTTTGACGAACCCTCACAAAACTTTTTTTTAAAGTTGATTACCTCTGCACCTTTCTGGGAAGTTTTGGGCTGATCCATCAAGCGGGAGCTGAGAAAAAAGAGGAGTCCAAAACACAAAATCCCCATACAATTTCCCTATACTTCTTTAAGACAGGCTACAGCAAAAACTGCTGAGCAGAATTCACCAAATTCGGCAGGAAGCTAGATCTTGGTCCGCAGATTGTGATTTAGTGTAAAACTGTTCAGTAGTATTTTGAGAAATGTAGGGTACAAAATGTTATAGATATATGGACAGTTGGGCCTGCAGGAGTCTTGATCGACTCTCACAGGTGCCCCAATTTAAAAATTGACCATTCTGATTGGCCACGGAGCAATATTTCCCTTGGGCTGTCTTGCTCCCTGAAAGCAAGCACTAACAACATGCAAAAAATGTTGCTGACAGCCATTACAAAACTTGGGAAAAAAACAGTTTAGGGGGAAGGGTAGGGATACCGTGAACCTCTAGGCTCTACGGGGTGATTCATGGTGCCAAAAAATAAATTTAAAAAACTGCTAAAAAGGCTGCAATCTGATGAGACTCCAGCGGGATCCAAAAATAAAAGAATAGCAAACGGCCTGCATTTACTTACCTTATGCCCCGGGGAGCCCACCCCGGGCCAATATTACTTTTTAAGGGACGGGGAATGTGTGACTCCTTTCCTTCAAGAGGCCCTGGGGTGCCAACCCAAGGACCAAAATTTAAGAAAATGATGAGGGGGCATGCAGACCCTCTCCTCGAGCCTCAAAAAGCCCCTGGGAGCTCACCACCCACTGCAAGTTTACCTGAGTCATTAATGGCCCCAAGGTCCCCACCCCCTGGGTCTGCTAGCAAGGTATGTCCCGGGAAGGCCAACCCACGGGACACAGCAATTTCCCTGACTGCAGCGGTGCAGAATGTGTAACCTGTGTTTTCATTTGAGATGTCAGCAGTGATGTAATAAATTATGTCATAGATCATGCTATGAGTGATGTCATATGTGAGGTCGTAAGCAGTGCATGGTGGAGGCACAAGTCATAATTAGCACTGCTAACTATAACTGGTGAATGTCTGTGTTTTTTTTAGTTCAAAATGGTATCACTAACATTTGACCTAACTATAAAGTTACTTTAACCTTTGTTTTTTTCAGTACATTCCTAGAGTGTTTTAAAAAAACAAAAGATTTTTTTCACACCTAGCTATAAATTCACTTTAACTTTTGTTGTTTTTAATGAGGCCCAGTAGAAGATGTTGAGCCGAAATGTGTCGGCCGTTTACATTTTTATATTTTTATCCCACTTTACAGTACTAATAAATGCTATTGCCTTTTTGGATCTTTGCTGGTCTTGGATGACTTATTGTCTGTACCGCTGTGACACAAGTCTGGAAGGTAGATGTAGGAAGTTGGCTCTGTATGTGCTATTTCAAAGTAAGGAATAGCATGCACAGAGTCCAAGGGTTCCCCTTAGAGGTAAAATAGTGGTAAAAAGAGATAATACTAATGCTCTATTTTGTGGTAGTGTGGTCGAGCAGTAGGCTTATCCAAGGAGTAGTGTTAAGCATTTGTTGTACATACACATAGACAATAAATGAGGTACACACACTCAGAGACAAATCCAGCCAATAGGTTTTGTTATAGAAAAATATCTTTTCTTAGTTTATTTTAAGAACCACAGGTTCAAATTCTACATGTAATATCTCATTCGAAAGGTATTGCAGGTAAGTACTTTAGGAACTTTAAATCATAAAAATTGCATGTATACTTTACAAGTTATTGACAAATAGCTGTTTTAAAAGTGGACACAGTGCAATTTTCACAGTTCCTAGGGGAGGTAAGTTTTTGTTAGTTTTCCCAGGTAAGTAAGACACTTACAGGGTTCAGTTCTTGGTCCAAGGTAGCCCACCGTTGGGGGTTCAGCGCAACCCCAAAGTTACCACACCAGCAGCTCAGGGCCGGTCAGGTGCAGAGTTCAAAGTGGTGCCCAAAACACATAGGCTAGAATGGAGAGAAGGGGGTGCCCCGGTTCCGGTCTGCTTGCAGGTAAGTACCCGCGTCTTCGGAGGGCAGACCAAGGGGGTTTTGTAGGGCACCGGGGGGGACACAAGCCCACACAGAAATTTCACCCTCAGCGGCGCGGGGGCGGCCGGGTGCAGTGTAGAAACAGGCGTCGGGTTCGCAATGTTAGTCTATGAGAGATCTCGGGATCTCTTCAGCGCTGCAGGCAGGCAAGGGGGGGGTTCCTCGGAGAAACCTCCACTTGGGCAAGGGAGAGGGACTCCTGGGGGTCACTTGTCCAGTGAAAGTCCGGTCCTTCAGGTCCTGGGGGCTGCGGGTGCAGGGTCTCTCCCAGGCGTCGGGACTTTGGATTCAAAGAGTCGCGGTCAGGGGAAGCCTCGGGATTCCCTCTGCAGGCGGCGCTGTGGGGGCTCAGGGGGGACAGGTTTTGGTACTCACAGTATCAGAGTAGTCCTGGGGTCCCTCCTGAGGTGTTGGATCTCCACCAGCCGAGTCGGGGTCGCCGGGTGCAGTGTTGCAAGTCTCGCGCTTCTTGCGGGGAGCTTGCAGGGTTCTTTCAAGGCTGCTGGAAACAAAGTTGCAGCCTTTCTTGGAGCAGGTCCGCTGTCCTCGGGAGTTTCTTGTCTTTTCGAAGCAGGGGCAGTCCTCAGAGGATGTCGAGGTCGCTGGTCCCTTTGGAAGGCGTCGCTGGAGCAGGATGTTTGGAAGGCAGGAGACAGGCCGGTGAGTTTCTGGAGCCAAGGCAGTAGTCGTCTTCTGGTCTTCCTCTGCAGGGGTTTTCAGCTAGGCAGTCCTTCTTCTTGTAGTTGCAGGAATCTAATTTTCTAGGGTTCAGGGTAGCCCTTAAATACTAAATTTAAGGGCGTGTTTAGGTCTGGGGGGTTAGTAGCCAATGGCTACTAGCCCTGAGGGTGGGTACACCCTCTTTGTGCCTCCTCCCAAGGGGAGGGGGTCACAATCCTAACCCTATTGGGGGAATCCTCCATCTGCAAGATGGAGGATTTCTAAAAGTCAGAGTCACCTCAGCTCAGGACACCTTAGGGGCTGTCCTGACTGGCCAGTGACTCCTCCTTGTTGCTTTCTTTGTTCCCTCCAGCCTTGCCGCCAAAAGTGGGGGCCGTGGCCGGAGGGGGCGGGCAACTCCACTAAGCTGGAGTGCCCTGCTGGGCTGTGACAAAGGGGTGAGCCTTTGAGGCTCACCGCCAGGTGTCACAGCTCCTGCCTGGGGGAGGTGTTAGCATCTCCACCCAGTGCAGGCTTTGTTACTGGCCTCAGAGTGACAAAGGCACTCTCCCCATGGGGCCAGCAACATGTCTCTGGTGTGGCAGGCTGCTGGAACTAGTCAGCCTACACAGACAGTCGGTTAAGTTTCAGGGGGCACCTCTAAGGTGCCCTCTGTGGTGTATTTTACAATAAAATGTACACTGGCATCAGTGTGCATTTATTGTGCTGAGAAGTTTGATACCAAACTTCCCAGTTTTCAGTGTAGCCATTATGGTGCTGTGGAGTTCGTGTTTGACAGACTCCCAGACCATATACTCTTATGGCTACCCTGCACTTACAATGTCTAAGGTTTTGTTTAGACACTGTAGGGGTACCATGCTCATGCACTGGTACCCTCACCTATGGTATAGTGCACCCTGCCTTAGGGCTGTAAGGCCTGCTAGAGGGGTGTCTTACCTATACTGCATAGGCAGTGAGAGGCTGGCATGGCACCCTGAGGGGAGTGCCATGTCGACTTACTCGTTTTGTCCTCACTAGCACACACAAGCTGGCAAGCAGTGTGTCTGTGCTGAGTGAGAGGTCTCCAGGGTGGCATAAGACATGCTGCAGCCCTTAGAGACCTTCCTTGGCATCAGGGCCCTTGGTACTAGAAGTACCAGTTACAAGGGACTTATCTGGATGCCAGGGTCTGCCAATTGTGGATACAAAAGTACAGGTTAGGGAAAGAACACTGGTGCTGGGGCCTGGTTAGCAGGCCTCAGCACACTTTCAATTGTAAACATAGCATCAGCAAAGGCAAAAAGTCAGGGGGCAACCATGCCAAGGAGGCATTTCCTTACACAACCCCCCCCCAAACGAAAGAGGATGAGACTAACCTTTCCCAAGAGAGTCTTCATTTTCTAAGTGGAAGAACCTGGAAAGGCCATCTGCATTGGCATGGGCAGTCCCAGGTCTGTGTTCCACTATAAAGTCCATTCCCTGTAGGGAGATGGACCACCTCAACAGTTTAGGATTTTCACCTTTCATTTGCATCAGCCATTTGAGAGGTCTGTGGTCAGTTTGAACTAGGAAGTGAGTCCCAAAGAGGTATGGTCTCAGCTTCTTCAGGGACCAAACCACAGCAAAGGCCTCCCTCTCAATGGCACTCCAACGCTGCTCCCTGGGGAGTAACCTCCTGCTAATGAAAGCAACAGGCTGGTCAAGGCCATCATCATTTGTTTGGGACAAAACTGCCCCTATCCCATGTTCAGAGGCATCAGTCTGCACAATGAACTGCTTAGAATAATCTGGAGCTTTTAGAACTGGTGCTGAGCACATTGCCTGTTTCAGGGTGTCAAAGGCCTGTTGGCATTCCACAGTCCAGTTCACTTTCTTGGGCATTTTCTTGGAGGTGAGTTCAGTGAGGGCTGTCACAATGGATCCATATCCCTTCACAAACCTCCTGTAATACCCAGTCAAGCCAAGGAATGCCCTGACTTGAGTCTGGGTTTTTGGAGCTACCCAGTCCAGAATAGTCTGGATCTTGGGTTGGAGTGGCTGAACTTGGCCTCCACCTACAAGGTGTCCCAAGTAAACCACAGTTCCCTGCCCTATCTGGCATTTGGATGCCTTGATAGAGAGGCCTGCAGATTGCAGAGCCTTCAAAACCTTCTTCAGGTGGACCAGGTGATCCTGCCAGGTGGAGCTAAAGACAGCAATATCATCAAGATAAGCTGTGCTAAAGGACTCCAAGCCAGCAAGGACTTGATTCACCAACCTTTGGAAGGTGGCAGGGGCATTCTTTAAACCAAAGGGCATAACAGTAAACTGATAATGCCCATCAGGTGTGGAGAATGCTGTTTTCTCTTTTGCTCCAGGTGCCATTTTTATTTGCCAGTACCCTGCTGTCAAGTCAAAGGTACTTAAGAATTTGGCAGCACCTAATTTATCTATGAGCTCATCAGCTCTTGGAATTGGATGAGCATCTGTCTTGGTGACAGAATTGAGCCCTCTGTAGTCCACACAAAACCTCATCTCTTTCTTTCCATCTTTGGTGTGAGGTTTGGGGACTAAGACCACTGGGCTAGCCCAGGGGCTGTCAGAGCGCTCAATTACTCCCAATTCTAGCATCTTGTGGACTTCCACCTTGATGCTTTCCTTAACATGGTCAGATTGTCTAAAGATTTTGTTCTTGACAGGCATGCTGTCTCCTGTGTCCACATCATGGGTACACAGGTGTGTCTGACCAGGGGTTAAGGAGAAGAGTTCAGGAAACTGTTGTAGGACTCTCCTACAATCAGCTTGCTGTTGGCCAGAGAGGGTGTCTGAGTAGATCACTCCATCTACTGAGCCATCTTTTGGGTCTGATGACAGAAGATCAGGGAGAGGTTCACTCTCTGCCTCCTGATCCTCATCTGTTACCATCAACAGATTTACATCAGCCCTGTCATGGAAGAGCTTAAGGCGGTTCACATGGATCACCCTCTTGGGGCTCCTGCTTGTGCCCAGGTCCACCAGGTAGGTGACCTGACTCTTCCTTTCTAGCACTGGGTAAGGGCCACTCCATTTGTCCTGGAGTGCCCTGGGAGCCACAGGCTCCAGAACCCAGACTTTCTGCCCTGGTTGGAACTCAACCAGTGCAGCCTTTTGGTCATACCAAAACTTCTGGAGTTGTTGGCTGGCCTCAAGGTTTTTGGTTGCCTTTTCCATGTACTCTGCCATTCTAGAGCGAAGGCCAAGTACATAGTCCACTATGTCTTGTTTAGGCTCATGAAGAGGTCTCTCCCAGCCTTCTTTAACAAGAGCAAGTGGTCCCCTTACAGGATGACCAAACAGAAGTTCAAAGGGTGAGAATCCTACTCCCTTCTGTGGCACCTCTCTGTAAGCGAAAAGCAGACATGGCAAGAGGACATCCCATCTCCTTTTGAGCTTTTCTGGGAGCCCCATGATCATGCCCTTTAATGTCTTGTTGAATCTCTCAACTAAGCCATTAGTTTGTGGATGGTAAGGTGTAGTGAATTTATAAGTCACTCCACACTCATTCCACATATGTTTCAGGTATGCTGACATGAAGTTGGTACCTCTGTCAGACACCACCTCCTTAGGGAAACCCACTCTGGTAAAGATACCAATGAGGGCCTTGGCTACTGCAGGGGCAGTAGTCGACCTAAGGGGAATAGCTTCAGGATACCTGGTAGCATGATCCACTACTACCAGGATATACATATTTCCTGAGGCTGTGGGAGGTTCTAGTGGACCAACTATGTCCACACCCACTCTTTCAAAGGGGACCCCCACCACTGGAAGTAGAATGAGGGGGGCCTTTGGGTGCCCACCTGTCTTACCACTGGCTTGACAGGTGGGGCAGGAGAGGCAAAACTCGTTAACCATGTTGGACATATTGGGCCAGTAGAAGTGGTTGACTAACCTCTCCCACGTCTTGGTTTGTCCCAAAAGTCCAGCAAGGGGAATGTCATGGGCCAATGTTAGGATGAACTCTCTGAACAGCTGAGGCACTACCACTCTCCTAGTGGCACCAGGTTTGGGGTCTCTGGCCTCAGTGTACAGGAGTCCATCTTCCCAATAGACCCTATGTGTTCCATTTTTCTTGCCTTTGGACTCTTCAGCAGCTTGCTGCCTAAGGCCTTCAAGAGAGGGACAGGTTTCTTGTCCCTTACACAGCTCCTCCCTTGAGGGTCCCCCTGGGCCTAAGAGCTCAACCTGATAAGGTTCAAGCCCCAAAGGCTCAGTTCCCTCAGAGGGCAGAACTTCTTCCTGAGAAGAGAGGTTCCCTTTCTTTTGCTGTGTTGCAGTTGGTTTCCCAACTGACTTTCCTGTTCTCTTGGTAGGCTGGGCCATTATTCCAGACTCCAGCTCTACTTGTTCACCCTGTGCCTTGCATTGTGCTCTTGTTTTCACACACACCAGTTCAGGGATACCCAGCATTGCTGCATGGGTTTTTAGTTCTACCTCAGCCCATGCTGAGGACTCCAGGTCATTTCCAAGCAGACAGTCCACTGGGATATTTGAGGAGACCACCACCTGTTTCAGGCCATTGACCCCTCCCCATTCTAAAGTAACCATTGCCATGGGATGTACTTTTCTCTGATTGTCAGCGTTGGTGACTGTGTAAGTTTTTCCAGTCAGGTATTGGCCAGGGGAAACCAGTTTCTCTGTCACCATGGTGACACTGGCACCTGTATCCCTCAGGCCCTCTATTCTAGTCCCATTAATTAAGAGTTGCTGTCTGTATTTTTGCATGTTAGGCGGCCAGACAGCTAGTGTGGCTAAATCCACCCCACCCTCAGAAACTAGAGTAGCTTCAGTGTGGACCCTGATTTGCTCTGGGCACACTGTTGATCCCACTTGGAGACTAGCCATACCAGTGTTACCTGGATGGGAGTTTGGAGTGGAACCTTTCTTGGGACAGGCCTTGTCTCCAGTTTGGTGTCCATGCTGTTTACAGCTATGACACCAGGCCTTTTTGGGATCAAAGTTTTTACCCTTGTACCCATTGTTTTGTGAAGAGGCTCTGGGCCCACCCTCCTGTGCAGGTTTTTGGGGGCCTGTAGAAGACTCTTTACTATTTTTAGTTTTGGTTGTCTCATCACCCTTCCCCTGGGGAGTCTTTGTGACCCCTTTCTTTTGGTCACCCCCTGTTGAAGTCTTGGACACCCTTGTCTTGACCCAATGGTCCGCCTTCTTTCCCAATTCTTGGGGAGAAATTGGTCCTAGGTCTACCAGATACTGATGCAGTTTATCATTGAAACAATTACTTAATAGGTGTTCTTTCACAAATAAATTGTACAGCCCATCATAATTACTTACACCACTGCCTTGAATCCAACCATCTAGTGTTTTCACTGAGTAGTCTACAAAGTCAACCCAGGTCTGGCTCGAGGATTTTTGAGCCCCCCTGAATCTAATCCTATACTCCTCAGTGGAGAATCCAAAGCCCTCAATCAGGGTACCCTTCATGAGGTCATAAGATTCTGCATCTTGTCCAGAGAGTGTGAGGAGTCTATCCCTACACTTTCCTGTGAACATTTCCCAAAGGAGAGCACCCCAGTGAGATCTGTTCACTTTTCTGGTTACACAAGCCCTCTCAAAAGCTGTGAACCATTTGGTGATGTCATCACCATCTTCATATTTAGTTACAATCCCTTTAGGGATTTTCAACATGTCAGGAGAATCTCTGACCCTATTTATGTTGCTGCCACCATTGATGGGTCCTAGGCCCATCTCTTGTCTTTCCCTCTCTATGGCTAGGATCTGTCTTTCCAAAGCCAATCTTTTGGCCATCCTGGCTAACTGGATGTCCTCTTCACTGGGGTTATCCTCAGTGATTTCAGAGGTGTTGGTCTCTCCTGTGAGGGAACCAGCATCTCTGACTATTATTTTTGGAGTCAGGGTTTGAGGGACCCTGTTCTCCCTAGATAGGACTGGTAGGGGGGAATTTTCCTCCAAGTCACTATCCTCTTCCTCTGAGTTGCCACCCTCAGAGGGGTTGGCCTTTTCAAACTCTGCCAAAAGCTCCTGGAGCTGTATTTTGGTAGGTTTGGGGCCCATTGTTATTTTCTTTATTTTACAGAGTGACCTTAGCTCCCTCATCTTAAGATGGAGGTAAGGTGTGGTGTCGAGTTCCACCACAGTCACATCTGTGCTAGACATTTTGCTTCTAAAAGTTGGAATACTTTTTAAGAATCTACAACTGGTTCTAGAATCTAATTCAAACTTTTACAAACTTTTAAACTCTAAAAGAAATGCTAAACAGGATCTAACACAAGGCCCTAGCAGGTCTTTTAAGAATTTAGAAAACTTTTCAAATTGCAAAAATCAATTTCTAATGACAATTTTGGAATTTGTCGTGTGATCAGGTATTGGCTGAGTAGTCCAGCAAATGCAAAGTCTTGTACCCCACCGCTGATCCACCAATGTAGGAAGTTGGCTCTGTATGTGCTATTTCAAAGTAAGGAATAGCATGCACAGAGTCCAAGGGTTCCCCTTAGAGGTAAAATAGTGGTAAAAAGAGATAATACTAATGCTCTATTTTGTGGTAGTGTGGTCGAGCAGTAGGCTTATCGAAGGAGTAGTGTTAAGCATTTGTTGTACATACACATAGACAATAAATGAGGTACACACACTCAGAGACAAATCCAGCCAATAGGTTTTGTTATAGAAAAATATCTTTTCTTAGTTTATTTTAAGAACCACAGGTTCAAATTCTACATGTAATATCTCATTCGAAAGGTATTGCAGGTAAGTACTTTAGGAACTTTAAATCATAAAAATTGCATGTATACTTTACAAGTTATTGACAAATAGCTGTTTTAAAAGTGGACACAGTGCAATTTTCACAGTTCCTAGGGGAGGTAAGTTTTTGTTAGTTTTCCCAGGTAAGTAAGACACTTACAGGGTTCAGTTCTTGGTCCAAGGTAGCCCACCGTTGGGGGTTCAGCGCAACCCCAAAGTTACCACACCAGCAGCTCAGGGCCGGTCAGGTGCAGAGTTCAAAGTGGTGCCCAAAACACATAGGCTAGAATGGAGAGAAGGGGGTGCCCCGGTTCCGGTCTGCTTGCAGGTAAGTACCCGCGTCTTCGGAGGGCAGACCAAGGGGGTTTTGTAGGGCACCGGGGGGGACACAAGCCCACACAGAAATTTCACCCTCAGCAGCGCGGGGGCGGCCGGGTGCAGTGTAGAAACAGGCGTCGGGTTCGCAATGTTAGTCTATGAGAGATCTCGGGATCTCTTCAGCGCTGCAGGCAGGCAAGGGGGGGGTTCCTCGGAGAAACCTCCACTTGGGCAAGGGAGAGGGACTCCTGGGGGTCACTTGTCCAGTGAAAGTCCGGTCCTTCAGGTCCTGGGGGCTGCGGGTGCAGGGTCTCTCCCAGGCGTCGGGACTTTGGATTCAAAGAGTCGCGGTCAGGGGAAGCCTCGGGATTCCCTCTGCAGGCGGCGCTGTGGGGGCTCAGGGGGGACAGGTTTTGGTACTCACAGTATCAGAGTAGTCCTGGGGTCCCTCCTGAGGTGTTGGATCTCCACCAGCCGAGTCGGGGTCGCCGGGTGCAGTGTTGCAAGTCTCACGCTTCTTGCGGGGAGCTTGCAGGGTTCTTTCAAGGCTGCTGGAAACAAAGTTGCAGCCTTTCTTGGAGCAGGTCCGCTGTCCTCGGGAGTTTCTTGTCTTTTCGAAGCAGGGGCAGTCCTCAGAGGATGTCGAGGTCGCTGGTCCCTTTGGAAGGCGTCGCTGGAGCAGGATCTTTGGAAGGCAGGAGACAGGCCGGTGAGTTTCTGGAGCCAAGGCAGTAGTCGTCTTCTGGTCTTCCTCTGCAGGGGTTTTCAGCTAGGCAGTCCTTCTTCTTGTAGTTGCAGGAATCTAATTTTCTAGGGTTCAGGGTAGCCCTTAAATACTAAATTTAAGGGCGTGTTTAGGTCTGGGGGGTTAGTAGCCAATGGCTACTAGCCCTGAGGGTGGGTACACCCTCTTTGTGCCTCCTCCCAAGGGGAGGGGGTCACAATCCTAACCCTATTGGGGGAATCCTCCATCTGCAAGATGGAGGATTTCTAAAAGTCAGAGTCACCTCAGCTCAGGACACCTTAGGGGCTGTCCTGACTGGCCAGTGACTCCTCCTTGTTGCTTTCTTTGTTCCCTCCAGCCTTGCCGCCAAAAGTGGGGGCCGTGGCCGGAGGGGGCGGGCAACTCCACTAAGCTGGAGTGCCCTGCTGGGCTGTGACAAAGGGGTGAGCCTTTGAGGCTCACCGCCAGGTGTCACAGCTCCTGCCTGGGGGAGGTGTTAGCATCTCCACCCAGTGCAGGCTTTGTTACTGGCCTCAGAGTGACAAAGGCACTCTCCCCATGGGGCCAGCAACATGTCTCTGGTGTGGCAGGCTGCTGGAACTAGTCAGCCTACACAGACAGTCGGTTAAGTTTCAGGGGGCACCTCTAAGGTGCCCTCTGTGGTGTATTTTACAATAAAATGTACACTGGCATCAGTGTGCATTTATTGTGCTGAGAAGTTTGATACCAAACTTCCCAGTTTTCAGTGTAGCCATTATGGTGCTGTGGAGTTCGTGTTTGACAGACTCCCAGACCATATACTCTTATGGCTACCCTGCACTTACAATGTCTAAGGTTTTGTTTAGACACTGTAGGGGTACCATGCTCATGCACTGGTACCCTCACCTATGGTATAGTGCACCCTGCCTTAGGGCTGTAAGGCCTGCTAGAGGGGTGTCTTACCTATACTGCATAGGCAGTGAGAGGCTGGCATGGCACCCTGAGGGGAGTGCCATGTCGACTTACTCGTTTTGTCCTCACTAGCACACACAAGCTGGCAAGCAGTGTGTCTGTGCTGAGTGAGAGGTCTCCAGGGTGGCATAAGACATGCTGCAGCCCTTAGAGACCTTCCTTGGCATCAGGGCCCTTGGTACTAGAAGTACCAGTTACAAGGGACTTATCTGGATGCCAGGGTCTGCCAATTGTGGATACAAAAGTACAGGTTAGGGAAAGAACACTGGTGCTGGGGCCTGGTTAGCAGGCCTCAGCCCACTTTCAATTGTAAACATAGCATCAGCAAAGGCAAAAAGTCAGGGGGCAACCATGCCAAGGAGGCATTTCCTTACAGTAGATATACATATATCTGAGATATATATCTATCTATATATATATATATATATATATATATATATATATATATATATATATCTCAGATGATATAATTGATGGCATCATTGATCTTATCACTGATGACATCATCAATGCTACTGTTCCGTAAATAGAAACAGTGTAGTACTGAAGACAGGTCTCATTCAGATTGGGAAAAGTTATATTGTGCATACTTTAGATTCAAGTGAAATTTTAAGTGCAAGCAGTAGCTCATTAGAGCAAGGTAAAGAATGAGCACACCAAGTGTGAGTTGCAGTCATACATTTCAGATAGGTTGGGTCTTAATTCAAAGGCCTGTTATGAAAAATATGTGAGAAAAACTAAAGCTTCTTCTTACAATTCATTATTCTCCTGTTGATGTCTGTGTATATGCACATGTTAAAACGTTGTTATCTCGTGCTACAGGCAAAAACTGGGGGTTTCTAGAGGGCAGGTATTTATTTCCAAAGGTTTTGTGAAATTTCAGAAACATACATTGTTGTAGAATCTAAAATTTATGGCTGACTCACATACGATTCGAATGACTTGTATGATTGTAACATTTGTTAAAAAGGTTAACACTGTTCTACTCAGTTCAGAAACATGTGTAAAATATTTTTACATACTATTGAGGACTGTCCATGGGGCTTGGTAGTGCATGCCTTATACCTGGCTAATGTAAAAAAGTGAAGTTGTTGATGTAAAATTCTTTGGCAGACAAGATATTTAACAAACATGTCTCATTTGAGTAAATAATGACAAAACCCAGTTTTTTTTTTAGTATTTAAGGTTTAATACATTGCTAATATCTTTAATGTGTACAGATGCATTACATCTCTTGCACACTTCAATACCAGTAAAAGAAGCGCATAATACCTGCTTAAAGTGATGTCACAGCTATGCTGCATGTTTTGTTTGTTCTACTTGTTGCGAAAGGATAGGCCCATTAGTACTACATGCGTAATCTAATAATGGTGCAGGTATACCTTGCTGTATACCTTTCAAAATAAAAGTATATCGCAAACTGTCATATCAGTTGGATGAAGTCATGAGTTGTGTGATCAGTAATGTCATCAATGATGTCATTTGAGATGTCATAAGTGATGCCATCAATTAGGTCATTGAACATGTCATGAGTGGTGAAATAGTGTGGTCATAGGCAGTCTGTGTTAAAGGAAAATTTAGTTTTTAAACATTAGCTTTATATTATTATAAGGCCTAATTATAACATCAATTCACCCTTTATTTTTTTAGAAACTTTCAAGGGTTTTGTTTAAACTGAAAGGAAAATCTTATTACCTTACCTAACTATAACTTCACTTTAACCTTTGTTTTTAAGCAAATTACTGAGGTTTGATTAAGGTGAAGTAAAATCTTTTTACCATACCTATCTATAAAGTCACTTTAACCTTTGGTTTTTTCTCAGTGAGTTTCAGTGTAAAAAATTTTTTTTCACATAACTACCTCAATGAGTCTAACTTTGGACCATACTCCTCATGGGGTTGGCCTGGGCCCAGCTCTGCACTTAACCTCCGCCACCCATGGCCTTTGACTGTGAATGGCGTGGTGAATGGCTGAAGGGCCTGCAGCCATGCCCTCTGCCCAACCCCCCATGGGGAGCCCACCCATGGGCAGCCAGTCCCCCTTGGGAGGCCAATCACTAACAGACCCCACCCACATTTTTCTTGGTTTTAATTGTTTTTCCTGTGGTACCACAGTACTTTACAGTACCCCACCTGAAGCTTCACCTGTGTTACAGTAAGACTGGTCAAGCTTCACTTGTTGACTCTTGCATGATCTTGCGGTACCACAGGTCCCCCAGGACCACAAGGGGTGTTGTGCAGGTCTTGCAGGAGTACAGCAGAATATGCAGCAAAATGAGTCCCCAAATCCTGAAACGATGGCTGCAACAGTTCTGTTCATGCTGCGGCCAGCCAATCAGATTGCTCAGTCCATATCCAGCGGGACCTCATGGACTGTAGGAAAAAAATAAAATGTTTTATTTTTTTAATCTTTGATACCACATGAGTGCTGCAGAAGTTGCAGAAGTTCTGCGGTACTCCACAGGGACCCATCATCGAGACATCACTATATTTTGTATTTTAATTTTTCAAAAATAATTGAAATGATATAAATATTCACAAAGACAGGTTTCCTGCCCAAACATTTAAACAGTTAGCTTTCTGCCAAATTTGGTGTAGTTCTCTTCAGCCTTTTTTTCTGTATGTTTGCATGCAGCCACTCCCCGGGCCTTGTTATGACCTGGGGACCCTCATCCCCCAGGGCAACTCATTTCAATAGATTTCATGAGAGCCTGACACCTGCTGGAGTAGGAATGCTCTATTTTAAAAATGGCGCTCCAACAAGAGTCTCTAAAAAAAATCTTTCTAGCCCAACCTCAGAGATAAAAAAATTACATTTGAACATTAATTTCTCTAAAACTACAGAATGGATCTACATCAAATCACAAAAAACACAACCTGTGGACCATAGACCATGTGTCCTGTGGAAGATCTAGCTTCGTGCCAAACTTGGTGTAAATCCGTGCAGCAGTTTTTGCTGTAGCCCATCTCAAAGATGTCTGGGGATTTTGTGTTTTGGACCTACCCCACTTTCTCTCAGTCCCCACTTGACGGATCACCCTGAAACTCACCATACACAAACTAATCAAAAGGTAGCACCTTTTTCAAACTTTTTGTGGCGATTCGTCAAACGGGCTCAAAATTATTAGCAACACAAAAATGCTTTTCCTGCATATGTACATACTCACTTAAAAAACGGAAGGTTACAGGGTTGTTATAGCTACGCTCTGAATTTACTCGCGTAAAACCAGAGAAATTCAGCAGCTGTAGTTAGAGTTATTTCAAGTACCTATACCTCGCCGCTTCAGGTAGCTATAATTCACGTCCCCACCATGCACAGTTTTTTCTTCAATAATTTGACTGCTGATGTTCCATTGCTATTTTTACTATTAAAAACGTTGTCATGAGTGCTGTAATATCTGGGATAATTAGCAGTGCCTGGCGAGGGCACAAGTTAGAGTTACCTTAATCTGAGAGTTATAGTTACATGAAATAACTGTAGCTATGACTGCTGAATTACTTTGGTTTGGTGTGAGTAAATTCAGAACCTAACTATAACATCCCTGTAACCTTTATTTTTTTTCAATGAATTTCTATTGTTTGTTCTAAGTGAAGTTATTTTCATTTAAAAGTAAAATTACGGCCAGTCCCTACAGTCAACCCTGTGCTCCGCACGGCAGGAGTTGTCCGCAGGGTCTGTCTTTCTGGGTATGAAAACAAGTGTGAGATGGTGTCTGTGGCTGTGAGAGTGGGTGTGAGAGTGTCTGTCTGGGTGTGAGAGTGGGTGCAAGAGAGTATCTCTAGGTGTGGCAGTGGGTCTGAGAGTGTCTCTGTCAGTGGATGTGTGAGTGTCTGTGTGGGGCTATGAGTATGTGTGTGTGAGAGAGTCTGAGTGGGTCTGTCAGTGGGTGTGTGAATGTCTGATTGGGTCTGTGAGTGGGTGCATGAGTGTCTAAGTGGGTCTGTGAGTAAGTGCGGGAGTCTCTGAGTGGGTATGTGAGTGGGTGTGTGAGTATCTAAGTGGGTCTTTGAGTGGGTGCGTGAGTCTCTGAGCAGGTCTGTGAGTGGGTGCGTGCGTCTTTGAGTGGGTCTGTGAGTGGGTGTGCGAGTCTTTGAGTGGGTCTGTGAGTGACTGCGTTAGTGTTCAAATGGGTCTGTGAGTGGTTGCATGTGTGTCTGAGGGGGTCTGTGAGTGAGTACTTGAGTCTCTGAGTGGGTCTGTGCATGGGTGCATGAGAGTCTCAGTGAGTGTCTGAGTGCATCTGTGAGTGGGTGTGTGATTATCTGTGTGGGTGTGTCAGTAGCTGTGTGAGTGACTCGGCCACAAAGGAACCTCGCCTGCCCTTTTATCCAAAAAGATTCCACAGGTTTGCACACAATATCTACCCAAGTGGAGTTTTTTCTGCCACCTTGCGTAACTGTCCAGTATGTATTCTACACTACAGTTGTATAATGGAGCACAAGGAAATGTCACCAGTGACCTTCTGTGCGCTTTGGCAACATGATTGTTCCTGGTCCATCTTTCTCTAGAATTCTCTACCAAACCACGGTCCTTCCTATTATCTATATAAATTAAGTGCTTCTTTGTTTTGTGGAGATGTCCTCAAATTCCTCGGCATTAACAACACACCATCATAATTAAAGGGAAATGCACTGAGGGGCCCTTTGAGAAGCTGTACATCACCCTGGCAAAAGAGGGAACTCCTTTGCATACTACTAAGGTGGACAGTGTGGGGCCAAGTGGGTGCTGCTTCCACATGATTAGCACATTTGCATACTTATTGCAATTTAAAGGGAGAACTATGTGCTCTAGGGGGGGGGGCTGCGTGGTCCCCTCCCTGGGCTGATTTCGGCCCCTGAGACCCCTTCCCTGGGGCTTACCACTATTCAGTGGGGGAGGGGGGCCACACAGTATCCCCCTACCCCCTACCCCTGGCCATGTCTTCTGGGTGCACTGGGCCCAGAAGAGATGGGGGACTTTAGGGGGACCTTGAGGCCCCCGTGGTCCCTGCTGGCTTCCCCCCTCTTGCGAGAGCTGGCACTGCTCTTGCATACAGGGAGTTGCTAAACATGCAGCTCCCTGTGTGCAAGAGCAGTTGTTTCATCCCTTTCCTTGCTTGCATCTCTGCGAGCAGGGAAAGAGATGAAACCTCTGCTTCCAGCGGGTGGAAGCACTTGGGCCGCTCC
Organism: Pleurodeles waltl; assembly: GCF_031143425.1. NCBI lineage: Eukaryota > Metazoa > Chordata > Amphibia > Caudata > Salamandridae > Pleurodeles > Pleurodeles waltl. The sequence continues at coordinate 652,654,910 of NC_090446.1, read as the reverse complement.
CACCCCTTGGAAGCAGAGTGTTTGCTCTGACTTGGCTGGAGCTGTCAAAGCTCCACCAAGTCAGAGCAAACAGCTATGTCCCGGGGGTGGGTACCTCGGACATAGCAGAAGCTGGCCCTAGGAGTACCCTACGACCAAGGCTGGTGGTTAGGGTATTGGGACCCTGCCACCTTTTAATTTTGTTTGACATTTGTTTGGGGGACTTCGTTGAAGCGGAGTCCCAAAATGGCTGCCAACACTTCCTTGTTGAAGTGTTGGCAGGCAATCAGATCTCAGCATAATAGCTCCCAGATCTGTGGAGCCTCTGCATCACTAGATGTCTATATTTTTTAACCTTTAACATCCTTAAACGTCTGAACAGATTTCCACCAAATCACAAAAAGCACAAGCTACACACCAAGATCTAGTTTCCTGTCGAATTTTGTGTCATTCTGTTCAGCGGTTTGGGCTGTAGGTTTGACTAAAGACCCTATGGGAAAGTGAATGGGGAAAACTCATTTTGAGACCCCTCCTTTTGCTCAACCCCTCTAGACAGATCACCCTGAAACGTTCAAGATGGCAGCTGAATCAACAGTTGTATTTGTTTTGAAAGTTTGATGAAGATTTGTCAAACGGCACCAAAAAAGACATGCAAAGTAATTTCAAATCTTTTAGCAGACTCTGAATTAAAGATTACTATGGTATATAGCAGGGGCACGGCCATCGGATTGTTTTAATCACCCTTGCTTGCCTCTTCACACCACTCTTATCTGCATTCTCTTTGATTGACGTTTACAATCTTTCTCTCATATTTTTCTGGAACACTCAAACTGCATATCCCACCCTTATCTCTTTCCTCTTCACCATTCTTTTTCCCATTCTCTTGAACATATTTCCTTGCATTGTCTTAATTTCATCAATCACCCCCACACTCCCAACTCACCTGCATGCACTGCATGTTCTTTATCTTTCACCATGTCAGTATTTTGGCAGCTGTTTATCTCCTTCACACACATTTGTATACTATCACAATTACAGTTGGCACACTTAATCATTGCTCTGTGTGATTTGCAGAGAGGCAAAGGATTGGATAAGGAAGTATTCCAAGCTCTCATTATGACCCACTTGAGAAATTTGCATTCTGTTTGGCCTGAACTCCACAACATTCTTCTGTGGCCTACCCACAACCAGAACTTACACAGCTTGGAATGAGCAACACTATGCACTATAAATAAGTAATATGTTGCATGAAAAACTACAAAAGCATACCATCCTGAAAAAAGCAAATAGTCTTAAGGAATGCAAGAGTTAGTAAAACTCAAAATGCAAACAGGAACAAAATCGCTCTTCCCAGGCTGAGGGGCAATGTCTGTGTCTATAAGGTGTGTCTTTCACTGGCCGTGGGAGAGAAGTGGGAGCCAGGACATTTGTAGGTGGGCCAGTGGTCCCAGCAAAACCTCCACTCCCCCACCTCACCTGCAACGCCACTTGGCCTCCTAGAGTAAAACCAGAAAGAGCAGGCACCTCTGGAATGTAAGACAAGCATTTGCAATGCAACGGTTCTCGCATTTCTCCGAGTTAGAGCTATTAGCAGTTGTAAACTCCCAACCGGTCTTTTCTTGCCACATTAAATGGAAAAAAGAGCACGATTGTGCTGCTACAGTTCACTCGTAGTGAAACCTATCGGCAAAAGTGCAATTATCTACGTAACCGGCAAAGGTGCAATTAACTATGTAACAGGATCGATGTCATGGAAAGCGCCCGACTTCTGACAAGCGAGATCGTGCTGTGAAAAAAGATAAAAAGTAGTCCACAAACCGGACGGAAAACAGTGAGCCTCGCATGTTTACAGTATTTGGTCGCTGCGCTCGAGGAGGGCTAACCACCGGAAAAGGCATGACGTATGCATGTCTTCCACTAATGAAAGCAAGCAGATTTTAACATGCAAGCCCACGAGCCAATGAAAGACACTGAAGTGACATGGACGGGGCTCCGAGCCCTTTTCTAACTACTAAAGCATCTCGCAAGCGAAAAGCATGCACAAGCGCATGCGACGCAGGCTCGACCATAAAAAAGGGCTTACATGGAGGGATGAAGCCAGAAGGGTAAGCCTGGTCAGCCAAAATGTACTTGTGCTTTTGATTCAGAAAACTTCTCAGAGCTTTGTCTCAACTTTGCATGTGAATGGTGTGTATTGATTAGGGGTCTGAACGCTGACTTGTCTAGGACTTGCCCAAGTTTTACTTGTCCACCTTTGTGAGCCTAAGAGGTTGTGTGGAACAAACCCCTGCTCAATATTTTGGCCTCTTTCGTCCTACCGTAAGTATCTGGATTTTGGGACCTTAAAAGAGTGTGTACTTTGCCAATCCTATTCCTCTTCCACTTCTTTCCTTATTCATGAGCTGTATTTAAACAGCAATAGACAGTATCGCCGCATTTGAAAAAGGTGCATGGCTCCTGCCTATGTCACCAATTCCCATTCTTGCCAAGGTGTCAGAATTGTACTCATTTGATGGCATCTTGTCTTGAACATGTTTTTTCTTGGCCTTCTCTGATTACCGCTCCCTGTTTTTTTACGGAGGTTGTACACTCACACAGCACACTGCAACCCCTCAGTCTAGGCTGGCCCTGAGTGACTGGTTGTTGGTTTTAGGCCTAACTATAATTATATTAATGTATGTGCCTTTCTCTATCATATTGCTAGGTACGACGCCCCACAACAACTTACGAATACCTTTATTCACTCACAAACGACACCAAATCACTTCACACATAGTGTCAACCACGCACCCCCTCACTGTGTAGCACATTACCTGTTGTTCAGCTCCCCAAATATGGATGGAAGGCACTGTGTAAGTGACGCAATACAATATGCCTGATGGGTAAAATAGCAGGTCTTTCCACCAGAAGGATGTCCACAGGGCACCTAAAGAAGAATTTAAAGCAGATTAACTGTTCTTTATTTTCAATAGCAAATACAACTCCTCCAGCGCCTCGAGTTGGTTGAGTCATCAGAATACGCTATGACAGCATCAACAAATGCACATGCCATTTTGACGCTGGGGTTTCTTCCTTGGCTGTTATTTATTATGTCTCCCAGTCTGTTTCCTCTCTAGCTACACACTGAAGCTGCCCCCGGCAAATGGAACTCGTGATCACGGCCAGGGTTTTGCTACTCTTGTTGCCAGGAACAGCCAAAAACACACAGGAAAACACAAAAGAAGAGAACAGTACCATCATCGACGCCGCTGGGAAAAACACAGTAAGTTCCCAGACACATTTCATGTGCTCAAGAGTCTCTGAAACAGTGGGTCCTTGTTTGCAGACCCTTGCGCGCATGTGATCTGTGACTGCATCTGAAGTGCTTCCCATTAACCTGTAACTTGCTTTCAGTCTGCGGCCTGCTTAAGTATTACTGTAGAGCCTCTGGTTGTGCCGGCAGACAGCCACTGGCTCCAGCCCCGGTGGTCCTTCGAGACAGGCAGAGCCCCCCCAGCCTTTCAAAACAAACCTTCGCCAATCGACCAAGACGACACGTGGGAACAGAGTAATTTATTCAGAAGGCCATTTCTTTTAAGCATCCTCTTGGTTAATTGTTCATCCAATTTGTCTTGTTAAAACGATTTCATAGTAGAACCTCTTGCATATCTATTTTTCTTCCTGCTGTTCGGACTCAAGCGCGAGCTAGGGTAAAGTGGGCAGTGATGTGGAGCTGCAGTTTCAGAGAAATTACAGGCTTGATTGACATCAGGGCTGGTGCTAGGCATGGTCAGTGGGGGCAGCTGCCAGTGCCCCGCACTCAGCTCACCATCATGGGACCTGCATCTGTGTGACACAGCCAGGCCACGGCACATCGAGAGAGAGGTGTCTTGTTGCAATTTGTCCATGGGAGTCAGGGGCGCAACTAGAGCCGAACTTCGGTGGCGTGGGGGGTTGGGAGGGCGTGGGGGGCGCGGGATGGTTAGTACTAAATGTTGGTGGGGCTACCATTTTGCACATCGCGGCCCGAGACAGTATTAGAATACACATTTGGAAGGCCAGTAGGTCCAGACTTAGGGACATATTTAAGAGCTGCTAGCGCCACCTTAGCGCCACCATAGTGTCAATTTTTTAAAGCTAAGGCGGCACTAAAGTGGCTTTTCTGCCGTGCCAGATTTACAGATTTACTCTTTGTAACCCTTGTGCCACATTATGCCTGCACCAGGCAAAATGTATGCAAGGGGGCGTTCTGGCGCTAGGAGGCCTGCAAAAATTTAACAGATTTCACTGCACCATTTTTGGTGCTCTCAGCAGGCGTTAAAATGACACACCCATTGAAACCTATGAGCCTCCTTGCACTTTGCTACACTAGTGTCAAAATTTTCGACACTAGTGTAGCAAAGCACCACAATACAAAAATGTTGACGCTATTGTGCTAACGACCGCCGTGGTGCACTGTATTATAAATACGGCGCAATCATGGTGTCATTAGGTGCCGGTAGAGTGGGCGTAGAAAGAGTGGCGCATCATAGCTGATGCGACACCTTTTCCTAAATATAGGCCTTAATGTGCTAATGCATGGAAAAGGCGTATGTCCATGCCTGTTCTTTCCTTCAGTAGCACACTAAAGCCAGATCTTTTGTGCTTGCCAATGCATTCCCCTGAAACACCGAGCACTGCTGGAGCTCAGAGTGTCCACCAGACCTGCGCGCATCGAATATCTGCAAGACGTTTGGTACTAAGGAAGTCCTGTTAATGTCAAGTGAAAGCACTGAAGGCTTACTGGAAAAGTTTATTTTCTGATTAAGAGTAACATGAACTGTATAAAGATAACATGCTTCCAGGGAACAAGATGATGTGTGTGGGGCAATCTCCTAATGTGCCCAATAAAGTACTCTTACAGGCGTTGAGAAGTAGACTTGTGGTGTGGTGAATAAACCAGGATAAAGACAATCATGGGAGGTTCTGTCTGTCACAAAATGAGGTGGGCTCACCAACAGCTCAAAAGGAAGGGGTAGCCACAGAATAATAAGTCAGATACATGTTCACAATGTAGAAGCATGCACGTGTTGGTATTTCCATAGCATGGACCTTGCTCGAGACCAACAGGGCTGCCCATTATGAGAGGTGATGGAAAATTATGCAAGAGTCTAGTTATTGAGTGGTGGTTTATATCTTTTGTTACACATATTTACGCTAGTATCTCACACATTTACATTTTAGGCACATTGTGATCAATTGATTTCCAAGAACTGCTCTCTTTTCAGTCAGGGTCTAGCTGGATTCAAATCAAGGTCCTCAGATTGCTAGCTTAGCCACTTCATCACATCTCTTTCCTTAGTTGATGTACTAGAACTTTAAAAAAGCTTCAAACATTCAATTTCACCACTAATTGTAAACACTCATGTTCTGTTGATGTTTCAACATAGCCATTAGGCCACATTCCTCATGCTGTCTAGTGAGTGGACCAAATGCAAATTATTTTGGTATTTATGTTCTGTTTATGGGTAGCACCTGAAAGAATTGTCTCTTGTTGAGGTTTACCTATTTAGATATACACAAGGGTTTAAAGTTAAGTAAATACACCACATGTATAATGGGTAACGGTGTAATCTGGTCCAATATTAACGTTGAGGGATACTGGTGATAACTTTGGCCTTGTAGTTTGTAAATGTCACCAGAATACTGAGATCACAATGACAAGGTACCCATTATGCATTATTTATATATTAGAAGCTGTTTTATTCAAAGTGCAAATAAAAACGGGCATTGACTGGAATTAAAATGTTAAGGTTTTGATTACCTGTCACAAATAAGATCTTGATAAATCTATAGGCATTGGTGAGATCAGTGGATTAATGTGCCTCTGTGGCTTCAGAGTTTACAGCATAATTATGGATTTATTGAATTTGCCATATAATTTCCAAAATATGTAGGTTTCACCAAAATTGTTGTTGCTAGCTCATACAGATGAAAATAATACAGTCAACGTGCTGCATAATTTGCAATTTTTGTTGCATACTTTTGAAAACCTTGGTCTCCAAGCTGCATAATTCTGGTATCCTTAACAATGTAAAATTTTTGCACAGTGCCAACAAAATGTGTATTTCACACATAATCATGGCTCCTTAAAAATATGTGGGTTTAATACCTCTGCTTCTGTGCAATAAATGTACCAAAATATATATTGACTTGAAGATGTAATGATTTATCAATAATCTCCATTGTAGCCATCAGTATCTTTTAAAAGTGGTATTTTCTGCCATCTAAGGTAGTGTTCAAATGATTGATTAAATCTTTTTTTCAGTTGTTGGCCATGCAAAACCTCTTTAAAATAGCTAAACGCTACTGTGTGAAAAATGAGGCTTTATTTTAAATTAGGACTATACAGCCAGTTCCCATTTTGGTAGCTTTAGATTCATTTTCTTATAAAAATACACACTTACACCTAAGCCAAACTTTCACTCAGTCACTGCTCCTTTCTCTCCAAATGAAGGAAGGTTAGATAAAGTTGCACAAATTTAAATGTGTGCATGCTACAACTGAAATTAATCCTGGGAAATAGTGTTGGCAGCCATATTAGTGAAGGAGTTGAAGCCATGTAAAAATTCCATTTTTTTAATGGTAAGCATTAACAGCATAAGACACACCTGCAGGATTCAACTGAGATAGCAAGAAGGAGACCTGTGGATAGACCAATGCTTGTGGGAAAGTGTGTGCATGCAAAAAACCTTGCTTCACCGCTCTCTAAGGGCTTCTGTAGCTCCCACTGGTGCACAACACCTGCACCCTCAGGCAGCGCAGAGCTCATGTTCCTTCACTTGAACAGATGGCTGGTGCTCCCAGGCAGGAAGATGAAAGATACAGCTAGCAAAATAGGGGAGTATGCAGAGCTTTTGACAACTGAGGAGACCATGATTTGAGGGAACCGTGATTGAAGTTCTTCCCTTTATTTTTGGGGTTACCAAGCCCTACATTAACAGGTAGCACGCATGCACTAACCGAGGCTCATGCAAGAAATCATTACTTACTCACCCCTGAAGTTGACCTGCCCTTACAAGCTCTGTGCTTTACTCCGCCATCCACTCACTTTGGGGTTTGCTTGGTTCAACCACACCACGGAAGGAAGTATAAAATGCCAAACGACTTCAGTATGTGAAAGGTTTGCGTTTGATGTTCCTCGTGAAACACAATATCAAAATTGACTAGACCACCTTTTACAATTCTAAAACATAGCTGCCAAGTGAATCTGTCACTTATGAGTAACACCTTCACCCCAGCTCAGTGTTTTCTTTGATAACAAATGTGTGTTGGTGACCAAAGTGTTTCTTTGGAGTTTGGAATTGGCACCATATACAAACAGCACAGCCTATTGACACAGAGAAAGGCAGACTTCTTCTGAAGGGAGCAAATTAAATGGGTGAAATATACTGTAAAGTTTGCTTTGGTCAACGTAGTCACTGCATCCACCTTCCACACCACAAAATGCTCAATGTAATCTTCAAATAGCTCCCAGTCAGCACATGTAGAATTGTCACTGAGGCCCTCATCACCAGCATACAAAACTGTGTGGCCAGACTCACACTTAGGCTTTCCCCAGTGTTCACATCACCCTGCCCTACTGCCCCCCCCTATTCACTAACCGATACTAACCAACACGCAACACACTCACCAAACACCGCTGCTCAGCCAGAATCCTGCTCGCACACATCCTCCACATACAAAGACCAGAGTCGGCTTTCCCCTACCTCCTGTCCAAAGGTTGGAATGACCGGTCCCTAAACATTAGAGCTGCCTCTTCAGTACTTGAGGTGTGCAAAAACCTAAAAACCTGGTTCTTCACCCAGACAAGTGCCAGTCACAGCCGACATGTTTCCTACTTTCTCAGAACCAGGATACTCTCTGAGTGAGATGTGCACGTCACAAATACCCTTAACATAACATAAAGCTTGCTGTAATATTATTGTTGATGTGTTGTTCATACATCTCCAACTCTGGTGTCTCCTGTTTCACGCTCCGTCTCTGTTCTTTTCACTCTGTGTCACACTCTCCTCATTTCTTTCTCACCTTTCTGTCCATATTCGCACACGCTTAATTCTCTTTCACTACTATCTACCTTGTCTTTCTCTCTCTCTTGCTCTCTCCCTCTTTCTGTCTATTGCTTCTCTCAATCCCTTCTCTCTCAACGTCATCCTCCCTCCCACCTCCTACCATCTCCTCAATCCCTATCAGAAACAGCCCTTGTGGAAGATTAACCCAGGTGAGAGCTGTGTGAAACTCCCAAAGAATAGTAGCTGGTCCTGTTTTCTCAGTCTCAGTCGAGTTCAGTTCAATCTGCCCACGGCCGCAGTGCTATGTATGCAGGAACTCAGTTCCAGCTCATTGAAAGAAATTACCTGTAGGTACATGGTCTCTGCTGTGTCTGTACATTTGTTCAGCCCTATCTATGCAGGGACTAGGCTGCATTGGTGCTGGAGCTCAGCTCTGCAGACAAATGAGTTCAGCTCTACAAGATGATAAGGTATGCTTGTGGCGGAGCGCCACTCTCTCTGTATGCACAAGAACCTACTTTTCTCTCTGTAATTTATGTCTTCTAAGTATTCAGCCTATCTCCAGAAGAACAACCAACTTCATTTCCTTAAAAAAATAGGCACTGAAATGAGCTTCTTGATACCGAGCAGACTTCAACCTTTTGAATTGTGATTTTTCAGTTGACTTTGCACTGCAAGCGTATTGGCACATGGTGCTGTGCTGATGTCTAGTTACATTGTCTTCTTAGCCCCTCTGAATTGCCTAACTTCGTCTTTCTCAAATGGCACTTTGTTGTGAATGTCTTCTTGATGTTCACTGATTTTATGTCATTTTGGTATGTGCTTTTGGTCTACATTTGTAGTGAGGAAATTTAGAAAGATCAGGGAATATCAGTCTGTGACAAGGAGACCATGTTAAATATGAAACGAGACAAATGAGAAATGTATGGGGAGGAAAGAGGCAGGTTGAAAAAAATTAAAAGGGAGGGTTACAGGGAAGAGGAGAGAAGGCAGCAATATGTGGAGTGACAAGAGGGATGTCTGGCTGGATGAACACTGCAGAGGTCAAGGTGGCTACCTATGGGCATTGCAATACAAGTTAAACTACGTGGTAGCACATGGGGAGGAAAGAGTGGACTGAACAGAAAAGCAAAGTTAAAGGATAAACATAAAATTTGAACTCTTGTCTCTGAGCACCAAGATGTAGTTTAAAACAGGTGGACTCTGAGAAGAGGAGAGTCAAGTGGACCAAGTCTCTTAAGTAGGTGTGTTAACCCAAGGGGTTACACTTACTGGTTTGGATCCTTTGAAATGTTAATGTGTCTTGGATTTGGAGCAAGCACCATTCTCCCTTTGTTTCAAGGTTTTCCAGCCACCAACTGCCACTTGCAGAGACAGTAAGAATGAGCAAGAGGCGGAACACACAAAGGCAGAGTAGTCTGGGAGCACAATGCTGCTGTGGCAGAAAGCTTTGGTGGCAGAAGTGCCAGGTGCTGTTTATCCACACTATCATTCTGATCCACTTCTTCAGTCTATTATATGTCTATCCATGAACCAAAAAAGGGCAAGAGGTGCACACAAGTACCTTCTGAGAGGTGGACTGTGAAATGCCTGAGGGGCGTAATTCAACTATGATCCCCTAATACAGGCACAATCCATTTGATTTAGCAAGCATACTGCCTATGCATTAGGCAGCACAGTATATTTGTTGACATGGGGTGCACTGAGTGCATCCCTGAAGCCAATGAAAAGCCACAATGTGCAGCAGGGGCAGGATCCCGAGCACTATCCCAGCTTTTTGTAGGCCTCTGCTTCCAGTCCTGTCAACAGGGCCACTGGAAATATACAACTGTGCGACTGTGAAGTTTTTCCGCATAATTATTGTTTTGCCGCATAATTTATCATCTGATGCATAATGTCCAGATTTTAACAAAACATTTGTTTCTACCTCAAACGGTAAAAAATTACTAAAAATGCAGAGACGTGCTGCTGTGTAGCTGAAGTCCCTTTGCAAAGGTTGACTGGTCACCTTTCTGTTGCTTATTGCTATATTTAGGTGCTACATTGGTACCAATGAGGAGCAAACTATACCCAGAAAGTGTTAACCAGTTTAAAAATAAGAAAATAATGATATGATACTATCACAAATTGTGCTCCATTACACTGCTTATTTTGCCTTTTCTTTGCGCATAGTTTAGTCAACCCTGCCACATAATTTGGCACTCCCTTGATGCATAATTCCAGTGGCCCTGCTTATCAAGAAGCTGGGAGATGTATAGAGGTTGGTCTTCCCCTTTTTAATCTTGCCCTTGCTGCTCCATCCGACTCCTTGTTAGAAATCACTGATCACTGGTTCCTATACCCAGCACCAGATTCCTGCTTTGCTGCTCTGAGATGCCAGCTAAGTAAGCCAGATAAATAAAACAAAAATGTTATTTTTCTATGTGTTTGCGTATGTGTTTGTGAGTGATTGGGAGTGAAAGAGTTAGAGTGAAAGTATGTGTGTTTGAGAGTGTCAATGAGAGTGAAAGTGGGAATCAGAGTTTTGGAATGAGAATGAATAAGTGAAAGTGAGTACAGGGAATGAGTGAAAGAGTACGAGTGTATCACAATGTGCTATTGATTACAGGTTGTGAGAGGGAGTTAAAGTGAGTTGTGGGTGTAGCTATCAATGGTGCAGCGGGTGTGGTTGCACCTGGGCCCAGAGTTAGTGAGTGTGTGTAGGTGTGTTAGTAAGTGAGAATGAGTGAGTATGAGTATGGTTGTGTGTAACAGTGAGTGGGAGTGAGTATGAATGAGAATGAGCAAGTGAGAGAATGTGAGCTAGAGTGAGTGAGGGAAAAGAAACTAAGGCCCATAATCACCCAAACTTTCATACAACGCAGTGTGAGAGGAAGAGAGCAGGTAATCACCATATCTACAAAGATATGGCACCATCCTTTTCTCTCCCTAGTGCTGGCACAGAATCATGCTGTCTAGTACCATGCACACACAGTTGCACCATAGTACAGAAGTGTCTGCGTGAGACTAGCATAGGTTTTATACTGGAAGGGTGCCACACCAGTACAAAATACTATGCTTTGACTAACTTTAAAACTTTTCCTACTTTGGATTTGTGTTGTACAGTCCAGTATCTCACGAGTAGTTCGGCCTGATGAGGGGATGAGATAGGTTTGTCAGAAAGACACTCCTTTTGATGAAGGTGTGACTATAAAGGATGTTGCCCCTATCATGGACCAATTAACAAGATGCCCTCAAATTCAGGGTGCCCTGTGAAGCATTACATCACGAGAGGTCTGATGTTTGCTGGGGGGCATCATGCACAATGTTTTGCAGGGTGTACTAGAGATTTGGATTTCGGTGAGTAGGGATCCTTTACCCTGATGAATGCCCGTGACCCTTAGGGGCTTATAAGAATGGGCAGAAACATGTTGACATGAATAGGTGACATGAAATATTATTTTCGAAGGTTCACCATATGTTTTTAACAATATCTGTGTTCCCCACTAATAAAGGAATCACCAGGGGTGAACACAAGGTATTTTTATGAGTCTGGATCCTGGTCTTTTTATCCAGCAAATATTTATTAAGAACTCCTCTCTTCTCAGAGGAGACAGATGGTTGAGTATGCGCTGGTGGCATTGATCCTACCAGGATGGGTAGTAGAAGTCAAGGATGAAGCATGACACTACTAGGTGTGTGAGGCTTCTAAATCCATAAATGGAAATGACCTCAGTGAGGCCTTTTGAGTTTGAGAATTGACCTTGCTAGATGTTCATGCATGAACTGGCTGCATTTTTCACCACGATTTGGTAACTTTTGTTTTGTTCACACTAGAAACACATTTTTTGTTAAATCCTGCTGATTATACAACAAATGATGGGTCATGTGGGAAATGCGCAAACCCACAGCTATGCGGAAAACGCATCAGCCACAAAATCGTATAATTCCAGTGGCTCTTGCTATTACTGCTTTTTGTAATTAGGTGTAATCTTGAGGTTGTAAGCTATAGTGTACATTTTATGAAAAAAACAACTCAACAATAAGGAGAACATTTTCTTCTTTTATAGCTATGGGTATAAGTTAGATATATGAACTGTGAAATATTTGGTAAACTGTTATGGAGAAATATGAAAGGCAGTTTTTATGTTTCACATGCAACAACACTTCTCTATCAGATGGAAGAGATATTGTTTTCGAAAAGGGGCTTGAAGCCCGGCCACTGCTTATCATTTGTTGGCTTCATTGGCACTCTTGCTGCCTCATGATTGGCTTCACTTCTTCTTTTGTGTGGAATATGGACCAAGTACTGAATGCTTCATCTGGATAAGTATCATTACGTTGGTGAGGTACTATTTTTTCCTTCTTTCCATTGTGTTGCTTCTTCTTTTTTTTTATTTCCTATTTCTGTCATGTTGCTTCTTGTTGTCAGGGCTGCTTCGTCCTTCCCACCCTCCCGTTGTTCATGCTGCTTCTTAAATTGTCTGTGCTGCTTTCCTCCTTGCACCCTCCGGTTGTCCGTGCTGCTTTCTTCCTCACACCCTTCGGTTGTCGGTGCTGCTTCTTCCCTCCCACCCTCCTGTTGCCCGTGCTCCTTCTTTCCTCCCAATCTTCCATTTCTCATGCTGCTTTTTCCCTCCCACCATCCTCTTTCTGATGCTGCTTTTTCCCTCCTGCCCTCCTGTTTCCCTTGCTGCTTCTTCCCTCCTGTTTTCTGTGCTGCTTATTCCCTCCTGCCTTCCCGATCCCCGTGCTGCTTCCTCCCTCCCTTTGCCTATGCCACGCCTGCCCTCCTGCTTACCATGCTGCTCCTTTTTTTCCACCCTCTCGTCCATGTTGCCTGCTGCTGCACAACAAGGCTAAAAGACATTGACAAAGGAAATAGCTCTTGCCTAGGCACAAACTATTGGTTTTGCCAATGCTTGTTTATTCTGCTGTTCATAAGCAGAGCCTAGCTATGCAGACACGGGCTCACCAAACTGAATCCACGTGAGTGAGGGTGATTTCTACTCCTCCTCCAAGGCTAAGAGGATGCTTATGCTTTGTGAAGATGCCTACTTGTTCTTACCTGTATGGCCATCCAGCCTCCTAGAATTGGTATTCTTTTCCTCTCCTACTGTGCAGGACATCTTATGCATCTGTATTTCACAGTATCACGGGTTAGTATTTATGTCCATTGGGATAGCTTATCGCTAGGCTTATGACCGCCTACCTGAAAGTGGGTTTACCTGTTAGGTGGGGTGAGCCTCCCATTTCTTCCTTTCCTTCTTTTAGAGTAATTTTCCTCCATTCTGGTGAACCTCTGATGTACATCTTGTGAGGCCAGTCATCTTCACCCCATATATATGCACCAGAGTCCCTCCTGGGTGCTGTCCTAGTAATTGGGCTGGAAACACATTTTTCCATTAAAAAGCAGCGCTTCGGAATAGTATACTACATTTATTTTTTGTTATGTAAAAGTCTCACAGGAGGTACCTTCGAATTCAAGATATAGCACCTTAAAAAGAAAGGAAAAGTTTTTCTATTTGATATGATCAGAGTGCCTTGTCAAAATTACTGCACATTTGATAGCGACGTATGTAATTTGAACATGAATTGGTGTGACTAGTAAAACAAAGAAGGACTTGTTCCTTCCGTTCTGTTTGCTGTACTTTGAAATATTTAAGAGTTTTGTTTATGGTTACAGCTACAGCCCTTTCTTTGCCTCTAAAATGGGGATGTTTTATACTACCTGAATAGCGTTGCTTGCTGCTACAGCCAAAAGACTTTTCCTCCAGACTGTCACATGGGAATGTTTATATATCTGGGCAACATTATGCTGTTTTTAGGTGTCTGATTCTATTTTTTTAACTTTTACTCTGATAATCACGGAAAATTCATATTTACACGAAAAATGAGGTCCACAATCTTGTTCATCCAGTGGCTCAGCCTAAGGGTAACACAGGGTTACAGTGGGACTATGGTCATCTGCAGAAGAAGCCAAGATTCAGACAAATAAAACCAACTCTTTCATGTTAGTTATAAATAAGATTACGGCTATATGAATGTTCCACTAGAAGCATACACCTTCTCGGCATGGGCATCCTCAGTTGCGGCCTGTTCTGCTACATTGTGAGTCGCGCCACAGTCCAAAAACTGTCGTGGCAAAACTAGAATGGTTTTAACAGAAGAGTATGTCACAAGAGGGCAGTCGATTATTTCTGTAGTGGCGGGTGTCAGTCTCATGTCTATGTGACACCCCAGGATGCCAATGATCACAAGATATGGCCACATGACAAGAGGCACCCACAGCAGCTGCCCACCATCTCTCAGTGATGCATGAGGCTGGGTAGTAAGAACCCAGATTTAGCCAGGAGTAAAATGCCTCTTTAGGTTAGATTGACAGACATTGCATTGTGGCAAGCTGGACACCACTCCAGACCACTGTAATTCATAGTAATAGCTGAGCAGGTCTCATCAAATAAAGACACAGTTGAGGACCAGTAAAGGAGATATATGTGTAAATTGTAGATCGTAGATTCGGATCTCAGCAGGAGGATTTAGGCTTTAATCCTTCCACTTGTGACACAACAAACACTAAGGGCCTGATTACAACATTGGTGGAGAGGGTTAATCCGTCCCAAATGTGACGGATATCCCGTCCACCATATTACGAGTCCATTATATCCTATGGAACTCGTAATACAGTGGGTGGGATATCCGTCACATTTGGGACGGATTAACCCCCTCCGCCAAAGTTGTGATCAGGCCATAAGTATTTTGATAATGGGAGTATGTTGTATAAATAATCATTCTTTCTTATTGTGGTTAAACTAGTCATGATTGTTGAACTTGTTTCTCATCCGCCTGGCTTTGGGCATAGAGTGCAAATATTCTGTAGCCCACTCCTTGTATGGCAATATGTGCATAAACAACTAATCCAAGAGTCTGGTCTGGATATTTTTAACTCTTCTCTTCTGCAAGTTACTGAACCTGTGACTAAATGGGTTTCTTCCATGATGGCACTGCCCCCTTGCCATTGTGACTGTGTGTTCTCCAGAAATGGAGGCCTATGTTCGAGCCTGGATGGCGACAGGTTTCTAGAGTACTGCATCGACTCTATAGCCCACACCTTCTGCTGTGAGCTCTTCTTACTGTGTGACATGAAATCAACACAAGAGGAGTGGTTTGTGTTTATGATAATGATGTCACATGCTAGAATCTGATTGTCAGTAATTATTTTCTATAATATTTCCCTGTTTGAAGAATGCCAAAAAGAAACAATGTGTGTAATCCATAGGTCTTTTTCACAGTAACAACTGTTCAGTATGAGTCATATTTATACACTTGGTGAATGTACTTTACTTAGAGGGCACGTAGTAGATGTGGACCATGTTAGCTAATTGGCTGAGTGCTAATCCCCTACTTTTACCATATATTGGGGAGACCAGTAAAATCACCGGCTACCCCTTGCACATTTTAGCATATTTTGTGTGGGTCCTGGTTTGACATAGCAAGCACTAGATCAGTTGGCTTGGTCACAATAACAATCTGGACACTGAAGAACCAGGCTAACTTTGAAGATGGTGATCAAGCAATGATATTTTACAAGCCTTTCACAGTGCAGACGGACGGTCCTACGATGACCTATGTCACACTTTGCGGATGGGGGCTTACTTCCAGTGATTTCACCCGCATGACACTGGTAGAAATGGAGAGCCACAACAGTTCTCTAAAGATGCACAGAGTGATTTTCACCTCTTTACCAAGATTTAGACTATCACATTTTTTGCAGTTTCTTGAGTATACGCGCCCTTTTGGAGTGGATCTGTGTACACAAACATGCATACAGTGGATTCATTGTCTCCATTTTTTTGATTTAACTACAATGAAGCTCCAGTTCTAGTCTAGCTCTGTGACTGAGTTTCCTGCTGCCACGACTTTTGAGAAGCAGCTCTAGACCTGTATCTCCATTCTGTAAAAAAAAATTTCCTTTGGTACACTTGATCCGAAATCTATCCACGTTCCAAGCAACTCATGACAGTATGCTGTAGTGCAAAAACCACCGTGATGTGCTCTCACGCACTACTTACACTTTGATGACAAGATTAAAAATGTCTGATTTGTTGATATTGTAGTGGCAAGAAGTGCCCGGAGAAGAGAACATCTTATGTCATGTTATATTATGTAGCATTTGCATACTGTATAATTGCCACTCGAGTGGTACCTTATTGCTCAAACTTTCTGAAGCGATTACAGGCAGGTTGACATGTATATTTTGAGTTTGAAAGAGGCAACATTTGATCCATTTGAACCTATGTATGTACTCAGATGGAAGTGAATAAGTGGATGAGCCTCTCAGAGAGGTTACAGAGAAAATGCGATAAAAAAAATCCAGCATTGCCAGAGCCAGCTATTATTCCAACTCAGGGTCAAGAAATGGAAGAGCTGGAGACGTCGTATACAATTAGGGCTGAGCAAATATTACTTCCAAGATTCCGAACATTGTGAGTTGGATCCCTAATATGGAGATTTCCGAAATTCCAAATGAGCACTCGGGTTTCAGTGTGAGTGAAAGTCAAAGAGCGATCAGAACTGCAGCAACAGGACATGCCAAATCTGAACAACCCACTGGTTTACTTTGGATTTTTCAATCCATTGCAAGTCAGTGGTCATGTGGCTTTGCCAATGACTTTCTAGACTTTTAAATAATTTATGACTATGATTGCAGCTTGCCAACCCAAATTCGGCCAAAATCACTTCAGAACTCTGTTGACCAATTGCAGATTCAAGCTAGTCAGTCAATATTTGAAATCCCCAGACGACTTACGGCAGAAAATGCATTTTTATATTTCTTTATATATGAGTGTGCCATTTGGAATGTGCTGGAATTATTTCCGAATTTGCACTTCAACATATTCAGAATTCCAAAGAAAATTACAAAGTCTTTTTTTATTTTAATTTTCATTTTTTATTCTGAGCTCCTGTTGGTCATTTAGCATTCCCGTTGGGCAGCAGTAGCTCAATTTGTTCGCTATACAGTTTGTACGCATCCCTGAAGTGTACGGGTTCCATAGATTGCAAATTTGATAGGTGATAATCCAAATTCCTAACGTTTCGGATACTCACTCACCCACTGCTTAATATTCACTAGCAACAGCAGAGTCTTTTTTCATCTGCGTCACTATTAATCGTCGGTGCTCAGGACAGAGCCGGTGACCGGCCGCCTTTCCCCGAGGTCAGCAGAAGAGCTGGCTGATGCGTGCTGTCATCTCTCGCTGCCTCGCTGCCCCCTTTGTAATTATTGTTCTAGCTCTCCGACGGCCAGAGCCAGCGGGATCACTGGAAAGTGCGTAGTAGCAGGGGCAGGCACGGCCAGGCCAGTACGTGACCAGAGAAGAGGCTGTTTACCATTCTAGCAGTGCGTGCACAGGCCGTGCCAACATTGAGTGTGATTTAATCATTTATGTAGCACAGAGAGCAAAGTTCGGACAGTTCCCTCAGGGAGAGGCTGCTTGTACCCTTTGGAAGTGAGTAAAGTTCCACACCACTTCGAAAAAACAACAGCAAACCACTCCTCCAAAACCCCAAAGTAAACCACCTCCTCCAAAACCCCAAATAACACCACACCGCTAACTATAAAATAAACACAACCCCTACACTTGCATACATTACACACACATGCGCATTATACATTTAACATTTTAAAAACAGCACTTTCCCACAGGCTCGGCGTCCTCCTCAGTGCTCTTCTCCTCCGATGCCCGAATAGCTCTCCTAACCATTTCAGATGCTGCTCTCATGCTGTTAATCAGCATGAGAGAAGCACCTGAATGGATGGAGCAGTATGGTTGGAAGTTCCTTCAGACCCTAGCGGTCTGTCCTTGGTCTCCACCCCGCTGTCTTAAGACAGCTGAGTGAACAGCTTCAAAGTGGGCATGTCACTTTGGCTGGCACAAGACAACTGTCCAAAGTGACATGAGCACTTTGGAGAATCCTGTCAGTCCTGCTCCTGTCCTCTAGTGACAATTTGCAGCAGAGGACATGTCCAGCATGCCTCTGAGCTGGTGTGTGCTGTGCTGGTAAAAATAAAAGGGTAATGAAATCTTTTCATTGCCATTTTATTTTTGCCAGTGCGGCTCGCAGCGGGTGGAGGGTGATGCTCCCCCACCCTCGAGAAGAAACCGCCCCTGCCCTCAGGGCACACGACTAACTCAATAACCAACTGATTTCTACAATAACTAATAACCACTGGGTTAACCACTAACTTTGGGTTATGGAGCTGGGGCATAGCTTCTCATTGGTGGAGCAGGTGCAGTGGCACTTGGGTCCAGAGGGTCCCATTGAACCCTGATTATTGCTGTATTTCACAGTTCAAGCAGTGGCTGGGGTTCATTTCCTTCCTTGCACTAACCCCATGACACACTGGCTACGTCTCTGTCACGGGGTGGCATGCAACCTACCTTAAAGCTTGTCAGTGCTTCGATAGGGGTAGTAACTGCCACATAAATGCAATTACTATACAGTCAGAACTGAATTCAGTCTTGGTGCTTACAAAACAAATATTATCATCTAACTCAATGATACTCGATTGTCGACTTCAGAAGAATTGCAGACTTAAGATCCACATGAGATGCTGAAGCCACATAGGTTTCAGAGCTCTGCAGTCTGCCAACTAGGTTTACTCCACTGCATGGTGGGAACAATTTGAACAACATTTTGTGACAGGCTTTTGGAGAAGGATGCTAAAGATGTAGAATTAATAAATCCTATCAGACCTTCACTGATTTGTTTTCCACTATTGCTTCAGGCCCAATATAGCCCAAGGATTTCATTTTAGCCCCTTCATGAGAACATTACCTTCGATATAACATTGTTCCTGAAAGGTTGTTTGCAATGTGGTGTCCCTATTGTCTTCTGAAGTTTGCTATATCCCCACTCATAAGTAGTTCATCATAGGTGTCTAATGTAGACCGGTTGAACACCTGGGTGCAAAAGGATCACCTGGTAGCCCTGTTCAGGATAGAGCCTCTGTATGTCTGTGAGGCATTCAGCCTAAGTGAAATTTTAGTGGCCCATCACCAAACTTTGCCCACGTACCACATTCTTTTGATTTTCACCATCCATCACTCCTCCCCGGTGCCTAATTTGCAGTGGCAAGTGGCCTTATTTTCGACAGCTGCTAACTGGTCTTATTTCAAGATCAGTGCTGAAAAGTGAAACAAAATACTTCTAGATTCCTTGATTTGAGGATCAAGGGGTGGTAGCAGAAAGGTGGCGGAGTTATGAGGGGCTAATTCTTGAGGACCAGAGTCTGACAATCAATATCTAATTGCTAAATTGTCAGCAAGGGTAAATGTGATAGTAAATCTGTTCTGGCTTAATTAACTGTCAGGAGGAAACTGCATTTAAAAATAACATAAGGAGTTAAGGCACCATCTGCAGAGATCTTTGTGTTCCCAGCAAGTTCCAGGAAATAGTAGCAGTAAAACAGCTCTGATAGCTAATGCTTTTGCTTGAGATATCTGTGATTAGTATGCTTAAAGTTTGACTCGTCATTAAAAAACTTAGAGGATTAATATGCCTGCTGCTAAACATGTAACTTGAATGACACAGAATTATATTTTATGCAGATATCTCAAAGGGTTATTGATTGTGTTGCAGATATCGTGTGTTAACTGTAAGTCACAAGTTACAATTCTTGTGCTGTAACTTGGTGAGTTATGAACCATCATAAAAGAGCAGGAAGCAAACCACAATGCAAAAGTTTAGAACCTTGATTTTTTTTCTCACTTTGTTTGTTATTGTACAGCTGCTAAAAGGGATTATTTGGATACTAAGGAATACTTATTTGGAAGTGCTATGTAATACATGGAATTGTGTAATCCCAGTATTAAAGCCTGTCCCTAATTTCTTCGTCAACTTGTGATGCATACAGTCGCCTATTATAAAGAAATTATATGCACTGTACAACAGCTGAATTCTGATGTCACGGTGCCTGCTGTCAGAGTCAGCAGCCAGGGCGAAAGGCAGGTCAGATCAGGGAGCATAATTACATCATCTGGTTAAAGAACGAAAACAAAACATTGCTTTTCTTCTGCATTACTTTTCTTTCCTCTACACTGTTTTTCTAGCAGCACAGTGACAATCAGAAAGGAACTATTTGTGGCAATATGTTTATTTTTTACACTCTTTAGATAATTATAGAAAGTTTGAATCTTTCTGCATGTTTCCACACATTCCAAGCTACTGGTCCTTAAAAAATAATAATAATAATGACTTGTATTAAAATGGTTGTAATATCTGTTTGAAGCAAATATCTACCATCTTTTTAGATGTGTATAATTTTGCACCAGAATCTTTATTCTTTGTGTTTGCAAACATACTCTTTCTTTCACGTGGAAGACTCATGCACCAAGGGGCATATTTATGACTTTGTGGCGCATCAAGTCACCTTGCTGTGTTGCGTCACAAGGAAAGGGCAGGAATGTGTAATTTTGAAAAAAATATGGCACATTTCTACTTTTGTCCCTCTGCTGGCACCATTTTGGCATCCTAGCGCCTACACAGGCATCCTTGTAGCATGGTGCAAAGATGCCTGTGTTGGAGGCAGGATTGTTTTTGTGGACGAAGGCACACCTTCCTGCACAAAAACAATCCCCTGATACAGTATCCTCTTCTATGTGTGCTGCCTTCTCAGCACATATAGAAAGAGGAAACAATGAGGAGAAATAAACATATTTCTCCTTGTTGCACATCACTGGGGAGGCATAGAAGTTATGATGCATCTCCAGGTCTGCCACTTCTGCCAAATCTGGGAATGTGTCAGAATCCATGGATGTTGCGGGGGGAACACCAACGCAACCCCCATGGAATGCCTCTCTTGTGTAGAGAATGCATTGCATTACTCTAGATTAATGAAGCATTTTGGGCTTGTGTCATGCTTGCACCACGTTGCGTAGTGCAGGAGCAATGCAACTGCCTTCATAAATATGCACTCAAGGATTTAAATGGTCTGCGGTAAAGGAGATGGTACCAGATGCCTTACATGACAATGATATTGCAAGTCACTTTGGAATTCTATTACCTTATAAAGGAACTTGGTCTTAGTTCCCTTGAATGATTTTAGCATCAAAGTGTTTAGCTCCAGGGGTCTCCCAGCCAGGATAAGACTCAAACAAAAGGAGTGATAATGACCCTTTAAATAAGACATTATAGTTGGGCCCATCTGAAAATGAAAGTATGAAATCTCCCTCACTCAATGCAAGTGCTACCTGGATCTAAAACCATTCACTGCGCAAGAGCTGCTAAAGTGTCCTGTTTAGCTCTACTTTGTGGAATTCTGCGTAGTCGGTAAACAACTCCGTAGAATTCCATGGAGTTCCGCGTACTGCAAAGTGCTGCCTGCGCTGGCCTGATATATGCCCGATCTCCTTAGAGCTAAGCAGGGTCAGCCCTGCTTAGCGCTTCCGAGATCAGGCACATTCAGGCCATGGCAGGCGGCAGCAAAAGCTGTCATTTTCAGGTCTCTTGTGTACCGGCCTGCCCCATGTGCAATCAGTGCACATGGGGCAGTCCGGAGCACAAGAGGCCTGAAATGGCAGATTTAGCTGCCTACGGCCCTAGCCTGAATTCAGGGCAGTGAAAACTGCTGTTTCAGCTCTCTTCTGCACCAGTGTGCAAATTTTTTTAAAAAATGCTGACTTACCTCAGTTCTCCAGGGGGTACTCGTTGCCAGTGGCCTTGCTCTCTGCCTCCCTCTGCCCCCTGTCCCCGGACTGGTGCTGGTGGTCACCATCAGAGGGAGGCCTAAAAGCAGCTCCGCCGACGTCTGTGCATTGCAGCCCAGTTATAGCCCATACAGCGCAAGCGCAGACTGTCTGAGCTGTGTTGCCCATAACTGGACTGCAGTGCGCATGCAGTTTGCACTGCTCTGCTGGCAGGGCTAGCGGAGTGTTAGGTCAGAATCCGTGCTCCAAGCAGAGTGTGGAGTGCCAAAAACTCTGTTAGCTCCGCCAGCAAGCGGAGCTCGACACCCAGCCCTAGTCCTGAGGTTGGCAAATCACACCCAAAGTCAGCGAACACATTTCAATGGGCCAGTCAGAATCTAATTTCTCGCTCAATAATGGCTGCTGGATCTGGAATCCTGCCACATCCATCACTCTTCTGGCACTAATCATGATTTTAACCCCTCTGGTGCCCTGGACGTAACGGTTACGTCCTGGGCAGCACCATTCGGCTGCCCTGGACGTAACTGTTAAGTCCAGACTGGGGCCCACGGGGGAAGCGCCTGGCATCCCCTCCCCTGGGCAAGGATGGAAGGGGAATCGCTTCCCTGACCTTACTGTGACTGATGACGTCAGCACGCAATCGCACGCTGACCTCATCAGAGGCTGCCCCCACAGCGCAGCTCGGAGGAGAAATGCAAAAACATTTCTTCTCCGATCACATGGTGGGGGCGAGAGAGGCATGAAAGGAGAGAAAAGGCCTTTTCTCTCCTCTAATGTCTCTCCCTGCATTTCTGCTGGGCGATTGAGATGTGGCAGAAATGCCACTAGACACTAGGGAATTTTTATTTTATTTTTTATTATTGCATAAGGGGAGCAGCTCGTTGGGCAAAGGCCGTTCCAGAGTGGGGCAATTTATTTTTAGGCCATTTCTGCCCCCTTTCCCCCGGGGGCAGATCGGCCTATTACAAATAAAGCCCGCAAGACACGAGGGAGAATTTTTGTTGTTGTTTTTTTTGTTTTATGTATGTGGGGAGTGACCCCTTAGGCAGGGGTCGCTCCCTTAGTGGCAAGTTTACTTTTAGGCCTTTTCTGCCGGCCTACTTTTATTAATTTGTCCCAGTATGGTGATCCCACACAGAAATGTGGGGAAAATTTGATTTTTTAGCCAAATTTGAGGTTTGCTATGGATTCTGGGTAAGAAAACAATGGGAAACCCAGCCAAGTCACACCTCCCTGGACTCCCTCAGGTGTCTATTTTTCAGAAATGTCTGGGTTTGGTAGGTTTCCCTAGATGGCTGCTGAGCCCAGGACCAAAAACGCAGGTGCCCCCGCAAAATCAGGTAGTTTTTTATTTATAATTTTGATGTGTCCACATTTTGTTTTGGGGCATTTCCTTTCGTGGGCACTAGGCCTACCCACACAAGTGAGGTACCATTTTTATTGGGAGACTTGGGGGAATGCTGGGTGGAAGGAAATTTGTGGCTCCTTCAGATTCCAGAACTTTCTGTCACAGAAATGTGAGGAAAAAGTGTTTTTTTGGCCAAATTTTGACGGTTTGCAAAGGATTCTGGGTAACAGAACCTGGTGAGAGCCCCACAAGTCACCCCATCTTGGATTCCCCTAGGTGTCTAGTTTTCAAAAATGTGTAGGTTTGGTAGGTTTCCCTAGGTGCCAGCTCAGCTAGAGGCCAAAATCCACAACTAGGCACTTTGCAAAAAACAGGTCTGTTTTCTTTGGGAGAATGTGATGTGTCCACGTTGTGTTTTGTGGCATTTCCTGTTGCGGGCGCTAGGCCTACCCACACAAGTGAGGCTCCTCTCAGATTCCAGAACTTTCTGTCACCGAAATGTGAGGAAAAAGTGTTTTTTTGGACAAATTTTGAAGTTTGTAAAGGATTCTGGGTAACAGAACCTGGCAATTGCCCCACAAGTCACCCCATCTTGGATTTCCCTAGGTGCCTAGTTTTAAAAAATGTGCAGGGTTGGTAGGTTACCCTAGGTCCCTGAGCTAGAGGCCAAAATATACAGCTAGGAACTTTGCAAAAAACATGTCAGATTTCAATGTAAAAATGTGATGTGTCCAAGTTGTGTTACCTGTTGCGAGCATTAGGCCTACCCACGCAAGTGAGGTACCATTTTAATAGGGAGACTGGGGGGAACACAGAATAGCAAAATAAGTGTTATTGCCCGTTGTCTTTCTCTACATTTGTTTCCTTCCAAATGTAAGTCAGTATGTAAAAAAGATGTCTATTTGAAAAATGCCCTGTAATTCACATGCTAGTATGGGCACCCCTTAATTCAGAGATGTGAAAATAACCACTGCTTCTCAACACCTTATCTTGTGCCCATTATGGAAATACAAAGGTTTTCTTGATACCTATTTTTCACTCTTTATATTTCAGCAAATGAATTGCTGTATACCCTGTATAGAATGAAAACCCATTGCAAGGTGCAACTCATTTATT
The DNA here is from genome assembly GCF_031143425.1 of Pleurodeles waltl. NCBI lineage: Eukaryota > Metazoa > Chordata > Amphibia > Caudata > Salamandridae > Pleurodeles > Pleurodeles waltl. The sequence continues at coordinate 652,630,749 of NC_090446.1, read as the reverse complement.
GGCTCTGGGTACCCAGGGTTCTGGACGAACCTACCTGCCCTATATATCTCCGCAACCACAAGAGTCCAGCAGACGTAACGGTATATTGCTTTCAAAAATCCGACATTGCAGGAAAATGTTACAGAGTAAAACGTTGAGAAAAATGGCTGTTTTTTTTCATCTCAATGTCTCAATTTCAATATTTGTTTTATTTTAGCTGTTATTTTCTGTAGGAAAGCCTTGTAGGATCTACACGAATGACCCCTTGCTTAATTCAGAATTTTGTCTGCTTTTCAGAAATGTTTAGCTTTCTGGGATACATCATTGGTTTAACACCCATTTCTGTCACTAACTGGAAGGAGGCTGAAAGCACAACAAATAGTAACAATGGGGTATGTCCCAGTAAAATGCCAAAATTGTGTTGAAGAATGGGGTTTTCTGATTCGAGTCTGCCTGTTCCTAAAAGCTGGGAGCTGGTGATTTTAGCACCGCAAACCCTTTGTTGATGCCATTTTCAGGGAAAAAAACACAAGCCTTGTTCTGCAGCCCATTTTCCCATCTCTTTTTAAAAAAATCAATTTTCACTGTATTTTGGATAATTTCTTGGTCTCCTTCATGTGAACCCACAAAGTCTAGGTACCTAAAGAATCCCTAGGATGTTGGAAAGAAAGGACGCTAATTTGGCGAGGGTAGCTCATGTGGACGAAAAGTTATGAGGGCCTAAGCGTGAACTGCCCCATACAGCCAAAAAAAGACCTGGGACCTGAGGGGAAAAGGCCTGGCAGCAAAGGGGTTAAGCTGATTCTGTTTTCTTCACTCAGCATAGCTAACGCTGCTGGGATGTGAATGTTTGTATTCCTGTGAAAAAAAAATGAAAACACTAATTTAAGCATTCTTGTGTTGTGGACTAAAGGTTTCCTTCATGACAAAGGGCAGGTTGACATTGCCCATCCACAAAACTCAAATGAATATAATGCAAAGTATGCAAAATAGAGCAATTCATAATTGGCTAGTGGCTCCCTTGTCTTGTGTGACACACACAGCTGGGCGTGGCTGTCTAACCAAAAGGACTTTGTTTCCTGGTACTTGTGTTTTTGTTTACACCATCATAAGTATGGTGTTAAATATCGCAGCATTCAATGTTCTGCTTGCTAAAAACCAGGACTGGCTCCAGGTGTCACACTTGACTTGAAGGCCTTTATTAACAGTAATGGAACACATTTAATTTTGGGGATGGAAGATGATACATCATATATTGAAAATTCCATGGCTTGCAAAGCAAACAGTAGATCAAATATAACATGCTTTGGATTTAATTTTAGATTGTAGTGCTTTAAGTTGCACATTTTCAATATACACTTAGTAGTATTGCTACAATTTGCCAATACAGTAACACCGCATTTCTCTAAATCATTCGAATGTTACAGATGTGTTAGAATCTGATCCCCTTGTAAGTATCACTTTTTCAGGCGTTCTAAGTGGACTTCACTGCTTGTACCATATCAAGGGGGTCATTACGACCTCAGCGGTCTTTTCAAAAGACCGCCGAGGCCGCGGGAGACAGAATACCGCCATTGCCGGCAGTATTTCTGTCTCCCTATTATGACATTTCCGCTGGGCCAGCAGACGGTAACAGTGTTACCGTCCGCTGGCCCAGCGGAAATGTCACATCAACATTGCAGCCGGCTCGTAATAGAGCCGGCGGCAATGCTGATGTGCAGCGGGTGCAATAGCACCCGTCGCGCATTTCACTGCCCGATATTTGGGCAGTGAAATGCGCGACGGGGCTATGCCTGGGGGCCCCTGCACTGCCCATGCCAAGTGCATGGGCAGTGCAGGGGCCCCCAGTGGCACCCCAAGTCCCCTTACCGCCGGCCTTTCCATGGCGGTGTGTACCGCCATGGACAGGCCGGCGGTCGGGGACTCATAATCCCCAGGGCAGCGGTGCTTGCACCGCTGACCTGGGGATGATGACCGCCAGGCGGAATCCTGGCGGGAAAATGGAGGGGCCGGCGGTATGGCCGTGGCAATTCCGCCACGGTCACAATTGCTGGCGAAACACCGCCAGCCTGTTGGCGGTGTTACCGCCAACATACCGCCGGCCGCCAGGGTCGTAATGACCCCCCAAGTGTGAGAAGTTCATTCAGCCCTGTTTTTGTCATCTGATTCTTATAGCTGTGTTCCTCCTTCTAAAAAGCAGGACTGCAGGTGGCAGCATGAAATAAAAGAAATAAGGTTGAACAAGCTTCTGATGTCTGAGTTAACTTGAGATCTCTGTTAAACCTTCTAGGGCAAGTCCCACTAACTCATGCATTTGACCAACCACCTTTTTTATTTTTCCTAGGACATCACCCTACACGTGTTAAGGATGCATCTGACATACTTTTTAACGAAATCCAAATACCTGTAGACTAATACCAGCTAAAGACCCAAAAGCTTACACTGCACTAGAGACAGTTATCAGTACATATTGTACCAGCCTACATTTTAGAAAAGAGTTAACATTTCTCTAATTTCCACAAGCCGCTTTTGACGCTCTCTGCCTGTCCTGATATTCCAGAAATTGAAGATGTGCTCCTGTTGGGATCTCACACGAGTAAATAAGGCCACACCGCTAGCCATTCGAAGGCTTCTGGAAATTGTCTGTCTACTGTTGCACTCGGCCCTTTTGACTTTGCCCGACAATTTCTTCCCTGCAATTACTTCCGCAGCAACTTCACTTTGTCTGTGTTTATTGAGTTACACCGCCCAGAACTCTCAGGTTTCCGATATCAATGCTTAAATTGCTTATCCATTACAGGATTTGACTTTGCCTTTGGGACTTGTATGCCTTTTTCCGTTTTAAACTCGGGTCTGCAAGTCCCAGAATGCAAGGCAAAACTATCTGGAATGGCTAAGCTACTCACTCCTGGACCTGGAAAACTATAAAGCACTGCACTAACATATGAACAAAAACATCAAGAAGACGTTTGTAAGTTATTATTTAGCATTAGGACTTAAAAATAGGGGGCACATGTACGTACCATTTTTCCTGTCGCAAACAGCCTTATTCGCAGAATAGGACCGTTTGCGACAGGAAAAAACCATTTGGTATGTGCAGAGCCTATTTTGAGATTCAGTAATCTATTTACCGAATCGCAAAATAGGTTTGTGAGTCGCAATTAGGAAGAGGCGTTCCCTTCCTAATTGCGAGTCGCAGTGCGATGTAGGATTGTTTTGTGACCATGAATGCGATCACAAAACAATCGCAGTTAGCTAACCCATTCGCAAACGGCAAGGGGTCCCTATGGGACCCTTTCCCCTTTGTGAATGGCAGCGAAAACCACTTTTCATTTTTGATTTTCAAATGCATCTCGTTTTCCTCTAAGGAAAACGGGCTGCATTTAAAAAAAAAAAACCAAAAAAACAGCTTTATTTAAAAGCAGTCACAGACATGGTGGTCTGCTGTCTCCAGCAGGCCACCATCCCTGTGAGGACGGCCATTCCCAATGGGGTCGCAAATTGCGACCTACCTCATGAATATTCCCATTGGGAATCGCAAACAGTGTAAAGTACACTGTTGTACATCCGGTTTTGCGACTTGCACTTTGCGAGTCGCAAAACTGGATCTTTGTATATGTGGCCCTAAATTCCCAAATTATCAGTAAAAATGTATTTGAGTGTTCTTTTGTTTCATATAATATTGGGGTTTAGTTTAAAATAAAACAATAACATTTACAGATAGGTACAGTACAGAAGTAATTTAATATTTTTAAATGAAAGGTGAATGCATTTCATAAATGGGTTAGCATTTTATAATTATTGTAATTTAATGTAATTTACAGTTAGCTTAACACTTAATTTAACACAATGCAAGTAAAGGTAATTTGATTCAAATCAATAAATGTATAAAAAGGGCTAGAGTCAATATTTATTTAGTAGAAAAAAATAATATAATGTAATTATTTTAAACTTAGTGTGGTTCCTAAGGGTTAGTGGTAAAATAGGGCAATTAATTTTTTTAATTAATTACAATGATGTAATTTAATTTATTAGAATTTGGAAAGGTATTAATTATATTGAATGTACTAAAAATATAATTAATGAAAATGTTAGTATTATGGCAAAATACAGTGTCATTTATGGGGTATCAAGTGAAGGGAGGGTAGTGTAAAGTGGGCAGAGTAAAGATGATTTCAATGTTATGGATAGTTGGACAAATGAAATGTTGTGAAGGTAAACGTATGGGGAAGCGAAGGCAGTAGATGTAAATACAATTAGTTTATGCAGTGTGTGTCCTCTTCACTCCCAGTTCCAACATCTCCTCAGACTCTGTCCTTTCATCAATAGAGGTGTGAGGCTGGGAGTGCTTCAACAGTATGTAGTAGGTGGAGGTTCTGTATGTGGCCTGTGGTTTTAAGAGCAACTTTCTCTTTGGCCTTCCGTACATCACTGTGCCTCACAACACAGCACCTGCAGTTAATGTTCATAGTCATAGACCAAAGTGTTGCAGTTTCAGTATTGCTCCACTTTTTAATAGTGGGTTTGTAGAAATAGATTCAAAGTTTTTCACCGGGAAAGGCTTTTCTGAAATTTTGTTGGCCCCCTGCCCGGACCAAGGATGGTGTTCGTAGTTTTTTTGAATAAGGTCACTTATGCACCTTCTGCTGACCAGTCTCTCAACAACCCTGGACATCCAAATGGTAAAGTGTGTAGGGAGAAGGCTGGGCCACAGCATTTTGGGACGATTGCTAGGGACTGTGCGCAGAATAAGGGATACCTGAGTGTCATATGAGTACTTGGGCAAAGAATTTAATTTTTTCCAGGCATGTAAGTGAGATGAATGGCTAAGGTGGCTATGCCGGATGAAAATTTGTGTGATGTGGTTACTGGTTGCGGTAATACTGACTTCATAATATGAAACTGTATACACACACCTTCATTCTGAATCTTGTATTGTGGATTATGTTGGTACAAAAGTTCTATGCAGAAGTTTTTTTTGTAAACTGTGACGTATCTTCGTATTGGTGTAACCCAGACGAGATTTTTTTTGAATGTGGGTGCATGTTCCATTTGAGTGGAAGGAGTCCACAGTTTCGCAACTTCCACAGACTACGACACTCAGCTAGTCAGAATTTGTAAGATAATTTTGATAATGTATTTACCCATGTGTGTGTGAGGAGGAGTGTTGGAATTGGCCCAAGAGTCTGACTTCTAAAAGAAGGTAAGCATTTATAAATGCAGTGTGAGTTTGCTGGATGTGTCCTAGGGCCTTACTTCTTGTTTCCGTTTCCGAGATAGGTGCTAGAAGTGTGTGAGTAATGAGTGAAAATGCACATCTATCTCTATTGCTCCCGTATCCACTAAGTGCTGCATCCCATAGTATGACAACTACACTTCGGTGGTCATTATACATGCCTTGAAAACACTTTCTACAGAGGCACAAAACAAGGACAACTAATCACACATCTACAAGGTGTAGCGTAGTACCTGCTTGGAGAGGTGCTTTAGCGCCCCTCATAGGGAAGATAAGTGCTAAAGAGGTACTATAATGCAATACAATAAGGGAGCTACAAGGGTGTGACCCGAGGGATACATTTCCCGTCATTGGCAGAGCACATTCATCTTTCACCTCTGAATCTTTTTTATTTCGGATTGTGTTATTTTATTGTTCTATTCAAAAAGGTTTTCATGAGGTGTATCCCACATGAATATTGGGTATGACACAGACAATTTTTTCTAAGTGTGCTTATTCTAGCCCCCTTCTAGGTGGGCTGAAGGTGTTTCTAGTCTCTCTAGGTACACAGCCTCCAGTACTACGCATGTTGGAAATTGTAGAACTTTACTTATGAGGACAAAAGTAACATTATATTGCCAAGAATACAAATCACTGGTAGCTAAAAAAACAAGACACCCATTGAAGTGTTGCCTTCAGACAGAACGTCCTGCTTCCTGCTGCTGGGCATCAGCTGTTCTCCACTGAGATTACTGGAATTACCGGAGTAAAGAATGTAAATGAAGTCTTTTTATCACGATTACCTGTACAAGGAGTGTATGGTGATGTTGAAGAAGAGTTAATGGTAGGAGATTTAGGGAATGCTAGCTTTAAAGCGATTTCAGAACAGGAATGGAAGATTGAAGGAGAGAAAGATGAAATATGTCAGAAACTTATTGAACAATTGCCAAATGTTTGGAGAATGGAGCAGAAGAAAATGGATGTAATTGCTGAGTATGAATATGTCTGGTCAGAATTTTCATGTATTAGTGGTATACTGAGAAGAGGAGATAGACTAGTGGTTCCCACAATTCTACATTCCAAATTACTCTTTGCATTACACAACGGTCATGGAGTCATATTGGCCATGTTTAAGGTTTGTTGTTTATTAGTCTCCTTCGTCTTCTTCGGATTTTCCTTTCTATTTTTTCCTTTTTTTTCTTGGAATGTATTTGACTGGCTTTACTGTTTTGGTTCTGTTAGGCTTCGATGTTTGGTGCCCTTAATCCTCTGAGGCTTTGGTGCTTTTTGTGGCTTGTCTATCCTTATATAATTGATCCCATCCCAGTTCTATACCATGGACTCTTTGAAAACCTTTGGGTTCGCCGAAGACCATTTCTTGGCCCTGGTAGGGAATGATTCAGAACTGGGTAATAAAATAACATGTTGAAGGAACAGGACGAGGAAGGATTGACTTTGATGAAACTAAAAAATAATGTGAAACGTATTGAGGCACATGCTAACTTCATCTTGGAATACCTTAAGGCTGGAGTTATTCCTATGGGCTTTAGGGTTAGAAACATCCCTGTCCTGTTTATAGAGATTTGCAAGTTCTTAGAGAAATGGTACTCTATAGCCAATCGGTACTCAAGAGATTGGATGAATTTAATTATAGAGACAGCTAGGGAAATGATCAACATTCTTTAATGTAGAAATTACTGACCTCAAAACAAAAATTAAACAAAAAGGAACACTAGAGGAAGCAAAGCAAGTGCTAGAGAAGATAGATGGGGAAATAGATTCATACCATGAATACCTGATGAAAAGGAAGACAGATAAACTTAAGAAAGATTTATGACTTTTTTCGCTAGAGAGAGTTTATCCCTACTTGAAAGTAAACTTCCATTCAGAAGAATCAATGAAAGGGCCCAATACTACCTCTACTATATATAATAAACAAAGGGTCACTTTTTCGGATACCTCTGAATCAGATGGTGAGGTAGGCTCTAATAGACCTGGTCTCACTAATGAAAACACTATAAGAACCATTGTTTTTTTAGATAAACGAGGTGCTTGGAACAGCTCCAGAGGACAACCACAGAACAGAAGTAGAGGGAGGCCATACCGTCAAATGGACCAATCCCATCAGTTTCTTCGAACAAGAAGACAACAATATTGGAAAACATAGACACATCTAAAGATCTCCCTATCTTCAATCTGACTAATGTCCACTTGGAACAGACTACTTTAAATCTCCTGGGAAAAGGACTTTTGTTTGTTCCCAGTCGAAGAATAAACAAGTTCGAACTCTTGAAAGATGTACAGGCTTTCTTTCGTAAAATCAGATTGAAAAAATTATTTCTAGATAGGGAGACTGCCTTATAAAGTAATATTGTGGCATTTAGACCTCCGTCTACGTTTATTCTGAACTTGGACCAGATAGGCACTGAAGTAGGTATTTTTGAAAAAATAGTATTCAATAAAATCAAGCAAGCATTAACATTTGACCCAGCTCCTACTCCCATCCTCACCCAAGAACAAGAGAGAGCTCTGAGAGATCTCCAACAAAATAAGAGCATCACATTGAAACCGTGTGATAAAGGTGGGGGTATAGTTCTGTTGGACACTGAGAGGTATAAACTAAAAATGAAAGCTATGATTTTAGTTCCAGAACATTACCAAAAAATCAGACGTAACCCCATAAAATCCACCTGCTCCAAAATTCAGACCATCTGTGAATGGGGAATACAAAGTGGCTCTATATTTAAACTTCAGCCTGGCGTCCTTAGGGTGAGTAACTCTAAACTACCTGTTATATAACGAGTACCCAAGACACATAAGCAGGTTAATGACCCTCCTCTCAGACCTATTGTTTCCACCATTGGTTCAGCCACAGAGCAATTGTCTAAATACATTGATTCATTTCTTAAACCATTGATTACTAGGTTTCTTTCCTACATCAAAGATACAGGACAAATGATAGCAAGAATAGAGGGCCTGGAATTTAACCCTAATTTGGAATTGCTTGTAAAGTTGGACATTGAAGCGTTCTACACCAATATTCCCTATAAAGAGGCATTCTATGTGGTAGAACAGCTTTTGATGGAAGAGTCTGAGAAAGTTCCAGTCACCTTTATTCTGAGATGTCTCAAAATAGACTTAGAGGATAATTTCTTCGAATTTGATGATGATATTTACTAACAGATTAAAGGAGTAAGCATGGGTGCAGCTTGTACACCAGGTGGAGCAAACATCTATATGGGCATTTTTGAAAGGAAACATATAACGAAGTAGCTCCATTTTTAAAAAATGTTAAACACCGGGGACGTTATATTGACATGTTTTTTCTTTGGGAAGGAGATAGAGATCATCTCCATGAATTTATTGAGTGGCTTAATTTATGTGACAATAATCTCAGATTCACTCCTAATTTCAGCAACCAGAAAGTGGAATTCCTGGACATTGTCATCTTTGAGGAACAAGGAGCTTTACAAGTGTCCCTATATACTAAACCTACAGCCAGGAACACACTTTTGCATTTTGAAAGTTTCCACCCAAGATGCCTATGTCAAAGCATTCCTTTCAGTCAGTTTCTCAGAATACAGAGGAACTGCAGTAATATAACTGAATATGATAGGAATGCTAAAATATTAAATGGGAAGTTCTTACAGAGGGGCTATCCCTATAGGGTAATTCGAGAAGTCTATAAAAGTGCCAAATATTATAACCAGGACAGCTTATTTGAACCGCACCAAAAGAATAAGCAATCCAGGATGGTTTTTGTTGTTAGACACTCTAATATCAATAACAAAGTGCAGGGAATCATTACACACACTGGAACATACTTAACATCAATGAGGAGTATGCTCCCCTCCCTATGCCTACATTCACCTTCAAGAGAAACACAAACCTAAGAGATAAACTGGTTCAAGCGAGATACATTAGAGGCAAAGAATTCATTCCAAAAAGAATAACGGGGACTTATCCAGTCTTAGTAAACCACCGCTGTGGAGAATGCCATGCCTGTCCTCAAGCTATGATCTCAGATATCTTTCAATACAAGAAGAAAACAGTTAGACTTAAGACCATGACTAATTGCTGCAGTTCTAATGTGGTATTCTGTACCACAACCTGCACTTTAGGGTATGTAGGGGAGACAGGAAGGCAATTTAAAGTATGGTTTAGCGAACATAAATTGGCGATTAAAAATCAAAGATCTCAAGCCCCCTGGTTGATCACTGTGTAGAAAAAGGACAACGGAAAAGTGAAGTGAAATAGATCATCCTTGAGAAAATTGTAGCATCTTATGGTGACAGATAGATATAGAAGAAAAAGAGAAGTCAACTGGATTCATTTTTTGGACACTGTTAACCAAGGGCTCAATGATAGAATTCCCTGGGAGAATGCATTTCTTTAAGACATTAAGTTTGTCACTGGCATTTTCCATTCCCTTTCAGAATTATACTATAACTAACATCTTGGACGTCGCTTTAAAGATATTTGATAAACGTCTTCCTGTGGCCTTTCCCTTTATTGACAGCTTGGGGACCATATTTATTTTGTGGTTATTCCACTATCATTGGTGTTGACAATATAGTCTTCTAGAACTCTATTCTTCAGGATTGTGGCCCTATTTTCACTTTTCTAGCAAGATATAGGGCTATTAATGACTTTCACATATTTGTAGAACTTTTATGTTGCTTCAGTTTGAAGATCCTCCTTACTATGGTGCCGGTATTGTACACCCTTTGAGCTCGTCCATGATGCCTCCCTCTGCTCTACTATTCACTTCCCCACCATGATAGATTTTTATCCTGCGGGGTTGGGATTTAATATTACCTCTCGGGTCGCAATACTATGGTTGTTCTGTTGTGGAATTTGGTGTCTTATTTTTATGACATTTCCACTTATTTATAGGATGGATGCATAGTTCTTCCATTGTTTCTTTTTGTCACGAATATTCCAACATAACCCTTGGAGTTACTCCTCAAAGGTTGCCTTGCTGTGTAAACCGGGGGCTTATTTTTACGACACCCCTACCTTTTTAAAGGAAGGTTTCTCTTTGACACGTACATTTCAACATGGGGAGGGCGATTATGCGCATCCCTCTGTGGGCGTTTTCTGTTGCTGTAGTCCATTGTCTAACATGGAACAGCTTTGCCCTCCGTTATAAACACTTCCGGGCAAGACCGCGTTCCTCTGGCATTTCACTTATTGGCGTCTCAGTCTGCACCTTTTTATTTCTCCTCCCACATTTTCTCAGTGGGAACGCCGATAAGGCGAATTTCAGAAGGATATTGTTAGCCTGAAGCAAGCCTTTCGAAAGGGTGAGGGTATTTTAAGACGTTTCAAGCTTAAGATGAAGCTGATATTTAGAGGCTATGCTTTCATGTGACAAAGCGTTTCCATTGCATTCTTATGTGCATTTTATATTGTCTCTTTCGTATGTCTTTAAATCTATTAAAGGATTCCCTGATCTCAGACAACTTCAGAGGAGAAATTATATATTCCCTTAGAGTCTGCAGTCCTTTGACTCTCTTTTATAGCAGTAAGGAGCATGTGTTTTTGATTCTTTTAATTTCTCGTTCGAGGGGATCTTCACCATGTAAACTAGTCACCAGTACTTTTGTGGCTGCTTAACCGCACTGCATATAATTTATGACTATTTTTACTGTTGTCAGCGGGCTGGGTAGTGACTTACTGCAGTGATAAGTAGTAACATGTATTGACAGATATGGTAGCACTTGACATATGGATATTGCATGGCTGTGCGCATGGAGTTACATCTTTGTACATCAATCCTCAAGGTGTAAAACTTGGTGCATGATATCTTGGATTACCTTTGTGGATGTTGCCACACAGTATATTCTCTATATGTTCCTTCTTCTTTATTTAAAGGATTCCCTTTTCTAAGAGGACTGAGAAGAAACTACAGATTTTTTGAGCGTTTGGAGCTCTATGATTTGTCTACATAGCAGTAAGATTCGTTTGATATTTTCAACTCACACATGATGGGTACACCATTAAGTAATTTAGCTTACAGCACTTGGGCTGTCCCATAACCATACTGCCTGTGATTAATGGATATTTTCACCATGGGAAGCTGACAGGACAGTGGCCTGATGCAGCGATAAGTAGCAAACATATATTGGCATGTGGGGAAGCATTAGATGAACAGATAATGCATGCCCACGCATTTGGAGTCCCATTTTTGCACATTTTCTCATGAAGATTAATATTGTTTGCATGATATCCTGGATCACTCTTAAGTTTGAGCCACCAAATACAGTTGTTATATTTCCTTCCCTTTTTTTCTTTTTTTTTCTTTGTCTTCTCTTTGTTTTCAATTCTGCTCTCTTTCTTTTCCTTGTCAAGCCACTAGTCCTAATGCCAACATTTTATATTACAGGTATAGGGCCTATAAATGCCCCTGTTTCTCCTGGGTAGGTTCTATATAATTTTCCAAATTGTTGTGTGCTCTGAAGAAGGTGAGTGACCTTTCTTGGTCAAGCTTCACTGAAACACACGTCGGAACCACCATTAAGGACAAGGACGGTACATTGCAGTCAAACTCCTCTTTATGAACATTTCCTGCAACCAATGAATTTATGGATATCAGTCTTTATTAATAAGTAACCATGACTACAATGTATATGTGTCAAATAGGGCCAGAGAAATCATCATGATTATATAGCCTCTCTCCATTGAAGACCTGCTAATCAAGTGGCATTGGTGGAAAATATAAAGATATGATAATGGGCTATTTACTGTAAAGATGTACTTGGTTTTCCCTTTTTCTGTGAAGGGTTGGGAAGTGCCTTTGTATTATTCTGTATATGCTGGCCTTGTCATTTTTAACAGTATGATTGGGATGATATGAATGTGAGTTTCTTTATGTTTTTTTTCTACTTTTTCTGTTTTCTTCCTAGGAGTTATTGAACTATGAATATTATACAGATATTTATTATATTGGAACAAACAAGGTATTTAGTGAGTAATAAATGAATATAGAACAAATTGTTATAAAACATATGAATCTGTATGTGTATGTATGATTTTGGCTTGATGAGTTTTCTTTTCCTTTGGGGATTCCGCATTTTTGGAACCATTAGTGAAGGTGGGTAACTCTTATTTTGTCATATCGGCCATGAAACTCAGATTACAAGTGGATTTTCGGTGGCTGGGGGTAGATCGGGATGTGGAAATATTTGGTACAGGATGTGTGGCCTGTGCATGCAGTGACAAAACTCATTCTGTTAAAGGAAGACTGGTGATAGCCACTGAATATCTGAAAAGCACATGTCAGAGAGTAGAATAGATGTGAGTAGCCCATTTGAGATTTTGGGATCAGATAAGAGATTTGCCATTATATTAATGGATTACGATTCTAAGTGGCCGATGTTAGACCTGACAGCTTTTGGCATGTCTCCCCTGTCTTTTTGCTTTCTGACCTCCTGTTTTTATGGTGTACTGGACTCTGTTTTTGCTGGTTTATTGTCTCTGTGCACTTTACCACTGCTAACCTGTGCTAAAGTGCGGGTGCTCCCTATATACATTGTACTGTTGTTTGGTTTATCCATCATAGGCATATTTGATTTACTGGTAAGTCCCTAGTAAAGTACACTAGAAATGCCCAGGGCCTGTAAATCAAATGCTACTAGTGGGCCTGCAGCACTGATTGTGCCACCCACATGAGTAGCCTGTAAACATGGCTTAGACCTGCCACTGCAATGTCTGTGTGTGCAGTTTCAAACTGCCAGTTTGATTGGCAAGTGTACCCACTTGCCATGCCTTAACCTTTTCTTTTACTACATGTAAGGCACTCCTAAGGTAGGCCCTAGGTAGTCCCTTGGGCAGAGTGCAGTGTATGTTAAAGGTGGGACATGTACTGATGTATGTTACATGTCCTAACAGTGAGATACCGCTAAATTCAGTCTTCACTGTTGCAAGGCCTATCTCTCTCATAGGTAACATGGGGGCTGCCTTTAAATAACTTTAAAGTGCAGCTTCCATTTGAGAGCAGATAGAAATTTGGAGTTTGGGGTCTCTGATCTCACAATCTAAAAATACATCTTTTAGTGAATTTGGTTTTTAGATTGTTAGTTTGAAAATGCAACTTTTAGAAAGTAGGCATTTTCTTGCTTAAACAATCCTGTGACTCTGCCTGATTGTGGATTCCCTGTCTGGGTCAGTTTGACAGTTTGGCTGTTTACACTTCTCCTCTAGACAGTGACACGAAGGGAGCTGGGGTCTAGCCTGCATGTCCTGGTGAGCCATCTGAGCTAGAGTGGAAGGAGAAGTGGTCACTTACAGCTGAAAGGATTGTGCCTGCCCTCACACAATGCAGTCTTCAACCCCCTGGTGTGTGTCTGGGGCCTGGCTTGGACAAGGAAGGATCTTGCAAACAACTGAGACTTTCCTTTGAAGTTTGCCACTTCAAAGGCAGAAAGGGGTATAAGTATTGGACACAAAACCCTAGACTTTTAGGATCTTTCTGGAATCAAGGGGAACCTCTGCCAAGGAGAAGAGCTGAAGGAGGAGCACTGCCCCTTTGCTGTGTCGGTTTGCTGGGTTGGCCTGCAGTTGCTGTTTCTGCCTTAAAAGAGAGCAATGGGTGAACATTGCTGTGTATCCTGCTTGAGAAACTTCTCCAAGAGCTTGGAGTAGAGGTTGCCATCTGTTGGAAGTATCAGGGATATCAAAGACTTCAGTTTCATCTGCCTACAGCACTGGGAACTGTGTGTTTTGTTCTGTTCAAGAAGAAAAACCTCTGCGATGCCGTCAGCGATGCCACTGGCCTGCACCGTGACCTGTCGACGCTAAGAGCTGCTCTGCCCGGCTTCACACCGCAGCCCTGGTCTCACCGATGCCACCAACAAGCCTCTGCTTGCACCGTGACCTGTGGGCCCTGCACTCTGGGATCGCCGTGCTCACACTGCGGCTAGGGCATCCCGACAATGACGCTCCTGCTGACTCTGGCGCTGCTGCCTCCACCGTGGCCTGTGGACACCGTTTGTGAGGAACATGAAGCATCATCCCCCACCGCAGCCACGGTCCACCGATGCCAGCACCATTGACTCTAGTGTTGTCAACAGACATCCCTGTCTGCACCACGACCCGTGGACGCTGCACGGAGGTGTTCCATGTTGTACCGCTGACTTGGGCCTACCGACGACAGCGCTTCAGCAACGCCGCTACCGATGCCTGAACCGTGACCTGGCGGCACTGTAAGTCACATCACCCTGCTTCATATCACAGCCCTGATCTCACCGCCGCCGCTGGCCGACCGCCACGAGCCGCTGCCTGCACTGTGAACTGTGGGCACCGCATGTTGTACCATCCTGCATCGCACTACAGCCCCGACGCCATCCACGCCAACGCTCCTGACTTCATCAGCCAGGAGTTCGATCCACAATGCGTGTGACTTCCAGGGCCCGATGGCCCCGCACCGCCTCTGGTACTGATACAGTGATACCAGCAACGTCGCTCTCTGGATCTCATCGCAAGTTTCATGATGCCCTGCAATTCCAAGGTACTGTTTGCGGGTCTTCCTGACACGTAGCTGGCCTGTGACACCGTGGCTGGCCTGAACTGTTGGCTTTGTTGATCACGATGCCGTGATAGCCCCAGGTGGAGCTATCGACTTCATGGAACTGTATTTTTAAGTGATTCTTGCAAAATTCATATTTTTATTACTGTGTTTTGGATTTTTCTAGTTTTGATCTTGTTTTACACAGGTAAATATTGGCTATTTTTCTAAAACTGGTATGGTGTCCTTTTGTAGTGCTTTCACTGTATTACTCTGTGTTATGTGAAAATGCTTTACACCTTGCTTCTGAGAAAAGCCTGACTGCTCATGCCAAGCTACCATGGGGGGAGCAGGGGTTATCTGAGTGTGTATCTCCCTTATTCTGACTAGAGTGAGGGTCCCTACTTGGACAGGGTGCAAACCGACTTCCAACTAGAGACTCTATTTCTAACATCCAGAAACTACTTTTGTCAGGGAGGTAAAAGCCAAGGTAGTTATTGAATGTTGCAAAGAGATCCAGATGAATTGATCTCTTATAATGGTCCACGATTTGTAGCAAGAGAATTTGCCTAATTTTTGGAGCAAAGTGGCATTATTCAACTGTGTACCATCCTCTGTGTACCACGGTTTATTAGGGTGGTTGGAGAAAACATACAACCAACTAAGCAGTGTGAGCTAGATTGGAAGGAGGAGGTTAAGAAAATGATGTGGAATTATTGGACCACTCCACATTCAATGACAGACGAAACACAGTTTATGTTGTTGAAGTGCAGGAAAACTAGCATGGTAGCTGGGCCAGCTTGGAAGAGCAAATGCAAGTTGCTAAAAGTTAATAAGGATGTCATGAAGGAGTAGTGCGTAGGAAACAACAAAGGCACAATTTTAAAAGAGAGAAAGGTGTGGAATATGATGCCATGAAATTCAAAGTTGGTGATTTTGTGAAATTAAGAACATTTCAGGAAAATAAGAAAATGTGAATAAAAATGGTCAGATCCAAAGAAAATGCAAGGAGTAATGAGATTTTCTATAATTTTGGAAGATGGCAAAAATTGGAATTTGAGGAATGTGGTAAGGTGTAGTGAAACAGAATTGGCACATTATTTTAATAAAATGGAAATGTTGATAAACCAGCAAAGACTAAAGTGAAACAATCGGCAAGGGAACCTGCAGTGACTAAGGCAAATCAAGCTGAAAGAGAACCTGTGCGAAGGTGTAACCATCAGAAGACTATTCCAAGGAAGTTTGAAAGATTATGGGGGTCATTCTGACCTCGGCGGTAAAAGGCCCTTACCGCCGGTCAGAAGTCTGCCATACTACCGCCGCGGCCGCGGTAGACCGCCACGGGCATTCTGACCACCAACTGTGAAACCGCCAAAAATCCGACATCCAAGGAAGGCCGCCACATCAGCGGGCCGCGGAAAACTGGACATGACCAAACCTCCACCGTCACGCCAACACAAACACGCCCATGCCATTCTGACCCACGAATCCACTCGGCGGTCTTTCAACCGCGGTATTCCATTGGCGGTACACACCGCTGCGGTCAAAATACAGACACAGCTCCAAAACACTGCCACATTGGACAATTTGAAATACGCACACCTGACACACATACAAACAACGCTCCCACACATCCAATCAACTATAAAACACACACCCACATCACTCACAAACCCCCACTAGTTGGAAATCGGAGCGAAGGCGAGAGCGAGAGATAGCGATAGCGAGCACAGCATTAGAAAACCCCAACACACACAGGAACACAACTTCATCACCCACACCACATCTACGCACACATCACCACATATCACCACGCACATCACCACAAACACCACCCCACACCTCATCCACACCACCCCATGGCACCCCAAAGACACTCAAGGTTTTCGGACCATGGTGGAGGAAATCATGAGGGTTGAGCCCCAGCTCTTCGGCACACAGGTGCAGCACACCACCATAGCAAGGAAGGCTGAACTATGGCAAAGGATCGTAGACAGGGTCAACGCTGTGGGACAGCATCCCAGAAATCGGGAAGATATCAGAAAGCGATGGAACGACCTACGGGGGAAGGTGCGCTCGATGATCTCCAGGCACAACATCGCTGTGCAGAAGACTGGCGGCGGACCCCCACCCACCCCACCCCAATTCACAGCATGGGAGCAAGAGGTGGTAAACATCCTGCATCCTGATGGCCTCGCTGGAGTACAAGGAGGAATGGACTCTGGTAAGTAGAATCTCAACTACTTCACCCCCCCCCAAACACCAGCATGCCAGCCCCCCCCACCCCCAATCTCACCCCCCAGCACATAACCTCCCTGCCAATGTCTCACCAGCACAACCCACCCTAAACAACACCAACCCCTGAATGCCAACACAAACCATAGACAGCCACCACCAAAGCATGACCATTGCACATACCCATACACCCCCTCAAACCCTCACAACACCTCCCACAAGGGAATCCCAGCACTGAGGGACAAGGGCACCCAAAATGCACGCCATGGCACACACAGAAACAATAACCATACTCCTTTACCCCTGCAGGGCCCGAACGACAACACACCGCCACGGAGGGTCCAGAGATGTCCATCCCACCCCCAGAACAGGCCCCCAGCGAGGACAGCAGCTCTGTCGACCTAGAACCTGACGACCAGCCCGGACCATCGGGGACCTCTGGACAGTCGGTTCCCCACACACAGACACAGGCCACAGCAGACCCAAACCCCTCTGGGAACACCAGCACAGCTCCCACCCAGCGGGCCCATGCCTCTGTCCCGCGGACGCGTCAATCAGCGGTGTGTCCGCCACTACAGGGCACCCAGGCTGACCCAACACCCCAACAACAACAGGGACCTGGGGGCAGTGGTAGTGGGCACACCGTCCAGGGGACAGAGGCCCGGGGAAACAGGGCAACTGGGAGGGCTGCTGTGCGACAGGGGGGGGAGGACAGGCCCAGGGAACCGACTCTCCAAGAGGCCCTCACCACCATCATGGGAGCGTATCATCACTCCCAGGAGACGATGGCGACGGTACTGGCCAGGTTCACCGAGATCCAGGCACAGCGGGAGGAACGGAACATGGGATTCAGCAATGAACTCCGGACCATCGCTACCGCAATGGGGACCATAGTCCAGGCCCTCAACCGCATTGAAACCACATTGCGGGACCATGTGGCACCGCAAACGGGCCCCTGTCACTAGCCAGGATCAGCCTACCACCTCCGCCGGCGCTAGTGGTCAGGAGGCCCCCACAGAACGACGAGCCACCAGAACCCCACCTCCTGCTGAAGAACAACCACCCCGCAAGAGGAACCTGAGATCTCAAATGAAGACAGAGTAGGATGCCAAGACCCCCGCCAGTCTAATATCCCCCCGGATGTCATTCCACTGTCCCACAGTGTCACCCTGTCTAACCTTGAACTGCCCCTGCTCCATCCTTCCACTGCCATATGAACAATGCACCTGTGCGACCGAGAACTGGACTCTGCCATGGACATAACTCCACCCTCACCCTTCACCGTTTTAATATCATGTACCAAAATATAGCACTAAAAATAAATCACTCATTGCACATAAATCATTCTGGAGTCAGCCTGTATTATTTACAAATGTATAACAGATTACTTATCAATAATGTTCTGTTATATATGTGTGGACAACATACCGATGTCAATAAGCATTAGTCCATGGGCTAACCAGGCAGAACTCACGCAGTGGGTCATACAGCACTGAAAAGGGAAGGGAAAAGTAAACTTCAGCTTAAAAGAACTGGGGGGAAATACACAAAGTAAAGATGCAGGGGACATTCACTAAATGGTAAATGGCGTGGGTGATTCCTACCTGTGTGCTACTGAAAATACTGTAGGATAACTCTGTCCCTGTTGTCTGGGTCATCCTCTTCGTCTTCCTCCTCTTCACTCTCCGCAGGCTCCACAGCTGCTTCAACACCACCATCTGGACCATCCTCCTGCAGGAAGGGCACCTGACGTCGCAATGCCAGATTGTGAAGCATACAGCAGGCCACGATGATCTGGCACACCTTATTTGGTGAGTACATCAGGGATCCCCCTGTCATATGTAGGCACCTAAACCTGGCCTTCAGGAGGCCAAAGGTTCTTTCAATGACCCTCCTAGTTCGCCCATGGGCCTCATTGTACCGTTCCTCTGCCCTGGTCCGGGGATTCCTCACTGGGGTCAATAGCCAAGGCAGGTTGGGGTAACCAGAGTCACCAATTAGCCACACACGTTGTCTCTGTAGCTGTTCCATCACATAAGGGATGCTGCTATTTCGCATCACATACGCGTCATGCACTGACCCAGGGAACATGGCATTCACATGGGAGATGTACTGGTCAGCCAAACAGACCACCTGAACGTTCATCGAATGGTAACTTTTCCTGTTTCTGTACACCTGCTCATCGTCTTTTGGGGGTACTAAAGCCACATGGGTCCCATCAATGGCACCAATTATGTTGGGGATATGTCCAAGGGCATAAAAATCACCCTTCACAGTGGCCAAATCAACCTCCTCAGGGAATACAATGTAGCGCCGCATGTGTTTCGTCAGGGCAGACAACACTCTAGACAAGATTTTTGAAAACATAGGCTGAGACATTCCAGATGACATGGCCACTGTTGTCTGGAATGAGCCACTTGCCAAAAAATGGAGGACTGACAGAAGCTGCACTAGAGGGGGAATTCCTGTGGGTTGGCGGATGGGGGACATCAGGTCTGGCTCCAGCTGGGCACACAGTTCATGTATAGTGGCTCGGTCAAGTCGGTATCGTAGTATGATGTGGCGTTCTTCCATTGTCGACAGGTCCACCAGCGGGCGGTACACGCGAGGATTCATCCTTCTCCTCGCAAGTCCCAGCGGACGGTGCCTAGGAAGGACAACATGGAGCACAGAGTCAAGCAAGTCACAGGTACGTTCACCACTGCATGCACAGTACACGAAAAGGTATGGATGGCTATGTTTGGATGTGTGGCAATGCAAGGCCTAGGCCTGTGTGACGCAGTTGAAATTAAGCCATGTGGGCCCTTGAAATGGCGGCTGCCTGACCGGTGAAGTGGGACAATGGGATGTGAGGTCAATGCGCTGGCGTGGCACACAGTGGCGGTAGGCGGTCGAAGACCGCTATACGAACCCGCATTGGTTAACATTGAACCCTATGGGATTCAGGAGCCAATGACGATGTGCGCCGGCGGTCGCGGTACGCACCGCCGCGGGCGTGACCGCCATTTTCTATCTGCCTAATCACTCGATACCTGATCATCCACAGGAGAGGACCTATACTGCAAGTGCTGCTGTGACCTCGGTCTGGAAGTGACAATGGCTGCTGCGACTGGGGAAAGGGCCCCTGCCTTCACGTCTGAAGAGTTGGAGAAACTAGTGGATTGGGTCCTCCCCCATTATGCGCTACTCTACGGTCCTCCAGACCAACAGGTGAGTACACTGAGTGCACATTGAATGGGTTATGCCTGTGTGGAGTGGGGTGGATGTAAGTTGTTGGGGTGGGGAGAAAATGAGGACTGCAACGCACGACAGATGAGAGAATGGGCCACATGGCAAGGTTGGGGAGGGGGGGGCATGTACTCCAAACATGCCGAAATTTCACGTATTCTCTTTCCCACCCTGTACATGTCTAACAGGTGAGCGCCCATCAGAAAATCGACATTTGGCGTGCCATCGCCAAGGAAGTCCGGGCCCTGGGGGTCTACACCAGACGGGGCACCCACTGCCGCAAGAGGTGGGAGGACATCCGCCGCGGAACCCGTAAGACCGCCGAGTCACTGCTGGGGATGGCCTCCCGACCTAGGAGGGGTGCCAGTCGTACCCTGACCCCCCTGATGTCCCGGATCCTGGCGGTGGCCTACCCTGATTTGGATGGGCGCTTGAGGACATCACAGCAGACATAAGGGAGTGAGTACCTGCACATTCTGCTATCCTTAAGCGCAGTTGAGGCGTCTGGGTGGGGGAGGAGGGCCGTGGGTGACACTAGGCCAGGGCGCTTTCTGTAGTGTAGTCCCCTCCTTTAGACATGGCCCTGTGCCCCGCCCCCCACCTCTGTAGGGTGCCAAGTACAACTATCCATGGTCCTGCATCACCCATGTGCGCGTCTGTTGTCCCTAGACCTGTTGGCCTAGTCAGAAGTACTGAGTAGTGTACCCCAATTTAGCGGCTTAGTGCATGAGGCACCTGTGTCTGTCCTCTCCGCCAACGGTATTGACAAGGCATACACTCAACTTTGTATTATTTCTCCCCCCACCCTTATTCTTTGTCTTCTTGTGCATCAGCATCATCAGGCGGAGGAGAATTGGCGTCGGAGCACGAGGGAGCTGCAAGTCACAATGCCCCGGTGGGCACTGGAACAGACACCGAGGGCACCAGTGATCCGGAGGGCGAGGGGAGCACCACAACGGGGACCGGTGAAGACACCAGCGACACGGACACGTCCTCGTTTGGGAGCTCCCTAGCGGTGGCGGCAACATCCGGGCCCCCCGCCTCCACAGGTACAGCCGCCACCCAGCGCTCCAGCTCCGCCCTCCCAGCAGCCCCTCAGCCTTCGCTCCGTGCCCGCTCGCCCAGGAAGGCGGGCGTCTCCTTCGCCCCAGGCACCTCAGCCCCTGCCCCAGTTACCCCTGCTGCCCTCAGTGCGGAGCTCATTGACCTCGTGAGGACGCTACCCTTTTGAATGCCATCCAGGGGGTGGAAAGGGAGGTGCATCGGAGCAATGCCTACCTGGAGGGCATTCATTCGAGTCAGGCTCCAGAAGAGCACCGCTGAACAGGGCCCGCCGTGCAGAAGAGCACCGCTGAACAGGGCCCCGCCGTGAAGACAGGCACCGCTGAACAGGGACCCGCCGTGCAGAAGAGCACTGCTGAACAGGGCCCCGCCGTGCAGAAGAGCACCGCTGAACAGGGCCCCGCCATGAAGACAGGCACCACTGAACAGGGCCCCGCCGTGCAGAAGAGCACCGCTGAACAGGGCCCCGCCGTCTCAAGCACCGCTCCGCTGGGCCCTTCCTGTCAAGCACCGCTCCGCTGGGCCCCGCCGTCTCAAGCACCGCTCCGCTGGGCCCTTCCTGTCAAGCACCGCTCCGCTGGGCCCCGCCGTCTCAAGCACCGCTCCGCTGGGCCCCGCCGTCTCAAGCACCGCTCCGCTGGGCCCTTCCTGTCAAGCACTCCCCAGGATATGGCAGTGGGCAATCCAACCACTGTAGAGACATTGAGAGACTGTGGTTTTGCACTCCCCAGGATATGGCAGTAGGCAATCCAACCACTGTAGAGACATTGAGAGACTGTGGCTTTGCACTTCCCAGGATATGGCAGTGGGCATGGTGGCCCCTTCGTGGGTCTGGCGTCGTGGACTTATGTGGCTGAGGTGCCCCCCCTTCCCTTCCCCCTGAGGTGCCTGTAGTTTTGTCATCAGATGCCCCTGCAGTGTTCTCTCCAAAGGACTCAGGTCTCGTGTGTGGGCTTTGCCCTTGTGTTGCTACACTTTGGCCCACGGACAAATCGTTACTACGTAAAATGTGCAGGACTGATTTCTGCAGTTGTCCACTGCTGTGTATATAGACTTTTTAAATGTAAATATTCTGGCTAGTTGACCAATACTTATCGGAGGCTATTTTGGACATAAATATTTATTGACAATTTTGAAATGTCATTGCAATTTTTTACGGGGGTTTGGTTGGTGTCACTGTGACTTGTTGCTCTGCATTGGTGTGTACAGATTGGGGGGGGGTTGCATATGTGTGTGCCCGTAACCTTTCGTCCTCCCCCCTCCCGTGTGTCGTAGGTGCTGTACTCACCGTTGACGTCTGCGCCGGAGTTCGTACTCGTGGTAGATGAGCAGGTAGACAAGAGCAGGTATGATGTTCAATTCGGGTTCCATGCTGTCCTCCGTACTCGTGGAGTGCGTAGAGGTGAGCGTTTTCCATTCGTACTGTCTGTTTCTGGCGTGTTTTTATCGGCGGGGCTCCCGCCCCGGAAAAGGTGGCGGATTGGTGGGTCATGATAGTGTGGGCGGTACATTGTCTGCCGCCTGGCTGTTGGCGGTGACCGCCGCGCTGTTTGTCGGTCCCGCCGTGGCGGTCGGAGTGTTATTGTGGCGGGCTGTGTTGGCGGTTCCCGCCAGGGTCAGAATTCCATTTTTTGGACCGCCGGCCTGTTGGCGGTTTGGCCGCCGCTTTATCACCGACCGCCAGGGTTAGAATCACCCCCCATATCTAACCATCGATTAGCTATGTTGTACAATAGTTATATACATGTGGTATAACTTGGTATAATGCGTATTATTGATGTAGTCTAAAATGTAGTACTGTCCCTTGTGTCACAAAACTCATCAAAATGTGACAGTTTATGCCTTATACCAAAGGACTAATGGTTTGAACGCAGAAGCTGTGCTGACACACAATTTAAATGTGCATTTGTTTATATTGTAGAGCTTGACATAGGTGGTATTTGAATTAAATCAAATGTTACAAGGGTTAAATTGAACTCATGATGTAATTTAGACTCTAGACTAACAAAATGTATTGAAACTATAATGAATTTCTAATGATTATTGATTTTAAAAAGATGTGCAAAAGATTTAAGAAATCTACTTCTCCATTGTACTTGATAAAATGTATTACCAAAGCTTTCCCATTTAAACTGAAATGTATTAATCATTTTAACAAAGTATTACTAATGCTAAATTCATAAGATTGCATATTACAGGATTAATGATTTAAAAAATGTGCGCAAGAATGAAAGAAATGTACTTTCCCATTGTACCTAATGAAATGCAGTAACAAAGATTTCCCGTTTAAAATCAAATGTAGGAATCATATTAATGAATTATTACTAATGCTGAATTCATAAGATTGTATATTACATGTGTTTTATTAAAACATATTAATTGAATGTATTGCTATAATTATTTTGCGTTAGCCTAAGTGAGACCTGTTAAAGTTTATATTCCATGATTGTACAGGAAATACGGGTTCATTTCTTAACATGAGTTTTCTTTCAGATTCCGCTCCCATGAGAAGACCAGAGTTTGGTAATAGGCTCTAGTGTTTAGCACAGAACATTGTGGAACATGGACAGCCATTGCATACAATTGTTTCAAACTTACGTCGAGTCACACAGATGGAAGATGGTCCCATGACAGACTTCGGAAAAGGCGTGGATGTTTCCGTTTGGAGTGGTGTGATCTATTTCTATTGGATAATGCCCCTTCAATGGAAACTGAACTGATACCTTTGGCGAATCGACTTTGGTCAGATACTTATCAGATTCCCAACAGATCCCTGAAGATGCATTGCTGATCCCTTTTTTCCTGATCCACAAATACAGTGCCTCTCTGCTTAGCCCCTTTGGGATGCCCTTTTGAGATTTAGGAACTTTTTTCAATCCCCTTCAGAAGACTCCTGATTGAGCTTCTGTTAACACTTTCACTTTTTACCTATGTTTTGCCCACCTTATCTAGTAGTTTGCAGTCCGAGATAATCTTTTTCCAAATTGTTTTTGTACTTTTCATGATTTTTGTCTTTTGCCCGCATGTGTTTCGCCCCACACCTGTGTTTCCCTGGTATTGCTAGTTGTGTGGTTTCCCTATGCCCAGCTAAAGTATGACTCTGCTAATTGAAATTGATCGATGATTGCCAGTCCTGAGCAAATCTTAATTTCTGTATCACAGATATATATTTTAATGTTCTTGAATGTTTAGTTTTGTTAAAGTTAGTCCGCCTGAATCTATTTTGTCACCTTGGGCAACCCTTGGTAATTATGTATCTTTATAACTTGGTCTTGTGAACTGTCTACATGACTTTGAGTTTGAGTTTGTAATAAAACCCTTAACCCTATTCCCGAATGGAGTTTTTCTTCCATGGCCACAGTGATTATGGTGTGTAAAGTAATTGGGTTTGTATTGAAATTGGGTTAGTGGTTTTACCACACCCTATACCAGGTCAAAGATTTCTGTGAAGGATGAAAATGCTGCAACAGTTCTGATCGCAGAGTTATAGTTTGTCACATAAGGGGTGAAAACCATTCCTTTGTAGCATGAGAGAGAGAATAACTCCCCATGTGATTGCCCTGTCCAAAGATAGTTTATCCAAAATTCTGTCCCATGGTTTGTTCCGAAGATTGCCGGAGTTCTAGCATCATGCCAACAAGTGATGTATGTGTGAGTATTAATAGAGTTTTGTGCTTGCATTTTTTTGGCTTGACGAGTGCGGTGAAGTGTGATGTTGTGAATTGTTTTGTGGAGTCACCGTACTTGCAGTGATTGTGGGACATTTTGCTCCAAAATCTCTGCAGTTGTTTTTGTTGACTGGTCCATCGTGTCATAAGATTCCAAAATAGCACACAAGTGTAAAATACACTTTTTAAATGTATTGTCTGCAGTGAGGTACTTGTCATGAGATGTCGTTGACGGTGCCAGTAGTTTTCCTTGGGTGGGTATTAAGTGAATCCTGAGTGCTAATGGAGGATCTGTATTAACCGGAGTGAGAATTGATGGTGAAGTTTCACTTGTGTGTAATTGTGAAAGCTACAGTCAGAAAGTATAAACCCGTACAGCTTTGAAGTGTTTGAGTTCCTATCCGTAGTGTACAGACAGGATGTTGCTTTTTGCTTGCAGTATTTTGCATTAGGTGTGTGTGAGCAATTGTGTGAGAGACAATTGCAAAGCGACTGCAACTGCCAAAAAAAGTGAGTGTGACATCACTCTGTGCTGCACTGGTATATGTCAGTTGGTGTGAAGCTGCACTGGTATTGGTTGACAGTATCATGTTGCTATTGGTTGAGAACATCAAGAGCAAAGGATTCTGGGATTTAAGTTATTTCTTGATTCGATCAAAATTTATTGTAATTAATTGAATTTGCCCCAAAAAAATTCTAAGTGTTAAAATGTGCATTAAGAGGAGATATTTTCATTCCAGTTAGGGGAAGGAATAGAAGTCCCAACCGAGGGAACGCCAGGTCATTGTGTATTGTCTGTCAAAGGATTACATGCATAAACATGGCCTGAACATTAGTGCAAGATAACTGAGAAAGAAGGTTCATTAGTGTTTTGGAACATTTAATTTGAGAATTATAGCTAATTTGAGGCAAATACTGTATGAGATGAAGCCACCTCCGAGAGCCGCACAATTTAAAGCCCTTAGTCTTTGTTAACTCATAGCACAAGAGAAAATGATATCCAAGTATGAGAGCAGAATGCAAAAAGCAATTAAGGCACCTTCAGAAGCTAGATGGGATGCAGCAGAAAATGAGGAGAGCAGATATAATTGAGGGGGCTTGAATGTTTCCAGCTATTTCAAATGAAGAAGGTGGAAGCAGTAAACCTAAGACAAGAAAGAAACAGTTGGAAAGATCCAAACAGACCACAGAAACTGAGACTAAAATGATGATAACATATGATAGTGACTAAGATGATGAGTTTATAAAACAGATCCAGATGAATCGTCTGTCTCCATATCATTCAGTCGAGTTAGGAGGGAGAAGTAAAGCAGTACAAAATATAACCCCCTAATAAGCCAACTGCTCCAGTTGCACAGACCCCGAATAAGATAGTGCCAAGTACATCTGCAAATTAAGTGACACAAGTGCTTGTAGTGGTTCGACTGTGATACAGTTCAGCCCGTACCATGTCCAGTTGTAAATCATGCCATTCCAGATCCTAATGTGAATCAAATGGTGCAGTCAAACTATGTGGATCGCCAGTAAAAACTGTACCCCAGCTCAGTCTATGCCAATGTTTAGACCTGTTCAGTTAATGCCAAATGTTATCCTGAGTCAAACAGGACAAAGTTTAAGTACAGTCTTAACAGGACAGAGTATAGGAATGATAATTCCTCAGAATCAGACAAATGTTATGGGTCCCGATGTATTGACAGTCCCTGTGATTAAAGGTCCAGTTGTTCTCTTGTATACTTCAGGTTCATCTGGAAGTAATGCCCATTCAGTAAATGTCGTGAATGGTCTTGATACACCAGTTACATCTGCTGGGATATCACTAATTGGTATGCAGAGATAAGTATAGTCATGCAATTCAGAGATGGAGAGAACAGCTTCTCTTGTTCCACCTTTGACTCCTACTCGAATTGCAGAACCTAACCCGATGTTAAAACAAGCAGGACATATTCCTGATGCGAGGTTTCCTCAGGGAACTCCATCTCATTTTATGCCCAGACCTGATCAGATCCTGAATGTACATTGCAGCGCTGCTCACATGGAAGTACCCCAGAGAAATAATATTAGCTTGCATGGTTTCACAGCACAACAGTTGACATATTAGTTAAACAATGCGAGTCCTCAAGGTGTGACTAATTGCAATGCCAGGATAGAAAAGACACCAGAAAGAAATCACTAAATGTGCCTAGATTGAAATTGGAAATAAATGAAATGATTTTACAAACTTTGGACATAGCTCAATTGGAAACCTACACAGAAGATGAACTATGTATCATGTGCAAATATGTAACCCAACGTGAAAGACAATCTTATGAGAGGTTAGCTGAAGTAGACGAAAAACACAATGTGGATTTAGAAAACTTGAAAACCATTAAAGAGAAGTTGAAGATTACAGTTCAGTTCTAAAGACATTAACATGAGATCTCCCAGAATTAAATTGCACATTAAAGAACTGATTACATACATTCAGACATGGCGACCTTTAGATGAGTAGGAAGGTACGTGGGTGAAAAAATGAGATCAGGATAAAGCAAAGCCAAATGTGCCCCCAGCAGGAGCAAATCAAGCCAAGGGCAATGTGAAAATGATGCCAATGAGAGAAAAACCAAGTCAAAGTTATGTGCATGTACCTTCAAGTAGGAGAGATATATTGTCATTCACCAGTGATTACCCGAGTTTGAGAGAAAAACCTGTGGAATGGTTCAAGCAGACAGAGAGATTTGTGAAACTTTCAAACTACTTGTGGGAAGATTTGAATGCGTTGTTTGACATTGTGGTTCCAATAGATTTGTGGACTGCATTTAAAGTGCATGTTGATTGGCTTGATAGCGAACCTCAAAGAGATCAGGTAATAGGCACACAATCTGAAGAGGTGCTGACAAAGTATTACAAGGTGATTGAATGTTTGAAAAACATAATGTTCCCAAAAGCAGGAACCAAAAGAGCTGATTCTTGCTTATTATGAAAAATTGTTGCAGGTATTCAAACATCACAGTGGCACTGAGACTATACAAGCTAAAGATATGGGTCATTTTTTGTTCAGATTTGTGCAGAGATTGAAGACAAAAATAAGTGAAATGATTCAGCAGCTCCTGATGTATTGGCAGAATAAGCCAATTGATGGGAATCTGCGTTATGCAAAAAATTGTAGTGACAAATTTTGAATTGAAGCAGAAGAAATTGAAATAAAAAGTTATAGGGGGTCATTCTGACCCTGGCGGTAATTACCGCCATGGCGGAGGTCGGCGGTAGCACTGCCAACAGTCTGGCGGTGCACCGCTGGGCATTCTGACCGCGGCGGTTCAGCCGCGGCCAGAAACGGAAAGCCGGCGGTGTACCGCCGACTTCCCGCTGCCCTTGAGAATCCTCCATGGCGGCGGAGCGCGCTCCGCCGCCATGGGGATTCTGACACCCCCTACCGCCATCTGGTTCCTGGCGGTTCTCCCGCCAGGAACAGGATGGCGGTAGGGGGTGCCGCGGGGCCCCCTACGAGGGCCCCACGAAGAATTTCAGTGTCTGCTTTGCAGGCACTGAAATTCGCGACGGGTGCAACTGCACCCGTCGCACCTTCCCACTCCGCCGGCTCCATTCTGAGCCGGCGTCCTCGTGGGAAGGGTGTTTCCCGCTGGGCTGGCGGGCGGACTTTCGGCGGTCGCCCGCCGGCCCAGTGGGAAAGCCAGAATGACCGCCGCGGTCTTTTGACCGCGGAGCGGTCTTTCGGCGGGAACCGCTTGGCGGGCGGCGACCGCCGTCCGCCGCAGTCAGAATCACCCCCATAGTCTTGCAATTGAAAGCTGCACTGAAAAATCAGAATCCGCAGATGATTGTGAAACTAGTGCAGTGCAAGGAGTACTACAGCAAGCCATGAACATTGTTCAGCCTAGAGGTAGATGAAGTGGTATTCAGATAGATCAAAGTGAAGATATTCTTGATGTCCAGGCTTTGAAGAGAACTAATCTGTGTCATGCTTGTGGAAATGTTGGTCATTGGTGAAGGAAGTACCAATATAATAATGTGAATAATCAAGGACAGAATGTTGGAGTTGCTCAGATGCAAGGCAATAATCAAGTTCATATTCAAAGAGTTCAAGAACCCCGAGTATAAAATGTGAATTTGCCCTCATGACAGCAGATGCAGTAACCACAAGTCCTGATGACAAAACAGTAAGTGATTGTTCCCCAACAAAACATGAATCAAATGGCAGATGCAAATGTGAATCAGATAGCATCACAATTTCCCCTTATAGATCTGATGATGAGGAATTTTCAGAAATTCCTCGAACTGATAGGTCTGATGATGAAGATTGCATACTAGGTGCTGCCTTCTAAGTAGATCAATGTGGTCCCTATAGAAATGCCAAACTCACACGCCATGATTGTTGATTTTTGATTCAACCAGGAGCTACACATTCCACTGTCAGAACAGCTGAAGTGCCAAATATGCCTCTTTCAGGAAGGAGAATCCAGGTTGTAGGAGTGACAAATAAGCAATTGACCAACTGTGTAATAGTCTTTCCCGTAAAAATAGGTTAATTTGCAGATAGGCACCAACTTGTGGTCAGTGATTCAAGTCCTGTAAGCTTGCTAAGACGTGATCTGCTGTGTAAGCTAAATTGTTCTGTCAGCAGCACACCCCAAGGAATATAAATTCAGACAAATGAGGAACATGTGCACTATAAAATTGTAGTGCGATCCTCGGTTTGTCACATTGTCCCCAATGCTGATGCAATGAATTGCCCGAAGATCTAAAAGAAACAATGAAACCTGAAGTTTTAGATTTTTCAGGAAAGGAAATAGGACTCGTCAAAGGAGTTGAGTTTATTAAAATAACAGTGAGGCCAAATGCAGTGTATCCAAAAACACACCAGTATGATATATCATCAGAGATAATTGCTGGAATTACCCCTCAGAAGGATATCCTGAAGGAGATTTCAGGACGTCCATGTAACTCATCCATTTTAGGAATGCAGAAGCCCAATGGAAAGTACAGCATAATTCAAGGCCTGAGAAAAGTGAATGAGATTGTTGTTCCATGTTGTCCTGTGGTACCGAATCTAGCAGTGATTTTATTTCACATTCCCTTTGAAGCAAAATGGTTTACTGTAATTAACCTTTGCCAAGCCTTCTTTTCTATACCTTTGCACAAGGAAATCCAATTCCTTTTCGTGTTCCAATTTGGCAGTCATGTTTTGGCATGGTGCAGAAATCCACAAGGGCATACTTGGTCACCATCCAATTTCAACCAGATCTTGAAAAAGAATCTGGAGTCCCTTAAAATGCCCTGTCATTCAGTATCAGTTCACTACATAGATGTCTTGTTAGTTGCATCAAACACCCGGGGAGCACACAGAAGAGATAAAATTGCTCTCTTGAATCATTTAGGAAAGAATGTCATCACATTGAGAAAGGTGTGAGGAAAGTGTCATAAGAGAGAATATCAACAATCATGAAAATTAATCCCCCTGCAACACAGAAAGAAGTCTGAATTTTCCTGGGAATGGTTGGCTACTGTCGTCAGTAGATTCCAAACCTTTCCCTTTTGGCCAAGGCTTTACAGAGACTAACAAACAAAGATGTATCTGCTCTCGTACCATTGGATGAGAACTGCATATGTTCCTTCACGGAGCTGAGAGAAGGCATGCACGAAGCCCAAAGCTCTGGGAATTCCTGATTATACCAAGTGTTTTTCTTTATTTTGCTGTGAACGAGATGGATGTACTCTCTCAGTTTTGACACAGCTGCATGGAAATGCGAAAAACGCCTGTGGCTTATTTTTCTGCTAAACTTGATCCTGTAGCATCAGCGCTGCTGGTTGTTTGAAGGCCATTGCTGCACTCAGCGTCAGCACTGAACAATGTGAAGGCATTATTGAGGGTCACCCACTGAACATTTTTATTCCCCATTCTTTGGAAATTTTGTTGACCCATTCCAAAACCCAATCTCTTACAAGTGCACGTTTAACCCATTATGAGCATGTTATACTTGTTTCCTCTATTGTATCTATAAGGAGATGCACTTTCTTGAATCCTGCTGTCCTCATGCCTAATCCTGTTGTAAATGCAAGTGACTGTGAGCATGAGGTTGAGAATGACTCGCTTGATGTGACTGAATTGTGCACCAAACCAAGACCTGACATTCAAGATGTCGCCTTTGATGAAAATGACTACATCATAATTGTTGATGGCTTCTGTTTATTGGATAAAGATGGTACCCTGAGAGCATGTTATGCAGCTTGCACAGTCTCGGGTGTGATAGAAGCCTCCTGGCTTTCAGGAGTCTTTTAAGCCAAGGTAGATAATTTAGTTGCTCTTACCAGAGAGGTTTGTTATGAGTATGCACAGTACACCTGACAGAAAGACTTGACTGTCCCCCCATGAAATTATCATGGGAAGAAGATTGCCAACAGTACCTGAAACTGTGCATGCGAACATTACAGATGACTTAGTGCTGCTACAGCAAGGTCTGATGGGGTTTTGAGCGAGTCAACAACAGTGAATGGTGCAGAAGCATTGAGAGAGAATCAGTTGACTTATGCTAACTTGGATGCTGACGAAAAACAAATTGCTGTAAGTAATAGAACTGTACCAGGACACAATTAGCCTAAAGAGAAAACGGTGCCTACTGTACAAGTGCCACCAACTATTGCTGAAGAAACTGAAGAGTTGAGTCAAATGCTGAGAGTCGAGTAAACAGAAGGTGAAAGAGAAAACGAGTGCCAAGCAGAATGTTCTCAGCACTTGAATAAACATATTTTTCTTCTGATGACTGGGAACAGGAGTTTGTTACCTTTTGTGCTAACAATTCGAATCTAGTTCAATATTCTTGAGATTGAAATTACTTTGGAGCTGAAGTTTGAAATCTAATTGCCGCCTGATGAACAAAAACATTACATTCTGGAAGTGATTATAAGTGTTTACAAACTGTGCCTTTATTAGAGACATTTGAACTTTTAGTAGAAGCCTTCTGAGCATTTGCAAGTAGAGAAAAACTCATGATGAATTTTCTAGAAGGTCAAGGAATTTTGTAAATAACTGCATTTTTGAAGAGACTATTTTTGATTCTTGCTTTGCGCACGAATAAAAAGGACTGAAAAGAGACAGTGATATTCAAAAGCAAATATCCTTTCAATTTTTGATTTTTATATTCTATTTTTTAATTTGGACTCTTGGCCTGAAATTAGGGAACTCATGGAGTCGAATCACAATAGAAGTAGTGAGTGTTGATATATATGCATTGCATTGGTTTAGCAGTAGTGACAGTTGTCATGATTATATTACTGTTTATTGGTTTGAGTTTGCCCATAGCAAGTAATTCAGAAAAGATTGCACTCAAACTTGTTCCGAATTTAGCAAATCCCATCGCAGATTAGAATCCACTTCACAATGAAGAGAAATATTTTCACATTGATGGTTCCCGAAGTGAGTTGTCAGCAAACTTGTATTATAAGCTCTTATATGAACAGGAAGGTACCATGGAAGCTAGAGATTGCTATGTATGTACACAGTTGCCTTCATTACAAAGTGAGGGAGTCACATACCATAGCCTAGAGAATTTCCTGTAGTTTGTTATTAACACTGTTTTATCATCAGGAGAATTATCAATACTTCTATTCTAATTATGATTTGGTGTTTTCTATTGTCTACGTCATGAAACACTTGAGTAACACAGCAAAAACATAGAGCATTGACACTGTGGGAGGATTCTTTGAACCTACATTACCATTTGGAACAGTATATGCACACAGGAACAAATTGACCTGCATTCTTAGTCCAGTAGAAAAGGAATTCATTGGACACGTAGAGGAGAGAAGAAGAGCAATGAAAGCAAAGATAGAAAATGGAGTAGTTTTACAGAACTGGGCAAACGATGCAACATACTCAGTAACAGGAAATCAAGGACTCCTGGCTAGAGATTGGCAACATGGAGGGAAGCTATGTACAAATATGCCTAGATCAAGGACTAACACACATTTCATAGTTACAAATGAGTGTAGACATGCATTTTTGTTTAAGAGTGTTGGGACTTTCATGCTAAATGGCCAAGACCCCACCATACCAGGTGTTTATTTCATGTGTGAAAAGAATGCCTATTACAAGTTGCCAAAAAGCTGGGTTGGAACATGTTACTTGGGTGTAGTTTTTCCAAACATGTATCTTGTTGATTCAGTATGCAGTGAGAAATCAAACTCCAGAATTAAAAGAGGAGCTAGTGCTTCAGAGATTGTAGGAGATAGTTTTGGTGCCATAATTCCATCAGTAGGTGTGATCTTGAATGATACCAAGGTTAGAAAGTTGTCAACAATATTAGATAAGTTATCTACAGACACTGCAGGTGCCATATTGTTAATGGACACAGAAATGATAGCTATAAGACAGATGGTTTTGCAAAATTGAATTCCTCGCAAAAGAAGGCAGAGTTCACAAAATGTTACATGCGCAACAATGCTACATGTATACACCTGACACTAGTAAGAAGATAAGAAAGTACATTGCAAACATGACTGACTCGAAACAGTACCTTAAAAGGATTGATGGCAACAGGTGAATGGGGAGCTATAGGTAGGCTTTTCAGCCAGTGGAAGGTGGTTTGGAAGCTTAGGAAGAGGTATTCTGGGAGCCATTTTAAGACCCCTATTGGTCGTGGTTCCGTGTGCCCTAGTGGCAGTTATATTTTACAAGTTATACAAGAAGGAGAAAAGAGACATGAATAGACAGGGACAAGAGGAGATTGAAATGGAGACTTGGAGAAGCTTGTATTATAGTAACATCAAGCTGTTAGAGGATTTCAAAAGACCTTACCTGAAATAAAACTCTGACATTTTGAGCTGTCTCATAGAAAATGAGAGTGGTAGTAATTTGTGATGACATAATTTGCCATCAAAGGGGGGACTGATGTAGTCTTATATGAAGCAGTGTCCTGTCACAAAAGTCATCAAAATGTGACAGTTTATGTCTTATGCTAATCAAAGTACTAATAGCTTGAGCGTAGAAGCTGTACTGACATGCAATTTAAATGTGCATTCCTTTATATTGTAGAGTTTGATATAGGTGGTATTTGAAATAAATCATATGTTAGAAGGATTACATTGAAATCATTATGTAATTTAGACTTTAGACGAGCGGTTCCCAACTTGTTGTCCACAGACCTCTAGGGGTGTGGGACACATTCCCAGGGGGTCCGCAGGCCTGGCCCGACAGGAAGGCACTTCTCCAGCTTGAGCCTCAATGGAAACATGTGCATGTTTTTTTATTTGTCAGTTCATTTGTGCAGCAGCTTTAAAAGCACTGCAAGGTATCTTGTAAGCTTTCCGACTAAAATTAATGCATCAAGATAGCTCTAGTGATTAGTGTACCTGCTGGAGAGAGATGGGAGTTTTGCCTAGTGGCAGTGTTGACTTATCTAAAGTAGTGTAGATGGTTAATATGACTGCTGCAAGGAACGTGTGTCATACAAAGAAAATATTTTATGTGCATAGCACAGAAGGTTACAACTTTTGTCACAGAGATTCTTTTGTTACTGTGCAATTCATAAGTTACAATCGTAATCTAGCACAGTGAGCTATGAACTGCCAACAAAGATCTGCATGGACCAAATTAGAAAGTTATGTTTTTTCCCCAGTCTTTCATTATCATTATGCTGCTAAAAAAAAGGTTTGCTTGCATAGGACTACATTTTTATTAAAGTCAATGCTAACCACTATGTTATGTTCTGAATCCCGAGTTTGTGTTTCTCCAGACCAAGCACTCTTAGAAAATGCCTACCAGTACGGATGGCATGTGAATCCTACACCTTGTAGTCCCCTGTACAGTGCTCAAGAACCTTATACTTGTATTAGAGGTGCTATAAAGCAAATTAAAAACTTGTGACAGAGAGGGAGAGATGTTAGGCCCTTATGATTTTACTTCCTTTACTTACCACATATTATAGGAAAAAGCTTTCTCATATCTTTGGTACCTAAAAAATAAAAACAAAAAATGCTTGGGAAATGTAGCATCTGACCTGAGGATTCAGCTTTCCTAAATAAAATCAAACACTGAAAAGTTAGTTGCTGAGAGGCAGCACCAGCCATTAGAGGTTTTCAATTTTTGCATATTTTGTCAATATAAAATAATTTTATCTTTAATTAGTTGAGTATTTGTTTGGTTTGAACTTGTTTGTGTATTTGTTGTTGAATTACTGTTTTAATATCTGAAATTTAAATTGTAGAAATTGCTTAGGGGTCCCCGGCTTCCAGTAGTATTTCAGTGGGGGTCCTCAGGAGTCAGAAGGTTGGGAACCACTACTCTAGAATAACAGACTATATTGAAATGATATTGAATTTGTAATGATTAATGATTTTAAAAATGTGTGCAAGAATGAAAGAAATGTACTTTCCCATTGTACCTAATGACATGCATTAACAAAGATTTCCTGTTTAAAATGAAATGTAGGAATCCTATTAATGAATGTCTACTAATGCTGAATTCATAAGATTGCATTTTACATGTGTTTTGACATAGGTGGTATTTGAATTAAATCAAATGTTACAAGGGTTAAATTGAACTCATGATGTAATTTAGACTCTAGACTAACAAAATGTATTGAAACTATATTGAATTTCTAATGATTATTGAGTTAAAAAAGATGTGCAAAATATTTAAGAAATCTACTTCTCCATTGTACATGATGAAATGTATTAACAAAGCTTTCCCATTTAAACTGAAATGTATTATTCATTTTAACAAAGTATTACTAATGCTAAATTCATAAGATTGCATATTACATGATTAATGATTTAAAAAATGTGTGCAAGAATGAAAGAAATGTACTTTCCCATTGTACCTAATGAAATGCATTAACAAATATTTCCCGTTTAAAATGAAATGTAGGAATTATATTAATGAATTATTACTAATGCTGAATTCATAAGATTGCATATTACATGTGTTTTATTAAAACATATTAATTGAATGTATTGCTGTAATTCTTTTGCGTTAGCCTAAGTGAGGCCTGTTAAAGTTTATATTTCATGATTCTGCAGGAAATGCTGATTCATTTCTGAACATGAGTTTTCTTTCAGATTTTTTTCCCCATGAGAAGACTGGATTTTGGTGATATGCCTAAGTTTTACATTTGGAGAGAATGTATCATATTGTCCTTGGGCACAGAACATTGTGGAACATGTACTGCCATTGTATACAATTATTTCAAACTTACGCAGATGGAAGATGTTCCCATGACAGACTTTGGAAAAGACATGGATGTTTCAGTTTAGAGTTGTGTGATTGATTTCTGTTGTATGATGCCCCTTCAACATAACTTGGACTGATACCTTTGGTGAATCAGAATGCTTTGTGAACTTTGATATATTGATGACCAGTTGGACTTTGGACATATGCTTTTCGGATTCCTAAACGATCCAGATGCCCAAAGATGCATTGCTGATCACTTTTTTTCTGTTCCCTGTATGCTGAGCCCCTTAGAGAGGTATATTCCTCTCTGCTCAGCCCCTTTAAGATGTCCCTTGGAGATTTAGGAACTTGTTTTCAATTCCCTTCAGAAGCCTCTTGATTGAGTTTCTGTCATGCTGATGCTTTCCCTTCTTACCGATCTTTTGCCGACCTTAGCTAGTAGTTTGCAGACAGACTATCTTTTTCCAAATAGTTTTTTCATGCTTTTTGTCTTTTGCCCACCTTTGTTTCATCCCACACATGTGCTTTCTAGATTTGGATAGTTGAAGGGTTTCCCTGTGCCCAGCTAAGGTATGACTCTGCTAATTTGAATTGATTAATGATTGCTAATCCTGAGAAATGCTTAATTTCTGAATCACATATATTTCTTTTAATGATATGTATTGTTCTTGAATTTTTAGTTTTGTTCATGTAAGTCTGCCTGAATCTATTTCGGCGCCTTGGGCAACACTTGCTGATAATGTATCTTTATAACTTGGTCTTGCAAAGTGCCTGCATGAGTTTGAGCTTGAGTTTGTAATAAATCCCTTAACTCTATTCCTGATCTTCCATGGCCACATTGGTCATGGTGTGTAAATTAATTGGGTTTGCATTGAAATTGTGGTAGTGGGTATTTGGACCCTATGCAGGGTCCAACGATTCATCAACCTCAAAGGGCATTGATTCATGCAAAGGATGAAAATGCTCCAGCATGACTATAATTAGAATATTATAGCTGTTGGAGCATTTTCATCCTTTGCAGGAATCAATGCCCTTTGAGGTTGGTGAATTTTTGGACCCAGTAAGTGATGAGGTAAAACCACTAACACAATTTCAATACAAACCCAATTATTTTAAACACCATGGCCAATTTGGCCAGGGAAGGAAAACTCCAGGAGGAAATAAAGTTAAGGGATTTATTACAAACTCAAACTCAAATTAATATAGACAATTCACAAGACCAAATTATAAAGATACATAATCACCAAGGGTTGCCTAAGGAGATATAAGTAAGTTCAAGCTATCTAACATTAACAAACCTAGGCATTTAAGAAGGAAAATACATATCATCAGAAGACTATCTGCGATACAGAAATTAATTGTTGCTCAGGATTAGCATTCATCAGTCAAATCAATTTATCAGAGTCATAATTTAAACTGAGCACGGAAAAAAACACTACAACTAACCAAATCAGGGAAATACATGTGTGGGGCAAAACACATGCGGGCAAAAGACAAAAAGCATAAAAGGGGCAAAAATAATTTGGAAAAAGATAATCCCAGACTGCAAGTTACTAGCTAAAATGGGCAAAACATAGGTATACTGTAAAGGGAAAGCGTCAGCATGACAGAAGCTCGATCAAAAGTGTTCTGAAGGGGGTTGGAAAAGGTCTCTCAATCTCAAAGGGACATTTTAAGAGCAAGGCAGAGGAGAAGATACCTCTCCAAGGGGCACATCATACGGGGACTCTTCTTCAGCAAAGCATATGGGTTGGGAATCTGGAAAGCATCTTCTGAAGAATCTGACCAAAGTCCATCTAGTCAACAGCACATTAAGGCCCATATTTATACTTTTTGACGCTAAACTGCGCTAACGCAGTTTAGCGTCAAAAAGTTTTGCGCCGGCTAACGCCATTCTGAAGCGCCATGCGGGCGCCGTATTTATTGAATGGCGTTAGCCGGCGCAAGCAGACCGGCGCTGCCTGGTGTGCGCGAGAAAAACCACGTACACCAGGCAGCGCCGGCGTAGGGGGAAAATGGCGCATGGGCGTCTTAAAATGGGGCAAGTCAGGTTACGTCGAAAAAATCGTCGTAACCCGACTTGCGCCATTTATTTTCGACGCCCATCCCCCATCAACATGACTCCTATCATTGTAAAGATAGGAGTCATGCCCCCTTGCCCAATGGCCATGCCCAGGGGACTTCTGTCCCCTGGGCATGGTCATTGGGCATAGTGGCATGTAGGGGGGCACAAATCAGGCCCCCCTATGCCAAAAAAAATTATTAAAAAAAAATAAAAAAATACTTACCTGAATGTCCCTGGGGTGGGTCCCTCCAGCCTTGGGTGTCCTCCTGGGGTGGGCAAGGGTGGCAGGGGGGGTCCCTGGGGGCAGGGGAGGGCACTGTGGGCTCATTTTGAGCCCACTTGTCCCTTAACGCCATGCCTGACCCAGGCGTTAAAAAGCGGCGCAAATGCGCCGTTTTTAGCCACGCCCACTCCCGGGCGTCTCTTTTGCCCGGGAGTATAAATACCACGTAAAGGCCTGGGAGTCATTTTTTAGACGGGAACGCCTCCCTTGCATATCATTAACGCAAGGAAGGGGTTCACGCTAAAAAATGACGCACATTCCGGGAACTTTGGCGCTAGACGCCTCTAACGCCATAGTATAAATATGGCGTTAGTTGGCGTTAGTTTAGCGTCGAATTTGCGTCGAAAAAAACGACGCAAATTCGGCGCAACCAGAGTATAAATACGGCCCTAAAGTTCATAATGCATTCTGATTCGCCCAAGGTATCAGTCCAATTCACATTGAAGGGGCATCATCAAATAGAAATCGATCACATGACTCCAAACTGTAACATCTACATTCTTTCCCAAGTCTGTCATGGGAACATCTTCCATCTGTGCAACTCCACGTAAGTTTGAAACAATTGTATCCATGTTCCACAATGTTCTCTGCTCAAGGACAATATGATACATTCTCTTTATGTCTAAACAATAGGGCCTATTACCAAAATCTAGTCTTCTCAATCAATCAATCAATCAAATTATTTGTAAAGCACGCTACATACCTGTGAGGGTTTCAATGCGTGGGGGTGCTGCTACTGCTCGAAGAGCCAAGTCTTGAGGAGTCTTCTGAAGGAAAGCAGGTCCTGGTTCTGTCTTAGGTCAGACGGGAGGGTGTTCCAGGTCTTGGCGGCGAGGTACGAGAACGATCTGCCACTGGAAGATTTGTGCCGGATGCGGGGGATGGAAGCGAGGGCGAGGTTGGCAGGTGGGGGTGTAGAAGCTGAGTCAGTTGTTCAGGTATGTTGGTCCGGTGTTGTTGAGTGCCTTGTGTGCATGGGTGAGGAGCTTGAAGGTGATCCTCTTGTTGACGGGGAGCCAGTGAAGGTCTCTTAGGTGGGGGGTGATGTGGCTGTGGCGAGGGATGTTGAGGATGAGTCGGGTGGAGGCGTTTTGGATGCGTTGGAGGCGTTGTAGGTGTTTGGATGGGATACCGGCGTAGAGGACGTTGCCGTAGACGAGTCTGCTGCTGACGAGGGCTTGGGTTACTGTTTTTCTTGTTTCTGTTGGGATCCATTTGTAGACTCTGCGAAGCATGCAGAGGGTGTTGTAGCAGGAGGAGGAGACCGCGTTGACCTGCTTTGACATGGAGAGGGATGAGTCGAGGATGAAGCCGAGGTTTCGTGTGCTGTCGCTAGGTGTCGGTGGGGGACCCAGCGAGGCCGGCCACCATGAGTTATCCCAGGTGGAGGGGGTGGGCCCAAGGATGAGGACCTCTGTTTTGTCCGAGTTCAGTTTTAGCCGGCTGTCTCTCATCCAGTTGGCGATGGCCTTCAGTCCCTCGTGGAGGTTGGTTTTGGCAGTGTGTGGGTCCTTGGTGAGTGAAGGGATGAGTTGGGTGTCGTCGGCGTAGGAGATGATGTTGAGGTTGTGCTGACGGGCCACTTGTGCGAGGGGGGCCATGTAGATGTTGAACAGCTTCGGGCTGAGGGATGAGCCCTGGGGTACACCGCAGATGATGTTGAAGGCCTTGGATTGGAACGGGGGAGGCGGACTCTTTGGGTTCTGCCGGCGAGGAAGGATGCGGTCCATTCGAGGGCCTGGTCTTGGATTCCTGCTTCGTGGAGGCGAGTTTTCAGGGTGTGGTGACAGACAGTGTCAAAGGCGGCCGATAGGTCTAGGAGGATGAGGGCTGATGTTTCTCCATTGTCGAGGTGGCTTCTGATGTCGTCTGTGGCGGCTAGAAGGGCGGTTTCGGTGCTGTGGTTACGTCTGAAGCCGGACTGGGAGGGGTCGAGGATGTTGTTGTCTTCGAGGTACCGAGTGAGCTGAGTGTTGATGATTTTCTCAATGACCTTTGCCGGGAAAGGGAGCAGGGAGATGGGCCGGAAGTTCTTTAGGTCCTTGGGATCCGCGTTTGGTTGGTGAGAAGAGCGTTGATTTCGGCATGTTTCCAGCTTTCTGGGAATCTTGCAGTTTCGAAGGAGATGTTGATGACTTTCCATAGGTGCGGTGCGATGGCTGTGTCTGCTTTGTTAAAAATGTGGTGTGGGCAGGGGTCTTATGGTGATCCGGAGTGGATGGAGTTCATGGTCTTGCGAGTTTCGTCGTCGCTGATGCTGGTCCAGGAGGTCAGTCGGCTGGAGCGGGTGGAGTTCGTGGAGGGCGGAATAGGAGTGTCCGAGGTATGAAGGGAGTTGAAGCTGTCGTGGATATCAGTGATTTTTCGGTGGAAGGCGGTTGCCAGGGCGTTGCATAGTTCTTGGGAGGGGGTGATGTCGTTGACGGTGACGCTAGGGCTGGAGAGTTCTTTTACGATGTTGAAGAGTTCTTTGCAGTCGTGGCCGTTGTTTTCTAGGCGGGTTTTGAAGGAGGATCTTTTTGCTAGCCTGAGGAGTTGGTGGTGTTTGCGTGTAGCATCCTTGAGTGCCGTGTGGTTGTTTGGAGTGCATTTGAGTAGCCATATTTGCTTGAGTTTCCGGCAGTGGCGTTTGGAGGCTTGGAGGTCGTCGGTGAACCAGGTGGCTTTTTTGTTGACATGGTTGTTGGAGGGTTTTCTGAGTGGAGCAAGGCGGTCAGCGCAGTCGTTGATCCATAGCTTGATGTTGTGTGCGGCGATGTCAGGGTCGGTGGGGTTGGCAGGCGATTTCAGGGCTAGGGCGTTGGTTAGTTGATCTTCGGTGACTTTGCCCCATCGTCGGCGGGGTGGTTGTTCGGTGAGGTGGTGTTCTGTTTGTTTCCTGAAGGTGAAATGGATGCAGTGGTGGTCGGTCCAGTAGAGTTCGGTGGTATTGTTGAAGGTGACGTGGTTGCTTGTGGAGAAGATGGGGTCAAGAGTGTGACCGGCTGTGTGGGTGGGTGTGTTGACGAGCTGTGTGAAGCCGAGGTTGGCAAGGTTTTCGGTAAGGGTGGTGGAGTTGGTGTCATTGTTGTTTTCGAGGTGAAAGTTCAGGTCCCCGAGGAGGATGTAGTCCGTGGGGGCGAGTGCGTGGGTGCTGGCCAGGTCGGCGATGGCGTTTGCTGAACGGTGCCCTGGGTCTTGGAGGTCTATAGATGAGTGTTCCTCTGAGCGTGGTGTTGAGGTCGGTGCTGACTTGAAAGTGTAGGAGTTCGGCGGCGCTGAAGGAGTTGTCCAGGGTGGTCTTGACTTCGAGGGTGGCTTTGTGGACGATGGCTATACCTCCTCCGGTTCTGTTGGTGCAGTCTCGGCGAGAGACTTTGTATCCGTCCAGGATGGCTATGGTGATGTCGGGTGCTGAGGAGTCATTCCACCAGGTTTCGGTTAGAAAGGCCACGTCCGGGGTGGTGGAGTCGAGCAGGTCCCAGAGTTCGATGGCGTGCTTGTGTGCTGAGGGGGTGTTTCAGGAGGATGCAGCGGAAGTGGTTGGTCTTGGTCCTAGGAGGTTTGTGGGCTCTGGTGCAGGTGAAGCTGCAGTTGTGGCAGGAGAAGGGTCCGTGCGTGCTCTTTGGAGAGGCCTGGAAGCAGGTGGTGTCTCATCTGGTGTTGAGTGAGCGGAGGGTGTCGGCGTTGTAGCGGATGCTGACGGGGTGGCTGTTGCTGGGACCAGGGGTTCTGGCGCTGGGCGCGGTCCAGGCACGGATGGGCGCAGACGGGCTTGCCTCTGGCGCACCCGCTGCGCAGTTGTGCAGCGACCGCCATTAAGAAGAGAGGGGGAGGGAGGAACAGCTGGGAGGCGGGAGGAGTGGGCGAATGGGGGTGCGGGGGGCGAGGGAGCATGAAAAAAGGAGCGGGAAACGGCGCAAATGAGAAAAAGTGAAAGAGGGCAGAAAGGCCCAAAAGAGCGAAAAAGATAGAAAAAGATAGAAAAATATGAAATGGGCTGAGTGAAATAGGTATGAAAAGTGAGAAAGGCAGAAAAAGGCAGAGGAGAGCAGAGAAGAGATCGACAGAGCGAGAGGAGCTAACCAGAGGAAAACACTCTAGCGGATCGGGTTCAGGAGGGCCTCGATCCCTAGAAGCAGTGAGGACGGGAAGGGGAGGGGGAGACAAGGGCACGGCTTGGTGGTGCTGTGCGCGTGGGGAGTGTGCTACCTGGCCAAAATAGGTCAGTAGACACTCGCCCTGGCGTGCAGTGACCACCACTAAGAAGGGAGCGGGGAGGGAGGAGCTGCTGGGAGGCGGGAGGAGTGGGCGAATTGGGGGGGCTGGGGGAGCGGGAAAAAAGGAGTGGGAAATGGCACAAATAAGAAAAAGTGAAAGAGGGCAGAAAGGCCCAAAAGTGCGAAAAAGATAGAAAAATATGAAATGGGCTGAGTGAAATAGGTATGAAAAGTGAGAAAGGCAGAAAAAGGCAGAGGAGAGCAGAGAAGAGATCGACAGAGCGAGAGGAGCTAACCAGAGGAAAACACTCTAGCGGATCGGGGTCAGGAGGGCCTCGATCCCTAGAAGCAGTGAGGGCGGGGAGGGGAGGGGGAGACAAGGGCACGGCTTGGTGGTGCTGTGCGCGTGGGGAGTGTGCTACCTGGCAAAAATAGGTCAGTAGACACTCGCCCTGGCGCGCAGTGACCGCCATTAAGAAGGGAGGGGGGAGGGAGGAGCTGCTGGGAGGCGGGAGGAGTGGGCGAATGGGGTGGCGGGGGCGGGGGGAGCGGGAAAAAGGGAGTGGGAAATGGCACAAATAAGAAAAAGTGAAAGAGGGCAGAAAGGCCCAAAAGAGCGAAAAAGATAGAAAAATATGAAATGGGCTGAGTGAAATAGGTATGAAACGTGAGAAAGGCAGAAAAAGGCAGAGGAGAGCAGAGAAGAGATCGACAGAGCGAGAGGAGCTAACCAGAGGAAAACACTCTAGCGTATCGGGGTCAGGAGGGCCTCGATCCCTAGAAGCAGTGAGGGCGGGGAGGGGATGGGGAGACAAGGGCACGGCTTGGTGGTGCTGTGCGCGTGGGGAGTGTGCTACCTGGCCAAAATAGGTCAGTAGACACTCGCCCTGGCGCGCAGTGACCGCCATTAAGAAGGGAGGGGGGAGGGAGGAGCTGCTGGGAGGTGGGAGGAGTGGGCGAATGGGGGTGCGGGGGCGGGGGGGAGCGGGAAAAAAGGAGTGGGAAATGGCACAAATAAGAAAAAGTGAAAGAGGGCAGAAAGGCCCAAAAGAGCGAAAAAGATAGAAAAAGATAGAAAAATATGAAATGGGCTGAGTGAAATAGGTATGAAAAGTGAGAAAGGCAGAAAAAGGCAGAGGAGAGCAGAGAAGAGATCAACAGAGCAAGAGTAGCTAACCAGAGGAAAACACTCTAGCGGATCGGGGTCAGGAGGGCCTCGATCCCTAGAAGCAGCGAGGGCGTGGAGGGGGAGAAACGAGCACGGCTTGGTGGTGCTGTGCACGTGGGGAGTGTGCTACCTGGCCAAAATAGGTCAGTAGACACTCTGGGAACAAAGTCTGAAAGAAAAGTCATGTTAACCCTTTCAATGTGGGCTTCGGCCACTGGCTGACGCCCGCACTACCTCCCTGGTGCGGGTCACGACCAGTGGCCGACACCAGGGAGGGGGTTAATAAATAAAGATTTTTTTATTTTTATTTTGTTCCCAGGGAGACACAGAAGCTCTTCTGTGTCTCCCCCGCCCCCCACCCGCCCCTTTGTGACGTCGGCGTGCTGACGTAACTATGTTCATTTCCCCATCGGAGCAGGAAGCGGCCTTGCGGACGCTTCCTGCTCCAATGGGGAAAACGGCCACAAACAGCCTTCCCCACATTCGGGAAGACCTCGTAAGAAAGGGGAGAGTCTCCCCTTTCTTACGAGGCCTTCCTGAAAGTGTTTCCTGGCCCCCGATCGCAGAAACACTTTCAGGAAGGCCTCGTAAGAAAGGGGAGACTCTCCCCTTTCTTACGAGGCCTTCTGAAAGTGTTTCCTGGCCCCCGATCGCAGCACAGCTGCGACTGGGGGCCAGGAAACACCACTAGACACCAGGGATTTCACTTGGGGGGGTCGGCCCCCTCGGAAAACGGGCCGGCTTCC
Organism: Pleurodeles waltl; assembly: GCF_031143425.1. Lineage (NCBI taxonomy): Eukaryota > Metazoa > Chordata > Amphibia > Caudata > Salamandridae > Pleurodeles > Pleurodeles waltl. The sequence continues at coordinate 652,586,229 of NC_090446.1, read as the reverse complement.
CCCCCCCAGGGGCATATATTTTTCTTTTTTAAAAGGTAGGTGCCCCCTGGGGGGCAAATTTATTTTTTTGTATTTTTTTTTTAACAAAAAGAAAAATAAATGGACAGGGGGTAGCCCGTGGGCAGGGTGACCCCCTGTGGGGGCAATATTTTTTTTTTGTTGTTGTAGGGTTTCCCTGGGGGCCATTTTGGCCCCCAAGGAAACCATACAACAACTAAAAAATATATATATATCTATATAGATCTATATATAGATATATCTATGTAGATATATCTATCTACATGGATATATCTATAGATAGATCTATAGATATATCTATATATATATATATATATATATATATATATATATATATATATATATATATATATAGATAGATAGATATATCTATAGATATATCTATGTAGATAGACATATATATATAGAGATAGAGATATATATATATATATATATATATATCACTTTTGTCAATACGTGTGTGGTTTCCCTGGGGGCTGCGATCGGCCCCCAGGAAAACCAGACCCACATATAAAAGTGATATATATATATATATATATATATATATATATATTTGGCACCAGTTGTCTTGCAGTTGCAGCTTGCGTCTTCAAAGCAATGCACATACCTCAACTGACGCTTTTCAACTGTAGCTTTTAGGCAGCAATAAAAAAGTCAAGTAAGTATTGTGATTATGTTTCTGCTACAAAAGGGTCAGACTTGTCTAGTGGCAGTTTTAGTGCCATAAAGAAGCGCAGAAGGTTTATATGCCTACTGCAAAGAGCAAATCTGTATTTTATGTAAATAGCTGAGTACATTAGTAAAGTCAGCCATTACCTGCGCTATAATACAAATGAAATGTATGTGTGGGGTGGAGGGCGGCTATGGAGAGATGAAGGGCACTTTTGCTTGGTGGTAATGAGGGAACCCGAGGAGGAGGGAGTGGGAGCACCAATAATGATTGCTGGACTGGGCGCAGGCGGTGCTAAAGACTGTGACGAATGGTATGTGACAAGGTGTTTTTTGAGTGTCTTGAAAGAACGTGCTGATTGAGGGAAGAAGCGCAGGTAAGGTGGCCTCTACTGTTGCACGTATCACACACACACCATCGATTTTGTGACTGTCTACGTAGGCTAGTGTTTTAGGGCAACAGTTTAGCCAATAGCAGAGATGGCATCTTGATGGATGACTGCTGCCGTCACTCGGGTTATAGAGGACAGCTCTGACATACGATCAGAGACTGAGACAATGAGATACTGAGACAGCATCTAAGGGATAGGACAATGGCGCAGACTCTGGGAGTGATTTTTCAGTCGGAGTAGTCCCATTCGATAACTCCTCTTCCAGTAAATTATGAGGGAGGTGATGAGGACAGTCCTGCTGTCCCTTCGCAAGCAGTCTGTGCAACTGGGTAATAGTGGGTTAGCCCAACCCAGAGAGCAGGTGATTGCGGTGGCAAGCAGAGAGAGAGAGAGAGAGTGCTCTCTTGGGAGCTCCCCAATTTAGTTCAGCCCCAAATTCCACTGCCCAAATCGTATTGTGGAGACATCTAAATTATCTATCGCAAAACAAACTGGTTTTGTAAGGCAGGCACCTGTGTTTTTGGTCCTGGGTTCGGCGGCCATATGGAGAAACACACTAAACCCAAACATTTCTGGAAACTAGACATTCGGGGGAGTCCACAGAGGTGTGACTTGTGTGGATTCCCCAAAGTTTTCTTACCCAGAATACCCTGCAAAGCTGAAATGTTGAATAAAAACTCTATTTTTCTCACATTTCTGTCACACAAACTACAGGAATATGCTGGGATCCACAAAATTCCTACCACCCAGTGATTCCTCACCTGTCCTGATAAAAACACTACCCCACTTGAGTGCCTACACCTAGTGCCTGCGTCAGGAATGGATCACCCCAGGGTCAACAGCTGCCTCATGTAAGGACCAACATTGACCGTTGTGTGATCTATTCCTGTCGCGGGCACCAGGCCTACCCACACAAGTGAGGTACCATATTTATCGGGAGACTTGGGGGAACGCTGGGTGGAAGGAAATTTGTGGCTCCTCTCAGATTCCAGAACTTTCTGTCACCGAAATGAGAGGAAAAAGTGTTTTTTTGGCCAAATTTTGATGTTTGCAAAGGATTCTGGGTAACATAACCTAGTCAGAGCCCCTCAAGTCACCCCATCTTGGATTCCCCTGGGTTTTTAGTTTTCAAAATTGCGCTGGTTTGCTAGGTTTCCCCAGGTGCTGGCTGAGCTAGAGGCCAAAATCCACAGGTAGGCACTGTTTTCTATGAAAAATTTGATGTGTCCACGTTGTGTTTTGCGGCATTTCCTGTCACGGGTGCTAGGCCTACCCACACAAGTGAGGTATCATTTTTATCGGGAGACTTGGGGGAACGCTGGGTGGAAAGAAATGTGTGGCTCCTCTCAGATTCCAGTACTTTCTGTCACCGAAATGTGAGGAAAACATATTTTTTTACCCACATTTTGAGGTTTGCAAAGGATTCTGGGGAACAGAACCTGGTCAGAGCCCCACAAGTCACCCCATCTTGGATTCCCCTCTGTCTCTAGTTTTCAAAACTGCACAGGCTTGGTAGGTTTCCCTAGGTGCCGGCTGCGCTAGAGAACAAAATCTACAGGTAGGCACTTTGCAAAAAACAGCTCTGTTTTCTGTCAAAAAATGGGATGTGTCCACGTTGTGTTTTGGGGCATCTCCTGTCGCGGGCGCTAGGCCTACCCACACAAGTGAGGTATCATTTGTATCGGGAGACTTGGGGGAACGCTGGGTGGAAGGAAATTTGTGGCTCCTCTCACATTCCAGAACTTTCTGTCACCGAAATGTGAGGAAAGCGTGTTTTTTTAGCCACATTTTGAGGTTTGCAAAGGATTCTGGGTAACAGAATCTGGTCAGAGCCCCACAAGTCACCACATCTTGGATTCCCCTAGGTCTCTAGTTTTCAAAAATGCACAGGTTTGGTAGGTTTCCCTAGGTGCCGGCTGAGCTAAAGGCCAAAATCTACAGGTAGGCACTTTGCAAAAAACAGCTCTGTTTTCTGTCAAAAAATGGGATGTGTCCACGTTGTGTTTTGGGGCATTTCCTGTTGCGGGCGCTAGGCCTACCCACACAAGTGAGGTATCATTTTTATCGGGAGACTTGGGGGAATATAGAATAGCAAAACAAGTGTTATTGCCCCTTATCTTTCTCTACATTTTTTCCTTCCAAATATAAGAGAGTGTGTAAAAAAGACGTCTATTTGAGAAGTACCCTGCAATTCACATGCTAGTATGGGCACCCCGGAATTCAGAGATGTGCAAATGACCACTGCTCCTCAAAACCTTATCTTGAGCCCATTTTGGAAATGCAAAGGTTTTCTTGATACCTATTTTTCACTCTTCATATTTCAGCAAATGAATTGCTGTATACCCAGTATAGAATGAAAACCAACTGCAGGATGCAGCTCATTTATTGGCTCTGGATACCTAGGGTTCTTCATGAACCTACAAGCCCTATATATCCCCGCAACCAGAAGAGTCCAGCAGATGTAACGGTATATTGCTTTAAAAAATCTGACATCGCAGGAAAAAGTTACAGAGTAAAACATAAAGAAAAATGGCTGTTGTTTTCAGCTCAATTTCAATCTTTTTTTATTTCAGCTGTTATGTTCTGTAGGAAAACCTTGTAGGATCTACACAAATGACCCCTTGCTGAATTCAGAATTTTGTCCACTTTTCAGAAATGTTTAGCTTTCCGGGATCCAGCATTGGTTTCACACCCATTCCTGTCACTAACTGGAAGGAGGCTGAAAACACCAAAAATAGTAAAAATGGGGTATGTCCCAGTAAAATGCCAAATTTGTGTTGAAAAATGTGGTTTTCTGATTCAAGTCTGGCCGTTCCTGAAAGGTGGGAAGATGGTGATTTTAGCACCAGAAACCCTTTGTTGATGCCATTTTCAGGGAAAAAACCACAAGCCTTCTTCGGCAGCCCTTTTTTCCCATTTTTTTGAAACAAACGAAATGTTCACTGTATTTTGGCTAATTTCTTGGTCTCCTCCAGGGGAAACCACAAACTCTGGGTACCATTAGAATCCCTAGGATGTTGAAAAAAAAGGACGCAAATGTGGCGTGGATAGCTTATGTTGACAAAACGTTATGAAGGCCTAAGCGCGAACCACCCCAAATAGCCAAAAAAAGAGCTCAGCACTGGGGGGGGGAGAAGGCTCAGCAGCTAAGAGGTTAAGGAATGAATCAGCATTTCCTGCTCTGTCACAAAATGCAAGCTTTAACAAGGCACCCTTAGGCTAACACAAAGGAATTACAGCAATACATTCAAATAATGCGTTTCAATAAAACACATGTAAAATGTGAACATATGAATTCAGCATTAATAATATTTCATTAATATGAGTAATACATTACTTTGTTAATGCATTTCATTAGCGATAATTGAGCAGTACATTGTTCTTATTTATCCACGCATATTTGATTAATTAATCATTCAAATTCAATATTATTTCAATATATTCTGGTACTCTAGAGTCTAAATTACAACCTAATATAAGTTTAAGCTTTCTAACGTGATTTAATTCAAATACCACATATGTTGAATTCTGCAATGTAGTGAATGCACAATAATATAAAAACGTGCTAGTGCAGATTCTACATTTAAATGATTAGTGCTTTGATTAACATAAGACATAAACTGTCACATTTTGATGAATTTTGTGACACAAGGGAGTTTACTAAAATTTAGACTACAGCAGTCCCCCCTTTGATGGTGAAGTACGCCATCACAAAGTTCTCCAACTCTCATTTTCAATAAGACAGCTCAAAATTCCTTAGGTTTAGTTCAGGTAAGATTTTAGGAAATCCTCTAACTGGTGTTACTGTATTACAAACCTCTCCTGGCCTCCATTTCAATCTCCTCTTTTCTCTGCCTACTCTTGGCTCTTTTCTCCTTCCTGTATAGCTTGTAAAATCCAACTGCAACTAGCGCAAACAAAACCACCATCAATAATGGTCTTAAAATGGTTCCCACAATGCCTCTTCCCAAGCTTCCAGATCACCTTGCAATTGCTAAAAAAATACTACCTATAGCTTCCCATGTACCCTTTGCTGTCACTCCTTTCAGGTTCTGTTTCAAGTCAGTCACGTTTGCAATGTATCTTCTTACCTCCTTACTATTGTCAGGTATATACTTGCAGCATTGTTGCGCATGGAACATTTTGCAAACTCTGCCTTCTTACGTGAGGAGTATGGGTAATGCAAGGCAATATGACAAAACCATTGATCTCACAGATCAAACAATATGGCACCAGCAGTGTGTAGATAACTTTTCTGCTATTGATAACAGCTTTCTAATCTTGAGGTCATTCAAGATCACACCTACTGATGGAATAAATGTGCTATGAATGCAGGTTAAAATGTTCTTGTGTGCATATACTGTTCCAAATGTCAATGTAGTTTCAAAGAAACCTACCACAGTGTGAATGTTTTTCATTTTTGTAAGTGTTTCATGATGGGAACAATTGAGAACATGAAATCATAATTAAAATAGAAGAATTGATAATACTCCTGGTGATAAAACGGTGTTAGTAACAAGGTCCACGAAATTCTATAAGTTAGGGGTCACTTACTGATGAAGGCAACGGATTGCATACATAACAATCTCTAGCTTTCATGTGCTCTACATATTCATACAAGCGCTTATAGTAGGTGTTTGCTGACAAATCACCTATGGAACCATCACTGTGTTAATACTTCTCATCATTGTAAAGTGGATTCTGATCTGCAATGGAATTTCCTAATGCGGGACAAGTGTGGACACAATCATGTTCTGAATCATTTACTATGGGCACATTCAAACCTATGAACAATAATATAATCATGATAACTGCTACTACTGCTAAACATATGTATCCACACTTACTACCTCTATTGCAATTTGACTCCATGAGTTCTCAAATTCCAGACTAAAAGACTGAATTCTGAAATCAAAAATCAAAATCAAAAATGCAAAGTGGCTTTAATATATGGACAGAAAGCCTGGCCAAAGTCAGTCACAGTAAACCATTCTGCTACACAGGGAATCTGAAATAAAATCACTGCTGGATTTGGTCCCATGGGACAACATGAAACGACAGTCTTGTTCACTTTTCCCAAATCTTCAACTTGGCGGACTCTTGACTGGACTTCCGCAGTCCTAAAATGGGTGAATTACAAGGACTTACCAAAATCTATTGTAAGATACCTTGCTCAATCAAACTGTTAATCAAATGGGTAATTCCAGCAATTGTCTCTAATGACATATTATACGGGGATGTTTTTGTATACACTGCATTTGAGTTCACTGTTATTTTAATAGTCTCAACTCCTTTAATGAGCCCTATTTCTTTTCTTGAAAAATCCCAATCTTCAGGTGTCATGGTTTCTTTTAGATCTTCGGACAATTCATTACATGTCAGCATTGGGTACAATGTGACACTCAGGTACTGCTCAACTATTTTACGTTACGTTACGTTAAACTTTATTTCGGCAGATATTGCCATAAAAGTCAAGACAAGAGATAAATACAACATACATATATACATTTCACAATTAAAATATAAGATACAATACATACAATTGGCAAGGAATATATGGACGTCTCCATGATTAAGCAGTGCCGCATATAAAATATAGGTAACAATTTATAAATAAATTAAAAGCCAGAACTAAAATATAATTAACTTGGCTCGAAGAAACAGTGCATCATATACCTATACAAGGAAGGGAAAGAGCGGGCCACCTAACAAAATATTACAGTTTGTGACCAAGTCGTTTTCTAATAAGGTACACATTGAATAAAAATCTACTCGTGCCAAACACCACTAATTGTGAAGTATTAAACTGGAATATGCGCTCTGCTTCTTTGTAGGATCTAACCCCCACATATTTACAGACGGGTTTGATCCAACAATCCCTTGGTTTCTTGTATACTGGGCAAAAGAAGAGTAGATGAACAACATCTTCTTTAGCCCCTAAAGTTCAGAGAGTGCATAATTCACAACCTTTTGCCCCTCCCCAGTTGCATGTGTACGCATTAGTCTGTAAGACCCCATACCTAAACTGTAAGTATAGTGTTTTTGCCAGTGGAGGACGGATCTCATCCAAAAATTGTTCGAAATAAGGTGTATCTTTTATGTTCAAAAAGTTCAAAGTCAAAACACCAATCGATGAACTATGCAATAGCTCTCCGTTGACATAAGACCAAAAGGTGTCCTTTACATATTTCCTAGTACATGTTGTCATATTCTTAGGAACTTTCCATAGGTGTGATAAACCCAATCTCTCATACCACTTAGATACATATTTTAACCAAGGGGTATTCATATGACCATCTATCTGAGTTAATTCAGTCAATCCACTCTTGTAATCACTCAACTCCGGGGTTACCCATAGCCTAACCCAATACAGCAGTGGTCTTAATAATGCTTGATAGTCTGCTCTTTTAAGGTTGATATCAAGGAAAACAGGGACTAGAGGAGTTCTTGTCGGTATTTTGAGTAGCCTTCGTACAAAGTGGTTTTCCGTTTTTCCAAAGTTATTATTACAATAGTAGCCCCAGAGTTCAGCACCATAAAGGGCGGGCGATTGGGCCTTTGCTTTATATACTTCAAGTGCCGGTGAAATTGCTTTAGAATAACTAGCTCCGTGTACTTTTAAAATAGGCATTGAGTTTTGTTTAAGGGATAAGATGCTTTTATCCATCTGTCCTTTCCAGGACAGGTTACTATCCAGCATTAACCCCAAATAATTAAAACTCCCTACCTGTTCCAGTTTTTGATTCTCCAAGGACAGATTATTCCTGAGGGATTTCTTGGGGTTTATGGACATATACTTAGTTTTGGTAGGATTTATTTCTAACCCCTTCCCCACACAATACTTCTGGAAAGAATCCACCAAGTTTTGCAAACCTCTCGGAGTTTGAGAAATAAGGATGGTATCATCGGCAAATAATAATGCCGTAACCGGCTCACCACCTAGCTTCGGGGAGTCATGTACACAATTCCTTAAGTAGCTCGGAATATCATTAACATATAATGAGAAGAGTGTAGGTGCTAACACGCAACCTTGGCGCACACCACGGTCTACAGGTATGGCCCTTGAGGTTTCACCTTCTTTTCCCCATCTAATTTTTGCATAGTTCCCTGTGTGTAGCTTGATAAGTTCTTTAAGTAGTTCCCCAGGGACCGCCATGTCCCTTAGTGTAATCCACAACAAATTGCGAGGAACAAGATCAAAGGCGGCCCTTAGATCCACAAATGCCACATAGAGACTACCCTTCCTTATGTTTATGTACTTCCAACAGATGCACATAAACCTAAACACCTGGTCAACCGTACTGATTTTTGTTCTAAAACCAGCCTGATATTTGGTTATTATTTTAGTCTCTTCAATCCAGTCTAAAAGCCTATTTAAAATGTGTCTGGCATATATCTTTTGAAAAGTGTCTATTAAACTTATTGGGCGATAACTGCTTGGATCATAGTGATCACCTTTTTTAAAAATTGTTGTAATTTCTGCCCCTTTCCATGAATCGGGGATCGGTGTGCCTGCCACAATGGAATTACTCACGTAGTTTATATAAGGCCCCCACACATCCACATCATATTTTAGTAGATCGCCGGGAATTTTATCAGGGCCTGGGGCTTTGCCCGTTTTCACAGCTAATAAAGCCTTATTAGTTTCTTCTAAACTAAAAGATAATGGAGCGATACTCATTTCTAAGTTTGTCTCATAGCCCCCGAAGGGCAAACTCTCCTTTTTGTTAGCATAGAGCTGAGTGAAGTGATCACACCAAGTATTTTCATCTAAAACAATATCCTTTGTTGATCTACCCTGCTTATTTCCCTTAGCGATTAAATTCCAGAACACGCTCTGATCCCGTAACTTAGCTGCACTCAAGAGATCCTCCCAAAGACTTTCATCCCATACTTTTTTAGCTTGGGCCATAGCGTTTTTGTAGGTTAATCTACAGCTTTTTGTATCCAAACAGTTCCCGGATTTTACTGCCTGGATCAGTCTTAATTTTGCTATTCGACAATCTTTATTATACCATGGGTTCGCTTTCTCAAGATGGTTCCTTATCCTATTACCATCTTTTTTATAGATTTTACTCACTAGTGGAGTTAGTGCATCTACCAGCTTAAGATGTAAATCAAGAACACCTTGTGTTCCCACTAATGCTGACTGTAAATCTCCTACCGTTTCAGTAAATACATTGTAAATATTTATCAGCGTTTTTTCTGTTCCCAAGATATATGGCCATCTTAGAGCACGCCTGTTATTGGTTACCTCTAGTTCCGCGACCGTGGTATTTAATAGGGTTTCTTCTTCGGATCTAATAATAATAAATGGCTGAGAGTCTAGCCATAGTTGGAGGGGGAAATGATCACTCTCCGTCCTATGGTCTACCTTGAAATCAGTTATTTGGTCCCATATATTCCGGGTAGCCATTACAAAATCTATATGTGATCTGGAATTTCCCTTAAAATAGGTTGGAGCTGCTGGTCTGTCTGATCGAAATCGACCATTACAAGCCCTTAGATCATGTACCACAGTCAACTGTAAAATCTGTAGGGCGGCTTTTGTGCTTTTAGCTGAACTTGCAGATTCTAAGGGCAAGATATCATTAGCAGCATCTTGTTCATCAAGCAATTTTTCCAACCCCAAGACAGGCTCGTATTTACAGTTAAAATCCCCACCAACTAACACCTTTACATTATCTCCTAATGAGTCTAAAAAGGAGTCCAAGAGTTCTACCACCTCTGATTCCTTGTTAGATGAGGACGGTCTATTATATATATTTATTAAATATATAGTTTCTTTCCCTCTTGTATCAATTTTAAGGCCTAGTAGGTCCAGAGAGGGGATGGATAATTGGGTGACAACTATTTCTAGAGTCACTTTAACCCAGATAACCAGCCCCCCTGAGGCTCTACCTCTAGTTGATGGAATAGCATAAGAACAGTATGTTTTATACCCCAACCTATGGGGGGTTTCTACCATCCAAGTTTCCTGTAGGAATATGATATCGTAATTTTCAATATAGGAACACCATACCACGTCCTCAAGGTTCCTGGCTAAGCCAGCTATATTCCAAGATATCAGTCTAATATTTGTTTTCCCTTTTACACAGGGTGAATCTAATACTACAGGTAAGTTATCTTTTTCTGTAACAGCCTGTAGTTCGACTAAAGGATTTAACTCTTTGTCTTGGTTATAGTCTTTACTAACATCATTAACCTCCATTGACACTGTGAGGCACTTATCAGGTACGCCCAAACTGATTACCTCACTCAAAATAGAATAAGGGGATTTAACGCTATTTACCAATTTAACTGTCCATGAGCTTCTGGGGCTCGAAGGTACTAAAAGTTTTGGTTCTAAATATTCTATACTCTGTTTTTGTTCCCGCGTCTGGGTATATACTAACGTTTCTGTGATCGATTCCCCTGCTCGTGGGAGTCAATCGTTTTCATCCAAAGTACTCAGTACCGAAAATCTATTTTCAATTGGAACATTAAAATTTGCGTTTCTTCTATTAGTCAGGGGTCTGTGTTTTTTAGAAAATTCTGATGTACTGGCTAGGTGTCTATAAAAATAACCCAGAGGGTGCACACCCACGTCAGACTCCCCTATATCCAGAGAAGCTGCTCTAAGAAGAACGGTCGCAACATGTTGAGGGTGCCTAAAATTAACAATTACACAATCCCCCTTACATTTTTTCCTCGCGTTTCCGATCCATGATACCCGTCTAGTAGACAGTATATGATCGGATAGATGTGGGGGGAAACCACAATTTTGGTTTAGCCAAGCAACTGATTTCCGTTTGAGAGAATCATGTGATTCCTCACGGAGATTCATTGCTGTTGGGTCTAAGGGAGGAACATTCGAAAGGACTATGACATATGGTCAGGTGGAAGATTAATATGATTTGGTCTGTTCTCGGGAGTAGCGTACCTCACGGTATTGGATGCAGCTGCTTTCATATGAGAGGTACTATCCACCATACATGGTGGCTCCCTAGATTCTGGTAAACATGGCCTCTGTGCTACAACCAATTGTGCAGAGTTACCAGATTGGACGGGTAGCTCAGACTGTTTCATAGTCTGTTCCTTACACATCTTATCTAAAAGACCACCCAACCTAGATACCTCCGTAGATAACAATTCAATTGTTTCCATAAGAGGTTTAGTCATATGGTCTAGTTTTTCCTCAAAAAGCTTAGTGATGTGACCCAAGAGATCACAATTCACATCGTCCTTACTAATTATAATCTCGTTATTAGCTACATTACTTCTATGGCCATATTCTATCGTTGGTTTAAGATGTATGTTCCCCTGCTTTTTTTGCGTTTTTCTGCATTTTCTAACAGCTCTCTTAGGAGGAGAGTGAGACAATACAGACTCACTCGGGAGCTCCAATGGGTCTTGAATTGGTGGTTCTAAAACTAAGGGCAAAATGGCTGAGTTTTCCAAAGGGAAAGCTTCAATATTAGGGGGATCCGCCATAATAGAACCGCTACCATTGTCTACAGAAGGAAAAATTTCTGAGGTGGACTCCTTCTCTAAGGATTTCCTTCTATCAATGTTTATCTTGCTCACCATTTTAACTAAGTAATTATCCAGGGTGGAAATATTTTTAGCCATTCTACACCACCCTCACGTATTTAACAACCACTACTAGTATTGATATAATACTCGATGGACTGTCTAGTATTTTATAACCCTGCCCTACACAGAGCTTTTATATCGTAACAAAGTATAGGGCACCTACATATATCAACAATAACACAGAACAGCAGGTGTATATGACCCAAAAGGCACAATTAGTCAATTAAATGGAGCCCAAGTATACAGCTTACTAAAGCGTAAAAATAGAAGCAATTAACAGCTTAGCGAATTGGCCCAACCCGACCCCTTCCGGCCCCCTAACGGCTATACAACGGTCCGCCCTTTACCCGCGCTTAACCCGGTGTGGCCCGCGCGCGGTCCCGCTCAGCCAGGGGCAGGACCAGTTTAATTGCACCTTCGGGCAAGCAAAATGCGTTGGTTCCGCTTCCGGGGTGCAAGGGGACCTAGGTAATGTAGTCCTATCCTGTCCCGTCAAACGCTCCCCCCACACAGCGGTCGCGATGTCAGGCGACGGCGGAGGGGAGACGTGGAGGCCAGCAGAAGGAACAGCAGTCCCGAGGACCACAGGGGCACTCAGGTATGCAGCACGATGCGGGCGTAGGTAAATTTACTGTAATCTCTGACTTGGCCTCGTGACCTAAGTGACCAACCAGGACGTTTCCAGTTCCGTTGCTTACAGACAAGAGAGGTGTGAAAGGAGACTTTAAGGTTTTAGATAACCAAAAGTGAGAGTGGAAACAGTTCCAAATGAGTAAGAGCGACAAGCTAATAAGCTATAGTTTCAACCAGACTGCGCCTTTTAAATGGGGTATTTATTAATTGTGTAAGCCAGGTTAACACCAACCCAGCTAAAGTAGTTAAGCAATCTAGCAGAAAGTGATGTGTATAGAGAACACTTTGCCGAGGGGTAACAATCTGTTAGAGTATAAGTTAGGATTAAAAAAGGAGGAAGATGAGAAAAAGAATGAATAAAGAAATGATTGTCACTTATTTGTCCCGCGTGTGGTCGCTCCTGAGATGTTCCTGCTCTTGATATCCCAACAAAGGCTGAAGGCGAGTCCCGAAGTTCCCAAAAAGACGCTGCTGGCCGGGTCAGGAAGGACGATAGTTCTCCGTTCCAGTTAGTATTTCACTTTCCTTTATGAGCTGGGGCCCTCAGAGGGCAAGTGAAAGGGGGGGGGGCCAGCCCAGCCTCTTCCGGGCAATGACGGGCAAGGACGGGCCCGCGGGAGCGCGAGTTGAATTTAAAGGGCTCCTACCCTTTCACACAGCTGCAAGAGTCTCCCCGGTCACTGGCTGTAAAGCGCTTCCCGCGACGGCGGGAGCGCGAGTTGAGTTTAAAGGGCTCCTGCCCTTTCACACAGCTGCAAGAGTTTCCCCGGTCACTGGCTGTAAAGCGCTTCCCGCGACGGCGGGAGCGCGAGTTGAGTTTAAAGGGCTCCTGCCCTTTCACCCAGCTGCAAGAGTTTCCCCGGTCACTGGCTGTAAAGCGCTTCCCGCGACGGCGGGAGCGCGAGTTGAATTTAAAGGGCTCCTGCCCTTTCACACAGCTGCAAGAGTCTCCCCGGTCACTGGCTGTAAAGCGCTTCCCGCGACGGCGGGAGCGCGAGTTGAGTTTAAAGGGCTCCTGCCCTTTCACACAGCTGCAAGAGTCTCCCCGGTCACTGGCTGTAAAGCGCTTTCCGCGACGGCGGGAGCGCGAGTTGAGTTTAAAGGGCTCCTGCCCTTTCACACAGCTGCAAGAGTTTCCCCGGTCACTGGCTGTAAAGCGCTTCCTGCGACGGCGGGAGCGCGAGTTGAATTTAAAGGGCTCCTGCCCTTTCACACAGCTGCAAGAGTTTCCCTGGTCACTGGCTGTAAAGCGCTTCCCAACTATTTTACATAGCACATCTTTCTCATTTGTCACAAATCGGTGCTCATCTTCAAATGAACCTATTTTTATGGGGACATACCCTGAAAGGGGCAAATCTGGTACTTCAGCTGTTCTCACAGTGGACTGCGTAGCTCCTGTGATGACGGAAAATGACATATCATGGCCCATAGTGATGGTATCTACATAAGGACCACGTTGATCTATTTCTAAGGATGCACCTAGCATGCATTTTTCACCATCAAAGCTATTAGTTTGAAGAATTTCTCGAAACTTCTCATTTTTGACTTCTAATAAAAGAAATTGTGATGCTATCTGATTCACATTTGCATTTGCCATTTGACACGTTTGCTGGGGAACAATCATTTGCTGTTGTGTCATGGGGGCTTGTGGTACTGGTATCTGTTGTCCTGGGGACACATTCATTTTGCACTCGGGTCTTTAAACTCTTTGAAATTGAACTTGACTATTGCCTTGTATCTGAGCAACTCAAGCATTCTGCACTTGATTATTCACATTATTAAATGGACACTTCTATCGCCAATTACCTAAATTTCTGCACGCATGACATTGATTAGTTCTTCTCAAAGCCTAGACATCAAGAAAATCTCCACTTTGATCTATCTGAACCCCACACCCTCTACCTCTAGGCTAAACAACATTTATCACCTGCTGTGTTATTAATTGCATTGCACTAGTATTCACCATCATCTGCGGATGCTGATTTGTTTTCCTTGCAGCTTTCAACTGCAAGACTATAACTTTTTCTTTCAATTTCTTCTGCTTCAATTCTAATTCATCACTACAATATTTTGCATAACTCAGAATCTCATCAATCAGTTTATCCTACCAAGAAATCAGGTGCTGCTGAATCATTTCATGTATCTCTGGCTTCAATCCCTGCACAATACTGAACTCAAATGACCCATATCTTTAGCTTCTATAGTCTCAGTACACTATGATGTTTGAAAGCCTGTAGCAATCTCTCATATTAAGAATAAAATGACTCCTTTGGTTCCTCTGCTGTCCTGTGAATTTTCTGATAATCAGTATCTTTCGGGGACACTTTATTCTTCAGTAACTCACTCACCTGGTAATGCTTTTTCATCACCGCCTCAGATGGTGCTCCTTTTACCGGATCTCCTCAAGGTTCACTATTGGTCCAATAAACATGCACTTTACATGCAGTCCACAAATTAGTCGGAACCACAATATCAAACAATGTATTCAAATCTTCCCACAGGCATTTTGAAAGTGCCACAAACCTCTCTATTTGCTTGAACCATTCCACAGGCTTTTCTCTCAGTATCAAGTAATCATTGGTGAAGGACAGTATATTGCACCTACTCCAAGGTACACAGACTAATATCCACCTGGTATTTCTCACATGGGCCTCATTTTCATGTTTTCCTCGGCTTGATTAGCTCTTGCTGGAGGCACATTTGTCTTTGCTTTCTTTTGATCTTGTTTCTTCACCCATCTACCTTCCCACTTATCTAAAGCTCCTCATGTCTGAATGCATGTAATCAGTTCCTCAATGTGCAATTTTATTCTGGGAGATCACATGTTAACTTTGCCTTTTTAACTATTCTGTAATCTGTAACTTCTTTTTAGGATTTTCTACTAAATCCACATTAGTTTTTCCGACCACTTCAGCTAATCTCTAATGTCCTGCACGTTGTGTAACATCTTTGCACATGAACCATAGTTCATCTTCTGTGTAAGTTTCTAATTGGCCTGCATCTATTATTCCTGAAATCATTTCATTTAATTCCAATTTTAATCTGGGCACATTTACTGATCTGTTTTTCTCGGGTGTTTCTTCTTTTCTGGCATTTCAATTTGTCTCACCGGTTGTACCCTGAGGACTCAAATTATTTAACCAATCTGTCAGCTGTTGTGCTGTGAAAACTTGCAAACTGATGTTATTTCCCTGAGGTACTTCTGCTTGCAGGGTACTGCAATATACATTCGATATTTGAGCAGGTCTGGGCATACCATGAGGAGGGGTTCCGCGAGTAAACCTTACAGCAGGAATAAATCCTGCTTGATTTAACATTGGGTTAGTTTCTGCAATTCATGTAGAGACAAGGATGGAACAAGAGAAGCTGTTCTCTCCATCTCTGAATTGTTTGAATGTGCTGATCTCTGCATACCAATTGGTGATATCCCAGCAGATGTAACAGGTGTATGAGGAACATTTGGGGCATTTATTGAATGGGATTACTTCCAGACGTACCTGAAGAATACAAGGAAGAACTGGACTATAGTTACAGGAATGGTTAATGCATCAAGACCCATAACCTTTGTCTGATTCTGAGGAATTGTTGTTCCGGCTCTCTGTCTTGTTAAGGCAGTCCTTGAACTTTGTCCCTTTTGACTCGGGATAACATTTGCCATAGTCTGAACTCAAATAAACATTGCCACAGGCTGATCTGGGGTACAGTTTTGCATGAGTGGATTCACATAAAGTGACTGCACCGTTTGGCTCACCTTAGGAATTGGTTTGACTTGATTTACATCTGGACTTGGTACGGGCTGAACTGTATTTACAGTCGGAACTGGTGAATACACCACAGTCACTTGTGTCACTGAATTTGCAGGTGTACCTTGTACTATCTGATTCGGGATCTGTGCAATTGGAGCACTTGACACATTCGGTGTTATATTGGATGCTGCTTCACTTCTCACTCCTACCTCAATTGAGTGATATAGAGGTGGACAATTCATCAGGATCTGATTTATAAACTCGTCATCTGAATCACTGTCATATGTTACTGTCTTTTTATTCTCAGCTTCTGCTGTCTATTCTGCCTTTTCTGATTTATTTTTAGTCTTGGGTTTTGTGTTTTGTCACATTCCTTTGAGATAGTGAGAAACATTCTAACTCCATCTAACATATCTACTCTCCACGTTGTCTGCTCTGTATCCCATCTGGCTTCTGAAAGTGTCTTAATTGCTTTCTGCATTCTTTTCTCGTATTTGGCTGATATTCTTTCATAGACAAGAAGTTCCCAAATACTAAGGGCTTCAAGTTGTATGGATCTTGGAGGCAGTTTAATTTCACTCATCATTCGCCCCAAATTGTCTAAAAATTCTCAATTTAAATGCTCCATATTGGAGAAATGCTAAAGCACCATCTGTTTCAGTAATTTTGCACCTTATTTCCAGCCACGTACATGCATGAAGACCTTTAAAAGATGACACTGTATAACCTGGAGTTCCTTCTGGTGATTTTCAAATGTTTTTTTAAAAACTTCATTTTCGGTCAGTTTCAATCAATTACGAAAAAATGTTGATCGAATCAGGGAGTAACTTAAATCCCAAATTCCTTTGCTCTTGATGTTCTAAACCAATAGCAACACAGCACTGCCCACCAATACCAGTCTTGCTTCACACCAACCGACCTATATCATTGCGGCAAAGAACAACGTCACACTCAATTCTTTAAGCAGCTGCAGTCGCTTTGCAATTGTCTCTCACACAATCACTACGAACACCTAATGCAAAATATTGCAAGCAAAAACCAACAATCTGTCTGCGCACAATGGGTAGGAACTAAAACACTTCAAAGCTGTACCGGCTTACACCTTTCCAACTGCAGCATTCACAATTACACAATGAGTGAAACTTCACCAGCAATTTTCACTACAGTTGAAACAGATCCTCCATGTGCACTCAGGATTTACTTAATACCAACCACTAATTCACACTCACTCAAGAAAAACTATGGGCCCTGTCACCAATCGCATGACGAATAACTCACTGCAGACAATAAATTAACCGAGTGTCTTCAACACTTGCGCGTTATCTTGGAATCTTAGGCCACAACAGACCTGTCAACAACATCAACACCCACTGACAATTTTGAGCAAAATCACTTCAAGTAGAACGACTCCACAAAACACTTCACAACATCACACTCCACTGCAATCTTCAAGCCAAGCAATGCAAGTGCAAAACCCTATCAATACTTACACATCCGTCAATTGTAGGCACAACACTAGAACTTAATCAGTCTTCAAAATGGACCATGGTACAGAATTCGGGGTAAACAAATTTTGGACTAAGCAATCACATGAGGTCAATCCTATCTCCTTAACAGTACACAGGAATGGTACTCCTCCCTTATGGGACAAACCATAACTCTGCTACCAGAATTGTTGGAGCATTTTCATGCTTTGCATGAATCAATGCCCTTCGAGTTTGAAGAATTGTTGAACCCAGTAAGTCAAGTGGTAGAACCACTAAAACAAACCAAATTATTTTAAACACCATGGCCAATGTGGCCAAGGAAGGAAAACTCCACTCGGAAATAAAGTTAAGAGATTTATTACAAACTCAAGCTCAAAGTCATATATACAAATCGCAAGACCAAGTTAAAAGGATACAGAATCATCAAAGGTTGCCCAAGGCAACCAAATTATTAAAGTAGGACAATATATATAGTCAGCAAGAATATCTGTGATACAGAAATTAAACATTTCTTAGGATTTAGCAATCATCAGTCAAATCAATTTAGAAGAGTCATAATTTAGGCTGTCACAGAAAAACCCTACTGCTAATCAAATCAGGGTAATACATGTGTGGGGCAGAAAACATGCGGGCAAAAGACAAAAAGCATAAAAGGGGCAAAAATAATTTGGAAAAAGATAATTTCCTGAAAGTTACTAGCTAAGACGGGTAAAAGATAGTTAAAGAGGGAAAGCGTCAGCAAGTCAGCAGCTCAATCAAGAGTGTTCTGAAGGGGGTGGTAAAAGGTCTCTAAATCTCAAAAGGATATCTTAAGGGCAAGGCAGAGAGGAAGGTACCTTCCCAAGGGGCACACCATATGAGGACTCTTCTACAGCAAAGCATCTGGGTTGGGAATCTGGATGCATCTTCTGAAGAATCTGACCAAAGTTCAACTGGTCAACAGCATATTAACATTCATAATGCCTTTTGATTTTCCAAAGGTATCAGTCCAATATACATTGAAGGGGCATCATCCAAAAGAAATCGATCACATGACTCCAAACTGCAACATATACATCCTTTCCCAAGTCTGTCATCGGAATATCTCCCATCTGTGCGACTCCACGTAAGTTTGAAACAATTGTATACAATAGCAGTCCATGTTTCGCAATGCTCTGTGCTCAAGGACAATATTATACATTTGCTCTATGCCTGAACAATAGGTCCTGTTACCAAAATCTAGTCTTCTCATGGGAACGAAGTCTTAAAGAAAGCTCACATGAAGGAATGAATCAGCATTTCCTATTCAATCATGAAATACAAGTTTTAACAGGCAACACTTAGGCTAACACAAAGGAATTACAGCAATGCATTAAATTAATATGTTTTAATAAAACTCATTTAATACGCAAGCTTATGAATTCAGCATTAATAATATCTCATTAATGTGAGTAATACATTTCATTTTAAATGGGGAAAACTTTTTTAATGCATTTCATTAGGTACAACAGAAAAGTACATTTTTCTTATTTTTGCACGAATATTTAATTTGTTAATTATTAGAAATTCAATATCTCTTAATTCAATATTGTGCTAGACTAAAGTCTAAATTACAACATAACATCAGTTTAATCCTTCTAACATGTGATTTAATTCAAATACTACATATGTCAAACTCTGCAATGTAAGTGAACGCATGTTAATAAAAAAAATGTCAGCACCGATTCTGCGTTTAATCCATTAGTGCTTTGGTTAACATAAGACATAAACTGTCACATTTTGATGACTTTTGTGACACAAGGGACTCTACTAAAATTTAGACTAACCGTAGTCAATATTAGAATGATTAAATGTGTGAATTTTGTTATCATGATATGTTAGAATTTACCAAATGTTGTTTATTAAGGGAAATATGTTGTATATATACATATATATATATACATATATGTATATATATATATATATATATATATTTACATGTTG
The DNA here is from genome assembly GCF_031143425.1 of Pleurodeles waltl. Lineage (NCBI taxonomy): Eukaryota > Metazoa > Chordata > Amphibia > Caudata > Salamandridae > Pleurodeles > Pleurodeles waltl. The sequence continues at coordinate 652,566,747 of NC_090446.1, read as the reverse complement.
ACATGACAATGTGTTGTCATGACAATGATGTAACAGGGTGAGCTTGCGATAAGGAATGTTGCTTGAGCTCAAGGTCAGTTCCGCCTGCCTGTAGCCCAGGTTGGTGGGTTGGTGTTATCTGGAAACTTGAATAAATACGTGAATAACTAGATGTTTTCATGTAGATTTATAACAGAAAGGAGGACGTTTTAGGAGCGTCTTTATTTTCACTTCTGGTTAACCCATTTTCTGTCTCTCTTGTTTTGCTTAAAGTTCTCAGTTGTAGCACCAAGATGCTCCTGGGTAAACGTGTGCTGACATATTCCTTATTCACTCTTCCCTAGCTGTCAGCTGTCCCCTCGTCAGGAGGCTGAATTAGACAGTAGTGGCTCAAAGGCTGCACAAAGGGGCGGGCAGGGAGGCACGGGAGGTGGGAGGGAATAAACATTAAATGTAATTAACAAAACAACAAAAACAACGCTTACCTCCTTCGCCACTCCTCTGTCCTTTGACGCTCCTCTGCCTCTGCAGGCACAGGCTCCCAGCCTGCCCTGCGCCAACCCTGACGCTGCTCAGAGCAGGGTCAGGATTGGCTGGGAGCACCCAGCCAGGGCGCTCCCAGGCAGACTGCAGGCTCTCTCCAGCCCATCAACCAGAGACAGCCGGCCAAACACACATGCGCTGTAAAGGGGGAGTGCTGAGCACTTCCCCTCAGTGCACGTCACACCCCGCTCCTTTTATTATAATTTTCTAAAAGGTTTTGCAGCTGGCGCTGCTGGCAGGGGGCAACACTCCTCTGCCCAAACAGAGGAGCCGCCACTGGAATTAGAGTGAGTCTTGGTTTTCAGCCAACAGCACTGATCCCTCTAGTATTCATGAATCGTACATACAGAGGCAAAGGTGAAACTACATGTTCCAGCATGCTTTATGCTGCTTTGCTGAAAAATATAGAAAGGCTGGAAGTCACTCTTACAACATGAGACCAGTTGAAGTCTAGGAAAGTTGTTTTCTCTTTAGGGGCATTCTACTTTATGTGCAACACACCTGTAAGTGCACATCTGTGCATGACAAAATGTAACTTTGCTCCATGACTGATGTTTTTATAGATGTACAAAAATCTTTCTTCATCTGCTAATTTTATTGCTGAAAATGTCTCCATCTCATATGTGACACCTTCAGCAGGCCTTGTTATCCAACATCACTTTGCATTCACGGACTTGAGGTTTCTTTATTCATACTATACGTAAAGGGTCCTAAATAACAATGGCCTAAAAAGCCAAGCCCAGACAAAAGAGTAACCAGAGCTTAAATTGTGCCGGTGTTTGCAGGTAGGGCAAACGGGCACTCATTTTTAGGACACATGCTTATATTTTTTCATCAGACTGTGATGCAGGGCAATAAAGAGAAAAATCAGAAAGAAGAAGAAATGGTAAGACGGAAAAAACAGTCATAAAGAAAGAATGTTAGGAGGAAAAGGAACCGGCATGTGTCTCTCTGTGCAATACATAATGGACTTTGAGCGGTCTTAGGTGGCCTCTCGCTATCAGGGCCTCTATATATCATTCTCTGAATAAAGCGAGGAGGCCTTTTCTGTTCGATTTTCTCCTTCCGCAGCGTTCTGTCTCTGTCAGCGTTTACTGGTACAATTTGCTCAGGTGCACTTAGACGCCGCAAACGTACTAAACCCCTCAGGGCCCCGGAGCGCTTCGGGCCTGTGGCAGGGAGCTGGGATCTGTGAATGGTCTGAAAATAGACTGCAGGGGCTGGAAGCGGCCTGCGCACGGAGTGACGGATGAAGTGGCGGCTGCACAGGCCATGTGCAAGGAAATCCTTCTCTGCTGCTCTGCGCTGCTGGAAGCTATATACGGACACCGTGTGCCCTGCCAGCAGATGTGATTGCATAACACAACCTTGCTGTACCCGGAGCTGAGAGGCAGCTGCGCCGGAGGCCCTTGACTGAGACAAGCTCCGCAAAACACTCGCCAAATCTAACCGTCGAGGTGCCCCACGTTTGCCTCTCCCTGTATGCTCAGGCACGGAAATTACAAGCTTTCTAAAGGACCTAGATAAAAAAATATATATACCATATTCGCTCGACTATATTGACTGGGTTATCAGCAACTGCTGTTCACATGTAACATAGCGCCATGGGTTGTCACCTGTTGCAGCGACCTTCATGCCACCACCTGCAAGATTCCGGTTCAACGATGGGTGAAGAGGTGAGGGTGGGCTCAGTCCGTCGTCCATCCAGTGGTCAACATGATAAATCTGTACGTTTTCTGCAAATACAGTGCAGTTACCTAATCCTCAGTGTCCTCGGAACACTGTTCCCCAGTCAAAGCCTTTCACTTGATAGCCACGAGTGGCAGTTGTGGTTACGATTTGCTTCTACTAGGACGTTTGGACTGAAACACGAGTTTAATTTGGAAATAATTAAAAACAAATAAGTTGGGGGCCCCAAAGATTTTCTTTTTAGTTGGACTTGAACCGAATGCAGGGATTGCTGAATACCAAAGGCTTCCTATTCTTGATTCCACCCCTTGCCTCTTTCTTTCATCCAATTCAACGTGGGACCACTACCATAAATTGATAGTGCAACCATTCCACCAACCTCGTGGTTCACCTAACCCGTTTCGAGGCAGGGAAATGTTCACATGTCGCAAGTGCACAGGGAGAATACTCTCCACCTGACACAGGCATTTTTATTTTGTTTTCTAGCAAAACACCTCTGCTTCTCGGCTTGTTTGCTGCATGGCGACCGGACTGCTTCAACATGGCTGCTTGCTCAGCATTCAACAGTAATGAAAGTGTAACTGCTGCATCGACTGATGCACTTTCATTAAAAAGATGTCTGCCAGGAAGGAGGGGGATCTCTAAATATAGCAGACAGTTCTCTGCCTGGTGGGCGGAGAGCTTTGTCTTCCCTCGACCTGGTAGATCTCCAGTCAGGGTCTGAATAACTACCTTGGTGTCTTTATAGCAAGGTGGAAACCCATATACAAAGCACTTTGTGTGACTCTGGTGTCGCGCTGTGTTTTAGCTATATCAAAAGGCCACTGTTGAGCCATTTGAAGTTGCTTTTGAATGGTGGTATGAACCAGGCACGTCGAGCCAGTCACATGAACCGGACTTAAACATCACGTGGCACGCTCATGTGCACTGAACAAAAACAACAGCATGCCTACTAATCTCTGTAGGAATCTGCCCATTTGCAATTTCCCTGCTGAGCAGAGAGTCCCTGAGGTAGGGAGCAGTGATCAGAATGCACTGCCGAGAAAACAGAGAAAACAAGACAGCAATCAATAAAACTCCAGTAGCTGAACAGTGCAGCCGGAATGACATGCGCATATCCAGTGCATGGGTAGTTCAGGAATGGCAGTTGACAGACTGTTAAACCTGTTATCTCTTGGCGCGGGTTCCCCTGCCTTTTTGTTTCTGACCTCCCATTTTTTATCCTGTGCTGAATTTCATTTTTGCCAGCTTTAGGACTCAGTTACTTTATCACTGCTGATCAGTGCTAAAGTGCAAGTGCTCCCTATCTAAATTGTATTGGTTATTGGTTTATCCATGATTGGCATATTTCATTTACTAGTAAGTGCCTAGTAAAGTGCACTGTGTGTCCAGGACCTGTAAATCAAATGCTAGTAGTGGGCCTGTAGTACTGATTGTGCCACCCACATGAGTAGCCCTGCAACATGTCTCGGATCTGCCACTGCAGTGTCTGTGTGTGCAGTTTTAAACTGTCATTTCGACCTAGCAAGTGCACCCACTTCCCAGGCCCAAACCGTCCCTTTTTTTCTACACATAAGTCACCTCTAAAGTAGACCCGAGGCAGCCCCATGGGCAGGGTGTGGTGTATTTAAAAAATAGGACATGTTCTGGTGTGGTTTGCCTGTCCTGATAGTGAAATCATGCTAAATTTGGTTTTCACTATTGCAAGGCCTATCTCTTCCACAGGGCAACCTGGGGATTGCCTTGAAATATCTTTTAAGTGTAATTTCCCATTGGGAGCAGATAGGGATATGGAGTTTTGGGGTCTATGAACTTACAATTTAAAAATACATCTTTTAGTGAAGTTGTTTTTTGAACTGTGAGTTTTAAGAAAGTGGGCATTTTCTTGCTTAACCATTCTGTGCCGCTGCCTGTCTGTCTGGGTAAGGATGACAGTTGGGCTGTTTCTGCATTCGTTCTAGAGAGTCACACAAAGAGAGCTGAGGTGTGTCCTGAATATCCTGATAGTTCATCACTAGGCTGATGGGTCTTCCTGAGCTACAGTTGTTGGAGGAGCTGACACTTGCACCCGAATAGTGTTATGCCTGTCCTCACACAAAGCTGTCTCCAACCCCCTGGAGTGTGGCCTGTTGCTTGCTGCTTCTGTCCTGGAACTGAAAGGACTGGACTTGACTTTCTACATCCTGCTTCCAACCGTTCTCCTAAGGCTTGGACTGAGCTTGTCTCCTGTTAAGCAGTCTCAGGAACTTCAAAGACTTCATCTGCCAGTGCCTGGGCTCTTCTGCTAAGAGTCCTAACTCACCAAAGTGGTGCCAACTCCAGTCCCTGGGCCCTTGGAAGTGCAAGCTGGTGATCTGAAGGAGAAAATCTATGCATCAATACGCCACACCAGAAGAATAGGTGGAGCGCCTGTCTCACTGCTCAAAAATTGATGCAGTGCCTGTCTCGTGGCTGCAGAATCGACACAGCGCCTGTTTTACCGTGGTCCATCAACATAACGCTTATGGATTTACCACACATAGTCCCTGGGTAGCAATTTTTCACTGACCCTGCACCTCAGTGAGGATCTGAGGCTGCGCATCTAGAAACTGACGCATCACCTTTGCTGCAAAGAAAGAACAAAAGCATCACCTCCCTTGCCAGTAAGGAACCGATGCATCATCTCCCGTGTGAGGAAAGAGTCAACGCATCACCTCCCCTGCACAGTAAAGAACCTACGCATTGCTTTTCTTCTCCGGCACCTCACCTCCCGTGTGGCCCGCATTGTATTTGTTTTTGATGTATCCTAGGTACTTTGTGCAAAAGAGATACATCCATTAATATCTTTGGATTAAAGTTGCTTAAACTTCTTGAAAGAGATATTTTGACTTGCGTATGTTGGATTTTTTTCGTTTTGGTCTTGTTTTACTCAGATAAATATTGGCTGTTATTCTAAACTGGTGTGGAGTCCTTTTGTAGTGTTTTCACTATGTTACTGTGTGGGTGTACAAATACTTTACACATTGCCTCTGAGATAAGCCTAACTGCTTGAGCCAAGCTACCAGTGGGGGAGCAGCAGAGCAGGGATTATCTTAGCTGTGTGACTCCTTTACCCTGACGGGAGTGAGGGTCCCTACCTGGACAGGGTGCAAACTACTGCCAACTAGAGATAACATTTCTAACGCACACCCTGATCATCAGACAATCATAGGCACGTTCTTGCCATTATTACCATTTTGCTGCGGTTTCAGGATATTAGCCCCCACATATACTCTTTTTTTCTCTTGAAAATAAATTGCTTATGCTCCTACTGTCGACATGTACATCTGCTGCAGGAATCAATGTCTACCTGTGCTGACCATTTGATCCAATCCCTCTTAATCCCTCTTAATGCAAGAGGCTGTTTGCAGGATGCATGCACAAACTCCAGTAACAGGACAAGAGCTCAGTTTATTAGTACACTATAGCAAGGATCTTTCTTCACAGTTTAAAACACACGTTGGCAAAGCCAATAGGTCCAGGCTGAGTTGAGCAGGTAAATGAAGAGAGCAGTTGCGCATGGAGGAGATATGGGAAAAAAACAGGGGTAGAAAGCAAGGAAACATAACGCTGATGGAACACATGTAGTAACATTTTAAAAAGTAATTCCCCCAAGTGAGCAGTGGAAGGCTACACCTTGTCCAGTCAGAACACTGAGACCAACATGCTCCTGGGAGTGGCAAACACAAGAACAGGGAAAGTCATTGACTCATTAGCACATAACTAAGATAGATGACAAAACTACCAAATAATGAGAAAAGGCATGACCCGAAGTCCTCTGTAATGATATTGGAAGCAACAAATCTGCCAAAATAAAGCTCTCTGTAACCAGTTCTTAAACCATTGAGAAGATTAATGAGTACACTCATTATTTAAAGCATTAAGTATCTTTCTTACTCTAATGTAGCTCTTGGGAAGCATCCTGTGCTTTTGAAAGTTATATTCCATAACACAGTGTGTTTCGTTACATAGGATAATGTAACTTGCTATAATTTTATTTTGTTTTTATAGTGTTTACTGTGCTCCTTTTAAGCACTTCATGGATCCTTTGGGGCATTACGTCTGAAGGGTTCCCTGCGGCTTCATCACTGGTGATGGTTTCATGTTAGTGATCAAGCTTAGTAATTTCAATGTGTATTATGGAAAGGTTATGCTAAATCCTTGGATGGTATATATCAGATTTAGGAGTCAGGACATGTGTGGTGAATCAAAGTGACTAGCTGTTCTGCTAGGACATTTACTGTGATATTGTGTTTTGCTTGGGGGTGGAGGAGGACCCTTCAGAGATCATTGTTGGTAATTCACTTATGGACTGGGCAAATTTGTCATAATTGTGCACGTTCTGCCTTCAGTGACTGTCCTTCATTGTTTTCCCCTCACATTCTGGTGATGTGTAAGGAGTGACTAGATATGTGGTCTTTAGCTAATCGCTAACAGTTGTCCAGTTTTTAAAGTTCCTCAGTACCATTTTTCCAAACAGCCTTGTGGGTTGTACATGATGTGTTTGTCCACTAGCCTGGGTGTGTACTACATAAAGTTGCCTTAGGTACCACAACAGTGGGTGTCTCGTCAGATAGCAACAAAAGTTATCTAATTTGTATCTGTTCCTAGAGCATATCCTGGCTAAGAAGCAACATGTAATTGTCCTTGGGGTCTGAAAATCCACCCACCAGAGCAGTCACCACAATACAATATGGAGACTTAAGGAAGCATGCTCAAGTTTTTCCTTCTTTTGTCTTTGTAATTTGTGTCTTTTTTGCGATGCACTGAATGAAAAAATCAAAGTGCCCACTCTTTCAGGTTCTTTCTTTTGTTCTTCCTTTCTTTCTTTTGTTCTTCCTTTCTTTCTTTCTTTCTTTCTTTCTTTCTTTCTTTCTTTCTTTCTTTCTTTCTTTCTTTCTTTCTCTTCCTCCTTAATTATTAGGCCACCATGCAAATACCAGCCTGGATCACAGCAGCTATTCAAATTCTTCGCAGAGCACTCCTTTCCTTGGTAAAGAAGAACTTGGAATTGGAACATAGTAGCAGAACAAGTAGTGATAATGCTGACTCCAAGCATGAGTACCCCAAAGCGCTGGCAAAATGAAGTTGGAAGATTCTCTACCTGGATGTCACCTGCCTTCAAAAAGTGGCATTCAGGGGAAGACAAAGGACGTGGCCTGGCTAGAAATGTCATTATTCATAGCAACTGAATCCATGGACCTTTCAACCCTATCTCCCACCAAATGAAAGTGCTCAGGAATGACTAATCAACAATTCATTGTTAAAATGGTGCTCAAGTGTAGCCCACTTCTGTTACAGATCAAAGGTCTGCTCGGTTCTGTCAGTCCACAGAACTGCCAGTATACTGTCTCCACTGCTTCATGGACATGGACAATAGTCCAGTGGCAGAAATGAGGGCTTGGCTGGTGTTCATCTCCAGGTCAAAGAACAAGTTCTGCACCTTGAAATCACAGTGGAGACGCCTATGCCTCAGTGCACATGCTCGATTAGTGGGATGGATGGGCCATCACAAGCAGATTCACATGCAATTGGGTCACTTAGGGCAGGGGTACACATACCGTTATCAAACAGGGACATTTATGTCCCAACAGCCCCATACTGTAAATAAAATGTGAAACAACCCTTGGGCATACCGAAGAACTTTACCATCACAACACATGTATGGCCCTACTGTTCTTACCTGGACATTTGGAGATGTATATTGCCTGTTTCAACTAGACTGAGACCAACACTGATGTTCCTCTTTATGCCTTATTGTTCTCTTTATGGCTACTTAACCTTTTGTATCATTTGCAGCATCTACTAACCACTGGAAATTGTGTCATAAACATAGACCAACCTCTCTGTTGAATGCAAAACAAAGTGTTTCTGATCCACAGTGTGTGCCCCACTAATCGTGGCTGACTATGCAGTGGTCTAGCCCTTGCTTGCCCCAAAAGCTATGTGCATCCTGAGCTTGTAGACATTTATCTTGAGGCCTATACCCTTTGCCCTACCTTTTGAACAGCCATAACTGCACGGAAGGCCAAAACCCACCCATCTTCTTCCAGCTGCAAGATTGACTACACCTTGGTAAGAGATGTTATCCGTGTGTCATTAACTTTAATGGAGCTCTAGGTAGAGTTAAAGGTTCAGTACACCCTATCCCAAGTTTAACAGAGGTACCTAATCTTCCCGAACAACCTTGCATTGAAATGTACTTGTTGTAATTAATAGTTCATGAGATAGCTGTTTGAAAGGTAGCCGAAGATCCTAAAATGTCACTGAAGATGGAATGTTTAGACCTTGATTGGTAGATATTAGTCTGGAAATCCAGGTACACCGGGAACACCATAAAAAGTCAAAAACAATGTTTAGAAACTGAAACATGTAGACTACTGCTACGTTTTAATAGGTTCTAGTTGCACTTTGTTGACTTTAATTCAACTATAATAGACTTAACCTTATTTGACTTATCTAAACATGGTGCATGACTCAAGGCTAACAAGAGATTGTTCTCTCCAAGGTACCAAGGTACCCCGGGGTCATCTTCATAGACTCCCATGCTAATTTAAATCATCACCTTAAACAGCCTCCGAGCAACATGCTGTTCTAAAACCAGAGATCAACACTGCCCCCACCTTTCCTATGAGACATTCCGGAACTTACCCAAACTGATTCTCCATTATTTTCCAAACTGGTTTTAAACAATAATGAACCGAGATAAAACTATGTCCGGTCATAAGTTTGAAAATGTAATGCTAGGTTCTGACAACGTAAACCATTGTCTTAGTGTAACTGACTGCTACAGCCAAGTTTTCTCGCTCAAGCTGGCTGTTTATAAATGGACGTGCGCTTCTACCACAATTTAGAGCTACTCTTTCACATCTTGGCTTTCAAAGCGGGAAAGAGTTGTTAGCTTGCCCAGTGTAAAACGTTTGTTTCCTTGTATTAACAGAAGTTCTTATTCTTTTCTCTTGTATCTGGCACCTATGTACGACTTTTGTTTTCCCAAATCAATGTGATTTCTATTGAAAGCCTGTGTGTAAAATAATGTATATTTTAGATTTGTCCTTGATCAGCAGCACTAGTTTTCATACGTCTGAGAGAGACCTCCTTGTTGGCTGTTTCTGACTCGCATATATATATATTCTGAGTGTTATTAAATATTTTAGGGCTTTAGTTGGTTTGTGCATAGAGTTCTGTTACACTGACAATTTTATGTAACTATGAATATTCTATTCATTTTTCAAAGTAATAACCCTCGATGGAAAGTCAAACTATATTTTGTGTAAATATTATTTTGTTCTGTATCTTGACTTAACCGCCACAGTATCTCCCATGAACTAGGCCTTGACTGCGCAAACAAGTTGAACATGAAAGTTAAGGCGGCTCGTTAAGCCCCCACTCCTATCACAGACCAGGCGCCCGTCGACTAGGTCACTCAGAAGAAAGCACATTCAGGCTTACTTTTCATACCTAAATTGGCCACTCCCAACTTCAAGGTTCGCGAAAACATTACCCTTTATTAAAGGTGCGCTATTTGTGTTATGTATGTGCCATTTCATTTCCCCCACTGTGCAATTCTACAACAAATGTGGACATTTCTTATCTTATTGGGCGTCTAGCTTTTCCTGAAGTCGTTCCAGACTGGAAATTCCTCCGATGTCGGACACTTGAACAATTAAATTCCACTCCTGCTCAGTTTCATCCCGTGCCCGGGTTGGCAGCCGTGGTGTGCGAACATTTTTCCCCCTCGGCAGCCTGTGGCGCTGGCCGCTCACTGCACCCAACCTTTGAACATCAACATTTTTTCATTGAATGTCGACGTGTTTGACTGCAAAGAGCACCAGGGGCTTTTTTGTTTATAATAAAGCCATTCTTGGTTAATGTTTAACTCCTAGGAAACTCAGATTCTGTTACAGATTACACAAAACTTGTGTAACGTTGACACTTTTGTGTCCTTGCCTTTCAGAGGGACTGACTGGCCTGGGGGGGAAATACTGATATCATTTGAAAGGCTGTTGCCTGTGCAAGGCCCTTAAGGATATGGAGTCAATTAAATGTTCAGACCCTTTTATTGATGTTTCACCGTCTTGAGGGAACAACCTCCTTATAAGAGGCATTGTAACCAGGCGCATAGCTATCAATGGTGCGTCAGGTGCAGTGGCACCGGGGCCAAGGGCTGTGAGGTTCTCCACTATATTCTAACTATGGACATTTTCACTACCGATCAGAGGACAGTAGAGACATTTTCCATGCTTGCATTAGGGACCTTGCCGCTCTCTCCTTATGTCACATCTGCATTCCAGTCTTGGTAGAGAATGGAAGCCCCGACAATAGTGCGGTTTCCCTCTACGAGGAGAGAGCTGCTGAAGCCCGTTAAACCTGGACAGGTGGCTGCTGGACAGCATACAATACATCATATGGCGACAAGCCCCCAGGCGACCATTAGGTTTTTTGTGCCTTTGGGAGAAAGTAAATACTACCCAACTAGTCCAGCTACTCTCAATGACAACTTTTTTTAGTTTGACTGTTCTGAGTGGTGACAACTAGTTTGATTGTGTGTTTGTGTCTATTGGAAGTAGGGCTTCGCGTTACCTTTCTCCTGATCTTTGCACAGCTCGAGGCACTCGCCTTCTGTTCTTGTGCTTGCCAACTCTTTGGGCCTCAGCTTATTGTCATGAAATCTGCTAAACCTGAAGGACTTGGACTTTTCCCTCTGGAGGTCACCTCTCCTACTTCCCACACAGAGCAGCAGGATACAGACCCCCCCTAAATCCCTCACATACATGCTACTGGCTGTGGTCAAGCAGAATTCTCCAGTTGTAAATGAAGAAAGATGACTCAGTAGGAACCAGTAAGAGTCTTCCAGAAAGATTCTGCAGTTCACTCGACAAACCCAATGCAACAGAGCAGGTCAGTACCTCCGGGCATCTCCAGGTGACCTGCCTGGTTCACCTACACATTGATGCAGTAACATCAACGTCATTAGTGATGGCGCTGGTGCATTCTCCTGGTTTTAGGCAGGGGCATGGACCAAGAATGGGCACAGGATGAGAAGCATGGGGCCTCAGAAAATACATTGCGGTATTCTAGGGATCTGGGAGAAAACAAGCTGATCCTTGAGAGACCCATTCTCCAATACTCAACATACACAAGATCCTAATAGTTATAAAGTACACTGGGGCAAGAAACCAAAGACAAACTTCTCGCAACGATTCAATCATGGATCAAGGAATCTTTCCTAACCCGTATCCAAGTAGAATACTTAAGTTAGTGAATTTACCTCCTGGACTACATTGAGTACTAGCTGAAAAGGGCCTTCTGACACTGACAGTGTAGGGTTCAGTAATGTAATCATAATTTCTGTTCTGGATGCATATAGTAATTGCGGTTTGTTAATCAACTCACTGGTACTCATTTTATCAGCTTCAAAAAAAAAGAAGGATCAACTTGCCTGGGTTCGACCCTGTGACATGGAGATGTTCTGCACGATGTACCACACTCCGTTCATTGCATTATCTTTTTATTTAAATTTGCTTTATTTGACAGGTCAGAAGTGCACCATGTTTCTTTGAAAAGGTACTCTGTGGATGCCAGCGGTAACTTTGAACATAAAGGGGGTCATTACGACCCTGGCGGCCGGCTGTAAGGTGGCGGTAACACCGCCAACAGGCTGGCGGTGTTCCGCCAGCAATTATGACCGTGGCGCAATAGCCACGGCCATACCGCCGGCCCCTCCAACATACCAAGCACGGTGCAAGCACTGCTGCCCTGGGGATTATGAGTCCACGACCGTCAGCCTGTCCGTGGCGGTAAACACCGCCATGGAAAGGCTGGCGGTAAGGGGACTTGGGGTGCCCCTGGGGGCCCCTGCACTGCCCATGCACTTGGCATGGGCAGTGCAGGAGCCCCCAGGCATAGCCCCGTTGCGCATTTCACTGCCCGAATTTCGGGCAGTGAAATGCGCGACGGGTGCTACTGCACCCGCTGCACATCAGCATTGCCGCCGTCTCTATTACGAGCCGGCAGCAATGTTGATGTGACATTTCTGCTGGGCCAGCGGACGGTAACACTGTTACCGTCCGCTGGCCCAGCGGAAATGTCATAATAGGGAGCCAGGAATACCGCCAGCAATGGCGGTATTCTGTCTCCCGCAGCCTCGGCGGTCTTTTTGCAAGACCGCCGAGGTTGTAATGACCCCCAAAGTCTCTTTGGGTGACTATGCAATGGCCATTTTTTACCGCCACCTTTTCCTGCAGCCAACAGAGTTACGCCATCGAACTTGCAATTTTTTTTAAAGAATGAAACACCCTGTACTGTTTTAAATCCTTTATGAACCGACTGTCATATTTGCTTGCTCTTCCTACATTCTTGATCTGTCCCCTAGATATAATGAAATCAGCTTTGCTGATTCCTTTTTATTATTAAAATGTTTAAAGCTAAATAAAATGGCTCTCCATCCCAATGTTTGTACTGCTTAAATTGTACCACAATCATTATCTGTACCTCAGCACTCCAAAAGGGAAGTTTTAGTTTAGTTCAAGTTAATACGTTTTCAGGTGAAAGGACTGAGAGGAGAAATACAGCAAGAAATTATGCTAGCTAAGGCTCTGGCCAGTTGCAATTGCAGAATTTCTTATTTACAAAATAGAATTGCAGATGGGTAGCTATCAACAACAGAGTTACTTTCATTTCAAGCCTTTTTAGTATGATCACAGACAAGGAGTGTAAAACCTGAGCTGTTTATGGTGGCATATTGAATCATGAGGTGCAAAAGACACCTTAGTTGCGTTCTACCCTACTATAAGTTTATTTGGTGTACGGGCCACCCTTCAGTCCACTGCACTGCTACGCAGTTCCCAGGTTTTATATGCCAAAGTGATAGGAATCAACAAGACCTGTAACAAATAAGGTCTTCCTTCAGAAAACATAGTCTCCCTAGTGCCTCCCTTTTAGGTCTACCATCAGACCTCACCAAATATATTAAGTGATATTTAAGGCCCTGCCATCATGTCCTTCCTGCTCTGGGGCTCCTATCTCTTTTTAACTTGAATTTCATTAAAACATGGTGTCCTAGTTCTCTGAGCCGTTTTCCTTAAGTGCATCTCTTTACCACTACTATATTTTAAAATCTTACCTGGTGTCCTGTCATTTTCTCTCACCTCCATGTGACCTTCTCCACGACCCGAGTATCCAAGTGCACAGCTGTACACTAGCAGAGAGACAGTACTTGACTGACTCTGTTAGGCAGTCTCACTGCTCAGCCCAGCTAACTTACAGGTGCCTGCACAGACCCTGCAGAAGCAGGGGACATGGTGGCTGGTGATGCCATAGTCTAATGATCCACTACACCACTTCTCTTTGGTTTATGGGGTTGAAGTGGAAAGGGAAATCAAATGGAGTGAGCGATATCAGAAGGATACATGGGATGTGGTGGACAATTGTCCGCTATTCCACCTCCTTCCTAGGTCCTGTGGGAAAGCATAATTCATAGGGAGGTGGTACAGTCTGATTGATTAATAGGTGGTTAGATGTCCAGGAGTGAAATCATTGCCTATAGTTAAAAAGTGATAAAGAATTCAAATCCAGCTCTCCTAACCTGCATGGGATCATATACCCCAACTCTTTTGCTAACACCTCTTCAATCCGCAGGAAAACAATACTTGGCATAATTTAATTAAAAAAAAAAATACCCCATATCCTCCCACGCTTTTCTGCCCCTAAAACACCAGTGCTTGACATCAAGCCACCAGTCACCCATACATCCAAAAATCAATGCCTGGGGTTTCATTCCCTCTTCAACTCTCCCGTGCCACATGTGGCACAGAGAGAAAGTACTTGATCACTCCAACATAGTGGTGAGTAGGCAATGTTTATTCAATTCAAGACAGCAATGATGGGCATAACATGAGCTCCTACCTCAGATGCCACATCATCAGTGCGAGAGTGGAGAGCAGACTATGTGTTGTCAGTGGGTATGTTGAGCCACTGATAGAAAGAGAGACAGCGGATGTAGACCTGAAAGCATTGCTTGCCACTCCACCACAACCCCTGTATCTGTTTAAATGGAGGGGTAGGTGAGGTAATGCAGGAGAGACGTTGGGTTATCATTTGCCATTCTACGGCCGCTTCAAATCTATCGAAACCGATAGGAGGTGGTGGACCATAACTCATTGATGCACCAGCTTCAGAACCTGGTTTTCCACAGCTATAACGTAATGGTATGTCAGAACAGTGAAAATAAAGTTTCAAAGTAATTGTCTACTTTACAAGCAAAGTCATGCATAACAACTGATATTTCAACATAATTGGTATAAACAATTGAGACAATCACAGAAACTGAATGTCTTGAGAACATTGCCACTATCTAGACTTACTATCTGACCAAGGTGGAAATAAATGTATTCTGTGGAATGGGAACCCTTTGCAGTAATGTAGTTGTTTAGGATCAACATTAAACATAGATAGCTCGAAGCAATAGTAATTGCAAATTAACCTTTAACATGGGCAGCAAACATTTGGTATTTATATCACGTTAGCTATTTATACCTTTTGATATTTATATTTCTACCTTTTGGTATCTATATTTATACCTTTTGGAATTTATAGGAAACGGCCAAATATTGATTTCCTTGACTGGTCAGTACCTGGTTTGGAGTCAGGCTGAAGCACTCACAAGGGATTTTTCAGTTTAAAATGCATGAATTAGATTTGATACCTGTATTTTAAATATATTAAAATAGATTACTTTTTTGTATTTCAAACATATTAAATGTATATTTTTAAAAATCAGTTACCTCTTGTTTTTTCTTTGCCATTCTATACTGCAATACTTTTTCTTACAATGCTGTTATTCCATCCCCTGTTGTTGAAATTCCATTTGACCAGTTTCAAGCAGTTTCTACAGTACCCGTTTGTTGCAAGTTTCTTTCTCATTTTGACTTGAAGTGACCGCCAGAGCAAACAAGTATTTGCCATGCAATTGGTCTTGTGTTTGCTCGAGTTTGAACTATAAGTGTTCTAAATTCCTAACTGGACTTCTCTTGCCACATAAATTGAAAATTAAAAGTAAAACGGTTGACATAAGTGAGCTGCTTCAAAGTTCCACGGCTGCCATGCGCATGAGCACGAAGGAGAGACACAAAGGAAAAATAAGTTTGCTCACAGTCAAACGTATTGGCAAACATGCAGTTATCCATGTAACAGGGTCTTTGTCCCCAGGCGGTAACAAAATCACTCCAAGGAGGGACAAACGTAAAGCATTTACCAATGTTAACAGAGGATTTTTAAAAGGCAAGTCCACAAACAAGTGACAGTGATGAGCGTGCAGTAGACGTAGTTAAAAGCCCAGAAGACTTAAAAAAGGTCGGCCTAAAAAACCCTCCCTCTCAGTGTGCAGGCTTTGGGGCACATGCAGTGTGGCTACCCGGTGAGGTTGTCCTTTTCCTACCCTTGCAGAAGCTGCACTGTATTTGAGAGAAGCTACTGCCAGCATAGGGTTCCAAATGCCTTGGATTTGTGGGACAGTCCGGGTTTGTCACCAGCTGTCCCGGTAGATTTTGAGAAATTTAGTTCATACCCCAGCGTTTTAGGGAAGATCGAATGAAAACATAGAGAGGTAGGTTTTTATGTGCTCTAAGGCAGGAAAATCTGCAGCTCGTGTCGGAGCAACAAGACCCATGCTGCTGAGTTGAAAAGTTGCTTTTAATTTAGTTTCATAGTGCATCGTTATCTGTGTGTCTATGTTGATGCGTGCTGACATTAGGGTTACCGTGACCAGATTTTGAGAAGCAAAAACCAGGACAGATCAGACATAAAAGTAGGACTAAAATGTTTCAGGTTACTTTCATGTTTAGCCTGTCCCTGTTTTTGCGTACCCATGCAAATAAATATATATTCCGAGTGGTGGTCCTGCCACAGCGAATGTTATTTAACATAGCCTTGTAAATGCACGTGAATACATATTATATATTCACATGCATTTATTATATCATATAACATTAGCTGAGGCAGGACCTCCAAACTGGCCACTACCATCTGCCCAATTTTGTCTTCCCTCTGCTGCGAACACGAAGCCACCTCCTCCTGTGCTGCCTGAAAAATACATTAAATCAGTTTATCTTCCTCTCTTGAAAGGAGAGCACAGTTTAATTTCTGCTTTGCAGAATTACTTTCTTTGTCCCAGAAAACGGAAATTTGTTGAAAAATAGGGAAAAAGTGTCGGAACTCTAGGGCAGTCCTCTGAAAACTGGGATTGTCCAGGAAAATCCGCCAATTCTGGTCACCTCTTGATAGTTAAGTCATGCTGTGCCCCTCGGGTCATGTAAAAGTATAGTCCTTTTTCTATGTTTGCTAAAGGTCCTGTGTTTGGTTTTCAACCTCTGGTAACCCTATGACAGCATGACTTATTGAGACGTCTGCTTGTGTGGGGGAACCACAGACTGTTACAATCCTTTAGTGTACTGATGGGTGACGGCATAGTCTGGGTAGGACATAACTGGGAATGCCTGGTAGAGCAAGGTGGTGTCAAGCAAAGTGGTCTGGACAAATGTGGGTAGGACAATCACAGCTGAACGATGCATGGTGTTGGAGCCTTTCTGCCTCCCTGTGCTTCATGCAAGGATCAGCAAAGCTCGGATCATGAGTAGGAGCCCATACCTGGCCGTTGTGCACAGCATAAGGACTGGAGCAATCTGGGCAGCGGTACTTTTGAAGCACAACCTCTGTCGGTGCAAAGGAGAGACGGCCACACTGCTGCAGATGCTCTGCGAGACAGTGTGTGTGAGAGAAAAGCTTGCCCTCCTCCTGTTTGTATTTCTGCTTGTGCAGAAGAAGAAGTGGCCTACCCAGTGCCTTTTTGCACTGGATTACTCCCTACTGGACCAGGAGGGTGTGGAATCGAGGTGGTGGAAGGAAAAGGAAACAAGGCGTGGTTGCCATCTGCAGTACCAAACCAACTGTAACCAAGTATCAACTGGAATTTGTGATGTTGGGCATTCATCACAAATCTTTCTTTTTCGGAAGAGTCTACTTTTTCATAAAAAATATTGCTCTTTCAAATGTCTTGGTTCTTTTTATCCGTGCTAAAGTACTCCATACCTTAATTTTAACTCCTAGTTAAGTCCTCTATGTCCACTTTGTAGGAGGCTGGCCTGGTATTTAGTGGGTACCTTGGGTACTTACACCTTACACCAGGTCCAGTTATCCCTTGTTAGTGAATGTAGTAGTGTTCTAGCAGTTTAGGCTGAACTAGGAGACATGCAAAGCTCATGCAATACCACTTATAGTTACACAGTACTTATACACAAGTAAAGACAATACTAAGTGTTAACAAAAAATAAAGGTATTTATTTGGGTAATGTAGGAGGCTGGCCTGGCTTGTAGTGGGCACCAGAGGTACTTACACCTTGTGCCAGGTCCAGTTATCCCTTAGTGTAGAAGAGGTGTTTCTAGCAGTTTAGGCTGATAGAAGGTAGCTATGGCAAAGCAGCATAGGCTGAACTAGGAGACATGTGAAGCTCCTACTATACCACTGGTGTCATATGCACAATATCACAAGAAAACACAATACACAGAAGTACTAAAAATAAAGGTACTTTATTTTTATGGCAATATGCAAAAGTATCTCAGTGACTACCCTCAGTTTGAGGATAAGATATATACACAAGGTATATGTACACAAACCAAAATTATGCAGGTAATAGCAAGAAAAGTAATGCAAGCAGTGTAAAATTACAGTAAATTGCAATAGGAGCACATAGGTATAGGGGCAACACAAACCATGTACTCCAAAAGTGGAATGCGAACCACAAATGGACCCCAAACCTATGTGAGCTTGTAGAGGGATGATGGGACTGTAAGAAAACAGTGAGGGTTAGAAAAATAGCCCACCACAAGACCCTGAAAGGTAGGTGTAAAGTGCACCTACTACCCCCAGAGAGCACAGAAGTTGTGATAGGGGGATTCTGCAGGAAGAACAAACACCAGCAAGGCAACAACAGTGGATTTCTGGACCTGAGTACCTGTAAGACAAGGGGACCAAGTCCAATAGTCGCGCAGTGTCGAGAGTGGGCAGGAGCCCAGGAAATGCCAGCTGAGGGTGCAAGGAAGCTGCCACCTGTTGGAAGAAGCTTGGAGTTCTGCAAGAAAGAAGAGGACTAGGAACTTCCCCTTTTGAGAATGGATCTCCCACATCGCGATGAACCTTGCAGAGGTGTTCCCACGCAGAAAGACCACAAACAAGCCTTGCTAGCTGCAAGTGTCGCGGTAGAGGTTTTTGGGTGCTGCTGTGGCCCAGGGTGGACCAGGATGTCGCCACTTGGAGGAGGAGACAGAGGGGGCGCCCAGCAGGTCAGGGAGCCCTCACAAAAGCAGGCAGCACCCGCAGAAGTACCTGAACAGGCACTTGGAAGAAAAGTGAACCGGAGTCCACCCGAAGTCACAAAAGGGAGTCCCACGACACCGGAGGACAACTCAGAAGGTTTTGCACTGCAGGTTAGAGTGTCGAGGACCCAGGATTGGCTGTGCATGAAGGAAATCCTGGAAGAGTGCACAGGAGCCAGAGCAGCTGCAAATCACGCGGTACCGAGCAATGCAGTCTATCGTAGGGAGGCAAGGACTTACCTCCACCAAACTTGGACTGCAGAGTCACTGTACTGTGAGAGTCACTTGGACAGAGTTGCTGAGTTCCAGGGACCATGCTCGTTGTGCTGAGAGGGGACCCAGAGGACCAGTGATGTAGTCTTTTGGTGCCTGCGGTTGCAGGGGGAAGATTCCGTCGACCCACAGGAGATTTCTTCAGAGCTTCTGGTGCAGAGAGGAGGCAGGCTACCCCCAGAGCATGAATCAACTGGAAACAGTTGAGAAAGTCGGCAGGATGAAGCGATACAAGGTTGCTAGTAGTCGTCTTGCTATTTTGTTGCGCTTTTGCAGGCGTCCTGAGCAGTCAGCGGTCGATCCTTTGGCAGAAGGTGAAGAGGGAGATGCAGAGGAACTCTGGTGAGCTCTTGCATTCGTTATCTGGTGAGATTCCCAAAGCAGAGACCCTAAATAGCCAGAAAAGGAGGTTTGGCTACCTAGGAAGGAGGATTGGCTACCAAGAGAGGTAAGAGCCTATCAGAAGGAGCCTCTGATGTCACCACCTGGCACTGGCCACTCAGAGCAGTCCAGTGTGCCACAGACACCTCTGTTTCCAAGATGGCAGAGGTCTGGGACACACTGGAGGAGCTCTGGGCACCTCCTCTGGGAGGTGCAGGTCAGGGGAGTGGTCACTCCCCTTTCCTTTGTCCAGTTTCACGCCAGAGCAGGGCTGGGGGATCCCTGAACCGGTGTAGACTGGCTTATGCAGAGATGGGCACCATCTGTGCCCATCAAAGCATTTCCAGAGGCTGGGGGAGACTACTCCTCCCCAGCCTTCACACCTATTTCCAAAGGGAGAGGGTGTTACACCCTCTCTCAGAGGAAGTCCTTTGTTCTGCCTTCCTGGGCCAGGGCTGCCTGGACCCCAGGAGGGCAGAAACCTGTCTGAGGGGTTGGCAGCAGCAGCAGCTGCAATGGAGACCCCGCAAAGGCAGTTTGGCAGTACCCGGGTTCTGTGCTAGAGACCCGGAGGATCATGGAATTGTCCCAATTCCGTGATCTTAGACATGTTACTTGGCCATGTTCAGAGTTACCATTGTGACGCTGTACATAGGTAGTCACCTATGTACAGTGCACGCGTGTAATGGTGTACCCGCACTCACAAAGTCTGGGGAATTTGCCCTGAATGATGCGGGGGCACCTTGGCTAGTGCCAGGGTGCCCACACACTAAGTAACTTTGCACCCAACCTTCACCAGGCGAAGATTAGACATATAGGTGACTTATAAGTTACGTAAGTGCAGTGGTAAATGGCTGTGAAATAACGTGGACGTTATTTCACGCAGGCTGTACTGGGAGGCCTGTGTAAGAATTGTCAGAGCTCCCTATGGGTGGCAAAAGAAATGCTGCAGCCCATAGGGATCTCCTGGAATCCCAATACCCTGGGTACCTCAGTACCATATACTAGGGAATTATATGGGTGTACCAGTATGCCAATGTGAATTGGAAAGCAGAGAGAGCATAACCACTGAGGTTCTGGTTAGCAGAGCCTCAGTGAGGCAGTTAGGCATCACACAGGGAACACATACAGGGCACATACTTATGAGCACTGGGGCCCTGCCTGGCAGGGTCCCAGTGACACATAGACTAAAACAACATCTATAGTTAAATGTGGGGTAACATACCAGGCAAGAAGGTACTTTCCTACACAACCCCCCCAAACGAAGGACAATAAGACTAGCCATGACCTGATGAGTCTTCATTGTCTAAGTGGAAATATCTGGAGAGTCCATCTGCATTGGAGTGGGTACTCCCAGGTCTATGTTCCACTGTATAGTCCATTCCCTGTAGAGATATGGACCACCTCAACAATTTAGGTTTTCACCTTTCATTTGTTTTAGCCAAAGTAGAGGTTTGTGGTCTGTATGAACAATAAAGTGAGTGTCAAACAGGTATGGCCTCAACTTCTTCAGTGCCCAGACCACAGCAAAGGCCTCCCTCTCTATGGCAGACCAACGCTTTTCTCTAGGGGTCAACCTTCTGCTGATAAAAGCAACTGGTTGATCCTGGCCCTCAGAATTCAGTTGTGAAAAGACTGCCCCTACCTCTAATTCAGATGCATCAGTTTGAACAATGAATTTCTTGGAGTATCATGGGCTTTTTAGGACAGGTGCAGAGCACATGGCCTGCTTGAGCTCCTCAAAAGCTTTCTGACAGCTAGCTGCCCACAATACCTTTTTAGGCATCTTCTTACTAGTGAGATCATTAAGTGGGGCTGCTATGGAGCCATAGTTTTTAATGAATCTCCTGTAATACGAAGTGAGGCCTAAGAAGGCTCTCACCTGGGTTTGAGTTGTAGGGGGAACCCAATCCATGATTGTTTGGATTTTCCCCTGGAGTGGTGCAATCTGTTCTCCTCCTACCAGGTGTCCCAGATAAACCACCTTTCACTGCCCTATCTGCACTTTGAGGGCTTGATAGTGAGGCCTGCCTTTTGCAGGGCCTCCAAAACTTTTCAAAGGTGGAGTTAAAGACAGCTATATCATCTAGATATGCTGCACTAAAAGCCTCCAACCCTTGCAGGACTGTGTTCACCAACCTCTGAAAAGTGGCAGGTGCATTTTTCAAACCAAAGGGCATCACTGTAAATTGGTAGTGCCCTCCTATAGTTGAAAATGCAGTTTTAGGTTTAGCATCCTCTGCCAATTTGATCTGCCAATACCCTGTAGTCAAATCAAAGGTGCTTAGATACTTGGCAGATGCCAGTGTATCTATGAGCTCATCTGCCCTGGGTATAGGGTGAGCATCAGTTTTTGTTACCTGATTGAGACCTCTGTAGTCTACACAAAACCTCATCTCCCTTTTTCCATCTTTTGAGTGAGGCTTTGGTACAAGCACCACAGGACTCACCCATGGGCTTTCAGAAGGTTCAACCACTCCTAGATCAAGCATTGTCTGAACCTCTTGTTTTATGCAGTCCCTGACATGGTCAGGCTGCCTATAGATTTTACTTTTGACAGGCATGCTGTCCCCAGTATCAATTGTGTGTTCACACCAAGATGTGGTGCCTGGCACAGTTGAAAAGAGTTCAGAAAACTGTCCAAGGAGATTTATGCAGTTGTCTTTCTGTCCTGCAGTCAGACAATCTGCCAAAACTACTCCCTCCACTAAAGCATCATTTTCAGTGGTGGAAAAGAGATCAGGGAGAGGGTCACTCTCTTCTTTCTGTCCCTCATCTGTTGCCATGAGCAGGGTGAGATCAGTCTTGTCATAGTAGGGTTTTAGGCGGTTGACATGAATCACCCTAAGGGGACTCCTGGCAGTGCCCAGGTCTACCAAATAGGTTACCTCACCCTTTTTCTCAACAATTAGATGGGGTCCACTCCATTTGTCCTGGAGTGCTTTTGGGACCACAGGCTCCAATACCCACACCTTCTGTCCTGGTTGGTACTGGATCAGAACAGCCTTCTGGTCATGCCATTGCTTCTGGGGCTCTTGGCTGGCCTGAAGGTTTTTACTGGCCTTTTTCATCTACTCAGCCATTCTGGGTCTTAGGCCAAGAACATAGTCCACTATGTCCTGTTTGGGAGCTTTTAAAGGTTGTTCTCAACCCTCCTTCACATGTGTTAGTGGACCCCTTACAGGGTGTCCAAAGAGGAGCTCAAAGGGGCTGAAGCCCACTCCTTTCTTTGGTACCTCCCTGTAAGCAAAAAGGAGGAAAGGTAACAGGATATCCCATCTCCTCCTACGTTTTTCAGGGAGTCCCATTATCATACCTTTGAGAGTTTTATTAAACCTCTCTACTAGTCCATTAGTCTGTGGATGATAAGGAGTGGTGAATTTGTAGGTTACACCACATTCCTTCCACACTGCTTTCAAATATGCAGACATAAAGTTGCTACCCCTGTCTGATACAACCTCTTTTGGAAAACCCACCCTGGAAAATATTCCCAGGAGGGCTTTTGCCACTGCAGGTGCTGTAGTGGTCCTTAGAGGAATTGCTTCAGGATATCCTGTGGCATGGTCCACAACCACCAAGATGAACCTATTGCCTGAAGCAGTAGGAGGGTCAAGGGGGCCAACTATGTCAACCCCTACCCTTTTAAAGGGGACCCCAACCACAAGCAGTGGAATAAGGGGAGCCCTTGGTGTGCCACCAGTCTTGCCAATGGCTTGGCAGGTCACACAAGATTTGCAAAAATCTTTAGTGTCCTCTGACATCCTAGGCCAGTGAAACAGGGGAACAAGCCTTTCCCATGTTTTGATCTGGCCCAAATGCCCAGCCAAAGGAATGTCATGTGCATGAGTTAGGAGGAACTCTCTGTACTGCAGGGGAATGACCAATCTCCTGGCTGCTCCAGGTTTTGGGTCCCTTGCCTCTGTGTGCAAGAGGTTGTCCTCCCAGTAAACTCTATGTGAGTCACTGACATCCCCATTTTGCTGTTTGACAGCTTGCTGTCTGAGACCCTCTAATGTGGGACAGGTTTGCTGTGCCACACTCAGCTCTTCCCTGGTAGGCCCCCCTCCACCCAAAAGCTCAGCAGTGTCTGCTGCCAGCTCATCTGGTGAAGGTTCTGCACAGGGAGGAAATTCTTCTTCCTCAGAAGAAGAATCATCTGTAGAGGGAGGGATAGTGGGTAGGGATTTACCCTTGCTACCCCTAGCTTTAGGGAGCACTTGGTCCATTTTTCCAGGATCCAAGTTACCCTGTCCTTTTTGCTTTTTGGCCTGAGCCCTTGTCAAAGCAAAAATATGCCCTGGACTGCCCAGCATTGCTGCATGAGCCTCCAACTCCACTTTTGCCCATGCTGATGTCTCTAAATCGTTCCCTAGTAGACAGTCTACAGGTAAATCTGAGGCAACCACAACTTTCTTTGGACCAGTAACCCCCCCCCAGGTTGAGATTGACAACAGCCATGGGGTGGCTAAGAGTGTTGTTATGAGCGTCTGTCACTTGGTACTGCTGACCAAGTAGGTGTTGTTCAGGGTGCACCAGTTTCTCTATCGCCATGGTAACACTGGCACCTGTCTCCCTGTAGGCCTGAACCTCAACACCATTTATTAGGGGAAGTTGCTTGTACTTATCCATTTTAAGGGGACAAGCAACCAAGGTGGCCAAATCAATGGCACCTTCAGAGACTAACACAGCCTCTGCGGTCTCCCTAACAAGACCAACCCCAACTAAATTACCAAAAGAGAGTCCAGCTACTCCCTTGGATTGGCTATTAGTAGGTTTGCTCCCACCACCACTGCTATTACTAGGGGCACTAGGATTTGCAGTAGGGGTTGTGGTAGTGGGAGGTTTGGTGTTTTTCTTTGGACAACTGGCCTCAGTTGTCCAATGGCCTTTGACTTTACACAAATAACACCAAGGAGTTTTAGGTTGATTATTGGAAGAGGATTTGGACCCACCACCCCCACCAGAGGATTTTTGTGGGCCTGATGAAGGCTCAGTTTTACTTTTGTCCCCACCCTTGTCAGAAGACTTACCATCCTTCTTCTTGCCATCCTTGTCACCCCCTATATGAACTTTTCTGTTCACTCTTGTTCTGACCCATTTGTCTGCCTTCTTTCCCAATTCTTGGGGAGGGGTCAGATCTGAGTCCACTAGATATTGGTGTAACAAGTCAGACACACAGTTATTCAGAATATGCTCTCTCAGAATAAGATTATACAGGCTTTCATAGTCAGAAACTTTACTGCCATGTAACCACCCCTCCAAGGCCTTCACTGAACAGTCAACAAAGTCTGCCCAGTCTTGTGAGGACTCTTTTCTGGTGTCTCTGAACTTAATCCTGTATTGTTCAGTGGTTAAGCCAAATCCATCCAAGAGTGCATCCTTTGTTAGCATCATTTTCTCTAACAGTAAGGAGCCTATCCCTACCTTTTCCATGGAAAGATAGCCACAATATAGCAGCCCACTGCCTTTGAGGGACTCCCTGTACCATACAGGCCCTCTCAAGTGCAGCAAACCACTTGTTGATGTCATCCCCCTCCTTGTAAGGGGGGACTATCTTGTGCAGATTCCTGGAATCATGCTCTCTAACAGGATTACTATCAGGAATACTGCTGCTGCCACCATGGGGTCCTAACCCCAATCTCTGTCTCTCCTTCTCAATGTCTAGGGATTCCCTATCTAAGGCCAGCTGTTGCTGTTTAAGCTTCAGTCTGGTCTCTTCAACCCTCAACTTTTTGGGTTCCCTTTCTAACATGTTGTCTTCAGGGTGGATGGGTTGGGAATGCTTGGACACAGAAGATAAATTGGAAACAACAGAGGGGGATCTGTCCCTAACTGACTAAACCCTAACAACTTGGCCTCCAGGAATAAAGACTCCCCTACTATGATGGGAACCTCCATTACTACCAACATTACTAGGTGTCCTGCTAGGGGGCAGATCTGGTACAGAACCCTCCCCACCTCCCTCAAGAAGATCTCCTGAGTCAGAATGGGAACCTTCTATTAACCTCTCATTTGAAGTGCCTGCTTGGGACTCATCATTCATAATAAGCATGTTCAATAGAAACTCTTTTGTAGGGTTCTTTCCTATCACTAAACCTCTGTCTAAGCAGAGACTCCTTAGGCTCTTGTAATTCAAATTGTCATAAGTAGTATTGACCATTTTAAGAGTAGAGTCTTCTACAGACATGATAGTAAAAGGTTTAGAAATAGTGAGAAGGAAGAAAAAGTTTCAGAACTTTTGAAAGAACAGAGAAAAACCTTTTTCTAACTTTTTAGAAACTTTAGAAGTTTTTACAATACTTTTCAGTACTTTGTAAAAAGTTTAAGAGGAGAAAAGCAAAACATTTTGGTTAGGTGTACATACACTGAACTTGTTTTGTATATTATTCTCTTATGAAAAGTACACAATGACAAAGTGGTAAGTAGTTACAAGTACTTATCCCACCGCTGTACAACCAATGTAGGAGGCTGGCCTGGCTTGTAGTGGGCACCAGAGGTACTTACACCTTGTGCCAGGTCCAGTTATCCCTTATTAGTGTAGAAGAGGTGTTTCTAGCAGTTTAGGCT
Organism: Pleurodeles waltl; assembly: GCF_031143425.1. NCBI lineage: Eukaryota > Metazoa > Chordata > Amphibia > Caudata > Salamandridae > Pleurodeles > Pleurodeles waltl. The sequence continues at coordinate 652,540,926 of NC_090446.1, read as the reverse complement.
GATAGAAGGTAGCTATGGCAAAGCCGCTTAGGCTGAACTAGGAGACATGTAAAGCTCCTACTATACCACTGGTGTCATATGCACAATATCATAAGAAAACACAATACACAGAAGTACTAAAAATAAAGGTACTTTATTTTTATGGCAATATGCCAAAAGTATCTCAGTGAGTACCCTCAGTATGAGGATAAGATATATACACAATATATATGTACACAAACCAAAATTATGCAGGTAATAGCAAGAAAAGTAATGCAAGCAGTGTACAATTACAGTAGATTGCAATAGGAGCACATAGGTATAGGGGCAACACAAACCATATACTCCAAAAGTGGAATGCGAACCACGAATGGACCCCAATTCTATGTGAGCTTGTAGAGGGTCACTGGGACTGTAAGAAAACAGTGAGGGTTAGAAAAATAGCCCACCCCAAGACCCTGAAAAGTAGGTGTAAAGTGCACCTACTACTGCCAGAGAGCACAGAAGTCGTGATAGGGGGATTCTGCAGAAAGAACAAACACCAGCAAGGCAACAACAGTGGATTTCTGGACCTGAGTACCTGTAAGACAATGGGACCAAGTCCAATAGTCACGACAATGTCGAGAGTGGGCAGGAGCCCAGGAAATGCCAGCTGAGGGTGCAAGGAAGCTGCCACCTGTTGGAGGAAGCTTGGAGTTCTGCAAGAAAGAAGAGGACTAGGAACTTCTCCTTTGGAGGATGGATATCTCACATGGCGATGAAGCTTGCAAAGGTATTCCCATGCAGAAAGACCGCAAACAAGCCTTGCTAACTGCAAGGGTCCTGGTAGAGGTTTTTGGGTGCTGCTGTGGCCCAGGAGGGACCAGGATGTCGCCACTTGGAGGAGGAGACAGAGGGGGCGCCCAACAGGTCAGGGAGCCCTCACAGAAGCAGGCAGCACCCGCAGAAGTACCTGAACAGGCACTTGGAAGAAAAGTGATCCAGAGTCCACCTGAAGCCACAAAAGGGAGTCCCACGACGCTGAGGACGACTCAGAAGATTGTGCACTGCAGGTTAGAGTGTCGGGGACCCAGGCTTGGCTGTGCATGAAGGAAATCCTGGAAGAGTGCACAGGAGCAGGAGCAGCAGCAAATCACGCGGTACCCAGCAATGCAGTCTAGCGTGGGAAGGCAAGGACTTACCTCCACCAAACTTGGACTGAAGAGTCACTGGACTGTGGCAGTCACTTGGACAGAGTTGCTGAGTTCCAGGGACCATGCTCGTCGTGCTGAGAGGGGACCCAGAGGACCAGTGATGCAGTCTTTTGGTGCCTGCGGTTGCAGGGGGAAGATTCCGTCGACCCACAGGAGATTTCTTCAGAGCTCCTGGTGCAGAGAGAAGGCATGCTACTCCCAGAGCATGCACCACCTGGAAACAGTCGAGAAAGCCGGCAGGATGAATCAATACAAGGTTGCTAGTAGTCGTCTTGCTACTTTGTTGCGGTTTTGCAGGCGTCCTGAGCAGTCAGCGGTTGATCCTTTGGCAGAAGGTGAAGAGGGAGATGCAGAGGAACTCTGGTGAGCTCTTGCATTCGTTATCTGGTGAGATTCCCAAAGCAGAGACCCTAAATAGCCAGAAAAGAAGGTTTGGCTACCTAGGAAGGAGGATTGGCTACCAAGAGAGGTAAGAGCCTATCAGAAGGAGCCTCTGACGTCACCTGCTGGCACTGGCCACTCAGAGCAGTCCAGTGTGCCACAGACACCTCTGTTTCCAAGATGGCAGAGGTCTGGGACACACTGGAGGAGCTCTGGGCACCTCCTCTGGGAGGTGCAGGTCAGGGGAGTGGTCACTCCCCTTTCCTTTATCCAGTTTCGCGCCAGAGCAGGGCTGGGGGATCCCTGAACCGGTGTAGACTGGCTTATGCAGAGATGGGCACCATCTGTGCCCATCAAAGCATTTCCAGAGGCTGGGGGAGGCTACTCCTCCCCAGCCCTTCACACCTATTTCCAAAGGGAGAGGGTGTTACACCCTCTCTCAGAGGAAGTCCTTTGTTCTGCCTTCCTGGGCCAGGGCTGCCTGGACCCCAGGAGGGCAGAAACCTGTCTGAGGGGTTGGCAGCAGCAGCAGCTGCAGTGGAGACCCCGGAAAGGCAGTTTGGCAGTACCCGGGTTCTGTGCTAGAGACCCGGGGGATCATGGAATTGTCCCAATTCCATGATCTTAGACATGTTACATGGCCATGTTCGGAGTTACCATTGTGACGCTGTACATAGATAGTGACCAATGTACAGTGCACGTGTGTAATGTGTCCCCGCACTCACAAAGTCCGGGGAATTTGCCCTGAACGATGTGGGGGCACCTTGGCTAGTGCCAGGGTGCCCAGACACTAAGTAACTTTGCACCCAACCTTCACCAGGTGAAGGTTAGACATATAGGTGACTTATAAGTTACTTAAGTGCAGTGGTAAATGGCTGTGAAATAACGTGGACATTATTTCACGCAGGCTGCAGTGGCAGGCCTGTTTAAGAATTGTCAGAGCTCCCTATGGGTGGCAAAAGAAATGCTGCAGGAAGAAGAAATCTCCTGGAACCCCAATACCCTAGGTACCTCAGTACCATATACAAGGGAATTATATGGGTGTACCAGTATACCAATGTGAATTGGTAAATTTAGTCAATAGCCTGTTAGTGACAAATTTGGAAAGCAGAGAGAGCATAACCACTGAGGTTCTGGTTAGCAGAGCCTCAGTGAGACAGTTAGGCATCACCCAGGGAACACATACAGGGCACATATTTATGAGCACTGGGGCCCTGCCTGGCAGGGTCCCAGTGACACATAGACTAAAACAACATATATACAGTGAAATGTGGGGGTAACATGCCAGGCAAGATGGTACTTTCCTACAGTGACACAGTACAAAAAATATCTTAGAGACAATACTCCTTCTGGAGGTAAATATTATACACAATATATACACTAGACACTAAAATTAGACAAGTAAATAGTCATAGAACAATGCAAACAGTAGGAAATCCTATAGAATGCAATGGGAGAAAATAGGTCTAGGGGCAACACAAACCATATACTAAAAAAGTGGAATGTGAATCACAAATTCCCCCCCAGACAAGTGTGGTGTGTGCAGAATCGCTGGGAGAGTAAGAATACAGTAAAGGTAAGTAAATTCCCCACCCCAGAGCCCAGAAAAGCAGGAGTAAAGTACTGCAAGTTTCCTTAGGACACACTACACCTCGTTTTGGGGATTTTATAGCAGCCAACCAAGTCTGCAAAGAACAACTGCTGGATTATTGGACCTGATGATCTGCAAAGGAAGGGGACCAAGTCCAGAAGTCGAAAGAAGTTCCAGGAAGGACAGGAGTCCCTGCCAACCCAGAAGAGGGTGCAAAAGAAGCATCCCTGGTTAGTTGAAGACTACAGAAATGCACCCTACGAAGATGCCAGTGGGTTGCTGCCTAATGCAATAGATGTCTCATGGTGTGAAGATCGTTGCAGATGAGATTTCGTGTTGGAAGGTGCCAACAAGCCTTGGCTACAGCAAAAGTGAATTTTTCATCAAAATGGAGCTGGATGGACGCAGGAGGGAACTGGGGGCCTGAACTCTGTGTGAGGAGGAAGAGGGGACTCTCAGCACTTTAGAGAGCCATGAGGATGCCAGCCAGCACCCCCAGAAGCCACAGGATCTGGGTTCAAAGGAGGTGCAAAATGCAGTTGATGCAGCACAAGAAAAGAAGGTCCCACGCCGCCGGAGAACAACTCAGCAAGTTGAGTGACACAGGGTTGAGTGCTGGGGACCTGGGCCAGCCTGTACATGAAGGAATTTTGCAAAAAGTGCACAGAGGCCTCAGGGGACGAATAAAACACAAAACACATGGATACTGTCATTCTCAGGGAAGGCAAGGTCTTACCTCCTCCAAATTGCGTCAGCAGGACCTCGGGACAGTCTATGTCAATGGTGTCCACCCTCTGGGTCTTTAGGATCATGTTCGTTGCCGTGAGAGGAGTCCCAGGGTAATAGTCGTCGCCTTGGAAGGTGCCTGCTTAGAGCAGGAAAGTGACTCTGTCACTCCAAGGGAGATTTCTATGGTCATTCTGGTGCAGGGTGAAGAAAGGGAGTCCCCAGAGCATGCACACTGTGGAAACTGTTGCAGTTGCTGACTTGGAGCTGAGGTTGCTGAAGAAAAGTGTAGACACTTTGTTGCAGTTACAGCCTTTCTTGGAGCAGGCTGCGGTTGATCCAAGGTCAGAGGATGCTGAAGTTGTTGCAGAGGATTCCTGAAGGAAACTTGTAATCAGAATCTGAAGAGATCCTACAGGAGAGACCCTAAATAGCCCTGAGAGGGGATTGGGTACCTTAACAGGCATGGACCTATCAGGAAGGGTCTCTGATGTCACCTGCTGGCACTGGCCACTGAGAGCCCTCCAGAGAGCGCCCACACCTTGCAAAGCAAGATGGCCGAAGTCTGGGACATACTGGATGAGCTCTGAGCACCACCCCTGGGTAGTGATGGACAGGGGAGTGGTCACTCCCCTTTCCTTTGTCCAGTTTCCTGCCAGAGCAGGTGAGAAGCCTTCCCTGAACCGGTGTAGACTGGTTTATGCAAGGAGGGCACCATCTGTACCCTTCAAAGCATTTCCAGAGGCTGGGGTAGGCTACCCCTCCCCAGCCTGTAACACCTATTTCCAAAGGGAGAGGGTGTAACACCCTGCTCTCAGAGGAAATTCTTTGTTCTGCCTTCCTGGGACTGGGCTGCCCAGACCCCAGGAGGGCAGAACCCTGTCTGTGAGGTGGCAGCAGCTGTAGCTGCTGTGCAAGCCTCAGAGAGCTGGTTTGGCAGTGCTGGGGATCCACGGTGGAGCCCCCAGGATGCATGGAATTGGCTCCCCAATACCATATTTGGAATGGGGGGACAATTCCATGATCTTAAACATGTTACATGGCCATATTCGGAGTTACCATTGTGAAGCTACATATAGGTATTGACCTATATGTAGTGCACGCATGTAATGGCGTCCCCGCACTCACAAAGTCTGGGGAAATGGCCTTGAACTATGTGGGGGCACCTTTGCTAGTGCACGGGTGCCCTCACACTTAGTAACTTTGCACCTAACCTTCAGCAAGTGAAGGTTAGACATATAGGTGACTTATAAGTTACTTAAGTGCAGTGAAAATGGCTGTGAAATAACGCGTGCGTCCTGTGTAAGGGTTTGTCTGAGCTCCCTATGGGTGGTAGAAGAAATGCTGCAGCCCATATGGATCTCCTGGAACCCCAATGCCCTGGGTACCTAGGTACCATATACTAGGGAGTTATAAGGGGGGGTCCAGTGCGCCAATTGAAATTGGTAAATGAAGTCACTGGCCTACAGTGGCAAATTTAAAAGCAGAGAGAGCATAAGCACTGAGGTTCTAATTAGCAGAACCTCAGTGACACAGTCAAGCACTACTGACAACACATACATTAGGCCACAAACAATGAGCACTGGGGTCCTGGCTAGCAGGGTCCCAGTGAGACAGGCAAAACATGCTGACATATAGGTTTTTATCTATGAGCACTGGGGTCCTGGCCAGCAGGATCCCAGTGACATGGTAAAAAAACACTTACACACACTCACAAACGGGCCAAAAATGGGGGTAACCATGCTAGAAAGAGGCTACTTTCCTGCACACTTTGCTCTCAGTGCCCATGCGTTTGATCTAATATCCCCTTCTCCTCCAGTCTGTTCTCACATAGCATGTTGAAGTGGCTTTAGGCACTATAGAGGCAACAACCGTGCATAATACCGTTATCCTTCTAACTTTGTCACTGTACCTTCCATTCTTTCTTTTCTTTTTTCCTCTGATGGCCTTCTCTCCACGCTTACGTGTCTTGTAAGTGCTGTGAGACAGAATAAGGGTAACAAAGGTGCTATGCAAACAAACATGACGTGAAATAGCGTCTCGGCCCTTTACATGAGACAAGCAATCAAGACGAAATATTACAGTTTTGGCCAGTAAAACTTTTTTTCCAACTAGAATGTACACCTCAAATAGGTTAGGACAGAAGCTCATTATTTTTGGAAGCCAATTTTATTAACCTGACTCTAGGCACAAGTGAAATGAATGTGGTGCCTCGGGAGAGCGCTGTGAAACTTGCAAGAAAGCTAGGGATCTCTCTTGATCAATACACCAGCGATACCCAACTATAGAAAGTACCATTGGTGGCCGGAGGGAAAAACAGTGAGAGTTAAAGAGAGGCAGATATAAGAAGATACAAAGCAATAGAAAGAAAGACAAAGAATAAGAGAAATAGTGGGACACAGGGTTCAAGAGCGAAAGTATGCTAGTGAGACACCAGCGGGAAAACAAGGGAGCAAATAGAACAAGTTAATTGTCATCTTTTGACAACAGCGCCCACAAGCAAAATTAAAAAAACAAACCTGAGTGTAAACTGAGAAAAGACGACTTAACAAAATAAAATAAAGTCAGCTTTAAAAAATAAAACTTTGCAATTGTGTTTGTGCTGCTGGGCACGTTTTTGCCAGTCACAGGCCTTCTGTTTGCGGGCACTAGAATTTAGAACATAATAGTACCTTGATCACGTTGGGCGCAGGGGACGGGCACTAATTAAATTAAAATCAATTAGTGCTTGATCCCTGCTCTAAACAGAGGAACTGAAATGATGCCAGACATGCCTTGACGAATTACGAGGCTGTAAAGAAGAGTGCCAGGCAAACCAACAAATAATGAGCGACAGGCGGGCTCCAAGCTCTTTACTGAATGCAACAGCGTCTCGTATACAAGACGCATGCGCAAGCGCATGCACTCGCACGCTCGTCCCTAAAAAGGGGGCTAACTCTTACATGTCATGCCAGCTAGACACAGTTAACACTCTTAACTTCCAAAAACTATTTTCAGCATTTGAGGGGAGTTAACTGAAATGTACAAAGTAGCAGGCCTACAGGTTTAAAAAAACAGTTGTCAGCAAATGCATGCCACTGAAACAATCTGTTACTTGTTTAATGGAATCTGCACTAGGGTATATTTTTATGTCAACAACGTCTGAAGGCACTGCCATGCTCTGGGGGCCTTGTCGAGCGTGTGTCGCAGCAAATATTATAGGTAAATATAGTAACATGATGTAAATCATTTCTTGATTAAAGGAAAAACTTGTCTGTTCCACTCTCACTAACCAATACCCAAACAAGAACCGAATTATGGCAGCTATGAAGGTGGAGTGGAAAGGGGCTCGCAAAGCATGCTCAGATGCTTGCATGTGACCCGAGGCAGGGGAGGTGAGCTGAAAGCAGCATTCCTTCACGCCCGCTCTCAAAACCTAACCCACGCCTCAGGCGGGCATCACATTGGCTACCGGGGTCGCACGTGTCTGTCAGGAGTTTTTCAGCTTGTTGCACGACCTAAAACCAAAACCCTGCTTATTAATTAACCTCCTTGGTAGTTAATCATTGCATGCTAATAGGAGCGCACTTCTTAAACTCGCTGTGTTAGAACAATCTCACTTACAGAGAAACCATTTCTCGGCAGAGAGAATGATAACTCATTACTACCGCCCCCTTCTACTTACTCGTTAGCTTGTTTTTCTCAGATTTGTGATGTCGCCTTCACTTTTTGTTGTCAGTTGTGTGCCTTAATGTCAAGCCAAGGCATAAACCTTTTTTTAAATTTGTGAAATCTTTAATAAGTTTCCATTTTATGTTTCAAGCATTTTCTGTACTTTTTATGTTTCTTTTGCTTATGTTTTTTTGCGTAAGTTTTGCCCACAGGAGAAAATGCGTTGAGTGACTTGCACAACAAGATATGTGCCTCAACTATATGCACTGCAGTAGTAATGTTCACTTTATGACTGTTAAAAATAAAACACAACACGCTTGAAAGGCTAATGTCCAACTAGCTTTTAATGTAACCAGAAGGCAGTCCAGCAAAAGATCAAATCTAAAAACGTAATTTGAACTGACCATGGCTCTCACTTGAAAATCATCAGATTGAGTTTAGCACTAAAACTCAATTGAAATCGTCTTAGTATATATACAGCTTCTTTAACCTCTGCAAGTCTAAAGTCAAGCTAGCATTTAGTGCAAAATAGCAGGGCAGCAAAGCAAAAGGTCAAAAATACAACTGTTATTTAATCTGAATTGGCTTTCACCAGAAAGTGATCAGTTTGAGCTATGTGCTAAAAACACACATAAAATCGTCCCACTGCAAATGCAATTTCTCTACGCACAATTCAGTATAGTATACCATGTGATAGAATGTCGTTGTTCTCAGCAGAAATATATCTAGTGTGCAGGTGTCGGGATCGTCTCCTCAAGGAAGCACAGGATGGCACTGAAGGGAACATATCATTCACATCCACAAATACAGTCTCTAAACTTCTCGCAAAATCCTATTTTCCTTTCCAAGGTTTGATTATTTGTTTTACAGTTTCTGAAAATGTGCAATTTACAATACAGGGGGCTACGGCTTCTGGGCCTTCTAGAGCTCAGATAGGCTTTCGGCCAATGCAATTTGTGACCTAAAACAAATGGAAAACAACATTAATATTTGATTAGCTATATATTTATGTATATATATATATATATATATATATATATATATATATACACACACACACAAATATAAATATATATATATAATCTCTCTCTCTCTCTCTCTCTCTCTCTCTCTATATATATATATATATATATATATATACACTAAATAAACAAAGGTTACAGGGAAGTTATAGTTAGGAAATAGAATTAAACAAAACATAGAAATTCACTTAAAAAAACAAAGGTTACAGGCACTTTATAGTTAGGCTCACATTTTAAACGTACAAAACAATAGAAATTCACCTGTTATAATTATGGCTATCTCAAGTAACTATAACTCGTGCTCTAAGGAAATTATAACTCACACTGCCTCCTGCAACCAGTCCCTGCGTTCAACTCTCCTAACCGCTCAAACCTGAGAGAGAGAGGGCGAAAGTAAAAGATTGAGAGAGAGAGAGCAATTTAAGCTTTGATGAATGATATACTTAGACTGAGATACTTCAGGACAAATTCAAAAGAAAAATGTTTTTGTCAATTAAAAAGAGTGAGATCACCTTTCAGTATTTAACTAAAATATTTATAGTTGAAAATAAACTAAAGCAGAAAATGAACACACATTCACCTAGATTATTATCCTTAACCTTTAGTGTGCATGTCTGAGACCTTCACCACTAGGCCAGAGGTGACTCCTTACTGTGTGGTGTCCAGACTTAGCTATGACATTCAACTCAGATTTTGAGTGGACAAATACTTCAGTGTTCCATCACTAGGAATGTTTAACAGTGACAAAACTAGAAAAATAAACAAACACACTACCAAGCAATACTAGGATTACAACTTTCAGCCTACTGAGTGACAACACAATACCTCAACCTTTAGGCCAGAAGTGACTCTGTTCTGCTCTGCATCCAAACTGAACTATAAAATTCATACCAAACATCTTGGTCTTCTGACTCTTTGAAGTAATTGTATGGAGAAACCATTGTAATCACAATCTCTTCCTTTATGAAATGGAAGAGAGTGATAGAGAGACACACACACAAACATTGAGAGATTCAGAGAGAGGGAGAGAAATTAAGAGAGAGAGAGGGAGAGCAGGGAGGAACGTTTAACAGTCAAAACACTAGTAAATAATGAAACAGACTGCCAAGCGATACTAGGATTTGAACCTTCAGCCTACTAAGTGACAGCACAAGACCGTGACCATTAGGTCAGAAGTGACTCTCTGCAACCAATTAATCAAAACATTTTGCTAGCCTGACTCTTTGAAGTCATTGTATGGACAGACCATTGCAATGACAATCTCTTTCTCTCTCTCCCATGCCTTTATGGGATGGAAGAGAGACAGAGAGAGAGTGACAGGACCATGTGGGAGCCTCAAGACCCCTAGGGACCTAGTTGGCTCCCTGAGTCCTGCGGGATCCGGCATTGCTTCTGCAAGCAGAGAGCTGCTTTAAATAGTTGCTCCCTGCTTCCTAGAGCAATGTTTTCATCTGTTTCCCTGCATGCATATTTGCGTGCAGGGAAACAGATGAAAACTTCACTTTCTGCAGGTGAGAGTGATTTGACAAAAAGTGAAGTGTTTACTCTGACTTATTGGGGGCTGTCAAAGCTTCCACCAAGTCACAGCAAACAGCTATGTCCCAGGGGTGGGCCAGGACATTAGCAGGAACCGGCCTTGGGAGGTGGCAGCCCCCAGGTCTATGTATCGCTCCACAAGGGGGGCTCCATGACCCCCCTCTAATGTAAAATATCCCCCGGGGAGTGGTGGTCCCGGGGGTTCGCAATGGGCCCCCTTCATTCGTTTAGATTAGACCTGGTGAGGTGGTGGTCACTGGGACTGCGGGGGCCCCCTGCATTACATTTTATTGGAGCCCCAGGGAAGTGGTGGTCCAATGCGCCCCCCACCCCTCAATTGCATTTGATTAGAGTCCTGGGGAGGAGGTGGTCCCTGGGGTTGAAGGGGGCATTGGGCATCCCGCATTACATTTTATTGGACCCCCGGGAGCTGGCGGTCCCTGGGACAGTGGGGGGTGCAGGCCCACCACCAGCACTGTAATTAGTTGAAGCCCCGGGGAGGTGGTGGTCCCCGGAGTTGCAGGGGGGCCAGATGGCCCCGCATTTAATTAGACATAAGCCCTGGGAAGATGGTCATCCCTGTGGCTGCAGGGTGGCCGGTCTGCCCCCCTCCATTCAAAATTTAAATGCCGCACGGACCTGGCCCACCCAGGTGCTTCACTGAAAGAAGACTTTTCAGTGGATCTGGTACGTCCCACTGAAAATGTAAAAACATTTTTTTTGCACATGGGTGGTCCCTCTGTGACCCCAGCGCCAGAGCTACGGGGTCATGGTGTCCCTACCCTGGCCCCTTTTCATTTTCCTAATCTTTTTTTCCAGGACTCAGCTGAAGCAGAGTCCTAAGATGGCTGCCAACACTTCCTTGTTCAAGTGTTGGCAGCCAATCAGATCTCAGCACAAGGTCAGGAGGGTTCGCGGAGCATTCAGGTCCCTTTATACACAAATTTCTTTTTTCTTTAATATTTGGAAAACCATGTAACAAAAGGGACCCTTTTTGGACTAAGGGCTCCCTTTTTGCCAAATTTGATGTAAATCCGTCCAATGGTTTGTCCTGTAGACCTGTTCAAAGTCCCTATGGGAATTAACCTTCGAACCACACCTTTTTTGACACACCTTTTTCTCGGCCCCTGCTGAACGGATCACCCTGAAACTTCACAGTCAGCAGCTGATGTAAGAGTTGAATTGTTTTGGAAAATGTCATCAAGATTCATCAAGCAGCACCAACAATGTAGGCAAGTCAAAAAACGCTTTTTCTATAGAAACTAGGGGGCATATTTACAAGCATCTTGCGACCCTTAATGTCACCGTAGCATCATTTTATACCCTACGGTGGCCCTAAACAGGTCCTCATCCTGTGCCATATTTACAAAGTGGCAGAATGGTACCATTTTGCCACTTTGTACACTTTTGCTCCACATTATACCTGAATGGTATGCAATGGTATGGTATGGTATGCAAGGGAGGCATTCCCTCACAGGGAGGCCCAAAAAAATTGCACAGTGAAATCTACATGATTTCACTGCACCATCCTAGCTTCATTTTTTAATGCCTCCTAGGGCAGGTGTTAAATTGATGTTAGTGCTATATCCAATGGGCCTCCCTGAACTTTGCTGACATTTTTGTCTCTACTCCAGCAAAAGCGCCTCAACTGCACCAAAGATTTTGGTAACTGCACCCAAAATTTAGGTGCAGTTGTGCTAACAAGCGGCATGGTGCACAGTATTGTAAATACAGTGCTTCCATAGTGTTGTTAGGAGGGATCAGGGCAGCTCAAGGAAACTGGCGCATCAGAGTCGATGCGCTAGTTCCTTGTAAATATGCGCCTAGTCCTAACCATAAGTACCTAGTGGCAACCGCCACTATGTTTTTTATATATATATATATATAAACACATATATAGATATACACACATATATACACACACACACACACATATGCATATTACATTTCTTATGACCTTCTATGATATCATTGATAACTTCACTGCAATATCTGAAATTGTATCATAATGACAACACTGTGCAAGAGAGGTATGGGTTACAGTTACTTGAGATAACGGTAACTGATAAATTTCACTTGCTTTGTTAATTTGAAGTAGTAAGTTTTAGCTGATGTTTTCACATAATTAAAATATAACATCCCCCCACCTTTGCTCTTTTATTGCCTCTTTAAGGTTTTAATAATGCAAAGTAACATTTTATTATAAACCCTAACTATAATGTCTCTTTAACCCTTATTATTGGGTTTGTATATATATATATATATATATATATATATTTGGCACCACTTGATGAATCTTCACAAGATTTTCAAAAACTAATACGACAGTGGGTTAATCTGCTGTTTTGAAAGTTTTGGGGTGAACTGTCAAACAGGGGCCATGAAAAATAGAGGGGGGTCCCAAAACACAGTTTCCGCTTGCATTTTCCCTTAGAGATTATGAACACAACTGCAGCCCAAACCGCTGGATGGAATTACACCAAATTTGGCTGAAAGCTAGCTCTTGGTCCAGAAAGTGTTTTTTTGCGATTTAATTTAAATCCATTCAGTAGTTTTTGAGCTATTGGAGTTTAATAAATATAGATATCTAGGGACGCGGATCCTCTGCGGATTCAACTACCCCTGTAATGATCTCTGCTTGGCTGCCAACACATCAGCAAGGAAGTGTTAGCAGCCATCTTGGGACTCGGCTTTCGCTGCGTCCCACAAAAAACAGTAAAGCAAAAAAAAGTGGCCAGGGCTGGGTCACCCTTAGCCTCTAGCCTTTGTCCTGGGGTCACTTCCGGACCCCGCCAGAGCTAAAAAGAGTTTTTTTTAAATTTCCGAAGTTTTTCTGAGATTAAAAACAAAAGGGCGGTCTCCTGCCCTTTTATTTTATTTTGCCCTTGGTTTGGCCAGGTCCCTGGAGCTTTGGCGGATTAAAGAGGGAGGTGGTGCACAGGCCTCCTTGCTAGGGCTTCTGTTAGCTCTGGTGACCGCCACCACCCCAGGGTGATGATGTTAAAATATGTAGGGGGCGCATACCCCCTGTGCCTTGGGTACCACCATCTCTCCAGGGCAAAATGTCTATCTGTAATGTGGGAGGCCAGTATGCTCCTCCGCATACCTGGGGACCACCACTTCCATGGGGCTGAAATAACATGATTAAGGGGGTCCACTGCGCACCCCCTGCCCCATGGGGCCACTACCTCCCCAAGGCTAATTTAAAGGTTGGAGCCAATAATGGCACTCGGGAACACCACCCCCAGTGCCAGCTCCTGCTATGTCCAGGGGTGCCCACCCTGGGACATAGCTGCTTGCTCTGACATGGTCCCATTGCACACTGAGGGACTATGGTTTTGTACAAGTAAATTCAGAACCTAACTATAACGTCCTTCTAACCTTTGGTTTTTAAGTGTTTTTCTTTGTTTTTTTAAATCCTATTTCCTAACTATAATGTCCCTGTAACCACTGGTTATTTCAGTGAATTTCCGTGATTTTTTAACATAAAGTAATTTTAATTACTGTACGCTAGTCCAACCACTGCCATGAATGGACTTCGGCAGTGCGCGACCAATTCCCTATAACCACCCAACCCCACATCGAGCACAGCTTTTGGCCATGCACAGCAGGAGATGGCTGTAGGGCCTGTCTTTCTGGGTGTTAGAGGGTGTCTCTGGGTGTGAGAGTGGGTGTGACAGTGTCTGTGTGTAACGGTGGGTGTGAGAGGGTCTATGTGGGTGTGAGAGTGTCTGTCAGTGTGAGATTAACTGTGAGAGGGAGTCCCCAGGTGTGAGAGTAGGTATGTGAGCATCTCTGTGAGTGTGTGTGTGACAGTCTCTGTGGGTCTGTGAGTTGGTGTGTGAGAGTCTGAGTGGGTCTGCGAGTGGGTGCATGATTGTCTGAATGGGCCTATGAGTGGGTGCATGAGTGTATAAGTGGGTCTATGAGTAAGTGCATTACTCTGAGTGTGTCTGTGAGTGGGTGCATGAGTGTCTGAGTGGGTCTGTGAGTGGGTGCGTGAGCCTCTGAGTAGGTCCGTGAGTGAGTGTGTGAATCTGTGAGTGGGTCTGTGAGTGGGTGCGTGAGTCTCTGAGTGGGTCTTAAAGTGGGTGCGTGAGTCTCTGAGTGGGTCTCTGAGTGGGTGTGTGAGTATCTAAGTGCATGAGAGTCTGAATAGGTATGTGAGTAGGTACATGAGTCTCTGAGTGCATCAGTGAGGGAGTGTATGAGTCTCTGAGTGGGTCTGTGAGTGAGTGCACAAGCCTGAATGAGTCTGTGAGATGGTCTGTGAGTGGGTGCCTGAATGTGTGAGTGAAACTATGAGTGGATGCATGAGTGTCTAAGCGGGTCTGTGATTGGATGCGTGAGTGTATGAGTCGGTCTGTGAGTGAGTACATGGGCCTTTGAGTGAGTTTGTGAGTGGATGCATGAGTGTCTAAGTGGATCTATGAGTGGGTGTGTGAGTGTCAGTGTGGTTGTTTCAGTAGCTGTGTGGATGACTTGGCTACAAAGGGAAAGTGAGTACATGAGCCTTTGAGTGAGTTTGTGAGTGGATGCATGAGTGTTTAAGTGGGTCTGTGAGTGGGTGTGTGAGTGTCAGTGTGGTTGTTTCAGTGGCTGTGTGGATTACTTGGCCACAAAGGGATGTCACCTGCCCTTTTTCCAACAAGAGTCCACAGTTTTGCACAAAATATCTACTCAAGTGCAGTTCTTTCGGCCTCCTTGGGTAAATGTCCAGTGTGTATTCTACACTAAAGCTGTGTATTGGACCACAAGGAAATGTCATCAGTGGCCAGTGTGCATTTGGCAATGTGATTATTCCTTTTTCTTCTTTCTCTAGAATTCTGTGATAACATGAATCCTCCTATAGAGGCCAACAATACTACAAAGACGTGAAGCTCCATAAAACCATGGTACTTCCATTTATCTATGTGTTGTAAGTGCTTCTTTGATTTTGTGGAAATGTCCTCGGCATCAAAAACGTGCCACCAAAATTGGCAAACGCACTGGAGAGGGCCCTTTGGTAAGCTGTCCATCATCCTGGCAAAATGCGTGAAGACCTTTGTGAAGATGGACTGGGTCAGGCCAAGCGGGTAGAACTTTCAGGTGATTTGCACATTTGCATACTCATAGCATTTTAAAGGGAGAATCATGGACTCTGCTCTCACCAGGAGAGGACAAGAGAGATCTCAGTCGTCACAGTCACATACAGATTGCGCTCCAGTAGACCAGTGATGCATTCACCTCCAGGAAGGGATTTCCCATTTTAATACGGGACAAGGGCACCCCCTCCCTGGGCGGCCAATCTCGGCCCCGGGGACCCCATCCTCTGGGGTCCAGCCTTATGATATAATTTTTTTTGAGGGGGACACATGGCCCCCATCCCTGGGCCCATTTCGAACCTGAGGACTTATTCCCGGGGATCTGTCCTTTATATATATTTTTTTGATGGGGAGGGGGGCCATTGGGCCCCCTCCCGGGCTGATCTCAGCCCCGGGGACCCTATCTGCCGGGGCCCAGCCATGTCACCTTGGTGCTCCCTAGAGCACCCAGTCACCACTGTTGGGAACAGCAGGGGGAGCCTGTATGCCCCCTCGCTCCCAACCGGCTCCTTGCCTCCTGTGGGAGTCAGATTTGCTGTCACAGACAGGGAGCTGCTAAACATGCAGCTCCCTGTCTCTGAGAGCAATTGTTTCCTCTTTTTCTCTGCCATCATCCCTGCACACAAGGAAACCTCCACTCCCAGCAAGTGAGAGCTTTGCTCTGAGTTGGCGGGAGCTGTCAAAGTTCCCGTCAATTCAGAGAAAGCAGCAATGTCCCGGGGTGTGTGGTTCTCAGAGCCATTACTGGCTCCACGAGGGGGGCCGCACGGCTCCCCTCCAGAATTTAGGTAAGCCCTGGAAGGTGGTGATCTTCGGGGTCAGGTGTCCGCAACAGACCCCTATCTTTTTTTATTTCAGCCTGAGGACGTGGCAGTTCCTGGGGCTGGAGGGGCTGCATGGCTCCCCTTCTTTTGAAACGATTGCCCCTTGGAGGAGGTGGTCCCCAGGGTTGCGGGGGGCCATGCAGCCCCCGCATACAATACAATGATAGCCACGGGGAGGTGGCGGTCCCCAGAGGGTCCGCCGGACCCCCCTACTATAATAAAACAATTTTGCTACAGGAGTAGTGGTCCCCAGGCGTGTGGGGGGGGGGTGTGTGGCCCCTCCTCCATACCATTTGATTACCCCAGGGAGGTGGTGGGCCCCTGGACATAAATAAGCCCATGCCTCCGGGACCTGCCCCACCGTGGGGCTTTAGTAAACAAGCTTGGGCGACCACACTTGTTTTTTACAAAACAAATGTTGCAAATTCACAGTTGTTTTTTTTTACAAAAGTGCTTTATTTCCCTGGGGGTGGTCCCTCTGGGAACCCCAGCACCAGAAGTAAGGGGTTAGGGTGTCCCTACCCTGACCCCCTTTTAAAAAAAAACATTTTTTCTGGGACTTTGCTGGAGCTGAGTCCCAAGAAGGCTGCCAACACTTCCTTGTTGAAGTGTTGGCTGCCAATAAGATGTCTGCACGAGATTGGGAGTATTTGCACAGCCTTCGTGCTTCTAGATGTTTATATTTCCTTTTCTTTTAATATCTCAAAAACTACTCAACTGATTACATTAAGCAACAAAATGGCTTCTTTTGTAGACCAAAAGCTGCCTTCCTGCCACATTTGGTGTAATTCCGTCCAGCAGTTCGGGCTGTAGTCCTGTTCAAATTCCCTAGTGAAATTATAATGGGAAACAAACTTTTATTGACCGCCTTCTTTTTCTGGGCCTCCGCTTGACGGATCACCCCAAAACTTCCCATGTACAGCAAGATTCTCAGGAACACATTTTTGGGGAAATTTCGTGACGATTTGTCAAACGGCACAAAAGCTATAGGCAAGTGAAAGAACACTTTTTTTAATGGAAACATGGTCCTAACTATAGTTAAATATAGATGTGTGTGTATATATATATATATATATATATATATATCTACACAAACATTTTTTCACTTAAAAAAACAAAGGTTACAGGGACGTTGTAGTAAGGTTCTGAATTTACTCGCACAAAACCAAAGAAATTCAGCAGTTATAGTTAGAGTTTTAAACACAACTACAGCCTGAGGTGCTGAAGGAATTACTCCAAATTTAGCAGAAAGGTAGCTTTCGGTACAGAGATTGCGCTTTCAGTTATTTGGTGTAAATCCGTTCAGTAGTAATTGAGAAATTTAAGAAAACCAAATTTGTATATGTGTAGCTGCAAGGGCTTCGCAAATATTAACAAGTTTGTGGAGAAATATGAAGAACTCTGATTGGCTGTCACCTCTTTAACCAGGAAGTGCTGGCAGCCATCTTGGGAACTGGCTTTAGCTGGTTCCCACAACAAAAGTAAAAAAATAAGACAAGGGTCCAGTGTTAAATCACACTGACCCCTTAGCTGTGGTGTTAGGGTCCCAAAGGGACCACCCCAGGGCTAAAAAACACAGTAGGCAGCGAAAGCTGCTGTTTCAGTCATTGTTTGTACACCAGTGTGCACAAACAACGACAACCAAATAGATGACGACTTACCTGAGTCTTCCTGGGGGTCCTCCTCTCTTCATCGTCTGACAGCGATGACGAGTCCTCCTCTTCAGCAGCTGCCACCCTCCTCTGCACGCTGCAGCCCAGTTATGGCTGCAGCACGCACCGGGTGAGTTCCACTCCGCTGGGAGGGCTAGCGCAGTTTTTGGACTAACTCTGTGCTCCAAGCAGACTGTGGAGTTTCAAAAACTTGTTAGCTCCACCAGCGGAGTGGAGCTCCCCACATACCCCTAATATATATATATATATATATATACATATATATATATATATATATATATATATATATATATATATATATATATATATATATATATATATATATATATCAATATTAAGAAATACATGTTATAGTTACCTTAGAGGATGACTTGTAATTACTTGAAATAACTCTAATGATAACAGCTGAATTTCTGTGGTTTTGTGCAGGTAAAATCTGAAC
The DNA here is from genome assembly GCF_031143425.1 of Pleurodeles waltl. Classification (NCBI taxonomy): domain Eukaryota; kingdom Metazoa; phylum Chordata; class Amphibia; order Caudata; family Salamandridae; genus Pleurodeles; species Pleurodeles waltl. Next base: position 652,522,824 of record NC_090446.1, on the reverse strand, counting down.
CTCGCAAGCCACACGGAGAGTGTGATTGGCTGAGTGCAGGCTGTTCAGAAAGTTGCAGCTGACATTTCATCGACCGGTCCTGGAGGATGGATTTTCTTTGAGAAATGGGTAGAAAGGATTAGGGTAGAGGTACTCTGACCCCATGGGGATAATGTATGGGTTGGTGAGGGATAAATTATGAGTTTAAAAAGGTTAAAATCTCCTTTCTTTTGATGATTGTGCATCTGCAACTCTGTCGTGGTGCTCAGAGTGTCCCCTATGCAACGGAGTCGCAAACCCTGCTGATGAAAGAAAATAAACATATATTTAAACACATACTGTCACACACACTGTCACACTCACTCACAGACCCACTCAGACACTAATACACCCACTCACAGACCAACTCAGACACTCATGCACCCTATCACAGACCCAGTGAGACCCTCAAGCATCCACTCACAGGCCCACTCAGAAACTCATGCACCTACTCACAGACCCACTGAGACACTGACACACCCACTCACATACTCACTCAGAGACTCACCCACCCATTCACAGATGCACTCAGACACTCACACACCCACTCACAGACCTACTCTAACCCTCTTGCACACAGAGATCTATTCAGACCCTCACACACCCACTCACAGACCCACGCACACACTGACGCACCTACTAAAACAGTGATGTATGCACTCTCACAGCCAGACATGCTGTCTCACAGCCACAGTCGCCCCAGATAAACACTCTCACACCTATTCCCACAACCAGAGAGGCCGCAGCCAACTCCTGCCATGCACCACAAAAGGGCCATGCACAGTGTGGTTTGGGTGACCAGGGGGGCTGGCCGCAGGGTCTGGCTGCAGTCCAGGTCTTACAGGCAACCTCTGCTGCGCATGGGTGAAGGCCATGCACTGTGCAAGGTTGGATGCTTATAGGGTGTCGACCTCAGAGCCTGGCTGCAGGCCAGGTCTTGTGGCTAACCACGTCATGCACGGACAAAGGCCGTGCATGACGGCGGTTCGATTAACGTATACTAATAAAAATTACTATACATTAAAAAAACATAGATATTCACTGAGAAAAACAAATGTTACAAAGAGGTGTAGCTAGGGACTGAATTTACCCCCACAAACCCATAGAAATTCAGCAGTTATATTTACCAGCCTTGACTAACACTTACTCCTCCTAAGCCCCTGCATTGCACTTCTTATGAACTCACATACTACATTACTCATGACATTCAGTGACATCACTGATGGCATCTCAATTGATATCGCTGATGACATCACTAATGACATCATTCACCTAGAGTCTCTCACACCCCACTCACACACCCATAGAAACATCCCATACACCCACTCACACTCTCAAATAACTAGTCACATATGCATTCACAGGTCCTTTTGCACAATTGCATATCGGTAGTAAATAAAGGGATGAAGGATGGACTCTGCTCTCACCAGGAGAGGCAGGAAAGATCCCGAAGGTACCACAGAAGAGACTGTTTTCCAATAGACCTCCATCAGACTCCATAGGGAGCCTCAATTCCCCCATGGTCTGCATTTTCAGATTCGCACCGACCCGAGGACCACCCTCAGAGGATCCCTCGTCTACCGTCCTCCCGGACCGCACGCCCCCTTCAGCGACGCCATCGCCGACTTCATCTCCCCGCACGCCCTCGCCTCACCGGACTACATCCTCCTAGGCGACCTCAACTTCCATCTGGAACAAAACAACGACCCCAACACCACCACCCTGCTCGACAACCTCGCCAACCTCGGCCTCAAACAACTGGTGAACACCGCCACCCACATCGCCGGACACACGCTTGACCCTATCTTCTCCGCCAGCAAACATGTCTTCTTCAGCCACACCTCCTCTCTACACTGGACCGACCACAGCTGTGTGCACTTCACATTCCGACGCGAGACCCGCCACCTCCGCACTCAACCCATCCCTCGTCGACAGTGGAACAAGATCCCCGAAGAGCAACTCTTCTCAGCACTCGCCGCCAACCAACCCACACTCACCACCGACCCCAACGACGCAGCCCTTAGCCTCACAAACTGGATCTCCAACTGCGCAGACAACCTTGCTCCCCTCAAACGCACGCATCGACAGACCAACACCAAAAAACCTCTCTGGTTCTCTGACACCCTCAAAGAATCAAAGAAAACTTGTCGCGCCCTCGAGAAGGCCTGGCGCAAGGACCACACCGCTGACAACATGACCGCCCTCAAGAACGCTACCCGCGAACACCACCGCCTGATCCGCGCTGCTAAAAAGAACTTTTTCACCGACAGACTGGACAAAAACAGCCACAACAGCAAAGAACTCTTCAGCATCGTCAAGGAGTTCTCCAACCCCAACGCCAACGCCAACGCCGTCACGCCCTCACAGGATTTGTGCGAATCCCTCGCCACTTTCTTCCATCGCAAGTTCAGCGACCTCCACGACAGCTTCGGACACCAGACCCAACATAACACCACCGAACCCGCACCCCCGGCCATTACCCTCAACAACTGGACCCACATCAACACTGAAGAAACCAAATCCATCATGAACTCTATCCACTCCGGCGCCCCTTCGGACCCCTGCCCTCACTTCATCTTTAACAAAGCCGACGACATCATCGCCCCGCACCTCCAGACCGTCATCAACTCTTCTTTTTCTTCTGCTACCTTCCCCGAATGCTGGAAACACGCCGAAGTCAACGCCCTACTAAAGAAACCTACGGCTGACCCGAGCGACCTGAAAAACTTCCGCCCCATCTCTCTTCTGCCTTTCCCAGCCAAGGTAATAGAGAAGACCGTCAACAAACAGCTAACCACCTTCCTGGAAAACAACAACCTGCTCGACCCTTCACAAACCGGATTCCGAACCAACCACAGCACGGAAACCGCCCTCATCTCAGTCACTGACGACATCAGGACCCTGATGGACAACGGTGAAACAGTCGCCCTCATTCTCCTCGACCTCTCAGCTGCCTTCGACACCGTCTGTCACCGCACCCTAATCACCTGCCTCCGCTCCACCGGTATCCAAGGCCAGGCCCTGGACTGGATCGCCTCCTTCCTCTCAAATCGTTCCCAAAGAGTTTACCTCCCTCCGTTTCGCTCAGAACCCACCGAGATCATCTGCGGCGTACCTCAATTTCATCGCTCAGCCCGACACTCTTCAATGTCTACATGAGCCCCCTCGCCAACATCGTTCGCAAGCACGACATCATCATCACCTCCTACGCCGACGACACCCAACTTATACTCTCCCTCACCAAGGACCCCGCCAGCGCCAAGACCAACCTACAAGAGGGTATGAAGGACGTCGCAGATTGGATGAGGCTCAGCCGCCTAAAGCTGAACTCTGAAAAAACGGAAGTCCTCATCCTCGGCAACACCCCGTCCGCCTGGGACGACTCATGGTGGCCCACGGCCCTCGGCACCGCACCGACCCCCACAGACCACGCTCGCAACCTCGGCTTCATCTTGGACCCTCTTCTCACCATGACCAAGCAAGTCAACGCCGTGTCCTCCGCCTGCTTCCTCACCCTCCGCATGCTCCGCAAGATCTTCCGCTGGATCCCCGCCGACACTAGAAAAACCGTGACCCACGCCCTCGTCACGAGCCGCCTGGACTACGGCAACACCCTATACACCGGGACCACAGCCAAACTCCAAAATCGCCTGCAACGCATTCAAAACGCATCGGCACGCCTCATCCTCGACGTACCCCGCAACAGCCACATCTCTGCACACCTGAGACACCTGCACTGGCTCCCAGTCAGCAAAAGGATCACCTTTCGACTTCTCACCCACGCACACAAAGCCCTCCACAACAAGGGACCGGAATACCTCAACCGACGCCTCAGCTTCTACGTCCCCACCCGCCTCCTCCGTTCCTCTGGTCTCGCACTCGCTGCCGTCCCTCGCATCCGCCGCTCCACGGCGGGTGGGAGATCTTTCTCCTTCCTGGCGGCCAAGACCTGGAATTCCCTCCCCACCAGCCTCAGGACCACCCAGGACCACTCCGCTTTCCGGAGACTCCTAAAAACCTGGCTATTCGAGCAGCAGTAACCCCCCCGTTCCCATAGCGCCTTGAGACCCGCACGGGTGAGTAGCGCGCTTTATAAATGTTAATGATTTGATTTGATTTGGTGCCGCATGCAGGGAGCAGCAAGAACTGCTGCTCCCTGCATGCAGGATCAATTGTTTCATCTATCTTCCTGCCCACTTGACAGCTGGCAGGAAAACAGATGAAAAGTCCACTCCCAGTGGGCGGGAGCAGTTTTCCTGCTCCCCTCCTCTGGGAGCAGACTTTACAGTTTGCTCTCACTTGGCGGGATCTGTCATAGCTCCCGCCAAGCGACAGCAAAGTGCTATGTCCTGAGAGTGGGCAGCTCAAGACATAGGGAGCCGGCCATGAGGGGGTGGCAGCCCGAAGCATCATTAATGGGTTCAGGATGATGGGCCCCCTTCTCCCCCCTTCCAATAATAAATACAGTTTTTTGCCCCTGGGACCTGGCCCACCCACGGACCAACTTTATACATACACAGAGATTGCGCATGTTGTTTTAAATTGCAGGGATCCACGGATCCTTCATGACTTTTCAGCAATTCTTTTTAAAAAGAATGCCTTTTTGTACAGGCTGGGTCCCTGGGGGACCCCAGCACCAGGCCTCAGGGATTAATATATTTCTTCCCATCGCCCTTTTCTTTATTTTTAACATTTTAAGTCCAACAGAACAGAGGGCAGGAGGCCAGAGAGGATACTTTGGGCAGTTACCTGGCCACCTGTGCCATAAAAGCCCAGGGTAAAAAAACCAATACAATACAATACACAAAAGACAGTAAAATCGAGTGATTTAAATGTATTAAAATGCATAAAATACCTTCCATGGCAAAATATAAATGATTGTAAATAGTTGCATTCATAGTCTAAAAAGAATAAACAATAAACATAATATTAAATATATGCACAGCACTGGGGGGTGGCACAAATCAAAATAAGGTCTTAGGGTAAGATTCTACAAGAATCTAGTCTTCCACATATTTATCAAAAAAGCGGGAAACAGTCAATACAATCGGGTGGCAGCAATTAGTTTTCAAAATTCTGGCTGCAGTTCTAATATCTCTAATCCCCAGGTTATGACAAAGTGGCAAAATCCACTTCATCCTATACTCATGATAACCCGGGCAAAAATAACAACATGGTATATTGATTCTATGACCAAATGGGCAAAAAGGACATGACACATCTAGATCAACAGAGATGTGCTGCCATTTTGCTGTGACTGAGGGAATCAGTAAACACCCAAACCAGAATTTCATATAAAGTGCTTTGGCAAATGGGGGCTCAATCTCATCCAAATGAACCTCGAAGGAATAAACATCTATAAATTCAATGAAAGCAGTAGTGAGAGAAACCAACATCCCATTCCTATGGAGGACAGCATCTACGAAGTACTGATGTAAACCTTTCAGGGTGGACTTTGAGATCCCACATGCAATCTCAGGGGTGAGCCACAGATTCTCACATCCCAGCTCCATTAAGTGACATTTCATAAACTTAACCAAGGAATACTAGCAGCCGCAGGTAGCCTCAAACTCTACACCAACTCCAGCCAGTATGACGCCATATCTGAAGGTGCCCAGAACCCTAAGCCAATACAACAGTGGACGAAGATCTATATTTTGGTAAATGAAATCTGGCCTAGTTCCAACAGAAGGAGGTTGAGAGGGAGATTATTAAGGCGACACAGGAACTGGCTGTCGACTAGCTCCATATCACTAATGCTCACCTAGCCCCAAAGCTCCCCACCATACAATGAGGCTCCAAGGGCTTGCAGATTATAGAGTTGGAGTGCTGGGGAAACAGGGTAAAATGTAGATCCTCGTAATGCCCTCACAATACTGTGTATTGCTCCATCTTGAGTATGCATTTCTGAATATGTGGGATCCAGTCAAATTGCTCTGTGAGAGTTACCTCTAAATAATCAAAGGTCCAAACTCATTCCAAGAGGATACCATTAAGAACAGTATGTGAAAGGGCTGTCAGTCAGGGAATAAAAACCATATACTTTGTTTTGGTAAGGTTAATTTTCAGGCCTCTCGGTTTACAAAAAGATCCAAATTGTTTTTGTAGCTTTAGGCTCCCCATAGGTGATTTCGAATCTAGAAGATTATTGTCTGCAAACAGGAGCACTGGTACCCTCCCATTTGCAAGACTCAGGGCATCTTGATGACACTGTTCAAGATGAGCCACCAGATCATTGGTTTATAGTAAGAAAAAGGTTGGGGAAAGCACTCACCCTTGCCTCACCCTCTGGGTAACTGGGATGGGGTCAGTAAATTCACCAAAGGAAACACATATAACCTGCTCATAGTTGTTAGAATGGAGCTTAATGATGACATCAACTAAGTATTTGGGAGGACATAGATTGAGCATGACCCTCCACAGTGAATTCCTCAGTACAATATCAAAGGTGGACCAAAGATCTACAAAAACTACATACAGTCGTCCACTACCTCCGTGTGTCATGCTTTCAGAAAATTAATTGGAGGCAGTACATATGATCACTGGTGTTAATCCTATCCCGAAAACCAGCTTGTAGGAGGGGTCAATAGATCCACCTCTTTCATCTACTCATGCAGTCGCTCCAAAATAATCTGACTGAAAAGTTTCTGTGTACTATTGATCAGGCTGATCGGCCATTAGTCGGTGGGAAGAGACCTTGTATGTCAGCCCCTGCCCATGAAGTGGATATGCGGTAACCAGCCAGTATAGCAATAAAATACAATAGGGACATCATGTGTTTTTATCTACCTTAAAAAGGACCCTCTGAACCTTGTCCTAACTAGGGGCCAGACGTATCAAAGGTTTTTACCCATTCTGTGTCTATGGGAAAAAGTGTTCGTACATATGGCCCTATGTGCTATATTAGGTTTAATACAATCAATAGCCTCACTGAATTCACTAGCAGAACTTGGCCTGATATCACTCACACTTTGGCTCGTGATACAAGCACCCAGAGGCGTACCAACTCCATAGCCGGCTGAACTAGCTGTTCGGTATGAACTGTACCAACACCACCTAGGTGAACAACATTTTCCTGGCTATCAATTCGTAAAACTCCATGACCCCGCTGGTCCACTCTCATCAGGGTGCACATGTACGTGTATAATTTAGAAAAGTGGTCAACCCAAGCTGCTTCTGAAATATTAAATGCCATTGGAATGACAGCCTCCATGCCGCTATTGGCTAAAATAAGCTGCCAAAAGGAGCAATGGTTTTTCCCCTTGACAGCTGATAACAGAGCCTAACAATAAGCCAGTTCCCAGTCACTCTTATCCCTTGAAATTGAGGCTTTATATAGCGAATGGGCTCCCTGAATTAAAATCCTATTTCCACCTTTAATTGCTTCAGTTAAGGTACGTGTTGTGGTTCTGCATGCTCTTGTATAACAGGGTACCTCTTTTACCCTTTTTTGAAAGGTACCTTGATTCGAATGAGAACAGTTTCTTAAGAGAACTTAACATTGAGTTATGAATAATTTTAAGACTCGCTAAGGATGCAGAATCACAAGGTGTCACCCTCAAAGCCTGCACTGCTTCCATGCCAGAAGCGACACTCTTCTTAAATCTGCCTCCAGGTATTTGGAAAATCAACCACTATGCTCCATTTTAGCCTTCGACAATTACTTGAGGCCATGAGACTTCTATCAAATGGTTTGATGTTAGGGCCAGCTTTAATAGGACCCAGTGCTATGACCCAGTGCTACCAGGGTAAGATCCAAAGCACTACAGTTGCTATCCTGCTGAGGAATCACTTCCATGTCTATCATTAAAGGCTATAATCTAATATCCAACAGGGTGTAGTCAATAAGGCTAAAGAAGCCCTGGCAATTGAAAGTATGCCTCTCCCCTTTTTCAGATTATGCTCCCCATTAAAAGCTTCTAAGCTATTGCTCAATTTGAATTTCTTAATTGGCGGAAGGGAAGGTACATGCACTCCCCAAACTATGTCTTCCTCACACTGTCCGAATTAATACAGAGGGGCTCAAAAATTACAATTCAGATAGCCTGCCGCAATTTTAATATAACCTGAGGGGAGGATTAGCAAGTGGGCATTAATCAAATCAATAATGCCTTAGATAGCCTTGCTACCCCAGGGCCTACAATAAATATTATAAATCAGTACATTTCACCAGAAGGGAACTACAGAATAACGCATGGAACATCAGGGGACTTGACATCAATTGCTTTAAGTGAACATAACAAGGTTGTTTGGACACAAATTATAGGACCCCCTGAAGGCTTGCCTATCTCTGATGATATAGCAGGTCGGTCAAAACACACAAAACCAGCCTGAAACTGAGGAGATAAAGCCCATGTCTCCTAAAAGAGACAAATGTCAAATTGGTTGACAAACGTACACCAATCTGGGCAACAGAATTTCTATTCATGCAAAGACAATCTTTGCATGAGTAGAACCAATGACCGCAAAAGCATCAGTGGGTATTGGACAAAAGGTATGCTGAAGACCATCTTGTCCTGAGGGTTGTAAAGGATTCAAGTTGCAACTCATACCCTTAAATCTATCAAGGTCAAGCAACCTACCCTCTCCCACTGAGGGAAGGCGTCAATCATTACTATCAAGGCCAGTTAAGGGGAGGTATCTGTTTGCACTGGAGACCGAAAAAACCCTATGTTCATCCAATTGTGCTGGCAAAGAGCCATTTATGACGCATTGCCTGGAAGGAGCAGGTTTATGAAAGAAACCTAGAGGAACAACACTGATTGCTAATTCTGGATCCAGATTGGATTAATTGCCGAGCCAGGCCCGGATACCTACAGTTAATGATAACACTGTCTTCTTCAATGTGCTTTGATGAGGAACCAATCCACCTAACTCTTCTCGCTAGTAAAAGGTTGTTATAATCAGAAAATGAAACATCAACACAGTGGGACAAGCAGTGTTACTTTGTTTTAAAGCCCGAGAAACGACTCATCCCCAGTTGGAGGGAGAGGTAGGCTCCAATCATTACTGCATATATGGACAGCAATCAAGGGGCAGATCCAGAAATGAAAGGTGAGAAGGGGGAGAGGGGTGTTGATACAAGGATGTCGCTCAGTCACTGATTGGTTACAGTGCTATTAATTGATCCTTGCCCTTGTTGACTATAACCATCTGCTCCAGTACTCAACGTTTTCATATTTTCTACCCTGTTGTACAGATGTGCCCTGGGTACTGATAGTGGGAAGTTGACCAGTGGACAACCGGAGCCTTGAGTCTGCAATACATCTAGTGGCATCAGAAGTGACCTAGTTGATGTTGGAATGCTGGGTAGTGGGAAGCAAGTCAGGAGGCTGATTAGATACTGGATGAGCCAATGATACGTCATGTTTACATAAAAGATCCAAAATAACATCTTCTAATGATCATGTTCTGCCCACCAGGAGCGCAATTGCAGAAGCCACAATAGATTTGACTTTCTCCATGGGGCATTCGCAATCAAAGGTTGATATTACTCCGTTCCCCCGTCATTGATTGAGGATGTTGGCTCTGCCAGCAATGATGTTGGCCTTGCTACAGTGCAGGAATTGTCTGCGGAAATGCAGCTGGTTCATGTTTTGAAGCTGGCACCGACATAAGCCCCTGTTTTGTTTTCCTCTTCTTCCTTACTTAGGGACCGAAAGGACTAGCGTGCATAGGAACAGCGCAGCTTGGCAGACTATTTGGCACACTACTAAGGGACAACAGCGGGGTTTAGGCTGTGGGTGCTGCAAGGGACAAACTGTAAAAATTACTGGAACCCACATCAAAGACGTTGAGGGTACAGAGTGCTAGACCCGATATTGGGTTGCTCAACCCCATGTCCTGATCGAGGGACAGCCGCCTCTCTGCCAAGACGATTTCCTTAGCAATTACACCTACTGCATGGGCTGGAAATGATTCAAGCATAGTGCCAGGTTTAGTCTTTGTAGTGCCACTGTCCTTATCCATGATCTGTTTCCTTTTTTCCCATGATTCCTGACTAGGGTGCACCAGGAGCACAGATAATAAAGCCAGAGCATTAGAGCAAAGCAAACTTGACAGATGGACTCACCAGTACTACTACCAGCCACTGTCAAGAGGGGTGGTCCAGCCCAGCCTCTTCTGGGAGTTGAATGGCAAAGACTGGCCTGATCATGGCCCGATTTTCACCCAGGATCATTATGCCACTTTTAATCATGATTTATAGACCTCTGGCCATGCTTGCTGCAAGGGTGGGGAGAGCATAGTCGCAGTTCAGTCGTGGGAGAAAACAAAGTTCAGCACTGCTGGCCTGGGAAACCACTGTAGTCAACACCTGTGCTGTGGGATTCTTGTGGAGCTTTTAGGCGCGATGTGTAGCCCTCTGGCACGGCCTGCTGCAAGGGTGGCTGGGGGAAGTAGTCCCACCCCAGTCACGGGAGAAAGCAAAGTTTGGTAATGCGGTCCCGGGAAACCACGGCGGTCAACACCTGCGCTGCGGGATCCTTATGGAACTTTTAAGCCTCATGTGTAGCCCTCTGGCCCGCCTGCTGCAAGAGTGGCTGGGGGAAGTACCAAAGTTCAGCAATGTGGTCTGTGGTAACCGCCGTATATTTAAGAATGCTGTATGTGGGGTGGGAACACTATGAAAAGACTGCCCCTACCCAGCAGGTTATTCAGGAAGTGGTTCTCTAATAAGTCCTACAGAAATGGACAAGGGATCAGTGATGTAATGGGTAATTCATTAATTGGAAATTACCGCTGCTTCGGTGGACAAGCCAGAGAGAAGCAAAAAAAATAATACCAAGTGACATATATAAACAGCTATCAAAGTATCCATTTCACAGCCAGAACCTACAGGGTTGCCCTACAATTTGGAGTAGGATTTAGGAACCCTTTGCTAGTAGCTTGGTTACTCCAGAGGTCCTAGTGTACCAGAAGCGGTGTTAAGACAATATAGTTTCCACTGCAAAACTGGAATTTCCCCCCCCCCCCCAGGCCCAACCTTGAGGCCTCATCCTGGCCCCTACTGTTTCCCCTTCCAGTTTTTCCACCTCCTTGACCTTTTTGGTTAACCTCTTTGTGACACTTCGTGTCCTGTTTCTTTAACCACTCTCTGCATATCATGCAATTTCACCAACACCACTTTTAATTCCACATTCGCTTTCTTTTTTCTGCGACACAATGCTTTGGTTCACGATGGCCACAAACTCTGCCAACTTCTTGATCTGCCAAGCAATACATATAAGGGCCAATTTATTCTTAACATTCAGTAACAATGCAAGCTTCCTGAACCATCTCTGTTGCATGAGCTATGCCCAACTGCCTTTCAAACACATCCTTAAGCCTGTCCAGATCATCAGGTGGTGCCTCGCCCTTGATCTGCTTGTAATTAGAGATTTTAGCCCAGTCTGTTTTTACTGGGCATATTTATGGGATCACATTCAACAAGGGATAATTCGCTGCATTCAACTCACTTCCATTCCTATGATCCACCGTCAGCCATAGCACTTTCTCCACCAGTCACTCTCTCATCTCACTTGGCACTATCAATCACAATAGTTGTGTCAAGTCTGACAAGTTGTGACTGCATACTTCGAACTCCTCTTGAAACTCAGTTGGATTTTCTTGAATGTTAGGGAATTGATTCTTTATTCTTATTAAATCTGAGGAAATCCAAGTTACCTTTACCACATCTCTACCCCTAGCCCCTGTGTAGCTCCTCAGAGGAAGAAAGGTAATATGGGATAGACTCTCATCGTCAGCAGTGCTTGAGTGAAGCAAAGGGAGACACTGCCTAGACAGCCACCCAGTATTTTGTCTTAAGCTTTTTAGAGTGATTGTAGTGAATGTAGATCTTTGCTCCCTTTGGTCCCCGCACCCCCGGGCATAATTTGCACATGCTCTAGATCATTCTCAAGCTGTGGAATCAGCATCTGACCCAGTTGTTGTACTGTCAGCCAATTGCATCACAGTCCTTGCTTGCATGTTATCTTCTTGTGCTCCAGTGGCGTCCACGCAGATGCAGCTCTGTTTTCAGGTTCAGCTCCAAGCACACACATCGGCCACCATGGGGAATATGTCCAAAAAACCACCTCCCTCGTGTCCTTGCTCTCTTTCCTGTCCTGTCGTCAGTTATCTGAGGAAGGGAAGCAGTTGGAGTGCAACTCCCAACTCCTAACTCTGCTCTTAACGTGGCTAATTTTATACTCCATTTTTTCCTAAGTATCTTTTATACTCCAGACATGGAATTTATGCTTGCACTTATGTACCTCCCCATGCCACTGGATGAAGAGTGGCCACTGTCAGCATCTTTTTTAATCCCTGTTTTTTTCAGTCACTACTGTAGATTTAGTAATCTCTCTACATTAAAGATACAAAACCCTGGAGAGGATTTTTCCATACTCATTGGTGAGTCCTACACACTTCTTGATGTATTTGCATTTGTGGTTATCATATTGTCGTACATAGTGTGGGCAGAAGGCTCTCTCGGTGGACTTGCTATGTTTGGATGGTGCAGCCTCTATTGCAATTCGCTATGGTTTTCTTACACACAGAAGGAAAATGATCTACAAGCTGGTGTTTGCAGCACATCCTGTGGAGGAAGATAGAGAAAGATAATGGAGAACAGGATAGGATTCCCTCCAGGTATTGTTACTTCTAATTGTGCTCATTTAGTGGGGAAGGGATAGCACACTCACACCCAAAGATCCCCCTGGGTCTGACCGACCTTCAGTCCAAGTCTGGGGAGGCTTGTGCAGGTGCTAGGTCCACCAGTGACACCCCTCCCCTCTCCTCTTCAAATGGATTAGCAAGGGTTCGGCCCTTCATGGTGCAAAGTGGGTTGGTATGATGCAAAGATCAAGTTTCAATATATAATCTTTGGTACTTGAAAGCTGATCGAGTGCGCCACTTAGTGTAGCACAAGTGCTCATACAAAGCTTTTGCTGATCTAGGCCTAAAAATGTTATTTCTACTAATCTCGATGTAGGAAGAGCGTAACCCTACCTAAAAGGAAGAACTCACTTCTTTTGTTGTTTATACTAATTCTTTTTAGAACCATGCTTTCTCTCCTATGACCTTTTCCTTAACTACCCGAGGAAAAGCGAAAGATGATTGCCTGAATTTTATTTCAGTGTCGCCAATAGCAAGTTACTAAAGCTCTACCTATCTCCTTCATGCCTCCTTTTACATGTTTGCATGTTAAGGTGGGGGTAGGGAACTGCTTGGCTTTGCAAGCAATAGAGGCTGCAACTTGCAAGTTTTCTATCTACATCTCACCTTATCTTCTACTTTATCTTCGTCACACATCCCAAAAGTCATAAATAGAAACAATGCATAGGGAGAGAGTAAGAATTGATTTAAAAAAACAGAGTTGACACATCATCTTTAACAGAAAACTGCCGACTCCAACCAGGAGGTGAACGTGCAATTCAATGTAATTACTCTCTGCAATATTCTGAAAATAATCGACTTACACTAACATGGATATCATGTTTCTGGGTTTCACTTATAACTATAGTACATGCTAAAAACCTTTGTTTCTGTGGTTACTACTATGAGAGCACTGGGCGCATAACATTAGCCAGGCTTTGATTACTGACCATATATTCCATTACGCTGGATCTTTCTAGTTCCTAGTTCTTAACAATGAACAATGGCATGTTGTACCACTCTATACAGGCACCCTGTTACAGCCAGCCGCACACCATTAGGACTTTTGCCGTAGCCAACGCCTCTTCTAGATGGAAGATCATAAATATCCAAGCTCCCACCTTATTCCTGTGTAAACCTCAGAAACCACCTCTGATGAAACTTGTAGATATCATACCGGCGCCTTGCCTGCATTTCAGTGGAACTCACTGCTCCAGGGACTATCGCGCTAGGAGGCGCTCACCAGTTGCCGCGGGGGGAAGGGGCTTACCATTGAGCTTATAGCAGTGTCTCTTTCCCCGTGGCATGTAACATCTCACCAACGTCGTGCCCCATTTCATTGGGACTCACTGTCTCAGGGACTACCATGCCAGGAGGTGCTCACAGGTGCTGCAGGGGGGAGGAGCTCACCGTAGCGCTTTTAGCGCTGTCTCTCTCCCCACAGGAAGGGACATCTCACAAACATCTTGCCTGCATTTCAGTGGGATTCACTGTTCCCGAGACTACAATGCAGGAGGTGCTCACCAGGTGCTATAGGAGGGAGGAGCTCACCAACAAGCTTATAACACTGTCTCTCTGCCCATGGGACATTTCACCAGCATCTTGCCTTCATTTCATTGGGACTCCCTGTCCCAGGGCCTACCGGCGCTGCGGGGATGAGGGGGAGAGCTCGCCATCACGCTTATAGTGCTGTCTCCCTCCCTGTGGTGAGGGCTACATGCAGGCCATGCCCTTGCAATACGTGGGCCAAAGGCTGGCCCATCCTGCGCCCAGAAGAGACTGGGGTGGGCCACCTCTCTTTGGTCTGTTTTTTTGAGGATTTCAAGGATCTGTTGTTCTTTTTTTTACTCAGCTATGTTTACTGTTTTACTGTTTTTATCTCACGATGGTAAAGGGCAAAGCCCCCACTGTAGCAAAGCCTGGCACAATTTCAACTACCTTGGATAGTTATAATAGAAGGGCAGTGGGAGCTTTAAATAAGGAGATTGAACTTGAGTGTCACCTTTCTGGCTCCATTGCAGTAGCCACTGACTCATAGTACCCACTGAGCCAGTCCCATAGACTGAAAACGGTTTTACTTCTACGTCTGCCCAGGGCACATTGTCAGCTTCAGCACCACAGCCTTCTCATATTGTTCCTGCTATTGACTTTATTGACCCTGGCCAGAACTTTAGTTTGCTTCTATCTTCGCCTCGTAACAGTGCACTTCTAGCTAAACGTAAAAGATGTCAGAGGGCAAATAAATCATATCTCCCTCTAGACTCTCAATCCATCCACTACTATTGCTTCTGTTTCGGTGCTTTGTAGTGCACCTTCTGCTAGGGACTTGGACGTATTTAAAGGATGGTTTGGTATTTGGATAGTGTAAAGGGGTTGATGGAAAGTTTGCTCTCCCCTATTACTAAACCGTTGGGCAAACCGAAGATCTTTTATGTAGGTTTAAGACCTCACACCCTGTTGGTCCAGTTAGGGATGGGGGACATCGTAAACACACAATGGCTCCATATTTAGTTTCTGATACTTCTGTAATTAACCAAAACCCTTCCCTTATCCCTTTTATGGATAGATATTCAGACAGCTGCCTTTCTCAAGTGCATCATGATCCCCTTCAATATTTTGAAAATCAAACAGCTCCTGGACCATGCGGGGTATGAGGGCCTCCTATTCTAGTGGTGGAGTTGACCTGGACTAGCCAACCTCAATCGATTGATTCTAATACCAATGCAAGGAACCCAAGTAATATTCGACCATTTGAACCTTCTTAAAGTGGTTCTTCCCATTCCCCAGAAAACTTGAGGAGACAAAACAATGAGGGGGATTTTTCTACTTCTGTGACCAATAATTTACCCCGCTTGTTGTTCTTGTGTGGCTGTAATGGTTAATGTTCCCACCCGGCTCCCAGGTACGATTGTATCACTCGCCCAGTTAAGGAACAGAGGGCCTGATTTAGAGTTTGGCAGAGGGGTTACTCCATCACAAATGTGACAGATGTCCCGTAATCTGTATTACAAGTTCCATAGGCTGTAATGGAGGTGTAATACGGCGGACTGGATATCTGTCACATTTGTGATAGAATAACCTCCTTCGTCAAACTCAAAATCAGGCCCAAAGTACTCTATTGGCTCCAATCTAAGTTAGTTTTCCCGATTTTCAAAGCAGACCAAATTTTGTTGACAAGAAGGGTTGGATGGATTGGCCCAACTAAGAAATCTTTAAAGGGAGACTGTGTTATTATTTCCTTTAAACAACACAGGTTTGCAGGAGAGCCCTTGTCTAGGTCTCCGTTCCTTACACTTATTCCTTTTGGCTATTTTTATCATTATCTGCATTGAGCCCCACAAACGTCTAATGAACTATCATTCAACCAGCCATTTCCTGTTGACTGTCCATCTCATATTCCTTTGTTCAATAGATTTCAGACCTTGAGTGCTCTGCAGGAGAGTGATTGACTTTATGCCACTGCGTAATCCCCCTTTTTTAGTTGTGTGGATATTTTGACGCACCAGATTTTTCGGCCTCTATGTTCCGACCCAATACCTCCAGCTGTAGCCACTGTTTCTGCCTCCATCACAACTCATTCACAATTTAAGCACGCCTATCTAGGTTTACACAGTCCCTCATTTTACCTCCAAAATGAAAACACCCAGGTTATGAAGGGGTCTGTCACCTTACTTCATGGCACGTTTTTGGGCTTCAAAATAAATTAAGCTACCCGCATTTTACGATGTAATTTGTCTCCAAGAAACTTGGTGTGTGGATCCAATTCATGTAAAAGTGTTTTCTTCCCTTTTCACAGCAGCTATACTGTCTTCAGCAGGTCGGGCTAAAGGTGGCCTACAGATCCTAACATAAAATTATTATTAGAAGGTCTGTTTCTGTTTCTCCTCATTTTCGATTTTTATGGTTATCATTCAAGGGCGTATCTAATTTGGTGGTGGTTAATCTTTACAACAACCTGATTGATTCTTCCCGCTGTCATGTTGTCCCTGCCCTTGATAGAGGTCTGGATGCATTTTTGCTCCCAATTCATTCTAAATGTTTTAGTTTTTAGCCTGGTGATTTTAACATACAAATATGCCCTCTCCCAGCAAGACGTGTGTGTAGTCGAACTGATATAGCGGGCACAGCAATCTTACACTTTCCACACAATGTTTATGGGAAATCCCTGAATTCTCAAATGTTTAAGTACAATCTTTTAGTATTGGAGAGTAGTAATATTGAGGGTAATGAACTGATACCCTCTTTTATTGGTAGAGGTGTCCATACCACCATTGACCACGTCCTGATATTTTCCACTGCTAGCGATTTGGTTTTACATTATAGAATCATTCTGACTACTGTGAGTGATCACAACCCACTAGTTGTATCTGTGTTTTTTCAGGCAGAAAGCTCTATAGAAATTTCCTGTGTTGCCAACATTACCCCAGTTAGGCCCAGTAGTGTTCATATTAAATGGGCAGGGGTTGACTATTACAGGGTGTTGCAGAAGTTGTTATCCATGAACTCACCTGAGTTTAATTATTGCCTGGGTACTAAAGAAGACCACAATAGTTTGTTGTCGGTTTTGGAAACATTGTTAGGTCTCTAATGCACTACTTACACGACCTTGTAGACCAAGAATTACAAAGAGTCATGATTGGTTCGATCATCCATGTACTCAGGCATCTAAACTTCTGCAGACCTTGCATGGCTTTCCCAGGGACTATTCATTCACTAAGCAATTAAGAAAGGATTATAATTTGGTAATAACTTCTGGGAAGAAGGTGCATAGGGAGGAGGCCTAGTCAAATTTGGCTCAGGCAGCCGAGATGAACGATGTCACCTTGTTTTGGAGGACAGCCAACGCTCCATTTAAAAAAAATGACGCAGTACTCCAATTAACTTCATTTGTTTTGCAACAAGCGTGGGTCAACCACTTCTCTGGTCTGAGTCCCAGTCAATGTCTTCAGAGCGATGGGAGAATTATGGGGCCCCATTTTGACCCAATTGTTTAATGCAGCTGCTGAGGGCATGATCCCTTCTAGCTGGGCTGATTCATTCATAGTGCCTATCTGTAGGAAAGTGCCTCATTCGACATGGTCACTCCCTCACTTTTTGCATGGTTTCTGGTGTAATTTCAACTGAAAGTGCACTGGGTGCCTACTTACCAGGCCCACAGTGCCAGATCTCTTTCCCCCAAAACTGCATGGTCGTTCTATTCAATTGGAAAAACGTTTAGCACCCACTGTAAGTCCCTAGTAAAAGGGTTGCCGTACAAATTGTGCCTCACTAAGGAACCCTCACCAAGCACATGACCAGCTGCCATTTCAGGTTGCGTGTCTTGGTGCAGACAAAAGTGAAAACACAACATCCCCTAAGCACTGCATGCAATAAATGTAAGTCACCCCTCTAACAGGCCTTGCAGCCGAAGGCAGGGTGCATTATATTACACGTCAGGGCATATCTGCACAAGCAGACATACCCCTGCCTTGTCTTTGTCGATTCTCAGACACAGTAAGTGACCAGGGAAGCCATTCTAAATACATGTGCTGAATACTGGTCACGAGTTCCCCAGCTGCTACGGCACCTTAGAGGTGTCACCCTGAAAACCTACCAGCTACTAGTGGATTGACTGACTGGACCTGACCTGTTCAGCCACCACAGATGTATTTCTGACCCCCCATGGTGGGAGTCAGCGTTCTCGAGGGACAGAGACAAAAGCCTGCATTGGGTGTGGGTGTTATCACCCCACCCCAGCAGGATGGATATACCAGGGCAGGAAGCTTCAAAGGCCTATCTGCCTTTGTAATTTGACTCAGGTCTCTCCAAATGATTGAGATGACTGACCCCACTGTCCTGACACCACTTTTGGCGGCAGCAGAGGTGGAAAAATTAGGCAGATTAGGATGTGTGTCCACTTCATGTCAGTCCAACCCCTAAGGTGGACACTACTTTTTAAATTCCTCCATCTTGTTTGGAAGGAATTAGGCCACTAGGCTAAAGGTAATGCCCTCTTCCCGGCAGAAGTGGTCATTGACAGGCTTTATCACAAAATACATTTATTAACCCCATGAGTGTCTGGGGCGAGCAGGTTTCCGTGTGCACTGGACGAGACCAGCACTCCCCTCCATGGGCCTCCCTCCCACACCCCCCAGTCGGGGATGGAAGGGGAATCGCTTCTCCTTCCACCCCTGCCCCCCCCCAGCAATCTGATGACGCCAGCGTGCTCACAGCGCGCCGACATCATCAGAAGCTGCCGAGGTTGCGCTGGAAGCCATTTGCTTCCAGCACAACGGCAGGAGAGGACTTCTTTCAGTAGGTCTCTCTCTTTTTGGGGGTTTTGGGGGGGGGACAGACACAGGGGTAAAGGAAAGAGTTTTTCCTTTCCCCCTGTGCCAGTTTTCAGTGGATTCCTGCTCCACGATCGCTGGGATTGTGGAGCAGGAATCCCCACTAGGCACCAGGGATTTCTTTTTAGTTTTATTTAGGGGAGCGACCCCTTGGGTAAGGGTTGCTCCCCTCGGGGGCAATCATAAATCCTGTTTCGGCTCCCCTGGGGGCAGATCAGCCGTTTTTTTGGCCGATATGCCCCCAGGGGGGATCGAACCCCACTAGACTACCAGTATTTTGGCAGCGACCCTAGGCAAGGGTCGCTGCCCCGGGGACAATATTTTTTTATATGTTTCGGCTCCCCCTGGGGCTAAATCGGCCATGTTTTTGGGCGATCTCACCCCCAGGGGGGTCGAAACACACTAGGCCCCAGGGATTGTGTGGTGTTGTGTTTTGTGAGTTTGGGGGCACCCCTTGGGCAAGGGTCTCCCCCCCAAAGAGGGGGAAATTAGTATTGACCATTTCTGCCCCCCTTGGGGGCCAGGGATTGTGTGGTGTGTGTGTTTTGTGTGTTTGGGGGCACCCCTTGGGCAAGGGTCTCCCCCCAAAGGGGGAGAAATTAGTATTGACAATTTCTGTCCCCCTTGGGGGCAGATGGGCCTATTTCTTTTAGGTCAGCCTGCCCCTAAGGGGGGCAGAATCCACTTAGGCACCAGGGATCTTGTCTGTGTGTCGCTCCCCAAAGGGGGGCACATTACTCATGGCCATTTCTGCAGATCGGGCTATTTTTTTAGGCCCATCTGCCCCCAAGGGGGCAGAAGCCACCAAGACGTGAGGGATTTTTTTTCCTTAGTTTTTTTGTGCTGGGGGTGCCCCCTTTCGCCCCCTTTGGCAAGGGTCACCCCCCACCCCAAACAGGGTACAGAGCTGTTAGCCATTTATGCCCCCTTTGGGGGCAGATCAGCCTATTTTGTAGGCCCATCTCAGAAGCCACTTAGGCACCAGGGACAATTTCTAAGTTCTTGGTGGTGGGGTGCTTGTCAACTGGCGAAGTATTTGTATTTGTGATTATAACAGTTTCTTTTTGTTCTAGTTCAAAGCTTTTGCTTCCTTTGCTGTGGATCCTTGCGGTTTTGGCAGTAGTTGTCCTGCGGTTTGTATAGTTACATGTTTTAGGTAAGTAAAAGCAATTTACTCCAAAGGAGTATTGTTGACATGCATGAATGATATCTTTGTAGGTGGTGTACTAAATGCAGGATTGTGTGTGAAATTGTCCTTAGATTTGAGCACATTGATATTTGTGTTGTCATATGTCTAATTTGCTGTTTTCTTTTTTCTTTTTAGTGGGATATCATTGGTGATTGCTGTGTCTGTGCAGAGAAGTTGCTGGTGAGTAGGGTTTTCAGGCAAGTGAGTGGTATAGTTTTTTAGTACATAACTCTTTGTGATAAAGCTACACTTTGTTTTTTACTTATTTTAGTGCTGGTTGTTGTTGGCAATCCATCTGTTGTTAGAAAGGATCATAGCTAGCCGCAGAGTGACCGCTCAGTAGGTTGTTGGCATGCTTTTTGAGCCGTCTTCTGACCATGATTATGAGACTGACTCTGCATCTGAGGCAGAGGAGGAAGTGAGAGATTCTGGGAGTGAGTTTTCTGTCCAAGAGGATTCTTCTGATGTGGAAGGCACTCTCAGTGCAGATGAAGGGCCTGTTTTAGAGGAGGACATTGATGTGCCAAGAGTCCAGCAGCCTGGGGCTGAAGGGTTTCCTATTAGAAGACCTGACACCTCGATTGCCCCAAACATGGAGCAGCCACAGTTACCTGCATTTACTGGTCTCCCAGGGTGTACAGTCAATACGGAAAACTTTTTGCCTGTCAATTTCTTTCACTCGTTTATGGACGATGTATTTTTGGAAGAGATTGTGGAGCAGACTAATTTGTATGCAGAGCAATATTTGAGGGACAAAGCTGCCAGACTTAGGCCTCAGTCTAGAGCTACTCAGTGGGTTCTCACATATCTGGAAGAGATGAAAAAGTTTTTAGGTTTGACTTTTTTGATAGGGTTGATAAGGAAGCTGTCACTGGCTTCTTAATGGTCTACTAGTCCCTTGATGGCAAAGGCTATGTTTCCTGTAACTATGGCTCGTAATCACTATTTGCTTCTTCTTCGTATGTTGCATTCTGTAGACAATTCTTTAGCCTTGCCACAAGACCACCCTGATTGTGACTGTTTTTTCAAGATTAGGCCTGTCGTTGATCATTTTGTAGATCGGTTTTCAGAGGTCTATGTCCCAGGCAAAGAGATAAGTGTGGACAAGTCTTTGGTCCTTTTCAAGGGGCGTTTAGTTTTTAAGCAGTACATTCCTAGTAAAAGGGCACGGGTTGGAATTAAATTGTATATGCTGTCAGAAAGTAGTACAGGATACGTGTAAGATTTCCGGGTCCACACTGGTAGGGATTTCAGTATTGACCCTCCTGGTTGTCCGCCCACTTTTGGAGCTAGCGAGAAAATTGTGTGGGAACTTGGTAGATGACTGTTTAACAAAGGTCACCATTTGTACGTAAATAATTTCTACACTGGAGTACAGTTGTTCAAGGAGTTGTTTAGAGTGGACTCTGTTGCTTGTGGCACAATCCGTTCTAACCAGAAAGGCTATCCAAGGGAGCTTGTCTGTAAATAACTTGAGAGGGGACAGTGCAGTGCCTTGCGGAGTAATGTGCTGCTAGCTCTGAAATTTTCAGACAGGAGGTATGTGTACATGCTATCTACCATCCATGATGAGAGTACTTCCCCTGTGACTGTTTGGGGTCAGGTTGCCGAAGTGCGCAAACCTGCGTGCATTTTGGACTACAATAGGCACAGTAGATCAGAGGTTGGAACCTTACATTGCTCTTGGTAAGTCTTACTTGTGGTATAAAAAGTTGGCCCTATATTTATTTCATTTGGCAACTTTTAATGCTTATATTGTGTTCAAGGATTGTTCACCTGAGTCAAGGATTAAATGTGACCAATTTCAGGAGTCAGTGATAGAGAGCCTTATTGTGGTGGAACAGGCAAGAGTTCCTAGAGTAGCAGTGGTGGAGGATGTGGCTAGATTGAAAGATCACCACATTCCAGATCACATTCCTCCCACTCCCAAAAAAGACTTGCCCACTAAGAAATGTAGATTATGTGCCTGAAGAGGTATCCGGAGGGAGAGCCAGATGTACTGCCCCGATTGCCCTTCAAAGCCTGGGCTGTGTGTGTGGCCGGCTGTTTCAGGAGTTACCACACCAAGAAAATGTTTTGGGAAATACTGTGAGCGTAAACTGCCTATTTGATATTTTTATATGTTCAGTTTCATGGTTGCCACTACTGTCATGTATTTAGTTAGAGCTTTTGTGTTTGTAGTTTTGTACTTAGTTTATAATTAGTTAGTGGTTTCTTTGTTGTTTATAAACAAAAAAAGTGATGGCGGTGTGCGTGAGGTGGTGCTTGGCTGGGGGTGTGCGCGGGGTGGCGCTTGGCTGGCGGTGTGTGTGGGATTGCGCTTGGTTTTTGGTGTGCGTGGGGTGGCGCTTGGCTGACGGTGTACGTGGGGTGGCACTAGTGTGATTGCTGTATCAGGCATGTGGGCGTATGTAAGCGATTGGCCCTTGTGTGGCGCTGTCTGTCGATGCGAGTGTTGTAATGTGCTGGGCCTGTGGCTGGCGGCATGAATGGTCTTGTGCATGTCATGTATGAAAGGTGTCTGAATGGATTGTAAAACGGTTGGTGCCTTGACGCGGCTTTACAGCTCATGAGCTGTGAGTCATTGGTTCAGTTTTTTGGCCTTTCAGTTATAAACAGTGCATTTCACTTTTGTGAAATTTCTTGTTAATAAAATTTGATCTGCTGAACCATCACTCACCCTCATGCGAATTGCAACCAGTATGTGTGGTAAAAATGACAAAACCTTCTCCGCTGTAATAAGGCGTCACAGCACACTTGTGACACGCTAGGTGTCTCAGATGGGACCCCGATGATGAAGCATTCCACCAACATAACCTAAGTGCGTTTCTTTTCACAATTTTAGTGTTTGGCACATCACAGATGTACGTGGACACATCAAAATGATGAATTACAAAACTACCTGTGTTTGGGGGGAGGAGGGCACCTATGTTTTTGGTCCCGGGTGCGGCCTTCATCTAGGGAAACCTACCAAACCCAGACTTTTTTTTAACCTAGACACCCCAAGGAGTCCAGGGAGGTGTGGCTTGTGTGGATCCCCCAACATTTTCTTACCCAAACTCCTCTGCAAACCTCAAAATTTGCTTAAAAAAGCATATTTTCCTGACTTTTCTTTGTAGGATCACTGCTCCAGCACAAAATTCCTACTCCCCAGCGTTCCCCTCAGTCTCCCAAGTAAAATGGCACCTCACTTGTGTGGGGCCCCTAAGCAGAGTCAGCCTAAAGATGTATAAAAGAAAAATATGTGCTTATCAACTTGCTGTGCTATCCCCTCAATATCTACAGGTTTTTGGCCTTTTTCTGTTGCAGGCACCTGGCCCACCCACACAAGTGAGGTATCATTTTTATCGGGAGACTTGGGGGAACGCTGGGTGGAAGGAAATTTGTGGCTCCTCTCAGATTCCAGAACTTTCTGTCACCGAATTGTGAGGAAAAAGTGTTTTTTTTGCCAAATTTTGAGGTTTGCAAAGGATTCTGGGTAACAGAACCTGGTGAGAGCCCAACAAGTCACCCCATCTTAGATTACCCTAGGTCTCTAGTTTTAACAAATGCACAGGTTTGATAGGTTTCCCTAGGTGCCGGCTGAGTTAGAGGCCAAAATGCACAGGTTTTTACTTTGCAAAAAACACCTCTGTTTTCTGTGAAACAATGTGACGTGTCCACGTTGTGTTTTGGGGCATTTCCTGTCGCAGGCGCTAGGCCTACCCACACAAGTGAGGTACCATTTTTATCGGGAGACATACGGGAACATAGAATAGCAAAACAAGTTTTATTGCCCCTTGTCTTTCTCTACATTTTTTCCTTCCAAATGTAAGAGAGTTTGTAAAAATGATGTTTGTTTGAGAAATGCCCTGTTATTCACATGCTCGTAAGGGCACCTCAGTATTCAAAGGTGTGCAAATAACCACTGCTCCTCAACACCTTATCTTGTGCTCATTTTGGAACTACAAAGGTTTTCTTGATACCTATTTTTCGTACTTTATATTTCAGCAAATGAATTGCTGTATACCTGGTATAGAATAAAAACCCACTGCAAGGTGTAGCTAATTTATTGGCTCTGGGTACCTAAGGTTGTTGATTAACCTACAAGCCCTACAAGCCCTACAAGCCCTAAATGAAGGGTCCAGCAGACGTAACGGTATATTGCTTTCAAAAATCTGACATCGCAGGAAAAAGTTACAGAGTAAAACGTAGAGAAAAATTGCTGTTTTTTTCACCTCAATTTCAATATTCTTTTATTCCATTCGTTATTTTCTGTCAGAAACCCTTGTAGGATCTACACAAATTACCCATTGCTGAATTCAGAATTTTGTCTACTTTTCAGAAATGTTTAGGTGTCTGGGATCCAGCATTGGTTTCACACCCATTTCTGTCACTAACTGGAAAGAGGCTGAAAGCACGAAAAATTTATAAAAGGGGTATGTCCCAGTGAAATGCCAAAATTGTGTTGAAAAATGGGGTTTTCTGATTCAAGTCTGCCTGTTCCTGAAAGCTGGGAAGCTGGTGGTTTTAGCACCGTAAACCCTTTGTTGATGCCGTTTTCAGGGGAAAAAACACAAGCCTTCTTCCTCAGCCCTTTTTTCCCATTTAAAAAAAACAAAAAACAAATGTTCAATGTATTTTGGCTAATTTCTTGGCATCCTTCAGGGAAACCCACAAAGTCTGGGTACCTCTAGAATCCCTAGGATGTTGGAAAAAAAGGACGCAAATTTGGCATGGGTAGTTTATGTGGACCAAACTTTATGAGGGCCTAAGCACGCCCTGCCCCAAATAGCCAAAAAAATGGGCTGGCACCTTAGGGGGAAAAGGCCTGGCAGCGAAGGGGTTAAGGGGTTGTAACACCCCAAACATCCTTTCTGAAGCTACACCACTGCCTACACCACATCTGACAAGTGTGGAAAGGGGGTAATAAAGTTACCTAATATACAAGCTCCGTCATATCTCTCATAGTTTTCCATTTTAAATCGCAGGTAGCATTTTGAAGCATGCGCACACATAAGCATACCATACGGCAGTGTTAAACAACAGAAGAGGTGGATTTTCAGTATATTCAGCCATTTGCCTCACAAAGATAACAGCTGGAGCTAAACTCCAAGCAGACATATCAAGCTCCTTGCTTCAAGTAACTGAAAACTTGGCGAGGTACCAAGTGGTGGTTACGTGTGCTAAGACTCCCCATTACTGCAGCTGATTAAACTGTGTCCCTCTGGTGTCCTGCAGCGTTTCATTCGGTTACAGTAATTGCTGCCACCTGTACCTCTAACTGTCCAACAGCGCTGGAATTTGAAAACAAGGAACTTGCAAGTGCCATGATTAATGCGGACATGAAACTGCATATTGCAGCTTCCAAGTGGAGAACAGTTTGGTTTGAGACTTTCTGTATTTGTTTGACTAAGCGTCAGAAGACCCACACCACAACTTCCTCAGTAGTGTGAAGCACTATTACAAAACAATACGAAGTGGAGAGAGCAGGTTCTTTATTCATTGTACGACTCTCATCTTACAGACAAGTTGCACCTATTGTCACAGAGCACTGCGATCTACTGTGATCTTCTCCACACAGAGTTATAAAATCACCAGAGATACTTACATGCAAGATAAATGTTCTCTTATAGAAGTCTACAGGATGAGTAGCACTTACAATTTCCTTGAAACCAATTCAGAAAACGTCTTTTTTTCCCGAAATTGGCCTTTGCATGCTTATTTTCTAAGGTGTAAATGCATCAGTTTCAGGTCTTCGTTTTTCGTCAGAGGTATGTATTTTAGTGCTTTACTTCAGGGGATATTATTTCATATTTTTATCTTTTACATTGTCAAACAATTACTTCAGATGCTTTTAATTTGCTGACTCCCTCGCCACTCCCTAAACATCCTCCATCCATGGCCCGCTCACAACACCTAAACCACCACCTATCCCTCTTCCCATAAACTCCATCCATTTCTGACCTCCTAAAACTCTAACACCCCTAATCTCCAACCCATTCCTGAACCCTAAAAACCCTTCACCACTTCTAAACTCTACCCATCACTGAACTTTAAACACCCTCATCCACCCTAAAGTCCACCCCATCCATGAACCCTTGAAATCCTGTGGCTTTTCCATTAATTCACATTCATCGGTTTTCTGCATATACCTGGATGGTATTCTGTAATTCCAGGGCATGACTAGACTATTATTTATTCACCAGAATGGGAGCCACATCGAGCATAAAATCTTTTGATTATGTTTACCTTAGCAGAGCAACCCTCTTTTACTTATATCCGGTTAAGACTTATCCTCCATATTTGGCCCTGAACAGTGTATGTTTAATCTAGGGGTGAGCAAAACTGTATTTTCCAAAAATGTAATAGATGCAATTAGCAAACATTTATATATGCCTGGTGGTTATCTGCGTGAAAACTCTTTTAAAGATATGCTGTCTTGCACAAAATTCATGCAAGACACATCCTATATGTTTTTCTATAGTCTTCCATGATACACAGTGAATATAAGTCTAGTGTATTCAGCTGCAGCACACATCCAATTTCACGGTTACCATAAATTGTTTTCTGCTTGACCCCGTTTCCCATGAGCAAAAACTACTTGAAATGTGTTAGCGTTAAGAAAACTAAACTAAAAAAAGCAATAAATACATGCACCCAGTAATGAGGTTATAAACATAAACATGATATTATACTTTGGCACACTTCAATCCTTTTCTACTCCCTCCCACAGGCATACTACTATTTTTACTGTAGCAAAGTTATCAAAGCCTTGCTTTGATCTCTTCCCTACGGGTGTGAGTGAGTGTGTGTCTGGGAAGCAGGTACTATATTCATGCATGAACCCTGTGAGAGGGTGATTAATGCAGGTCTTTGGGATGCTGTTTTAATGTGCCCGGGTGAAAGAAGGGACATCACTATACTTCTTGGGTGATAGATAGATTCTGTTTTTATGGTGCAGGGTTGAGACTGGGTATAACTGACAGTGCATGTAGGGGGCTGATAACTTGTGCACCTGTAGAAGAGAGGTCACACATGAAAGACGAGAAAATCGGTCACTAGAGACCATACCAACTGCCAGCCTGTGAAGGGATCGGAGAATGGTCACGCTGGGGATGCAAGTAGGTTGTTGACTGTGGCCCTGCTCCCGAGGTGGCTGGCGTGATTTTTACTACAGGATCATAACATTAAACTAGCTGGTAGTGTAGAGGTGCCAGGTTCCACGAGGTCTAGGATGGGCAAGCACTATGCCGGTTCAAGCTAGCGGCTGATTCCGAGATGCCCTATATTTCTGTGACAATCTCTGCAGCCATTTAAGAGGCTTTAGATGAAGATGAGTGACTTATAATCTGTATTCACTGTAGTCCCATGAGACTGTAAGTGGGTGAAGCTTTGCTCTACCAAAGTGTATGAGATAGGGCAGAGGTACAACCAAAGCTCCACATCCCGAGAGTGGGCTCTCCAACAGGCATATGAGAACGACACAGGTAAACAACACATACACACGGCCAGCTTTAGGGCTGTTCGACCAGTCCAATGGCAACTGGCACTGAGTTAAGGGAGTGCTCTGTTTAGAAATAATTTATGTGTTAAAAAGCACTTGCTGCAGAGTTTCTTTTGTGTCCAGCAGTTTTCAGGCACCAGTTAAAATGTCAAGATAATTCTGGTGATTAATGTTCCTGCTGGAGAGGGATCAGAGTTTTGTATAGTGGCAGTTTTGACTCATCATAGAGTAGCTCAGAGGCTTAATATGCCTGCTGCAAAAAATGTCTACCATGCAGATCACTGAACTGTATTTTTATGTGGATAGATTAGTGTTACTGCATTTGTCACTTTTAATTACTTGCATTTCATAAGTTTCAATCCTAGTATAGTAGAGTGACCTATCAACTGTCATCAAACAGCTGCATGCCAACTGCATGGCATGGTTAGAACGCTATGTTTTTTCCAGCGTTCTTTCATTATCCTAATGTTGCCAAAAAGGGTAAATTTGGATTAGTAATGCAAACCCCAACTACTGTGGTACATTTTAAATTTTGTGTTTGGGCTTCTCCAGACCAAACACTCTTTAAATATACTGTCTTCTAGTATGGATAACGTGATTCCTACGCCTTGTAATCCTCATTATATTAGGTAACATTTCCTATACACCAAATTACACTGGCATGATTCTTTGTTTCCATGTAATGTGTGTGTGACGTAAAGTGCTAGAAAACCCTACAGTGGTGTGACCAGCACAGAAAAAGGAACAAAATGCAAAGGAAAGGGGGGGCTGTGGAGACATGAGGGGCGCTGCTGTGGGGTAGCTGTGAGGGAACAGATGGAGAAGGAGGTCACTGGAGGGCACCAAAAAGAAATCTTGTACAGGGCGTCCCCAGTGTTAAAGCTGACCCCCGCACACACACACTCTCTCTCTCTCTCTCTCTCTCTTGCTCTCTCTTTTTCGAGGGCAGGGCACTCCATGGGACCCAAAGGTACAGACAGAGGTTGTTGTCTCTCTCACCGCCCCCTAGGTAAGAGACAAACAAGGGTACTCTTCAGCAATGCGGGCAAAGACATTACACCAAGTAACCCCTGGGTATCACCATACCTTGACTGTTCATGATCAGTAGATTATCTTGGAGGATACTTCAGTGAATTAGTTCAGAAAAGACAAATACTGCATGAAACAAACATACCCTTAAATCAAAAGGATGATGGTCTAAGTTACAGGAGGTAGATTTTGGTACCACCCGGCACACTGTACTATGTTTAGCTCAATGGTCACAGTTTTTGTCACCAATCCTAACCAGGACATCTGATACAAAGAGCAGTCTCCCAGCCTATAGAAAGATTCGGACTTGAACATGTTTATTTGATGCCAGTGACTGTTCTTTCTGGATGGATTCCATATTGCTAGCCAGTACAGGGTCCTGGGAGCAGATGTGAGCAAAGGTTTGTTGGAATAGTCTGAAGTGTGAGTCGTGTGTGGTGCACCTGCTACAAAGAAAAACTGTCCCTTCTGGGTGTTTTATCATACACCTAGACATCATTAGCAAACAATAAATGCACTGCACTCCTATAGTCCAGCCAATAACCATCAATAAACCACTCCCAAACCAAAGTGATTTACTTTGGTGTACTATGAAATAAGTTTTAATGTTCCATTACTTACCGGTAATCTTCATTACCCCAATTAGGGGTCCTCCTCATCCAAGTCCTAACAATTAAGGCTTGTCCTTCACCCAACAATAGTAACACTGAAGTCTTTCTTCTATGTTTTTTTAACAACTTCTCCCCTGCCTCATTCAATGTGTTACCAAGCGGAGCCAGACAAGGTGCAACAGGGAAGGGAGGGAGGGAAGAGGACTGGGACGAGAAGGACCCCTAATCGAGGTAATGAAGATTAATGGTAAGTAACAGAACATTACTCCCTCATGGGGTCCTCCTGGTCCCAGTCATAATAATTGAGGAAGTAACTAAGCCGAAAGACAACACGGTTGCACGAAAAGAAACAAGCAAACGTGTCAATAGAGGGAAACATCACTACGTAGCTGTAGTAGACAAAACAGACTCAAAATGACCATCAAGGTCTTCACACACAGAAAGACAGTAATGAGTGAGGAACGTAAGAGGAGACGACCAAGTGGCCACCCTGCAAATTCCTAAAATGAAAACATTCCCACCCTCCACCCGGGAAGCAGACACGGCCCAAATTGACCTCACCTGAATATCAGCAGGAAGAGACACCCCCACAGCAGCATAAGCGCAGGCTATAGCCTGCCTGACCCATCTACTCAGAGATGGAAACCTTGGAACCCTTGGTGACAAAACCACAAGCAACAAAAAAGGGACTGGGACAACCTGAATGGCTTCGTATGGACCAAATAGATCAGAAGAGCCCACCTGACATCCAAGGTAGAGGGAAGGGCTGACGAGGAGTCAGAAAAACAGGCAACACAACCTCCTGTGAAAAAGAAACAAAGAAGAAACTTTAGGAATAAACCTAGGATCCAACTCGATCAGGAACAATACAAGTCAGAAAAAACAGCCACAAGAGCATCTACTCACCCAACCGCCTGCCCGAAGAATGGCCACCAGGAAAATCACTTTAGCGGACAGCCAAAGCAAATCCACCACATCCTAAGGCTCTAATGGTGCCCCTGCAACACCCTCAGGACAATGGACAAATCCCAGGAAGGAACCAAACGAAGGACAGGAGGCAGCTGCAACCAAAAGCCCCTGAAGCAATATCAACACTAAGGGAGACAAAGCAGACAAGTAATCAGAAAAAGAGAGATGAGCGCAGATAGCAGCCCACTGGGCAGAAAAATGTGATAGGGGCCAAACCCATCAAAAAACCCAACAAGGAAACCAGCCAGGATCCGAAAAGGAGCCACAGTAGCAGGAACCACAGAGCGGGTACCGTACCAAGAAGAACAAGACCCCCCAATGCATTACATAAGACTTAAAGGTAGACTGCCACCTAAGACCGAATGGCCAAAGCAACCTGCAAGGAATAACCCAACTGAACCAAACCAACCTGGTTAAGAGCCAAGCCATCAGACACAACAGAGATGCCATCAAGCCCAACAGTAGTGGAAGTCGAAGGGGAGAGGGCCTGTGAGGAAGAACCATAGACCACTCTTTGGAACAGAGACAGAAGGATAGGAAACCAGTGACGGCGGGGCCAGGAAGGAGCAATGAGGTTCCACCCTGACCTTCTGCAGGACCCTGGGCAGGAGAGGAATTTGAGGAAAAGCACAAAGCACCCCCTGCATCCAAGGAATGGACAGAGCTCCAACCAGGTAAAAATCTGGAAGGCAACCTGATTGAGGGACCTGTACCTCACACCCCTAGACAGGTGAGGTAAGCCCTGGCAACCTGGTAGTCCGGATGACCATTCTGACCACCACAGTCAGACCCTGCCGCCGAGACTGAAAAGCAAGCAAAGCCCACCATGAGTTTCCTCCAATTCGAGGACTACTGAACCTTCCCTAAACCAAAGGGCCCTTCTCTCCAGACGACCCAGGAACTCACCCCAACCAACTCTCTGGCACCGGCCGTCAAGAGAGTCGGGCGGAAGTTCGAAAAGCATACCCTCCAACAGATAGTCCCTGACCAACCTCTTGTGACACATGAGCAGAGAGAAATCATAACACCGCAGTCCCTGTAGCTGGGAACCCAGTGGGAGAGAAAGTGACCCACAACAGGCTGCAAATGAAACCACACCCAGACCACTACAGCAGTAGAGGCCGCCAACAGGCCTGCCTTCTCAACCAGCACCTTGCAGAACTGTGCGTACGAGCCAATAACACTGATACTGCCAATCAAAGAGAAAGAATCCTGACGTCTGGGAGAAAAACAGCACCGAGCTGAGTATCCAAATGAGAGCCGATGAACAACCACCAGAGGGAGGGAACAAGGTGAGACACCGGAAGAGTTACCAGGAAACTGAAGTTGTTCAGGGCCCAAGCACCAACTCCACAATTTGTGGAGCATACAGAAATGATGCAGCAGAAAGTACAATATCGTACAAATGCAAGAAACAAAAAAGGGGCCAATAGCTTTGTGAGCACTATGGGAGACGTAGGCAAGCCGAAAGGGAGGACTTGAAATTGAAAGTGCAGGTCAAAGACTGAAAACGGCAGGAACGGCTGACTCTCCCCATAAACTGGCACGTGGGTGCAAGTATCCAGGGGACCCAGAGTGGCCAAGAAATACCCTTTCACAAGAAGAGGAATGACATATTGAAGGAACACCAACCTGAAATGTCCCACAAGCAGAAATCTGCACTGAGACCAGAGGTTCAGTATGGGAGGAAAGGAACTGTCGGGTTTTGGGACCAAAAACAGGGTCGAGTAGAATCCCAAACACCACTGCACTTCCGGAACGGAACATGTGCCTGGTTCAACAACAACAACTTGATGCCCACCTGCCACCTGGAGACTGTGCCACTTCATGAGAACCAGTGGAGAAGGAGTAAGCCTGGAGGTGGAACGGGAACATCGAACTGGATTCAAAAAACACAAACTGCTATGTAAAGAACACAGGCATCAGACACCACCTGTTTCCATTGAGGAAGGAAGGCTGTGACGCGACACCCCACCGCCATATAGACATTACTGCTGCTGGACAGAAGAGGCACCAGAGGAAGAGGGACGGGCTTCATTATAGAAGACGGCCTCCCTACCACAAACCCGGCCATGAAAAGGCCGACAATTCGTGGACTGAAAGGCACCATGACTGATAAACCCATGCTTCTTATTCACCCCTAGTTTAAAAGGAAGCAGAAACATCACCTCCACAGAATCCTTTTCAACCAAGGCAATGAGGTCAGGACCAAACAACTTCTGTCCCGAAAAAAGGCAGCATACAAATGAGGGACACTGGCCTGATTCCAACCGCCAGGACTTCAACCACAAGGAGCGCCGGCCCACAATGGAAGCACCAGCCGCAGCAGTGGAGGCCCACAGATTGACAAACTCAGCATTAGAATTGAGACAAAAGTTCCATACTGGCCAATAAGGCTGAAGGAACCCCATGAGCCCGGAGACAATCAAACAAAGCATGGAAGACTGCCCGAAGAATCTGAGTGACAAACGCAGGGTAAGCATTGACGCAGAACCCATCATCAAAGGCAGCAGAAGCCCACCTCAAAGCAGACTCCACCCTTTCATCTGCGGCATCAGAGAGGACAGTATCAGCAGAAGCCAAAGCAGAAGAAGAGAACATCGAAGAAAACGAGGAACAGCCGCCATAACAATGTCACTCCACTCCACAAGCAGCAGACCGTGGATGACCTCAAGCAAGGGCAAATGGGCAGAAGGAGAAGGAGGCTGTAGGAGTCTGGGTCACCAGTCCCCAGGAAGTCAGATGTAGATGTCAGTGTGTAGATGTGATACAGAAACTGCTTGCTATGTCTTTTCTAATTGCAGTGCAATTGAGGTCTTGCAAATCGTTTATGATCATTCACTTTATTCTTTGTTAATATTAAATCGATGAAGGATGACAGGCATTTATTGATAAACACTTACCTAGCAAAAAGACACGCATTTAAAAGTGCCTATACTCAGTTAAAAAAGGAGAATGTAATTTTAATTATGAATTTAGCATATGTATATTTATAAAATTACTGTATATCTGTTTATTTAAACTGGACATAAACAATATGTAAATCTTAAATATTTTATAACTGAACCAGTAAAGAAAACAGGAGTCTTCGGGCCATGTTTGTGGACATACGTGATTGTGTGTTGTCATTGTACATCAAGACAAAATCAAAGAAATTGAATGAAAACTCATCATATGGTTTACCTACCCATATGAAGTATTCAGCTACATTAATAGTAAAGTATTAGGAAATCTGTTACAATGGTGAACTGACATGGCATAAAGGTTAAATGTCAAAACCAAATATGAACCAAAATCCTGCGGCTTCCTTAACTCCCTCAATGTCCTTTTGAAGACACATGAATTGCCGCAGGTGCTTGGAAGGAGATAGCTGAACAAATGCACCACCAGTGTGTGGCACATGAAGCGCTGCACCGCCTGATAGTAAACTGCGACTAAGAGGCGAGTTTAGGTTGCACAGTTATGTTAACTTTGACTTTTGGGATGTCTTGCTTTTTGTTGGGGAAGAACGCTTAACATTCAAAAAGACACATAGACATGTGTACTACTGCTAGCACACACCCACACACTCGCTTCAGATCCACACAGCGGTACAACATTCAACTCGGTTAAATCCAGTTTGACTGGGCCAAGGGAACTTCAGCGAGGAGCCAGGATATATGGAGCACCATTTTTGCTAAATCTCCTTGCGGGATATAAATATAGCCGGACATAAAACTGCTGCTGCTGATTTCCTCCAGCCCCTGAGGGAATATGCTCGAGGCAGGCAGTATGATTCACCCGTGACATTAAACACAGTAGCGGGTCATTGCTCGCGCCAATTAGCTGGCTGATGCTGCTTATAAGAATAACTTTTCATCCCTGAAGTCATAGCCCATGCACAGCGATAAAACAGTGCCATTTTCTCACCAGCATTACAACATTACGTGCTTTGATATTAGGGTGTGAAGAGCTGCATTCACAATGCGCTGCTACTGCAAAATACACTTCGGTTGCATATTTCTGTTAATCTAGCTGCAGGACTATATCAAGAAACGTGACAGACTCGCCTTTAAAGGGGGCGGAAGGTTAAGCGCCCTTGCAGGGAGTGTTGACCTTTTCTTTTACTTTCTATTGTTCCGATACAGAGGCCCCGTACTTTTCAAGGTCATGAATAGATCGCTTTCTCTGGGAGACATTTCTTATTCGTGTTTTCTCCTGTGTGCCTCCCCTTTTGACTCCTTACGGACAAGCTGTCAAAAGCAGGCAAGGCCAGGCCCATGCAGTCATGACAGCAGATTAAGTGGGGTCAGTGGTGAACGTCTGGATCTCACTCAGAGCCTGCATAACTTTTATCGGAAAGCTAATGTGTGTTTTTCATAGTATTGTTTGCTTGATTTTCTTCTCTGGTCTTGCTGTAATGTTTGTCTTTTGCATGTAAAAGCTGGTGCTCTATCTTTCTCTGCACATTACAAATAAGGAACTATACAATATACTACAATTCAATACAATTCAGAACAGTACAATACAATACAATACAGTACAATACAGAACACTACCGAACAGTACAATAGCTGGGCTGCCCCCACCTCCATGAAGAAAGATGGTGCACATTGTTATAGGATTAACTAGGTTGCAGTGGTATTTTACCCTAGCGGACATTCCTGGGCAATTATTACTACTAGAACAATTATTAACATGGCAAGGCATTTACAGAGAGCTCAAAGTGTGAGGGTTGCTAGATTGTTGTTGTACGTCACTTATAGTCAGTAGAAAAAAACCCTGATCAAGTGTCTTTTCTCTTATCAAACGTGCAGTTATGATAAGCACCCCTCTCCTTGCTCAGCTGTGACTAGGCCATAGTCCTCTCCCTTCTTGTGGTTGGCGCTACCCGCAGAAGGCCTGTACTGGCACAGCACCATGTACTGCTGGCAGCCACCATACCAAGCATGCAATTCACCTATATGGAGGCTCCTAAGCCTAGGCAACCAGAGGCACAAACCCCCCTTTACCTATTTCCAAAATGCAGTTCAGTATTATTAATGCTGTTGTGAAAAACAAACTCTGAGAATGAAAAGACAACAGCACTCCGAGTTTATTTAGCAAATACAGCTCAGAATTCAGTCCAGTGCTCATGCTGCATTTACGAGTGTTGGTCATACCAACCTCAGGAAAGACAAACCACCCCAGTAGAGACAAACTAACTCAAACTGTTATTGTGCAATGAAAAAAGTGCCTGGCATGGTCAGCAGTGCACAGCATACCCTCACTGTTGGGCCCGCTCTAACCTCCTCTCCATTTATGGCCTTCTAGGTTTTGATACCATAAAAATTCAAAGTACCCCTGCAGGATAAACCGCGACTCCCCAATTCCTGGGTTTTATTTGTTTGATAGGGCTCCCTGTGTGTCACATACCTCTTGTGTCCTACGTGGCCGCTGCCACCTTGTGCTACCTTTTCCGTTTTTTTTAATCCCTGCCACGTTGTCTAATCCTACAGTGCGGTGCAGGCAGGGAAATGACTGGCACTGTAGCATGCATGGCGATAACCCCTCATACTGGTCTTCTCCAGTGTTTCTATGACTGAATATGGAAAGTATGGATTTCCTCTTATGAGCACAAACAAGCAATGAGGAGGCACTGCGCAGAGTTTGTGAGGGTACATGAGAAATGCATCAGGATACAAAGAGGCTACCTAAATGGAAGGATAAACACAAATTAGTGACAGGCAGTGCTGGGTTTGCCAAATGATGAGAGTCTTACAAACAAGAGGATAGATGTTATGTTACTGTTATGTTATCTAATATTGTGTCCTGTTATGGTGGCTGCTCATAGTTCACACTAAGCAAAGTGGATCAATTGTTTGTGTGCTGCTCAGAAGAGAGCCTGAGAGTAGAAGGTGATGATGGAATCGAAATAGAAGAAAGTAGTAGAGGAATCATGGCCTGACATTCAAATACAAAAGGGAATACAATATGTACAAAAAGCATCAGTAATTGTTATA
Organism: Pleurodeles waltl; assembly: GCF_031143425.1. Lineage (NCBI taxonomy): Eukaryota > Metazoa > Chordata > Amphibia > Caudata > Salamandridae > Pleurodeles > Pleurodeles waltl. The sequence goes on along the minus strand of NC_090446.1, from coordinate 652,486,579 downwards.
CACAATTTGTATTTGAAATAAGACTGCCTATTGCGGTGTCAGAACCAAGAAAGGTGGTGGAGGGCAAAACAATTTTGCACAGAAATAGTTGTGTAAGCAAACCACAGCCTCTTCCTTTTGTCATCCTCGTCCCTGTCCTTACTCATAAGGCAGTTGGTAGTGTAGACCACTATTTCCTTTTACGTACCACCTTAAAAGCTCCCCATTTAACCATAGTCCCTTCTCCTAACCCGGAAATAAATGAGGGACTAAGGATGGGGGCTTCCTCTTTTTTGTCTCGGCTGGAAGCACAATGATTTTCCAGGAGAGTCTACAGAGCAGCTGTGCCGAGCCAGCTCTCTGTTAGCAGCCATACAGTTAGTTGCATTAAAATAGTGGTAGCCTCATGACCTTCTCTAGCGGTTGCGCTACCATTGTATTGCTTTTAGTGCGAGCCTCCTACTGGACAATGGGTTCCCATACACCAAGGCAAGGCTGCAGGTCCTTGCATGTGTGAGGAAAACACTTACTGGGATTTTGGACTGAGCGCGTTGTCTTTGGAGAGCTCACTGGGTACAATATGTTTGGGACCTGCTGCGAGGCAGCGAGTTTTTCCCCTAAAAGTAATTAGCGGTACTGAGCACAGCTGAGTTTAAATAGTGTATGCTCTTGCGTCGACTAGGGAGGAGGAGCTATTTACACCAGCTGTGCAGTGCTTCTCCTGTGTTACTTGTACCTTGTCCTTCTATGATTACTTTAGACGTCACTATGGATAGTTTTCTTTCGGACTTTTCAGTATCCATGTTATGCTGCCAATGGGCTGTCATTTGGGAATTTGGGGTGCAAGGAGCTGCAAGACCTAGATCTCTTGGAGATTAGGTTATTCACTCGCTGCTCTCCGATTAGTGCTAAGGGTGTTACAGTCTCCATCGTTTCAGCATCCTGAGTCTGTCTCGTTAAAATTTCGCATATTTAAAGATTTAGATAATGTCTGTGTGAAACTGGGGCATTAACAGTTCAGGAGGCATATTTAAAGTTCCTTCCAGATAAAGTTATGCTGAGCCTATCATTTCTGCCTAAGATGGTGTCATCTTTTCATTTGCCGGAGACATTGTACTTCTATTTTTTTTATCCTTCATCCACTTCAGAGGAGGGACACAAATGCATCTTGGATGTGTATAGAATGCTGGCAATATATGTAAACAAAAATGGCAGAATACAGAGGTGTTCAGTTTTAGTTTGTGAGGCTTGGTACCCCTGAAAGTAGGTTAAGACCATCAACCTCAATCATGAGCAGATGGATGAACCAAATGGTGTATTTAGCTTGCACACCTAGTGGCGTTTCCAGGGTGGGAGTAGGTCAAGGGAAATTTACTACGGAAATGTCAGCACCATGGGTTGATTTAAAATGTTTTGTTAAAGGACAGTTGCAATGCAGCAATGTAGGCATCTCCTATAACCTTTTCTGCCCACCATAGTCTTTAATTGGGATTGGGGGAATCTAGTTCGACCTTCTTTCTTCATTTGATACAGGAGTAGTGTCTGCTGTACATGATTATTTTTTGTGTGGTTTGTAAATGTAATATACACTGTGGTTTGTATTACAATTGGCTATCTCATAACATAACTTCGTTTTACAGAGAAGTAGATAGCCATATAGTAGAAATGACCTTGAGTACATCCTCATTAGTAGGGACTAGGACGAGGAAGACAAGAGGAGGAGGTAATGCCTGGATTACTTACCAGTAACCTTAATTACTCCGAGTTTTAGCCTTTCCTGTCACAATCCTATGCACTCACGTCCCAGCTCTGAGTTAGGGTCTGTTCGGCTCTTGTAAATGATGAACGTATGTGGGGTCTATGGTGTTTGAACATCCTTAGTCCTTCATTTTTTTCTAGGTTATGTTGCGACACAAAGGTTAAAGGGGATAGTTTTTAACGTGAAGGAAAAGTAACCGTGGCAACAAGGCAAACAGTTAATTGGTAAGGATAGTGCTGACAAGATAGCTTGGTGGGTTATTAAAGCCTGATGGTTGCAGTTTTGAATCTTTGTGATGGTGACTCAGATTTTCATCTTCTTGAGGATATTAAAGTGAGTATTATAAAGTAGTTATTAAGCTTATTTTGTAGACATGGACCTCAATATAATCCTGCCCCGGCTGCCCAGGACAATTGCCATGAATGGTAGAGCGAACAGCATAGCATTGTAAACATCACCATTCTGGTAACCCTGTTCCGCCTGGTGGACCTTCATGGCCGATAGGTGGACTGCATCCTGGCAGAGACAACTGGGCCCTGAAGATTCCAGCCAGCATTGGTGTTCTTAAGGGTTATCATGGTATCCTGGCAAGGGAGGAGGCAGAAACTCTCTTCCCCCCCTAGGGGCTCAGGTGGTAAATGATAGCTGTGGCTATTGCCAGTATGCTGCAAAAGGGCCCCAGACAGGACTGGATTGGCCATTTGTCACATCGGGCGTTTTCCCAGTAGGGCTGAAGTTGTTGGAAGCCCTTTCTTGAAGGTCCAGGGCTGGTGCTGGTGACTGTTTCTCTCAGGCTTATTGCAGTATACTACAGCAGGAAAATGAGAGAGACAGGGTGTGCACAGAGAGAGAGTAGGGAGAGATCAGAGCAGAAGGAGAGTGACAGAGCTGGGATGGATGGAGAGAGAAAGTAGTTGAAATGAGCCAGGCTGGATTGAACATTCTTACCAGGGCCACTTTTGAGTCCTATGCAGGACCTTTCCTTACATCCACTCCATTGGCATCCTTCATTCTTGCAGGACTTGTGAACATAAGGCGGGGATACCTTCCATTATATTTTTAAATGGCAGGTGTTTGGCAGGCCTCTCGCTTGGGCTGAGGCAGGGTCACTGTGCTCTGATTGACAGTGTGTCACCCTTCGGTCCACCTTCTAAATGGCAGCTGGAGAAAAAGAAACCGAAATATGGCAGAGGGAACCCATTCCCTCTCGCCCTCTGCCGAGGAATAAATAGAGGCCTTACTGTGCTTCAACAGGACAGCATCTGCTGATATACGCACTAAGCAAAACGCCAGTATTTCTATATATCATGCACTCAGTACATAGAAACTATATCCACATCTGCACGTTTTAGGGAGTTAATTTGCAGCAGAAGAGTGGGCAATTCTATACAATTCTATTTGAGTGAAGTGTTACACGCTTGGAACCAACTGTACACATATCAAAATATTATCTATAGCTGAGTGCTGATATGGCGATATTAGAAAGCCCAAGTGTTCAGCAGTTAGGAAGACCTGGACAAGTAATTACTGAGCGCGCCTCCCTTTAACAGAAAAAGATAAAACAAAATCACTTTGAAATATATAATCCCAACAATCTACACTGTCCTGGAAATCGCCTCATTTTTGTTCCGAAAACTTAATTGACAACAATGATTTCAGTGCTTCAATTCCATTGGGATGGAGCTCTGTCTGTGAGGTCAGGAGGTGCAAGCCCTCTACATATGTTTAGGTGAAGACGGGGACCTCTATATGAAGTCAACAGAGCCGATACTGTACCTTTTTTCCCCAGGAATATAATTTTCTGAGAACCACAATTTCTGCACATCTTTGCTAGGAGAAAAAATAATGGTTAGTGTTCATTACAAAACACATTAATTCTGAAATGTTAATTTTAAGAAAATTAATCCAAACTTTTTTTTCCTGTTGTAGTATTTTTGAGAATTTATCTGCGTATGAAGTGGAGCGGAATACTAACCTGGGAACACATAGCCCCTCATTACAACCCCGGCGGCCAACAGGCCGGCGGAAAAAAATTGAATTACGGCCATGGCGGTTACCGCCATGGTAAACCGCCACTTCTACACTCCGACCGCCAGGGTGGTAACGACCGCTGGGCTGGAGACCTCAGTCTCCAGCCCATCACTATACTGCCGGCGGTATCAGGACCCCGCATACCGCCATGGATTTCGTGGGGTTTTGTACCACCACAAAATCCATGGCGGTAGGCACTATCAGTGCCAGGGAATACGTTCCCTGGCACTGATTGGGGTCTCCCCTCCTTCCTCTCCCTCCCCAGAGCCCTCCCCCAACATCCACGACCACACACCACCCTGCAAAGGTGGTAGGACCCCCTCCCCCTGATAAACACACACACACACCCCACACACCCCTACAGGCACGCTCACACTACTCATACACATACACGCACACATACATGCACACAGACATTCGTCACATTTCCCATACACACAATACACCCACCGCATGCATACACACACTCACAACCCCTCTACACACTCACACGCACACCCCCATGCACGCACACAACAAACAACACCCCCCACCACCACCCTCTCCTAACGGACGATCACCTTACATGGTCTGGTGATCCTCTGGGAGGGAACGGAATTCATGGGGGAGGCTCTGCCGCCAGCACCCTTTCACCAGAACACCGCCACGCCGAATCCTGGGTGGTGATTCGGTGGGCAGTGTTCTGATGACGTGGTGGTGGAGGTGGAGCAGCCTCCATTTCACCGCTGACTGCCAATATGGCTGCTGGCGGCTCTCCGTCCGAATAAGGGCAGAGGGCTGCTAGCAGTCATAATACGCTGGGCGGGAGATCGCCTGCACTGGCGGTCTTCAGCCCGGCAGAACCTCTGCGGTCTTGAAAAAAGACCACTGAGGTCCATATGAGGGCCAAAGTTTTGTTGTTTTTTAAATTATCTATACATCCATTCTAATTTGGTTCTTACTATCTACAGCAGAAACAGTACCAATTCAGTGATTATCACTTTATGCAGAAAAGTGTTTTATATAAGACATACCTTGTATGCATTTTCGCTAGTGTCATATTATGAACCAGCCTCTGACAACCCCGAGCATTTGGGGTCGGATATATCGAAGATCCGTTTTGCATTTCTTAAATAGCGAATTTTAAGAAATCGCTATTGAAGAAATGCAAATTGGGATGTATGAAATTTGCGATTCGGTAATAGCGATTTCTTAAAATTCGCAATCGCTATTACCGAATCGCAGTTAGAGAATGGGACTCCATTCCTCCCCATGGGCCTGTCGGCCCATAGGTATGAATGGTTTTGCATTTCCCAATTTGCGAATTCCAGTTAGGAATTTGCAAATTAGGTAATGCAATCCCCAGGGTGCTGGGGGCCTAAGGCCCCCTCTGATGCACCCCAAAAAATCTTTGCGGATATCTGAAGCACACACATGCCCTAGGGGCATGTACGCGCTACATGTTATTTTTAAAAATGCATTTGTAATGCATTTTTAAAAATTGCATGTGATTACCACAAAATTGGATTTCGTGGTAATTGCATTTCCTAAATGCCCAATTCGCATTTAGGAAATGCTTGATACATGTGCTTTGCAAGTCGCATATAGGAATTCCCTATTTGCGATTTCCTATTTAGAGAATCGCAATTTGAGATTCTCTAAATGGGGTCGCAATTTTAAGGAATCGCTATTTTAGCGATTCCTTAAAATTGCACAGCGAATGCCTTTCATACATCTTGAAAGGCATTTTTTCATTCGCAGACGGCCAAATTTTGCGATTCGCACCATTTGTGAATGCAAAATTGCTTGATACATCTGGCCTGTGGTGTCTTTGAAAATCATACATTGAAGGATATGTGGAGGGAGCGCATCCAGATACTGAACAATACACCCAAATGAGTGTGAGGCGTAACGCCTCTGCAAGATTGCCCACGTTATTTTTCAATGAAATGTATTTAAAAAAATTAGCTGAAGCACCACCTAAAGTTTTTAAGTAAACTTACATGTTCTGCATGCTTTCCTAGCTTAAATAATGTAGGCGTTGCCACAAGTGTATTGATACGTGTTTAAGTGGCATAGGTCTTACCATATGATCTCTCTAACGCATTTGAGACGAGTTAGACTCACAAACATGCCCACGTTTAGTCGAGAAAAGCAGGGGCAGTGCCTCCATTAGGTCATTGGAATGTCTCCCGACTGATTATTTTGACCCCCCTGGGCTGGCTGGATTGGAATTGATTGATTGATTGGCAATTAAAAAAAGTAAAATTAACAAACAAGCACAACATGTGGTGTGTACGTGACGAGAGTGGGGATTGAGTAGGAGGGGATTGTCTCTCTGGCACTGATGGTAAAGTCCTCATTTCGTGCAGCGCCAGCCGAGCACGCAACAAGTCGACTCGTCGACTCTAGTGACGATAGGCCCCTGTTATGTAGAACATTTATGGTAGAAAGTTTAAGTTAGCCATTAGATTTATTAGGTTAGAATGTGGGATGTGAGAGGTGCGTGCATGAGTGAGAATGCTGGAGAGAGCGATCGGAGCGAGGTGGTGACAGTTGAGGAGAAGCAAGGTTTAGACGCTACGCACGCTGTACCAGTCTGCTTTTATTTATATTTAAAATAAATTTATGAACACCGGACCCTGTGAATTTCGATATTTACTTAACAAAATTGGCGACGAGTGGAGGACTATGAAAGAAGAGCAGGCTGAGAAGCGGAATTTCATTATTACGGCAGGTAATTTAAAAAAAAGTGGAGGGAGCTGGAAGCGAGTTGTATTGGCAATTGTAATTGGTTCAATGCTGAAGGAGAGTTTGGATTACCTACCGCTGGGCGTGTTGACAGTAGGAGAAATCAATTGAGGTGGTTGTGAAGAGCGCGAGCTGATGCGCATTCAGTGGTGAACGAGGGAGTCGGCACGTGTTATCGCGAGCTCTTCTTTCGACGTGTTGTGGACGTCATGTGCTGTGGATCGTTTGTGGGAAAGCAAGGCCAACCTTCAATAAGGAAATCGACGTTTGGTTTTGGAGGCCATTTTGAAAGTTTGGGAGCATTTACATCAAAAGAAATCTTTAGTATGGATACCGATGAGGGGGTAGTCTGAACGGTGATTGGCACACCTTGACAAAAGTGTCTAAACCGAGTTGGAGCATACTTCCTGGAGTCATTTTCAAGCAGTGATAGGCACACCTTATATGTTATCACTTGTCTAGTCTTTAAAGTGAATATGTGGTGACGATAGGACGGTGTGGCATTCAGTTGAAGCAACACTGAACAATTCCACATATATATATATATATATATATATATATATATATATATATATATATATATATATATATACATATATAGACAAGTTGGTTTTTACAAACTTACATTGGGAATAATGCCTAGCAACATGAGTCAACAAACTTTTGTGCTGTGCCCTCCACAAGCTTTTTGGCCTGCAGGATCGGAACCACTCATGAAGTGGAGTGAGTGGAAGGAGTACTTTTTGAATTACATAGAAACTGTGGATTCGGATGTAAAAATGACACCAGAACATAAAACCAGCATTCTTTTACACTCATTAGGCTCTCAGGGGCTAAAAACATTTAATCAAATAGAAAAAACAAATCTGGGAGGTGATGATAATAATGCCTTCAGCATGGCATTATTCAATTTAGATAGACATTTTGCTCCGAAAGTATGCATGGGCATAACCAAGTTAAATTTGTTTCAAATAAAACAACAGAAGTCAGAGTCAATTGATGAGTATGTTAGTGAATTGATGAAACTTGGTTCAGATTGTGCATTTGGTGTTTTATTGGAGAACCTGATACGGGATCAAGTAGTGATGCATGCTTTTAATCCAGCAATACAAGAGAGACTATGGATGAATGGAGATGCTTGTTTGAGTGATGTGCTTGCAATTGTGCGTAAAGCTGAAAAATCTAGCAGATGTGCAAGTGCACTAAGATCTGAATTAAGAGAACCAAAGTAGACTGTGGCGAGAATACAAACTAACAAAGTACATAAGTATGCTGGAAATAAGGAGAAAGGAAAAAAAGGGTATGACAATTGAAAAAGATGCTGTAGATGTGTAAGTATTGAACATTTGGCGTTTGCGAAATCTTGTCCTGCCAAGAATGCTAAATGTAGCATGTGTGGAGTGGTGGGACACTATGCCAAGTTATGTAGGAAAAGTTTGAAGTCTATTAAGTCTGTAAGAGACAATGAAGGTATTAGCTGTGATAAAGGCAGTAGTAGTAGTGAGGATAGTTGCTCACAGTGTTCTTCAGATTTAAGGATGAAAATGGTACTAAATGTTAAGGATAAGTGTTTGGTTGTGCAGAATAAGCCTGAATGTTGGATGAAAGTTGGAGGTGTCAGCATTAAAATGTATGCTGATTCTGGTTCACCATACACCATTATCAACGAGGATATATGGAATACATCTTTTGTGAATAAGGTGGGGTCCAAATTGTTTACACTGAATATTGATCCTGAAGGATATGGAGGTGAAAAAATTTATATTGTAGGGTGTCGTTGGTTTAAGTTTGAGTTTAAAAACCGTAGTGCTTATGGAAAGTTGTACATTTCAAAAAAAGGTCCATCGGTGCTTGAGTGGAAAGATAAAAAAGAACTATATATCATACTTGATCCAAACAGCAAAGGAGCAAGTATTGGTCATGGACGATGGAGTTAAGTTAGGTGATGAGATGTTACAGAAGTTTCCTAACGTATTAAAGAAAGGAATTGGAAAGTTGAAAGTTTTTGAAAACAAAATTAGACTCAAGGTATGGGCTATTACAAAAACCCATAAAGCTAGAGGTGTACCTATTTCACTGAGAGATAAAGTCACAGCAGAATTGGAAAGACTGATAACTGCAGGAATAATTGAGCAAGTAGAGGCCTGTGAATGGGTCTCTCCCATGGTAGTTGTGCGTAAGAGTAATGGAAAGGTACATTTGTGCATTGATTTGTGCCATGTGAATAACAATATTATTGTAGATCAATTTCCATTACCTAAGATAAATGAGATGATGTCTATGTTAAAGAGAGCTAAGTATTTCTCAACAACTGACTTGTCTGCAGCATATCACCTGATACCTTTGTCGAGTGATGGTAAGAAGTACTCTGCATTTATTACACCACAAGGTTGCTATCAATTCAGAAGGATGCCTTTTGGTTTGGCATCAGCAGCAGTTTTTCAGCGACTTATGCAACGATAATTTGGGAAAGTTAAGGGCACAACATTTTTTCAAGGCAACATACTTATTTTTGGTGAGAATAGAGAACAGCATGATAAAACTTTAGAAGAAGTGTTAAGAATTCTGGATACACATGTGTTGACTATAGACCATACTAAATGCACGTTTGCAAAGAGCTCGATTACATATTTCAATCAAACAATCAATAAGGGATTCGTAAAGCACACTACTCACCTGTGAGGGTCTCAAGGCGGTGAGGAGGGGAGGGGAGAAGGTGGGGGGGAGGTGCTGCTACTGCTCGAACAACCAGGTCTTGAGAAGTTTCCTGGTTTTTGGTGTGGCGCAGGTGGGTGGGAAGAGTGTTCCACGTTTTGGCGGCGAGGTGTGAAATTGATTTACCGCTGGTTGTACTTCTGCGCACGCGTGGGACGGTTGCGAGGGCGAGGTCAGCGGAGTAGAGATGCCGGGTCGGGGTGTACAAGGAGAGTCGTTTGTTGAGGTATTCTGGTCCGGTGTTATGCAGTGCTTTGTGAGCGTGGGTGAGGAGTTTGAAGGTGATTCTCTTGTTGACTGGGAGCCAGTGCAGGTTTTTCAGGTGGTCTGTGATGTAACAGTGGCGGGGGATGTCCAGGATGAGGCGTGCAGAGGAGTTCTGGATGCGTTGCTGCCTCTTCTGGAGTTTGGCCATGATTCCTGCGTAGAGGGCATTTTCGTAGTCCAGTTTGCTGCTTACGAGGGCTTGGGTGACTGTTCTTCTGGTTTCAGTGGGTGTCCATTTGTAGATATTTCGGAGCATGCAGAGGGTGTTGAAGCAGGAGGAGGAGATGGCTTTGACTTGCTGGATCATGGATAGTGAGGGGTCAAAGATGAATCCTAGGTTGCGTGCGTGGTCAGTGGGAGTCGGAGCGGTGCCGAGAGCGGCAGGCCACCAGGAGTCATCCCATGTGGAGGGGGTGGAGCCGAAGATAAGGACTTCCGTCTTGTCCAAATTGAGTTTGAGGCATCTGCTCTTCATCCATTCAGCGATGGCCTTCATTCCTTCGTGGAGATAGGTCTTAGCGGAGTCCTTGGTGAGGGAGAGGATCAGCTGGGTGTCATTGGTGTATGAGATGATGTTGAGGATGTGGGATTGGGCGATGTTAGCGAGCGCGGCCATGTAGACATCGAAGAGGTTCGGGCTGAGGGACAAACCCTGGGGTATGCCGCAGATTAATTCAGTGGCCTCCGAGTGGAATGGGGAGGCGGATTCTCTGGGTTCTGCCAGTGAGAAAGGAGGTGACCCAGTCCAGGGCTCTTTCGCAGATTCCAGCATTGCTGAGCTGTGAGCGTAGGTTGTGGTGGCAGAAGGTGTCAAACGTGGGCGAGAGGTCCAGGAGGATGAGGGCAGCGGAATGGCCGCTGTCCAGTATGGTTCTGATGTCGTCGGTGGGGGCGATGAGGGCGGTTTCGGTGCTGTGGTTGCTGCGGAATCCGGATTGGGAAGGGTCCAGGGTGCGGTTCTCCTCTAGGAAGTGGGTTAGTTGTCTGTTGACGGCCTTCTCAATGACTTTTGCCGGGAAGGGGAGCAGGGAGATAAGCCGGAAGTTCTTGAGGTCCTTTGGGTCCGCCTTGGGTTTTTTGAGGAGGGCGTTGATCTCGGCATGTTTCCAGCTCTCCAGGAAGGTGGCGGACTCGAAGGAGCTGTAGATGATCTTCCATAGCTGGGGTGCAATGATGGATCCTGCTTTGTTGAGGATGTGGTGAGGGCAGGGGTCAGATGGAGAGCCGGAGTGGATGGTGTTCATGATTTCAATGGTGTCGTTGTTGTTGATGGGGGTCTAGAACAGCAGGAGGTTGGTTGGAGGTGAATCCGTCAATCTATTTGGGTCACATAATCAATGGTGATGGAATCTCACCTAAGAAAACACTTATTGATGCTATTAAGTGTGCACCGGCACCAAAGAGTAAAGATGAAGTCAGGTCTTTCATTTGTTTGGCGGGTTTTGTTCAAAATATATTCCAAACTTTGCAACCAGAACATCCAATCTAAGACAATTATTTAAAAGTAAAAACACATTTGAATGGTCAGCTGAGTGTGAAATGAATTTTAAGGATGTTAAAGAATGTATTAGCAAGGTAGGTTTGTTGAAAAGTTTTGACCTAGAGGCACATAGCTTTATTACTACAGATGCCAACAATAAGGGTTTGGAAGCAGTTTTGACACAAGTGCAGGATGATGGGAAAGACAATGTGGTTGTTTATGCTTCACGCTCTCTATCACCGACAGAAGAAAAATATTCGGTAATAGTGAAGGAAACCTTAGCTTGTGTTTGGGCCACAAATCAATTTAAAGCATTTGTGTGGGGAAAACATTTTACTTTGAGGTGTGATCACAAACCTTTAATGAAGGTATTAACAGCTGAAGGAACGATAAACACATCAGGCAGAGTGGCCAGATTAGCAATTAAACTTCAAGATTATAACTACAGTGCAGAGTATATTCCAGGGGAAAAAATGTAATTGCGGATTTTTTGTCGAGAATGCCAAAACAATTGGAAAAGTGTGAGGATGAATTGTGGAATTCAGAAAAAGTGGCATATTTACATGATCAAGGAAAAAAGTGTATTTCAGAAGATTTATGGAAAATAGAGTATTCGAAAGATAAGCAGCTAACTGTAGTAAAGAATAATTTTGTGAAAGGATGGAAAAAAAGGTAGTGGTGGGAGATATAGCCAGACCTTTTTGGGAAGTCAGAAATGAATTGAGTGTGCATGAGGATTTTTTGTGGCGAGGTGACAGAGTAATTCCTCCTGAAGGAATGAGAAAATATGTTATGGAATTGTGTGATAAAGGAACCAAGCAAGCTGTTAATGCGTCATTTTTGTGGCCGGGAATGGACATAGAAATTGAGAATTGTTTGTGGGTGTGAGATATGCAAAACTGCTGACAAAACATTGGTAACTTTGAAGCCACCTATGGGTGTGTATAGGCTACCTGAAGCACCATGGGAAAGGGTAGCAATTGATATCATGGGACCAATTGGAAGAGAAAATAAGTACATTTTAGTGATCATGGATATGTTCTCAAGATGGCCCATTATTAGGATTGGGCAGAAGGTGGACACCAATGAGATTTTATTATTCTTAGGCAAGATATTTCAGTGTGAAGTTATACCTGCATGTTTAATAAGTGACAATGGAGTGCAATTCACGTCCCAAAAAGCTAAAGAATATTTTGTAAGGTTAGGAGTTACATATAGAACTAATTCTTTGTACAATCCAAGTAGTAATGGCATGGTTGAAAGCTTTAACAGTGTCATAAAGAATACTATACAGTGGGTAGTTTGTGAACATGAAAATTGGGAAATGCAATTAGGAAAGATGGTGTGGGCATACAGAGTTACTACTTGTGAGGCTACTGGGTATGCTCCTTTTGTTTTAATGAGAGGTCGAAATCCTAGAACGAAATACACACCAGGTTGGTTATTCAAAACAAGCATTGTGGAATGGTCAGAGAGTTCTGTAAAAGAGAAACTTGAATCTGTGCAACAAAAAGGAAAACCTTGGTATCATAATTAACATGATACTAAGGAATGTGATATTACTGTTGGACAGTGGGTGAGAGTAAGGAAACCTGCTAAGGTACCCAAAGATGAAAGCAAATTTTATGAACCATTGGAAGTTGTTGAAAAAATGATTAATGCTGGAAAGCTGAGTGATGGAAGGGTGTGGAATAAAAAAAAAATTGCTAAGCGTCATGCTCCTCCTGTGGAGAGCAAGCAAAGGTGTAACAAGGAATTTGTAATGGATGGTATTCTAGATAGTGCAAATGCCAGCAAAGAGGTCATGGTTGATGCACAGTGTAATTCTCAAACTGTTTGTAAGGAGATGAGTGATACTGTAGAAATTAATAACAGGGATGTACAAGAATGTGATATTCCTAAGGATATACCTTTTTTGTTTTTCTCTTCCTCCACTCCGTCTTTCCCATATGTGTCTCTCTTTTGCTCGCAGTAAATGCTTGAGGCAGAAAAATAAGTGCCGGCCTTCAGAAATAACTTTTTTCTGAAGACCGGCGGCCCGCTGGCACCGGAAACAACAAGCACAATCTAAGCACAGCACTGCACACACTTCATAAGCACAGAATCAAGACACTGTGCTTAAACTCACTGTACTGCTCGAAGACCTAAGATAACACCTTCCCACAATGGTTAGAAATTGTGCAAAAGAGCTCCCTCTGTGACCCCCGAAAACAAGCACTGCATGCTGACACTTGGAAAAATAGCATGAGAGACTGACTGAGACGGTAGTTGTGTGGTTGGTCTCTCGTTTTTGAAAGCTACAGTAACAATATAGACTAGTGGCAAAGGACATTGTGACAAGAGTCGATGGAGCTCAGTGAGTCATTGACTGGCGTTTTACATTGTTTGCGTCTGCCCTGACTGGCACTCAGCAAATAAACATGACACCAGTTTGCAAAGCGAATACACTATATGGCATTCTTTCAATGCGGTGATGTAATTATATGTCCTGCATGTTAATGCTTACCATTGATTTCCAGACAGTAAAACTAGAGATCCAAAGTATTGAAAGGAATCACTTTTCTCCTAAAATGACTTTCAGAGGCTTCACAGTATGCATTAACTTGGATTAATATATGTTTGGTTGCCAGTACCACTACTAATTGTTATATTTATATATTTTTCTTTTTAGCATCTAGTAAAGTCTGACAAACTTTACTTAATTTTTGGGAAAAGAACAAGAGGCCCCGAACCCCCTTTATAACAGTCTGGATAGCTCACGCATTACAGGTCACTCATCTCAAACTTTTACGCCCCACCACTTTCAAATGTCACTAGCCGCCACTGGAGAAAAGGACTGGCAACATTAAAAAGCAAAACATACAGAATTTGTCTGAGTAAATACATATTCCGTATGTTAAGCCTCTTTTAATAGCTGTAGAGAGAAGGCCAAGACTACAGTAGCCACCAGGATGTTGATCCATAAAAAAGTAAACCATCGAATAAAGGCTCTTAGATCAGGGCCGTGGGGAAAGTGGCAGAGGAAGGATCCCTTATTGTCAGGATTCACATGTTCTACAGCCCTGGGGGAAGCATCTGGGTATCTGAGGCCATAGCACACCCATTAGTCCAAAGTGGGAGGATGTAAAGAAACAAAAGAGAAAGTAGAGAGAAGAGAGAACTGCAGGGTGGATGGAGCCATCACAGAAATAGGTAGGAACACTGTGATAACAAGGATAAAAATGCAAATGTGGTGAAGAAGGCTAGCAGAACAGACGGGCGACTGGGAAATAACAAGGGAATGATAGCAGCAAAGGGCACTAATCTAAGATAAAGTAGTAAATAAAGGGTTTGGAAGGTTGTTAAATAAAATACACATTCTCCACTAAGCGGGCACAACAAAGCTATTGGAGTGTACTTATTATGGGGGTCATTACAACATTGGCAGTAAAAGCCGCTTACCGCCGTGCAGAAGACCGCCAACACACCGCCGTGGCCGCAGAATTCCGCCACTGTCATTATGACCCACAGCTCAGAATCCGCCAAAATCCAGACACCCACACAAGTCCGCCACACCAAAGGCAGTGATAAAAAGGCGATAACAAAACCTCCACCGCCACGCCAACAGGAATACGCCCACATTATCACAACCCACGAATCCACGTGGTGGTCTTTCAACCGCGGTATCCATTGGCGGTTCACACCGCCGCGCTCAAAATACACACACATTTACAAAACACTACCACATTGGACAATTCCAAATACACACACCTGATACACATACACACACCACTCCCACACATCCAATACAATATAAAACACACACCCACATCATCCACAAACCCTTACGTCAACAATTGCGACTGAAGGCCAGAGAGAGACACCACCATCTACAAACTAGCATCCACAGGCACTCAGCACCATCACTCATACAACATCCAAGCACCTCACACAACACACCTCTAAATGTCACCCCACACATCACAACACACACCACCCCACACATCACCCACACCACCCCATGGCACCGCAAAGACACCCCAGGTTCTCTGAGGAGGAGCTCAGGGTCATGGTGGAGGAAATCATCCGGGTAGAACCACAGCTATTCGGATCACTGGTGCAGCACACCACCATAGCTAGGAAGATGGAGCTATGGCGAAGAATTGTGGAAAGGGTCAACGCAGTGGGACAGCACCCAAGAACTAGGGATGACATCAGAAAGAGGTAGAACGACCTATGGGGGAAGGTGCATTCCGTAGTCTCAAGACACCACCTTCCGGTTCAGAGGACTGGCGGCGGCCCCCCACCTCCTCCCCCACAACTAACAACATGGGAGGAGCAGGTCTTGGCTATACTGCATCCTGAGGGCCTCGCAGGAGTAGCAGGAGGAATTGACTCTGGTAAGTCAAACCTTTAACTACTTCATCCCCCACCCACCTACATGCTATCACATACCCCCACCCTTGCCCTCACCCCCATCACTCCAACTCCTCACGTATGTCCCAATATCACAAACCACACATCCCAAGCCCTGCATGTAACACCAAAGCATGGACACCCATCACCAAAACATGGCCACTGCACTGCACATACCCATACACCTCCCCTAAACCATTATCACACAAGGTCCTACACAGGAATGCAAGCACTGGGGTACAGGGTCACCCACCCATTGCACACCATGGCACACACAGATGCAATAATCATGCCTTTACACCCCTACAGGACCCCTACCCAATGTCACCGGACAGGAGGGTCCAGATATGTCCACTCCACCCACAGAAGAGGCCCACAGTGATGACAGCAGCTCTGTCCAACTGGATCAAGATGACCAGCCCGGCCCATCTGGGACCTCGGGACAGTCGGTTCCCCTCACACTGGCACAGGCCACTACAGAGCTTCCCCCCTCTGGAAACACCAGCACAGCACCCACCGAGCGGGCCCATACCTCTGTCCCCAGGACACGTCAATCAGCAGTGTGTCCACCACTACAGGGAACCCAGGCTAACCCACCACCCCAACAACACCAGGGACCTGGGGGCAGTGGTAGTGGGCACACGGTTCAGGGGACAGAGGCACAGGAACACAGGGGAACTGGGAGGGCTGCTGTGAGACAGGGGGAGGACAGTCCCAGGGAACCCACTCTCCATGAGGCACAGGAGAAAATGGAAACGGTACTGGCCAACTTTCAGGAGACCCAGCGGCTGCAGGAGGAACAGTATTTGGGCTTCAGGGAGGAACTCAAATCCATCAATTCCACCCTGGGGACCATTGTAGGGGTACTGAAGGAACTCGTGAACACCAGGAGGGACACTGTGGCACAACTAGGGGCCCCTGACACTAGCCTGGATGATGAACTGCCCAATACCTCAGCCGGCGCTAGTGGACAGGAGGCACCGCCACAGGACCACCACACCAGCACCCCACCCCCTGCAGATAGAGAACCACCCCGCAAGCGGTCCCTGAGATCCAGAACAAAGACAGAGAACAATGCCAAGACCCCTGCCAAGAAATGAGACCACCCTGATTGTCATCCTTCTGTCCCACTTTGTCACCCTGTCCATCCTTAAACTGCCCCAGCTCCACTTCCTATGCCCCTTTGGACAATGCACCTGTGAGACTAATAGACTGGACTCTGCCATGGACATTCCTCCACCATCACCCCTGACCATTTTACAACCCCCTCCACTAATAGCACTTAAATAAACACCCTTAAATCACAAAACAATCTGAAGTCAGTATGTGCTTTCACAATTGTTTATTTGCAATAACTGAGGGAAATAGCAATGTCCATTGTATTGTCAACATACCTATGTCACACAGCTCTAGTCCATGCGGAAACAAAGCAGATGTCACACAGTGGGACCCACATCTGTGAAATCGTAAGGGAAAGTGACAACCTAGTGACCATACACTGGGTGAAAATGACAGACAGATGAGAGGTAGTAGAATTAAATCAGATGTAGCAGCCAGTGTTGTCTTCTTACCTGTGTCTCACTGGAAGTATTGCAGTATCACCGTGTTCCTGTTGTCTATGTCCTCTTCTTCTGCTTCCTCGTCTTCACTGTCCACAGGCTCCACAGCTGCCACAACACCTCCATCCGGACCATCCTCCTGCAGAAAAGGCACCTGTTGTCGCAAAGCCAAGTTGTGAAGCATACAGCAGGCCACGATGATCTGGCACACCTTCTTTGGTGAGTAGAATAGGGAACCACCTGTCATATGGAGGCACCGGAACCTGGCCTTCAGGAGGCTGAAGGTCCGCTCTATAATCCTCCTAGTTCGCCCATGGGCCTCATTGTAGCGTTCCTCTGCCCTTGTCCTTGGATTCCTCACTGGGGTCAGTAGCCATGACAGGTTGGGGTAACCAGAGTCACTTGCAAATGTCGAGGGACAACTGTTAGACACACACTAACTCATAGGGACTTCCCCAGAACCAGTCACCTAGTCACACTGTATTGGGTCCATGTCCTCACCTAATAGCCAAACACAGTGCCTCTGGAGTTGCCCCATCACATAAGGGATGCTGCTATTCCGTAGGATATAAGCGTCATGCACTGAGCTAGGAAATTTGGCTTTCACATGGGAGATGTACTGCTCTGCCAAACACACCATCTGCACATTCATCGAATGGTAACTCTTCCGGTTTCTGTACACCTGTTCACTCCTGCTTGGGGGGACCAAGGCCACATGTGTCCCATCAATGGTACCTATGATGTTGGGGATATGTCCCAGGCATAGAAATCACCTTTCACTGTAGACAAATCCTCCACCTGAGGGAAAACGATGTACCTGCGCATGTGTTTCAGCAGGGCAGACAACACTCTGGACAACACGTTGGAAAACATAGGCTGGGACATCCCTGATGCTATGGCCACTGTAGTTTGAAAAGACCCACTTGCTAGGAAATGGAGTACTGACGGCACCTGCACTTGAGGGGGGATTCCTGCGGAATGGCGGAGAGTTGACATCAGGTCCAACTGGGCACACAGTTCCAGGATTGTGGTACGATCAAGTCTATAGGTGATGATCACATGTCGCTCCTCCATTGTCGACAGGTCCACCAGAGGTCTGTACACCGGAGGATGCCGCCATCTCCTCACATGCCCCAGCGGATGGTGCCTATGGAGGAGAACAGCGAGCAGAGAGTCAACCAACTCTGAGGTACGTAAACACAGCTTAATTGGAAAATATTAGCAAATCGACATATGCCTGTATTAGTGTTTAAGCAAGGCCTAGATATGTGTGACGCAGTCCAAAATAATGCCATGTGGCCCCCTGAAATGGTGGCTGCCTGACCTGTAAAGTGGGACAAGGGGATATGAGGTAACTGCGCTAGCGTTGTGCACCGTCGCGGTAGGCGGTCGAAGACCGCGGCGCAATCCTGCATTGGTTAACATTGGACCCTATGGGTCCCAGGAGCCAATGACGATGTACGCCGGCGGTGAAGGTACGCACCGCCGCGGACGTGACCGCCATTTTCTCTCTGTTCAATAACTTGATACCTGATCTTCGACAGGAGAGGACCTACACTGAAAGCGCTGCTGTGACCTCAGTCTGGAAGAGACAATGGCTCGTGTGTCTGGTGAAAGGGCCCCTGCCTTCAGCACGGAGGAGTTGGACAAACTAGTGGATGGGGTC
The DNA here is from genome assembly GCF_031143425.1 of Pleurodeles waltl. Taxonomy (NCBI): domain Eukaryota; kingdom Metazoa; phylum Chordata; class Amphibia; order Caudata; family Salamandridae; genus Pleurodeles; species Pleurodeles waltl. Next base: position 652,467,998 of record NC_090446.1, on the reverse strand, counting down.
CTCCCCCAGTACAAGCTACTCTACAGTCCTCCAGACAAACAGGTAAGTACACTGTGAGCATGCTGTATGGGCAATGCCTGTATGGAGTGGTGTGGACGAAAGATAGGGGGGGGTGAGAATGAGGCGTGCATGAAACGACGGTGAGTGCATGTGCGTCATGGCAAGGGTAGGGATGCGGGCCAATGACTGTGACGGTGCGGACGGTAATATCTTCTCCTTTTCCCCTGTACTATTCCTGTAGGTCAGCGCCGACCAGAAGAAGGACATTTGGTGTGCCATCGCCAAGGAAGTCTGGACCCTGGAGGTCTACCACAGACGGAGCACCCACTGCCGGAAAAGATGAGAGGACATTCGCCGCTGGAGCAAGAAGGCGGCGGAGGCCCAGCTGGGGATGGCCTCCCAACGTGGGAGGGGTGCCCGTCGCTCCATGAGCCCCCTGATGTTCAGGATCCTGGCGGTGGCGTACCCGGAGTTGGATGGGCGCTTGAGGGCATCTCAGCAGCCACAAGGGGGTGAGTACACTCTCATTCTGCTGATTCAGCGCGCATTGTAGGTGTCTGGGTGGGGGAGGTGGGCTGTGGGATCCCATAGGCCAGGGCGAGTTTAGTAGGCAAGGTCCCTTCTTAAGGCAGGCCCTGGGGCACCCCACCCCACACCACCTGTGTACAGTGCCAACTACACCTAGTCAGGCTCCTGTGACATCCATGTGTGCAGCAATCAGGCATAGCCTTGTAACCTATGTCCCTGGGATTGATTAGGGAACTCCAAGTGCATTGCTTAGTGCAGGGGGCTTCTGTGTCTGCAGTGTCCGCCAACGGCAGCGGTAGTGCATGCACTCAACATGTCTTTCTCCTGTCTTCCCCCCACTTTTTGTGGTCTCCCTGTTCTTGTGTGCATTAGCATCATCAGGCGGAGGAGCAGTGGCACCGGAGCAGGAGGGAGCTGCATCCCACATGGCCCTGGAGGGTGACACAACGGAGTCTGAATTCACCAGTGGGACGGAGGGTGAGGGGAGCTCCACGGCGGGGACAGGAGCTGAGACCAGCGATACAGACTCCTCCTCTGATGGGAGCTCCCTTGCGGGCCCATCTGTGCCCCCCGCATCTACAGGTACAGCCGCCACCCCCCTACCAGCACCGCCCTCCCAGCAGCCCCTCAGCGTGTGTCCTGTGCCCGCTCACCCAGGAGAGTGGGCATCTCCTTCGCCCCAGGCACCTCAGCCCCTGCCTCATTCACCCCTGCTGCCCTCAGTGAGGAGGACATTGACATCCTCAGGTCCCTCACTGTTGGGCAGTCTACCATTTTGAATGCCATCCAGGGTAACAATCCAATGCATACCTGGAGGGCATTCATTCTGGCCAGGCAGCCCATCAGCGAGCTTTGCAGATTCTGGCCTCAGCACTGATGGCAGCCATTGTCCCTGTCTCTAGCCTCCCCCCTCCAACTTCCTCCACCCAGACCCAAACCCCTGTACCTCAGCCTATCCCAAGCACACCATCAGACCAGCATGCACACACCTCAACACACAAGGGAAGCTCTGGCAAACATAAGCACCACACATCCCACAGGCACTCATGCAAGCATCCTACACATGCAGACACACCAACGTCCACTGCCTCCACTGTGTCCCCCTCCTCCACGTCTCCCTCCTCCTTCCCTGTCTCGTCTCCACTCACACCTGCATGCACTACATCCTCAGCCACTACGTCCATCACCAGCACACCCACCACCAAACCCCGCTCACGTGCACTTACCACCCCCACTACCATTCACACATCCCCTGTGTCTGCTACCAGTGTGTCTGTGAGCCCTCATCCCAAACTACACAAACTCAGCCACACACCCACCCAACAGCCATCCACCTCACAACAGCCTCCAGCCCATGCACCTTCACCCAAAGTCAGCAAACGTACACCTCCTACAGCCACTACCTCTTCCTCCACTCCCAAACCCCCTCCATCTACCTGTCCCAGTGTTCCCAAAAAACTTTTCCTGTCCAACCTTGACCTCTTCCCCTCACCTACCCCACCCCTTCAGCCTCCTAGGGCCCGCCTCTCCAGGTCCCAACCCAGCACCTCAGCCACAACATCTGCGGGACCAGTGGTGCCAGTAGTAACTGGCTTCTGGTGTGCGCCAGGCAGCAGGGCAGCCAGTGTGGCAAGGAGCCAGAGCACGGACAGTCCCCCACCTGTAAAGCACAAAAAGTTGCCCAGTGCCAGGTGGGAGAGAGGAAAGAAATCAGCCACTAAAGCCGCTCCCAGGGGTACAGTTGGGAGTGTGGAGACAGCTGCGCCACCATCCAAGGTGGGGAAAGGGCACAGTAAAACCGGCAACTCTGGGAAAATTTGCACGGCGGACAAGACCGCCCCCAGCACCACTGCCCAGGACACCGCCGCCACCAGCACTACTGCCCAGGACACCGCCGCCACCAGCACCGCTGCCCAGGACACCGCCGCCACCACCACCGCTGCCCTGGACACCGCCGCCACCAGCACCGCTGCCCAGGACACCACCGCCACCAGCACCGCTGCCCAGGACACCGCCGCTACCAGCACCGCTGCCCAGGACACCACCGCCACCAGCACCGCAGGCCAGTGGGCGCCAAAGATTCTGACGCTACTGAGGCCGCCACGAGCTGGATGAAGCACTCTGGGCACAAAGCCCCCTCCAGAACCAGTGGCAAAAGACATCCACTACCTCAGTCCTTGGCAGGATGAAGCACTCTGGGCACAAAGCCCCCTCCAGAATCAGTGGAGAAAGACATCCACTACCTCAGTCCTTGGCAGGATGAAGCACTCTGGGCACAAAGCCCCCTCCAGAAACCAGTGGAGAATGTTATCCACTTGAGAGACTGTGGCTTTGCGCTCCCCAGGATGCAGCAGTGGGCAACCCACCCACTGAAAAGACTTGTGAGACTGTGGCTTTGCACTCCCCAGGATTGAACAGTGGGCAAACCACCCACTGTAGAGACTTGAGAGACTGTGGCTTTGCACTCCCTAGGATTGAACAGTGGGCAAACCACCCACTGGAGAGACTTGAGAGACTGTGGCTTTGCACTCCCCAGGATTGAACAGTGGGCATGGAGCCCCCTCATGGATCTGTCGTCGTGCACTCATCCGGCTGAGGTGCCCCCCCTTACCTTCCCCCTGAGGTGCCTGATTTATTTCTATCTGATGCCCCAGCAGTGTTCTCTCCGTCTTGTTCGGGTATTGCGTGTGGGCCTCGCCCATGCCTTTTGGGCCCTGTGGTCCACGGACTATGATAGTGGAATACCTTGGACTTGTATTCTTGGTGTATATATTTGTTTATAGTGTTAATATCTTTATATATGTATATATTTTTGATTACTGTCTTTGGATATATTACAATCATTCGACTCATTTCCTTTTGTCCTTGCATTCTTCCAGGGGGGTTGGGAGGTGTAACTGTAATGTATCATGATGTATTAGTGTGTGTGTTGTCTTGGGTGAGGGTGGGGGTGGGAGTGTTGCATGTTGTGTGTGTGTGTGTCACTGTTTTTTCCCTCCCCCCTCCCCTGTGTCGTAGGTGCAGTACTCACCGTGGTCTTCGATGCCGGCGTTCGTGCTCCTGGTAGAGGAGCAGGTAGATAAAGGCTGGAAGAATCTGAAGTTCCGGTTCCATGGCGTCCTGGTTCCTCGTGGGATGTGTAGAGGTGAGTGTTTCCCCTTCCAAGTCCTGTTTCCGCCGTGTTTTTGTTCGCGGTGAATCCACCCCGGAAAAGGTGGCGGATTGGCCTGTTGTAATTCTGTGGAAGGTACATTGTCCTCCGTCTGTCTGTTGGCGATTACCGCCGCGGTGTTTGTTTGTACCGCCTTGGCGGTCGGAGTGTTAAAGTGGCTGTCTATGTTGGCGGTTTCCGCCACGGTCGTAATTCCATTTTTTTTTCGCCGGCCTGTTGGCGGTTTTACCGTCGCTTTAACACCGACCGCCAGGGTTGTAATGACCACCTATGTGCTAAAAGAAAGCGAATATATTTGGGTGTGTAATATACATACTTCTCCAAATGAAAAGTGCAGTTTCTTCTCAATGTGCTTAAAAACCTTTGCAATATATACCCATCACACTCCTGACTATTTGGGATAGGCAGTTCGCTAAGATTTTATAACATTTTTAAAATAAGTACTGAGGAGTGTGATGGCTGATATGAGCTACATTGCACTGGATTCTTTCTGCTTTAGGAAGAAGTGAAAGAATCAGGGTACTCTCCAGTGTTTTAGAATGATTCAACAGTACTTGATTCTAAGGAATCCATATTTCTGAGAAAGCCTTGAAGATCTCCTCCCAAAAGCAGTCAGGACCAGGAAGCTTGCCTACTGGTAGTTATTTAATCGCTTGCTCAGTCACCCCTTCTTCTATAGGGGATTGTAGATCACCAATCTGTTCGTGATTGAAATGAGGAATTGATAACCATTGAAGAAAGGTTGTTATATCATTTACAGTAGAAGTGAGTTTCTTTCATTAAGCTCAGACAAATACTGAAGCAACTTCGCCATATCCTGTAACTTTGACTTGATTCTTAAAGTCCTCAGTCTTTTGTATTTCTTCAGTTGCCTTAGTGTTTTTCCCTGCCGGGCAATATCTTCCACGTTGTTCCTTCCCTGTAATCCCACCGATGGAACATAAGCTTCTGGCTTTTTACTGCTCTTGTTCTTAATACTTTTGGCCTTGACCTTTACAAGATGGTCTGATGTCTTCTCTTGTAACCAAGCTCTTAGACTCCTCTGTACCTTGAAAATATGTCTGCTTGGTGATTCTTTGAATTTCTAATTGCCCAATCTCAGCTTTTGGGGACAGGAAGGCACCAGGCTTTCAGTGCCAATTATATCAGTTTCAGAGGTGCTTACATTTTCTCCAGTATCGGCTTGCTCAGGATTGCTAGCATTGCTGCATGGAGACAGTATGGAATAATTTATTTATTTCTTATCCTCTGCTCTTTTCTTTCTCTGTCCCCAAAGGTTTAAGTTGTGTTACAGGACCAGACGTCATTCTTATTAGTCTTATTGTTTCCATTTTCCGCATTAGGCTTCCTCCCTAGGGTAAACCATCTATTTTGATAATAACTTTTTTTCAGCTTTACAAGCTCCATTTGTAGAACAACTGTATTGGGGATATCTGCTCAAAGAGTGTAGAGCCTAAGAAAAAAATCAATGGACAATCAGAAAATGATGTCCTTGTTATATCTCTGGGTTTCAGGGTTATGATTTGCACATCATGCAGTTCAGGTACTATGTCTTACTACTTATGCCAAATGGCCCATGCCACCTTTTCCTCAGTCACCCATCACCCAATCTTCAGCAGTTGACCAATTCTCTCTTCTGTTTTTTACCTCAGCAGTCCTGGTGCTGTATGCAGTATCTGAATCAGCAGCTTTTCAGTATTGGGTTCTCACAGTTATGCCTTGTTTTGCTTTCTGCCTTAGCCTTGCAATCATCTTGTTCCACCTGGTCTTTTGGTATACCATAGAGCTGTCGTCTTGAACAAACCATGTCAACTTCTTGAAACCAGACGCTGAGGCTCTGCCTTCGTCATTTACCCTTGGTGTTACATCAGAGCCACCTTCCACTACTTCCAAAGGCTGACTCAAGTTCTGCAGAGCCTCTCAGCTTGGCCAGATGCCAGCCGCATCTCTACAGTCTCTTGTTTTCTGTCTCTGGCAGCTAGATCTGGGCTTTCGTGAGGCATTGTCTGTTGTGAGCTTGGGATATAAGGAGAATATCTGAGTGGGTAAATATTTGAATGAGTTTTCACATCTGTATAGGTGAGGTGTAAGATAGTGCATAAGGTCAAGAAAATTGCACTAGCACACCCAGACATGGGTTCCCACGAACATAGAAACCTGGACATCTAGGGGCATATTTAAAGGAATAGGCATGGGGCAGCACCACAAGTCTGTCTGCTGCGCTGCCCAACACCAAATCGAAAGAGCTGAAATGCACTGTGTTTACAAGATACAGTGCATTTCTGTCCTTCCCCTTGGAGCTGGCGTGCAAATTGCTGCCTAGCACCAATGAAGGCAGCAAAGGGTGCCTGCGTAGTTGTCAGGATTGTTTTTGTGCTGGAAGGGACACCTTCCTGCACATAAACAATCCATAGAGGCATTTTCCTCTTACTGTGTGTTCTGCAGAATGCAGCACACAGAGGAAACATTGAGGGAAAATAAAGGTATTGCTCCTCATTGGGCCTGCCCTGGAGAGGCATACAGTTTTGATGCATTCCTAGGTTTACATATTCTTGTAATACTTGGAATGTGACTTTCCCTGCTTTACACCATATCTACGACGCCATGAAAAGCCGCGCAAAGTGGCTCAGGATTTGTATGGTCTTGTACATATAGGTCTGCACCATGCGTCACCGGTAAATCACAGAAAGTGATGCACTGGCAGTGCATGGGGCTTGTAAATATGCCCCGAAGTATTTACTGGTGTGTGTTGTGGGAAATTTCAAAACAGAAGTTCTCAGGCACATGGATATAGAGAGGAAAGATACATTTCGGGGCTATTGTCTGCTTTTAGCATTACAGCAAGTTTTGTTCAATGACGAGTATGGAAGGTTTGAAGTGAGGAGAGCTACGCGCAGACTTGTGATTCCAATTAATGTAATTTTAAGGTTGGTTCCTCCAGCTCAGACAGTTACTGACCAATATACACACTTTTTGTGCATTGCACCGAGCGGACCACCTCAAAAGGCTTCAAGCACAGTTAAAGTGTTGTGTTGGTTTTTTTACCCCTACAAGTTTATACATGATGCTCAAAATGTGTAGGCAACCCCGGTCGTGCCATTCTGTAGTGTGCCGAGAGGTAAGCAGATCAGTAGTTGAAAATGTATCTAGAAAAGAGTCACAGGATAGGCTGCATACTCCATTTAAGCGGAATAGATGGAAAGAGTAGCTTGCACACGACCCACACTGAGAGAAAGGGCTAGAAAATCTGAACAGAATTTTGAGGAATAATTCTAAATTCCTTGCCAAGGAAGGAAAGGGTGGAAATTGAGGAAAGGAGAGTGGTTGACCCATTTTATTATAGTTCGTTAGACAAATTGTACTGTTACAACTGGAAAAACTGATAAAGAACACAAAAGCACAAGGCACGCTAGATAGTTAATTGCAGATAATAGGGTTCGGCAAATACAATAACCTTGGATGGATAAAATATGAGGATATATTGACCGATTCACAAACCCTTACTGTTCACCTGCTTTAGCACAGATTGGAAAAAATGTGCATTTTATGAGCACCAAATTAGCAAATAGATTTTCCGCATAGGTAAAATAAAATATAAAATGTGTCCAAAATCTGCCTTGCTCATCTTGCCGCCATGCAATTTTTGGGTGTGCCAGGCACATATTCCAGCACAGGCCTCATCCATAGAGAGGTGTGCTCGAATTTGCACCAGTTGTATCTGTTTCTATAAGGCTGAACAAAGCACAGGACTCCTGCAGGGTAAGCTGTAATGGCATGGGACAGAAATGCCTACCTATCTACAGGGTAGACGCCATAATACACTCCAATGAAATGCAAGACTGGGGGATCACAGATTTACCTTCCCAACACTAATTTAGAAGTAGAAATGTAAATCTAATCGTTAACATGAACGTTATCTTTCAGCATATGTCAATGCTGCTCCTGTGTGTGACTTCAATATAAGGGCAGGGGACTCCAAACCCATGGGTTTCCAGAGTACCAGCACATAAAAGGATGGTCAGTGCTACCACCTCACTTTAGGTTATTATGAACAATGTCTCAAGTTCTGGACTTTTCATCTCAAATCGCAGTGGTTTCATATATGTTAGTCTAATTGATTTTATGGAAACAGAACAAGACTATAACACCCATTGTTTAAGCCACTACACAAAAGCCCAGGTCTGGAAACAGTGTCTTTAATGATGATCACCCTAGTAGGTGCAGTCCCAATACTTTCTGATGCATGAAGCGTCGACTAAAAGTGAATCTCAGGTGTCATTGCTCACTGACCAGTCTTCCATCTGACCATAGCTCCTGATTCAGAAAACTGGAGCCAAACAAATGTTAAGGTCAGAACACTGCTTGCAACTACATGGCCACAGCTTCAGAAATCTGGGCCACTATGTTCGCAAGTGGACTTGTGGGTCAAGGTTGAGAAAGAATCATTAGATCATGTAGAAGAAAAGTATTTGTAGGCTGATTGGGACCAATAGGCTTTGGAAATAGGGGTCTGGAACCAAGAGAACTGGGTAAGAGGTACAGAAGGGGGCTTTGAAGCCTAACAGAAGGAGGGTTGAATTGCCTAATCGGAAAGGGGAGGCTTAGAAAAAAGACAATGTTTTAGTTAGCTTTTTTGCATCATATTTAGTTTCTATGGCAATTGGCAGAGGTTAAGTTGAGGTAAGCCTTCTCCAGACAACTGTAAAGTGTGTCCTTGAAGGCTTTGCCCATCTCCCAATGTACCAGAAAGTGAACGGAGAGAAGAAACACTCTACCTACCTGAAAGCTAGGCTCTGCTAGGCAATGCTACCCAGTAATCACTCTAGAGCTGGCTGAAACAAACATGTAGCACTATGCAAGAGAACAGACTTTGCAGAAATTTTGAATGGATTGGTGTGAGGGAAAGGAGAATAAGCAGGCAGTGAGCAGTAGCAGAATTGTTAATGTGTGCTTCCTGTTATACAAGCAGCAGAGTATTGGAAAAGGAAAGTGTGTTTTGGAGTTATGATCAGAGGAGTTGGTGGGAAGTGTGAACATGAGGTGTAGGATGCTTGCAGAAACTCAAGCTTAAGGGATACCAGCTGAGTGGTTGGTGAAAAATTCAAGTGCCTTTGGGAGACAGGGTCTGTGCGGTGATACTACCTTAGCCACATTCAGTGCTTCTATCAGGAACTCATACAGTGCCAAAGCTCGCTTAAATGCGAAAGAAACTCATGCACGGATGGTGGTATGCGGATTGCGGTTTCCCACACACAAGGACCCATGCACACGTTGCTTACTTCTCTTGCAATAGGTTCTCTCTGTCCTGATGCCTTGCACCCACACTCCTGCTCACCATGAAGCTGTGGATCCACTCATCCCCACCGGGAGCTTGAGAGTGCACAGGCAAGTAAATTGCGATCTCTTAGAAAAGCCATCAGAGATTTTTCCCTATTGGGTGTATGGACCTTTGTAAGTTGACAGGTAGCACTGAAAGGGAGTCAACCTTAATAAAACATTTCAGAATTGTGACGCCAATGTGACTCCACAGTAAGGACCTGGAATTAGTGACTGTAATGAACAATGATTTATTTCAGGTTATTGATCAGCCCAGTATACAGACACCACCAGAAATATATTCAAAAGATACAGCAAAACAGCTGGCAAGCTGAAATATCTCAATAGGTTCTACCATAGCAAAATAAGATAGAGGGCCGGATTCTGACCCCGGCGGTTCCTTACCGCCGGGGCCAGGGTCGGCGGGAGCACCGCCAACAGGCTGGCGGTGCCCCGCAGGGCATTCTGACCGCGGCGGTTTTGCCGCGGTCAGAAGTGGAAAACTCCGGGTCTCCCGCCGGTTTTCCGCTGCCCTGGGAATCCCCCATGGCGGCGCAGCTTGCTGCGCCGCCATGGGGGATTCTGACAGCCCATACCGCCATCCTGTTCCTGGCGGTTCTCCCGCCAGGAACAGGATGGCGGTATGGGTTGTCGTGGGGCCCCTGGGGGCCCCTGCAGTGCCCATGCCAATGGCATGGGCACTGCAGGGGCCCCCGTAAGAGGGCCCCACATTGTATTTCAGTGTCTGCATTGCAGACACTGAAATACGCTACGGGTGCCACTGCACCCGTCGCACCTTCCCACTCCGCCGGCTCAATTCTGAGCCGGCGTCCTCGTGGGAAGGCTCTTTTGCACTGGGCTGGCGGGCGGCCTTTTGGCGGCCGCCCGCCAGCCCAGTGCAAAAGCCAGAATCACCGCAGCGGTCTTATGACTGCGGAGCGGTGTTCTGGAGGGGGGAACTCTGGCGGGCGGCCTCCGCCGCCCGTCAGGGTTAGAATCACCCCCTTAGTCTAGTAACAGCCACTGCAATGCAGAAACTGAGAATAAGAAATAGGTGTACCATAAAGAAACTCCTGTTTTCTCTCCTAAACATAGAACAATGCATAAGGTCATCCAATCACGGCTCTAATTAGGGAATTAGGATAGTTTTAAAAAGGAGGTTTCAGGAATTTCAAGAAGGTGTCAGCACAGCGAAGACTTCAGTGGATGTCTTCAGGAAAAAGGGAATAAGTGATTAGCATAAAGCTTCACACTTGCAAGAATAAAGGGAAGTAGAGAGCTCTGAACCCCTCAAAGTTTAATAGAATTTGTTCTAACTACTAGCCGTATAAACATAAGTTAAAATGACGGATGCTCCAGCAACGGTCACATCTTTTCTCACACCACAAGGAACCAATCAATTCATTACTTGTGATGTGCATTTGCAACTCCACCTAGGTTTGCCATTCCACCAAAACTTGGATAGTTACTGCAACCTTGAACATCTATTGTTCTCAGTACTTGATGAATAAAAGGCATCATCTTCTTGTTAGGTCTCCACAGTACTTGCCACGTTTTCTCATCTCAAGCGTCACTAGCGTAAGTTGTCTAATACACACAATTCTCCTTTTCTGACTAATGTGAATCATAGGTATGTTCCTGGAATGAAAGATCATGCTGACCAGGCAAAATACATTTCAAGATGAGGCCTGTAGTGAGGCTAAATGTAACTAAGCACAATGGCAATTTCAAATACATGGTTAGACATAGACGTGTAACCTAAGGAATAATTGCAAGATGTGAAAAGAATACATGTTTACATATGCAAATATAACTTGAAGTGAAATACAAAAAGTGAATGATGCATTCATATAAATATATCTATTTCAACTGAACTTTAGTACACACAGGTATAAATCTTTTAACGTCACTAGTGCTTACAATGGATTAATATGTACAAATGCTTCACACACATCAATATGATCAAGGTACACAGTGAATTTAGTGTCAAATGTGACTGTGTAATTGTCCATTGGTGACGGGCAAAGCATGGAGTCAAACTTGCGCTACTCCAGGCTTGAACTCAGAGTGAACCAACCAGGGCAACAGCCTTAGGTTGGTGACATCATTGTTGTGTCTGCTATACAAATTGGAGAAGGCAAAGATTTATTGGAAATGTTGAAACTCCCTGTAATATTCCCAATGAGAGCTTTGCAGAGTGCATTCAGGCCATGGACGATGACAGTGGACTTCCAGGGCATGAAAATATAGATAAGAGTTGGGTTAGAAAATATTTAAAACAACATAAATATCAGTATTACGATCCGAGTATTGGCAAGTATTTCAATGTGTTATGTGTTTGAAAATGTATTTAGTATATCCTCGTAACATTAAGTACTTAGTTAAGCAGTTAGTTTGCCCCTAGTTGGACAGGTGCTCATGCTTCATTGAACAATACAAAATTCATCTGAAAAATGGCAGCCTTGTGCAAATGAGGAAGGTGCCAGGACTCTCACGCAAAGGGCCACTCTGTCTATTATCCACATCAATGTAAGAGGTAGTTGTTCCTCATATTACTCAACTGACTTGATTCTGTGGCATGCTTTGTCACTTCCTGTCACGGGACCCACTTTTTTAGCTATCTGATTTACTAATAGAGACTCTCTTGTTTTGATGATCAAGCCTATTTTCTATCCCAGTCCGACTCTGAATGGAAATACCTATATTTACATCGACACGCCACAGTAACAGCAGAGGCAGCAAGCCAGTCTTCCACGAGGATACGAGATCGGAAGACCACTGCTTCTCCGAGCGGTGTTTTGTAATAAAAACAAAGGAGTAGAAGAACAGCAATACCAAAACACCTAAAGTAAAACACTCTAATAAAAAATACCGCCTGGATTTTTTAGAGGAAATATTCAGTGATAGTTGGGTCGCTATGTATGTTGCCCCCAGTTGTTCTTGAATGAAATTCCAAAATGAAGCAGCATCTTGGACTACAACAGTTTGTAAGCTGGGCGCAGGTCCCCTTTGCTGAACAGACTGCTTTAGCAGAATTAAATTGTCCTCATAGAGGAGCATTATTGAAAAGAGTCAAAAGATGCAGTTTGCATTTTAAGTGGTGATAAAAGGCACAAACCGAAATATGTTGCACGATAGGCCATTTTGACAAAGGTCCAGTATTTTCATTGCGTCTTTAGGAAAGCCTATATGCCTGCCTATCTTTGCATTGCGACCAAAAAAGATGTAAATCTAATATGTTAAAATGATTGTACTGTAAAACCAATGAAGAGGCAAGGTTGATTAGTGAGAAGCACTGTGCCGTAATGAGAAGCTTACGCATCCAAACAACAAGAACTTCCTAAACAAAATAAATCGTAATTAAATTGTCAGCAAAGTAGAAGTATATTACCTGTTGGATCCACAGCGTGACAAAGGAAATAATTGATGCCCCCAGCACCAAACCTAATGGGAATACAAATAGTACAATATAACCACTCTCCAAATGTCATGGTCTTAATGGACAGTTAATCCTACCAATGGTAAATCATGGAATAAAAAGAAAGCTAATGTATTTAGAGAGCAAGCCAAAGGCAACTATGTTTACATATTTCTTATTCTTGAAATTTTTGAAGACTGATTCATGAGGTTTTTCACCAACTAAAGCTGTCTGTAGCTAGAACTAACGAAGGTGAAGACATAGGATAAACAGGTGTAAACTATATGATGCTAAACGGAGCCCACAAATTGAAATGCAGCTGGCAGGGTCTGCTACAAATACGCTACTCTGTCTCCTGAACCTTCTTATGTTAACACTGAGGTGAAATGTTGACCACTTCCTATGAAGAAGAGGAGCATGGGGGGTCATCTTTTATTGGAAATGCTTATAGTCAATAGCCATCTGGAATGTGAACTACTGGATACCATATTGGACTGAGAAAAAAGCCAGAACACCTTCTTCATATTTCCTACTATGTCCTGTGGCCACTGTGATTCTATTGCAACCTAGAGCCCATGAGCAATGCTTCACCCATATTGAAGGCCTAAAAAGTACCATGCCACAGCCCTTGTTTCTATGGAGACCCAACAAAAGCATAAAGCCTTTCTATTGGGGAGCTGGCTGGAGGATAACCACCTCCAATGCATATAATCCATACAGTATCCCTTTGTGATGCACCGTGGCAGAGTTTGACACATAAATGTGGCTCATGTCCCTCAGCAGTAGGATTGAAGAAATGTGATCAGTTTAGATAACATACCCAAAAGCAGCATGTGCAACAGATTCTTGAACCCTTACAATGTAAGAATGGGTCACCATCAATGAGACCTTGGTTCTGCATTAGGACTAAACTTTAGTGAAAGCAGAGCACCAAGAAAAGTTCCAGCAAAATCCTAATTGTAAAAAAATTTATTAAGTGTCGAAAACTTGCTGCTTCCCCTCCGGTGCAACAAACGACTGCAGTATGCCTAAAGAATGGTTTGGGGTAAAAAATAAGAAGGGCCTTGTCATAGCTTTCTTCGTGGATGACGGCCTGGCCACCTCCTTGTGACTGCAACAGTGCTCATGGCTTCCCTGACCTGAGGGTAGGAGTAGAGGGAATATGTAGGGAGTGTAACTGTGAGGTATATAACATGTACCTCTGTGGTTAGATTGCTTCTTATTGTCCTCTCATTTGTAATATGGTGCACCAGGGGTACAGCAAGATTGTATTATGTCACAATATTTATGTTGTGCTTTCCTACCTCTTACTGAGTCTTAAAGTGTTTTCATGGTAAAGAATGAGCATTTACTACCTTTGTTTCTTGGATGTGAGAAGAGTGTTGTACTGTGTTGAGGTAGTGCAGTGTTTAAGGCCCGGAGAGTGTACAGCTCCAGGAATTCGACTACGATCACACAAACAGGGAAGCTCATAACTGAGCTAAGGCCCCCTGGGTCTACTGTTGACAAATTCAAGACTGAACAACATGTAGTGCTGGCAGGAATCATGGCTCGTGCTTGGGTGGGTCTTCAGGCTGTTTGTTGACCGGCTGCATTCAGGATTTTTCCAGCCTGTGCAGGGCCCAGGGTTACACAACATCCCGGTCGGGTGTAAAAACGGCCTCGGGCAGCATGTTTAGCTTGTTCTCTGCGGAACGTAAACAAGTCAAGGAGCAGTCTTTCATGACTCTTAAGCAACTTGTAATTTAACAGTACTTTACAAATCTGCCAATTTCTTCCTCGTTTTATCGCTCTTCATTGCTATCGTTTTTACGGTATGGTTTGGTTACATTCGGTGTCGTTACAGTCCAGACTTCTGCCTTGAGTACTAAAATGTTGCAAGCCTCCGCTCTACACTTCCCTTGCGAGAACGCGGACATGTTTGGGCGCAGCCTTCAATACTGTTAAGACATCACACTCTGTTTTCTGATAGCTGCAATTTTGTCACAGTCTGTTGCGATTTAACAGTCTACTGCGAATTTCACAGGTTTATGTCTAATTCCTAGTGCGATATCTTAAATCTTTGCAAATCTGGGTGTGGTTCAAAATACATGGGTGGATCCATGGTCAACGCCAATGCTCTATCCATGTAATGCCTACCTGTCGCAAAGTTATACAAGGCAGCCTTATGCAGTGTGTTGCATTACTTTGTAAAACATTACATTACTAAACCACGCAAAACCAAGCAAATCGACGTGGCTTAGTAAATGCCAAAGAGGATTTTGCATTGGGGTTTCACCATAAAAGTAACGCAACCCAAGCACAAAATCTTAGTTAATCAGAGCCCTGTCTAACTTCTTGAGCAACGTAATAGTCTGTTGGCTGACTTGAATGATGTTGTAGTGTAATGTCTGATTCTTGGAGTGATTGGACAACCTCACATCACGTTTTTGAAGTAATACCATAGTTACTTTTGCCCTTAGCCGTGTTGTGAAAGTCTGATGCTGAGTTCTTGAAATGTCATTATACAGTTGGGCCAATAACCATTAATATTTGTATTGATGTTCAGAATAATTTGCAAACAAAATTTAACATTTAGAATTAAAATCATGTCTAAATTCTATTTTATGGAAGTGGTACATCTTGACCGCAAGTGTGGAGAAGCAAAGTGGTGAATAGGGGCAAAAACCGTAAGAAACAATTGAAGATCATTTAAAGGAAGGCAAATGCATGAAATTCTATATCTTGAAGAGGGGAATCTTCAGTTTCTTTCTGAATTGTAGAAAGGTTGGGGGTATTCAAGTGTTGATAGTAATGACGTCCAGATTTAGGATGCCTTGGTCTTTTCCTTCTTACGTTTCTTAGTCTGTAGTCTGGTGATGTGTTGGCTTCTGATGTGATTCTTGTAGTTAGTTTTGGTTGCTTTCTCAGCCGGGTATGGACGTGTGTTGGTATGGATGGCTTGATAGGTAATTAAATCAGTCCTGAAGAAGATCCAGTCTTGAGTGGAGCCAATGTAGTTCGTTCAGTGTTAGGGTGATGTGGTTGCACTTCTTTAACCCCTTGATGAGAAGAGGCACAGTGTGTAGGATCCCTTTTAGGGAAGAAAAAGTGGTGTTCTGAAGGCAGCTTATAAGGCCATTGCTCCTATCTGGATATTAGAGGTCCAGGGCTCTCACTCTTGCTATGAGGTTGGTACGATGAGATACACGTTTTTTGGAGAGTCACCTGACGTCCTATTTTTGTTTTTCTTGATGATGTAATCTTTGAATGGGAGGTCTGTGCTGAATATGAATCCTAATGGTTTGTGATAGCTGATAGCTGGGGTGAGAAGCCAGTTAGAGTTAAGTTGGGTAGTCACAACCTTCAAAATGCTTTGTGATAATTCAGATGAATGCAAAATTTTAAAACTTAACAGTGACTGAGGGAGAGGAATGGAAATAACTTTACTTATTAAAAACTCAGGTTTACAGCTGCTGTCTAAAACATAGTAGGTTGGTCTCTGACCTTAACCTTGAAGGGAAAGAGTCCCACAGTTTCGTCATAGCTGTTGAGAAAACACAGTCTACATAGGTGACTGTTCTAGTCCTACTAATGGCAAGTAGAAATTGTTTTACAGGTCTGACAGTGCCTGGGCTGATCGAAGGAAAATGCATCGGCCAGAAAAAGAGATACTCTGTGATTTAGAGCTTTGTGTACAATTGTAAGATCGATAAAGGCCACCCATGGTCAAATAGATAGCCATTGAAGGGATTACATTACTTACATGACGTATGATCTTCTGTTAGTTTTTGTAAGAACTTGTATGAACCTGTGTGGCAGCATTCTGAACAAGTTGCAACCAACAAAATATTCTTTCTGATGATTGCAGATATATTAAATTTGTGAAATCAAGATGCGATTGAATAATGGCATTCACTGCTGGAGTATGCAAAGTGGGATTAATGGAAGGGAGAATCATTTTTAAGAGGTGGACTTGAGTGAAACAGGAGCAAGCTGTGTTTATGGATTGGCGCTATAAAGGATAATGTATTGTAAGAGAACTCCAACTATGACTCCACCAAGATAGAGGCTGAGGTGTGCTCATTACATCATGCCACATGGATTTGTCTTTTTCAGTAATCCTAAAGGAGGTCAGTACCGGCAGTGACCAAATAGCAATATTGACCAGTACAAGATCTTTGCAAAGGCTCTAACTTTCAGGTTCTCAACCCCTCTACTGCTGATGTGCATCCAAGAGAACCACTGCAGGCTACATTCCTCTTGAAGATATTGCCAGGAGTTGACAGGGTGCATGACTTGATCAAAGCATCACAGCTTTCTTCATATGCATCCTGGTGTGCAGACATGCATTGTGTGAGCATCTAGCATCACTTCCATTAAAGAGGGGACAGCTGAAGCCAAGTTAGAAATACCCACTTATAGTTCACCCCTTTCCATCAATTTCCTGGAGAAATGCCGAAACCACTCCTTAACTCTTGGAATAATGTCATTGTCTGATATTGAGTTTTTTCAGTGGTACTTAAGGAAGTTACAGTATGATGTTGCACACTTGGACTAATGCCTCAGACTCATAATTAGATGCTGGAATAACAACATAGGGCCTGATATAGATACTGGCAGATGAGTTACTTCACAACAGTGACAGATATACTGTCCGTGGAAATCTAAATCCCTTGAGATACAATGGGATTTAGATTTCGGCGGATGCAATATCCATCACCGTTGTGATGCAGTAACTCATCCGCAAATATATCTAAATCAGGCCCATAGTCTGATGCAGAGCTCTTGGAATGATAAGTCTGATGTTGAGATACAGAAGAATGCCACAGTTTGATGGCAAGTTCCTTACTTAAGTCACGCCATAGATTGATGTCTAGTTTCGGCATTGATGTGAAAGACTGAGATTTCTCCTACCGTGAGCCTCCCAACTGGCTAGGGGAGTCCGTAGACATGCCAACACTGTCTCACCTATCTAACTTTCTAAGTATATACTTTGCTTCACCAACTCTTTTGGTTCTTTGAAATGCTGATCTCAATTCTCTCACCATTCCTGGAGCAATCTATTTAAAGTTTCAGCACTGCTCCATCATTTCCTGCCCATCGTTCTTCTAACTCTGTCCTCCAAATTGAGTCTGTATGAGAAAAATTACCAATTTTGTTAAGTTTGGTTGTTCTTAAGTGTTCGAGGATTGCCTTAGTTTTTGTTTGAAATTCTGTGTTTTAAACATGCTGGCTGGTGGACACCTGAGAACAGATATTCACCTATTTCCTATATTTGCACCTGTTGGCATTTATAAACATCACTGGCAAGGCCTGCAGCCGAGGCCAAAATATATTTGCCAATGATTTATTTTTTCTTTGCTCTGTTTTATTCTTAGTTTTCTGTTCTAAGAAGGCATCACTTTGGGAATTTTGGAATGGTAAACTTAATGATAAAGCATAACACAAACCGTCATTAGATAACCACGTGAGTGTGTGCATTCACAGGCAGCCATGTTGGAAGGGATTCTATAAAGTACAACAAAAACCAAAGATGGCTTTCCATGCACATGCAAGTACTGTCATGCTGGAATGATTTTTTATAAAGCATAACAAAAAACATTCTGAGAATGCTGCGTGGGCCTGTGCGCGCAAGATAGCCCATAGTGGTTGTGGTCATTTGGATATGGCTTTAAAGCACAATTAAAAACGGGTGCACAAGCGGTGCTCGGCTGTAGCCAAAAGATGAAGTGGGCTGAAGTGTGTGGAAGTAAAATGTTGATGACACTAAAACGAGCAAGGGATCAAGAAGCTCACTAAAAGCTCTCTCTAATTTTTTTTTTTTAGTTACTGTAGTCTCTGTATTTCTTCCTTGATTATGTAAATATATAAATAGGTTGTAGCCTGTACCCAACACATTTAGTTCACCAAGAATGCCTTCAAGACACAGTTATAATTGGCCAACTAGGTTCCAAATGTTCTTCGGTATTCTGTCTTTTCTTTCTTAAAAAAAAAATGTATTTATTGTCATTTTCAACATCACTACATCTCATATTCAGCTAGTACTGCAATTTGATATTAGTTTCATATACATTGCCATTATTACTAGCCCCCAACTGGCAGTGCAGTGTGTCTATGCCATGTCTTGCGGTTACATTTAAGGAGAAGCGGTCACATGGCTTATTCACTTTCATAGGGCATGCTTCATAGGAGATAAGACCGAGATCAGGAATACTTCTTAATCTCATTAAAGTCTGCACCTGCTGTTTCCTTCATGTCAGAAATTCCGATTATATTATGTGCTGGGGTGGGAGGATGCTCATGTGTGGAACCATCCCCTGACGTCATGTGGTTGCGTGTAGTAGAGGACATCTCCTCCTGGTAATTAAAGTACGTCCACCATGGCAACCTATGAAGCAAACTTTCTGGACTGCAACAGTTTGTCATCAGACCCCATTCATTCATTGCCTCCCCTGATCACTCAGGCAGATATCTGCTGGGTGTCCATTGGGTGCATTCCTTCAAGATGGTCTCATCTATCCTGGTTTCTGGATCCCGGTCCCCCAGAGTCATCCACATCCTGACTCCTGCCACTTAGTCCTTAGTTCTCCCCCCTGTCTCCCACTATTCCACCACCTCTGACCACAAAGAGGCGATGGGACGCTGCCGCATTCCCCGCTCGTCCTCCCACTTGAAGTAGCGTGTTTTCACCTGTGCCCATTTTGTCACATCTTTCCTCCATTCCTCTATTGTCGGGCCCCCAGGTGACTTCCAGTCCATGGCTGTCCTGCGTGTGGCTAATACCAATGCCAGGTCCAGAAATCTACTGCCTACCTTCTTAGTGGCCTGTCTAGGAAACAGCCCCAACAGGCAGACAGTGGGGTCAGTTGCCAACTGACGACCCAGGGTGTCCCCCAGTGCTTTCAGGACCCTGAGCCAAAACTGTTACACGCCAGAGCACTCCAACGTCATGTGTTCAAAGTCTGGGTCCGGAGCATTGCATCTTGGGCACACTCTGGGTTCACCTCCATATATCGTCCAGAGCCTATGTGGTGTTAGATATGTCCTATGAATATAGTTGTATTTGAGGTATTTAAATTGCGAGTTCCGGGAGACCCCATGTGGAGAAGCCAGTACTCTCTGCCACTCGGACTCTGTCTGTTCCCTATTCAGGGTCACTTCTCATCTGGATCTCGGAGCCTGTAGCGACTTAGGGTCAATTCATTGAGGGTTCTATAAATCCAGGTGATGAGGTGAGAATCATCGCCCATTGACAGCAGGATCTGCAGTACTCTGTGCGCCTCCGGTTCCGCGTTCACCGTCTTCCACAGGCTCTGTATAGTTCGCTTCAGCGTGCTATAGGTAAGGATAAGCCGGTCTCAGCCGTGAGGTCCTCAAATGGGGCCCATACACCGTCCCAAAAACAGTCACCCAGTGTCACTATCCCCACTTCCGTCCGCGGTCTCATCCGGTGCGTCGTGAAAATCCGCACCGGGGTACCATGAGGTATTCCCACCAGCGGCAGCTTGGGTTCATAGGGGACTGTCACTCCAGCGTGCCTCAGGCTCCGCCTCCAGCAGGTCAAGGCCACTGTCAGCAGGGCACCCGGGTCCTGAATGGGGACCCTCGACCTGAGCATTCTAGCTATTAACAGGTCTCCATTGCCCCTCTCATTTGTCGCTCCCAGATCCGGGAGGTTCTTGCCCGCTAGCCACCACGCTATCCACTGTAGTTGGGCCACCAGATACTATAACTCAAAATCAGGCATCCCCATGCCGCCATCTCTCGTGGGCCGACGAAGTGTGGACAGCGAGGTCCGCTGCCTGCCGCCATCCCAAATTAATTCCCTAAGGGGGGTATCCAGGTCCCTAAACCAGCTTGTTGTAAGGGTCACTGAAAGACTGATAAAAAAAATATAACAAACGG
This sequence comes from Pleurodeles waltl, assembly GCF_031143425.1. Taxonomy (NCBI): domain Eukaryota; kingdom Metazoa; phylum Chordata; class Amphibia; order Caudata; family Salamandridae; genus Pleurodeles; species Pleurodeles waltl. The sequence continues at coordinate 652,447,677 of NC_090446.1, read as the reverse complement.
GGTAGCATAATCATCTTAGGGTTACCTGGGCCATCAAGGGGAGCCTGAAGGAGCGCCAAAATGCCACATAGGATTTCAGCGATCTGAGTGCTTTCCCCAAATTACCATCCCGCAAATCGCGAGGATCGTGGAATATTTGTATCCGCAGGTATTTGAACGTGTGGAGAGTCCAGGGAAAAGCTGAGGGGCAGGTGGAGGGACCGCCGCATTTGCCAGCAGTGGGAACACGCATGTTTTTTTCCTATTCACCTTTAAGCCTGATGAGCCACCAAAGTGCTCAAGCATACTTAAGGCCCAGGGAATCCCGGTTGTCTCGTCCCATAGATATACCAACAAGTTGTCTGCATATAACGAGATTACATGGTTAGTGTCTCCCCTCAGCACTCCTCAGTCGTGGCCTTGCTGGCAGAATTGTGCTGCGAGGGGCTCTATGGCTAAGGCGAACAAAAGGGGATGCAGGGGGCATCCCTGCCTGGTACCACAGTGTATGCTGTAGGCCTTGGAGATCGTCCTACCAGTCTTCACCCTCGCCACTGGAGAGCTATACAGTAACTCCACCCATTGCACCCAGCTGTCACCCATTCCCATCCTGATCATCACCGCCCTGAGGTAGTCCCACCTCAATGAGTCAAATGCTTTCTCCAGATCAACTGAGAGAAGCACAGCTCCAAGGTGTTGTAGTTCCTGTGGAGTGCACAGGAGCGAGTGCAGCCACCTAAGATTTAGGGAGGTGCTGCGCGCCGGTATAAAACCATTTTGGTTGTCGTATACTAATTGAGTGATGTGGGGAAGCAGTCGATTAGCCATGACCTTGCTCAATATCTTAAAGTCACAATTTAGCATAGATAGAGGCTGGAAATCGGACACCAAAGCCTCTTTGGATTCTGTTTTAGGTAAGGGACTACCAAAGCCTCCCTCAGGGTCTCCAGGAGAGCGCCCTCCTCGTACGCCTCCATATATTCCACCAAAAATGTGGGCTCCAGGATGTCGGTAAACAACTTATAGAACTCCATAGGGAGCCCATCCGTGCCCAGCGTTTTACCCGCTGTTTAATAGCAGCCTTGACCTCGTCCAGTGTTACTGATTCACCCAGAGATATCCTAGCAGCAGGGTCGAGCACACGTATCAGCAGCACCCTCAAGTGGCGCTCCAATGTCAGAGGCAAGGCCTCTTCTGGCCGCCTATAGAGGAATGTATAATAGGTTTGAAATGCAGCATTAATACCTGAAGGGGAGTATTCGCACCTCCCATCCACGAGTCGGATGTTAGTGATCGGGGTGTTCCCACTACCCGGACGCACCAGCCATGCAAGTACTCTTCCAGCCCTGCCCTCCTCCTCATGTACCAAGGACCGGTAACTCTGGTAGTCATGACATCACAGTCTTTCCAGGGCTGCGAAGTACGCTTCCCGTACGCGACGCTGTGTTTGTTGCATCTCTTGGTTTGCATTTTGCTCATTAGCCCCGTCATGTATCTCGCGCTTTAGTCAGGTAAGTTTGTGTTCGAGTGATCTCCGGATCCCTATAGTCTGACGATGCAGTGCCCCCATGCCACAACCTTCAAGGCCTCCCATTCTATGCTCCGGGAAGCTGTTGCCCTTTGTTTATGGTTATGTACTCTGTTAAGTGTGATTTAAGAGAGTCTCTGAAGGTTGCATCTTCCAATGCCGCTTGTTGGAGCCGCCAAGTGGGAATCGGGGTTCTCTCGCTTGCGCAGCACCAGGTCAACAGTAGGGGACTGTGATCTGATAGCGTGGGTCTCAGATATTCGGTGCGCACTACGTTGTGGGTAAAAGATCTAGCGCACACAAAACAGTCTATTCTAGTGTGTAGGCAATGAAGGCCCTGTAATAGGAGTAGTCCCTCTCCTGAGGATGCTGTGTTCGCCATATGTTTTCCATACCCCAGTGTGTTACCCACTCTACCAGTACCTTCGTTATCCTGTGAGTCCCCGCTCCCGGCAATGGAGGTGTAGAGCGGTTCATGTCTGTGTTAAGACATAATTTAAATCCCGCCCAGCAGCAGGTGCCCCCCTGTCATGTAAGCCAACCTTCCCGAAAGGTCGTGCAAAAACGGGATCTGATCTTGATTTGGTGCATAGATACATCCTAGGGTCACGTGCCTTCCATGCAGTCTCCCCTCCACCAATACATATCGGCCCTCCTGGTCTACATCTGTGTTAAGGACTTCGAAAGGGACCCCAGCCCTCACCCATATCAGCGTGCCCTACGCAACTGCAGAATATCTAGTGGCATGTATTTGGCCCCTCCACCTACGCTGGAGCTGGTCAGCCTCGTTTGCACTAATGTGTGTTTCTTGGAGTAATGTTATGTGGACCCCTCTTCTTTTAAGATATGCTAGGATCTTATGGCCTCTAGCCATGGTCCCCATCTCTCTAATATTCCATGTCATTATTTTGTAATCAGCCATGTGGGTGCACCATGAACACTGTGGGGTATATGCTTCTCCTTCCACCACTCACCTGTGTCTCCTTCTTTTCAAAGACATTCGACCACGCGGGCTCAAACTGAAAAGTCAACAAAAGTTCCCAACTACCACACCCCAGGGCAAGCCCGCAATTGCCAGATGCCCAAACCATGGAGGCTAAACTAAACAAATGAAACAATTCATGTAGTGGTCTTGCCATTAATTATATGCTTGGCAAGAATCGAGGGGTAGGCTTAGCTGTCTCAGCCCATATAATTAAGTGAGGCCACCAATCAGGGCCAGGTACCGAACCGTTAAATGGTGAGGGGGGATTATACTAACTCATCTGTGGTTTGAGGAGTCCCCGCAGGAGCCCCATCCGTGGGGTGCGAGTCGGAGTCCGAAGACCGATCTCGACAGTCAGACTCGTCCCTAATAGTTTCGCCTGCCATTTTAGCACACTGTAGAGTCGCCGCCGCTCTCAGGGCCGCCTTCCTGTCCATCTCATTCTGCGCCGGTGTTGGCCACAGCCCCTTTTGTGGGTTGTCCCAAGGTCCTTGATTTCTCTTGCGACCCTTCCGGTTGGCTGCCACATCCATCCCATCCCTGTAGGACTCCAGCCAGGCCCAAGCCTCGTCCAGCGTCTGATAGAAGTGCATGCTGTCATCGACCATTACCCATAATGTGGCAGGAAACAGGAGTGAGTAGCGAATTCCTTCTTCGAGGAGTAGTCGTTTCACCTCTGTGAATGAGGCCTGTTGGGCCTGGACCTCTGCTGTAAAATCCAGGGTTACCGTACCGTTGTCTGATTTTTAAGGTCCAGCTTACCACGCGCGTTGCAGCAGTACGTCTCTGTAGTGCAGCAGCCTAGCCACCATAGTGCGGGTTGGGCGACCCGGTGCCAGTGGCCTAGCCGGTACTCGATGCACCCTCTCCAGTGCGAAAAATGGGGTGAGCTGCGTCGGCACCACCTCCATCTTCATCCACTGCTCCAGGTAGGAGCCCATGTCTGACCCCTCTATGCCTTCCGGCAGACCAATGATGCGCACATTGTTCCTGCCGTTACGTCCCTCCGAATCTTCTGCGTTCCAACCGGAGGATGCGATCAGTCATCTGCGCCAACTGACCTGTCATATTTTGGTGTACTGGACTCAATTCTGTTATCGCCGTTTAGTTATTTCGGACCCTATCAGCTAATTTTCAGGTGGTCTGCTCTCAGCAGGCCCAATTCAACAGTTACTCGGCCAATCTCGCACTGGAGAGGGGTTTCAGTGTCCTCAATGGCCCCCAAGATCTTTTCCAAGGTGGTTTGCAAAGTGGTAGGGACAGGGTTGCTCCATTCCGTCCAACTGACACAACCCTGAGATTTAGCCCTCAGCTTGCTTTTGGAAGGCATCCGCGGCCTGTACTGGTGCTCTCCCCAGGGGCTCATCCTCTCCCGCCCTCAGTGGGTCTTCCTCTGACTCTTCGCCTTCTGGTCCCAAGGTCCCAGGTGGTCAGACTGAGCACCCCGGGTCCACGCGGCCAAGCCCCACAACACAACTCGTGTGGGGCTGATCCGGCCCCGCCCACTGTGTCCCAGGCATGGCCTTCTGGGGTCAGCAGCCAACGCAGTCCAACAGCCAGCCACCGTAGCCCCAGATCAGGGCGGGGGGGTCGCCGCTTGCCACCTCTGATGGCCACCACTTTCATCAGCGTCTCCCCACTCTGCCTGAAGCGGGCGGGCAGACGAATGACAGTCCACAGTCCCCGGGTCCTGGGTGCTGAACTGGACTGCATCCCCCTGCATAGTGGGCCCACTGGGGGCGCTTCCCTCCCAGTTACTTCCTCGTCACCAGGCAGTCTTCGCTGCTCCCCTAAGGCCTGTGTCACCTCCTCTTCAACACCCGCCTCCGCCCCTCCTCGCCGCTGCTTCCCTCAACTTTTCTCTCGGGCCAGGGATCCATTTCGCAGGGCAGAGTTTGGCACCCCTCTCTGGGCACCGGCGTCTCCACTCCCCCGCAGAGCCGCGCCCAGGACCTTCACTGTCAGCAGAAACAAAACAGGGGGGTCAGGCCCAGTTATCCGCCGCTCACGCCAATGGGCCTGGCCCTGTCCCCTAGAAGAATCAAGTCGCACTACTCAGTCATTTTAACCAGGTCGCAGGGAATCCTGGCTGGTCAGAAGGCTCCTTCACAGCCCGGCCTCTGCTGCAGTCCAGCCACAGCCTCGCTCGTCCACGCGGCTCTCCTCTTCTTCCCACTACTCCGCCGGGCGTCAACGGGCAGCGGTTCTCTGCCGGCTTTTCTCCGGGTATGAAGCCTCATCCGCATTGGTTCCCCCCTCTGTCCCGTCGTGAAATAGGATTAGGGCCCTGTTGAGTCCTTCTGGGCAGGATTTATGTCGGACCGGTGAAGAGCTGGTCCTTTATGCATCCGCCATGCAGATCAGCCAGGCCACGCCCCCAAAAGCTCTATCTAGTTATGTATGTATTTTTAAGAAATATTTTGGGTAAACAACTTGACTAACTCCAGACCTCACAAAACAAACTTAAAGTGCTTCATTGAGAGTGATCTTTAGGTCTAGTTTCTTAACCGCTTTAGTGCAGGCGTCAGCCACTGGCCGACGCCCACACTACCTCCCTGGTGCAGGTCACAACCAGTGGGCGACACCAGGGAGAGGGGTAAAAAATTCAGTGTCTCCCCCGACCCCTCAGATGTCACTATCTGTTTTTTCTACCGGAGCAGGAAGCAGACTTGCGGCCGCTTCCTGCTCCAGTGGGGAAAACGGCCTTCCAGCCATTCAGGAAGGCCTCGTTTCAAAGGGGAGACTCTCTCCTTTCAAACAAGGCCTCTCCAAATGGGTTTCCTGGCCCTCGATCACAGCTGTGCTGCGATCGAAGGCCAGGAAACCCCCACTAGACACCAGGGATTTCACTTGGGGGGGGTTGGCCCCCTCTGCAAACAGCCACTTTTTTTAATTAAAAGGTAGGTTTACCACTATGGCCCCAAGGAAACCATATAGCTATATATGGATCTCTCTCTCTCTCTATATATATATATATATATATATATATATGTGTAACTCTTGTGATTATGTTTCTGCTAGAAAAGGATCTGACTTTTGTCTAGTGGCAGTTTTGATGCCATAAAGTAGCACAGAAGGTTTATATGCCTACTGAAAGGATCAAAACTGTATTATATGTGAATAGCTGAGTGGATTAGTAAAGCTAGCCATAACCTGCACTATAGTACAAATTAAATGTATGACCGGGGGGGCTATGAAGAGATGAAGGGCACTTTTGCTAGGTGGTAGTGAGGGAATCCAAGGAGGGGAGCACCAATAATGATTGTTGGACTGGGTGCAAGAGACTCTAAAGACTGTGAAGATTGGTATGTGACAAAGTGAAGTAATAGTGTCTCTTTTTTTTTTTTTGAGTGTCTTGAGAGAACATGCTGATTGAGGTAAGAATCGAAGGTAAGGTGACCTCTCCTGTTGCAGGTATCACACTCACACCCACCAGCAATTGTGTGACTGTCTACATAGGCTAGTGTTTTAGAGCAACAGTTTAGCCAGTAGCAGAGATGGAATCTCATTGAATGACTACTGCTCAAGCCCTAACTCGGGTTATAGAGGACAGCTCTGACGTAGGATCAGAGACTGAGACAGCAGATGAGAGAACATCTGAGGGATGGGGAAATGGCGCAGACTCTGGGAGTGATTTTTCAGTCGGAGGAGTCCCATTCAATAACTCCTCTTCCAGTGATTATGAGGGAGGTGATCAGGACAGTCCTGCTGTCCCTTCGCAAGGACAGTCTGTGCAGCGGGACAATAGCAGGTTAGACCAACCCAGAGAGCAGGTGCATGCAGCGGGACACACAGAGAGAGAGCTCTCTTGGGAGCTCCCCAATTTAGTTCGGCCCAAATTCCACTGCCCAAATAGTATTGTGTTGTGGAGACATCTAAATTATTTATCACAAAACAAACTAGTTTTGTAAGGCAGGCACCTGCGTATTTGGTCATGGGCTCGGCGGCCATCTAGGGAAACATACCAAAACCAGACATTTTTGGAAACTAGACTTCTGGGGGAGTCCACAGAGGTGTGACTTGTGTGGATTCCCTAAAGTTTTCTTACCCAGAATACCCTGCAAAGCTGAAATGTTGAATGCAAACTCTATTTTTTTTTGCATTTCTGTTACACAAACTACAGGAATATGCTGGGATCCACAAAATTCCTACCACCCAGTGTTTCCCCACCTGTCCTGATAAAAACACTGCCCTACTGGAGTGCCTGTGCCTAGTGCCTGCGCCAGGAACGGATCACCCCAGAGTCAACAGTTGCCCTCATGGGAGGACCAGCATTGACCGTTGTGTGATCTATTCCTGTCGCGGGCACTAGGCCTGCCCACACAAGTGAGGTACCATTTTTATCAGGAGACTTGGGGGAATGCTGGGTAGAAGGAAATTCGTGGCTCCTCTCAGATTCCAGAACTTTCTGCCACCGAAATATGAGGAAAAAGTGTTTTTTGGGCCAAATTGTGAGGTTTGCATAGGATTCTGGGTAACAGAACCTGGTGAGAGCCCCACAAGTCACGCCATCTTGGATTCCCCTGGGTGTCTAGTTTTAAAAAAATGCACTGGTTTGGTAGGTTTCCTAAGGTGCCGGCTGAACTAGAGGCCAAAATCCACAGCTAGGCACTTTTGAAAAAACACATCAGTTTTCAATGTAAAAATGTGATGTGTCCATGTTGCGTTTCCTGTCGCTGGCATTAGGCCTACCTACATTGAGGTACCATTTTTATCGGGAGTCTTAGGGGAACCTAGAATATCAGAACAAGTGTTATGGCCCCTTGTCTTTCTCTACATTTTTTCCTTTCAAATGTAAGACAGTGTGTAAAAAAGACGCCTATTTGAGAAATGCCCTGGAATTAACATGCTAGTATGGGCACCCTGGAGTTCAGAGATGTGCAAATAACCACTGCTTCTCAACAACTTATCTTGTGCCCATTTTGGAAATACAAAGGTTTTCTTGATACCTATTTTTCATTCTTTATATTTCAGAAAATTAATTGCTGTATACCTGGGAAAGAATGAAAAACCATTGCAAGGTGCAGCTAATTTATTGGCTCTGAGTACTTAGGGTTCTTGATGAACCTACAAGCCCTATATATCCCCGCAACCAGAAGATTCCAGCAGACGTAACAATATATTGCTTTCAAAAATCTGACATCGCAGGTAAAACATGCAGAAAAATTGCTGTTTTTTTCACCTCAATTTCAATTTGTTTTTATTTCAGCTGTTATTTTCTGTAGGAAAATCTTGTGGGATCTACACAAATGACCCCTTGGTGAATTCAGAATTTTGTCTACTTTTCAGAACTGTTTAGCTGTCCAGGATCTAGCATTGGTTTCACACCTATTTCTGTCACTAACTGGAAGGAGGCTAAAAGCACAAAAAATAGTAAAAATGGCGTATTTCCCAGTAAAATGCCCAAATTGTGTTGAAAAATGTGGTTTTCTGATTCAAGTCTTCCTGTTTCTAGAAGTTGGGAAGATGGAGCTTGTAGCCACAAACACTTTGTTGATGCCATTTTCAGGAGAAAAAAACCACATGCCTTCTTTTGCAGCACTTATTCCATTTAAAAAAAAAAATGGAATTTTCTCTATATTGTGGCTAATTTCTTGGTCTCCTCCAGGGGAACCCACGCACTCTGGGTACCTTTAGAATCCCTAGGATAATGGAAACAAAAAAGGATATACATTTGGCATGAATAGCTTATGTGGACAAAAGGTTATGAAGGCCTAAGTGTGAACTACCCCAAATAGCCAAAAAAGGGCTTAGCACTGGTGGGGGGTGGGGTGAAGGCCCGGCAGCTAAGGGGTTAAGAATGTGCTAGTTAAGAAGTTTAGATTAACCGAGCTTTGATTTGATGAAAGAACAGAGATTCACGTTCAACTAAATCCCGATGCAGCGTCTTCCTCTGTAAGGCCGACCTATATATTATACCAAAGGGGACCTCAGCGTGCCTCTGCACATTCCCTGTACTTCTGCTTCCTTATTAGTATGCTTTATGTATGGAGGCGCCTCTGACCTTGTGACCTAGCCTTTTGTCTCGTAGCAGAGCATGTCTCAATCAGTCTACGTCCCAGATGTGTCTCGCGCTGCACCCTGTCTGAGAATAGCAACAATATCCAGGTCACCCTCTGCCTTCTAGGCCCTCATCTTTAGGACTTTGTGATGTTGAGGAATGTTGGAGAATTACTTCATTTATTTCCACCTGTCTTTACTCTCACCGAGCTGTCTATGTTCACTTTACTCCATGACCTACATTGCAATACAGTCAACATGCTGAACTACCAAGAATATTTTACCTTTGCAAATGAATTAATACTGTGTGAGTACGGGTACAGGAAGGAATTTTCATGTGGGCCATCTTCCACTTTAGCAAAGAATCTCCTTAAACAGTCCACTGAAAGAGCGTAGCTTGGCTGTGCAACTGTCTCTGAAATAAGAATGTGAAAGGGTGGTCACTTCTGGTGGTTACAATTTGGTGGTCACATTTTGTATAACACACAATGAAGTACTTTTATATGCACTGCAAAGCATGAGAGTGAAGTGCACCATGGGATATAACATTTAAGTAGCGCTTCATGTATATCTATTTTAAACTAACACATTGAAAGTATTATTCTGCATAATCATTTCGTATGTTGTTACATGTAATGCTTAGAATTCATTTAATCCAAAAGTATATTTGTGTTCTATTTACCTGACTGTAGTGAAAGCCTACACGCATATTTTTTCTTTTCACAGTTAACTTTCTCTTTGGAGTTTGAATTCTTAAATACTTTCTCTCCAAGATGCAAAACGGAGTTAACAAGAAGCTTATTGTGCATGACAGGTAAGAAAGCCTGAGATAAGCTATGCAAGGACGAAGAGGAGTATTTTGGAAGTTGGCAGCTGTAACCTTTTTTGATTTAGCAGAGACCAAAGAGTGTCAAGATTGGATGTACGAGGTTTCTGAAAGTTGTAATTTCTAATTAAAATTAATTGGGAGTTCAATTGAAAGCTTCTATTGTGATGTCATTGTCTTGGGAAACTTTGATTTAAAGAAGATTTACTTAGTGGGAGAGAGCAGATTATTTTCATCCTTTAAACTGAATGGACCTTTCTGAGGTACGGACCTCATATTTTCTCTGTGGCTTTATGCCACCGCACCTCTCTTAACAGAATATTCTACAGAATTTCAGTTTGAAGACCCTTTCTCAAAAAATATTTTAGAATTAGTATAGTATAGGGATTAGTTCAAATAGTTAGGCAGGAGAACTTGGTTCTAGTAACCAAGAGCCATATGCTTTTTCTGATTTTCTGTATTGTGGCAATTAAAGTCTTGGTCTTGTATATGCTGACTAAACTAATATTGTACGAAGCTGTAATTCTACTTTGGTGATTTTGAATATCTATACTAAACTTTTGAGACTCATTTACTGTATGTAACGTTGACTTTCAGTCTGTAATAAAGCCCCTTTGAATCTCTAATGTCACTCCAAATATTAGTGTGTGACATTTGGATTGAGCATACATTGTTTAAATGATTGGATAACTGTTACTCTCTACCCCTCGGAACTGAGAAGAAAAGATTAATTGGACCCCAAAAATAGAGACAAGGCCCTAGGCTCTATCACCGCTAAATGCTGTTCCTTAAGATTCTAGTCCAGTAAGTGATGTACAAGACATTGTTGGTTATTGTGTTATTCTAGTTATTGTACTAGAATGTGAGCCAACCATTCCTCTGAATATTTTACTTTGATTTCTGACAGTCATTGAATGCAACGTTTGAAGAGAACTGTCAAGGGTCAGCACCCTTATTGCTCTAGATTTTCTAGAAGAACAGAATGGTATTATGGCCAAGAATAAGGGTGTATTTAATGAGAATTGATACCAAAGGCTATGCTTATGAAAGATTATGTGTTGGGATATATCCAGCATGACTTTGAATATGGTTTTGTGTCTTGGATCACCAGCTTCAGGGACAGATTTTAGAGTGGGTCAGTGAAGTGGTGCAACAATTCATGTCACTGCTGTTGACAGTACTGCATTGAGACCACAGGAAGAAGCTGAGATAGCAAGCCACACAGAACACAGAAAATCTCTTTGGATTCTCCAAGGCTGGGAATGTTTAATATAACAAAGTTCTTATACTCTAGATAATGCCATGCACATGAGTAAGAAAGAGTTGCAGACCTGTTCTCCTTTTTCCTATCAGAGCTCTTTGAAAGGGATGCTGCTCAAACAAAACTTTTAAGCTAGTACCTGGCAGAATGAGGAGACAGTTATTTCCTCATAGCAGCAGTCTGGCTGAATTAAAGGAGCCAGGACTTTAATTTTACTTAAGAAACTAAAGGTACCTTTCGATAGTTGGTCCCAGTGTAGGGGATAAATTAAGATCCAGTTAAAGGACCCAATATATTTGAGGTATCCTTCTGCAATTCAACTGGTTTTGTTCTGCTGTAGCATTTTCATCCTTCACAGGAATCAATGCTCATCGAGGTCGACGGACCTTTTGACCCAGCAATAGAGTGTAGTAGAACCATTAAACATAATTCAATTACAGTGCAATAAATCTTGAACACTAGGACCCATTTGGCTATACAAGGAAAACTCCAGTCAGGAATAAAGGTATTATTACAAACTCAGGATTAAGATCATGTAGATTAGTCTCAGTACGAAATTCTAAACATACAATATCACTAAGAGATGCCCAACGCAAGGGAAGAAGTTTAGTCAAACTATCATTAATGAAATGAAACATTCAATAACCAAAATACAAAACACTAAAAGAATCAACTATGGTAATAATAATTAGCACTCCTCAGGCTGGGCAAACATGAATCAATTTTTAATACGCACTAACGGTTTTCAACTGTTCAAAGGATAAACCCTAACATAGTCAAATTAGGGACTAACATGTGTGGGGCTGAACGTATGTGGGCAAAAAGACAGAAATAACAAAAAGGATAAAAAGAATTTGGAAAAAGGAAATCTTGGACAACCAGGATCTAAGTAAAGTGGCAAAAAGATAGATAAAAAGGGAAAGAGTCAGCATATCAGGTGCTCGATTAAGAATCATCTAAAAGGACTTGGGAAAGAAACTTCTAAGTCTCAATAGAGTATCTCATAAGAGCCCAGGCAGAGAGGAACAAACGTCTTCAAGGGGCCCAGCATACAAGGGTTCTTCATCAGCAAGGGTTCAGGTTGAAAGGCATCTCAGAATCTGCATCATCTTTTCTGACCCTGTGTCTCCGTGAGTCTGTCTCTGTCTGAGAGGGGTCCAAAGTCCAAAAGAACACTGTAATATCAAAGTTCGTAAACAATTTGAATCGCCAGGGGAATCACTCCACATATAATTACTAGGATTTAATAAAGCCCATTTACTAAACACACTTTTAAGTTCATCATTTATCATTTTTTAATAATAAGTATGTCACATTCAGTTTAAATGCACAAGAATGGTGTTAAAATGTTTCAATAGAAATGACAGAGTACCACATTTCTTATATTTTTGCACACATATTTAAATCAATACTCATTAGAAATTCAATATCATTTTGAAATTGTCTGTTAGTCTGAACTCTAAATTTGATTTTAATACTACTTAAGTCCTGTTAACGTTTGATTTAATTCAAATACTACCTAAGTCAAACTCTGCATTATAAAAAGGCACATTCATATACATTTAACTGTTAGTACTCTGTTTATCATAAGCATAACTGTCACATTTCGATGGTTTTTGTGACATGAGGGACATCACTAAATTTCAGGCTCTATCAGTCCCTCCTTGGATGACGAACTACACCATCACTAAATAGTCCAATTCTCATTTTAATGAGAAAACACAAAATTTCAAAGACTTGTTCCAATAAGGTCAGCTTTAATCTTCTAACCACCTAAGATTACAATAATATATGCTTCTCCTAGTCTCCAATTCTATCTCTTGCCTCCTCTGTCTAGTCTTTGCTCTTTTCTCTTTCAGTCTCTTAATTAGTTTGCAAGTTCCAAATGCAACTAAGGTACATAAAACTATTATCAACAGGGGTCTTAAGATGGGTCCCTCTATTTCTCTTACCATGTTTGCAAACCGCATACAGATGGCTGAAAAACTACTACCTATAGCATCCCAGGCACCTGTTGCAGTCAAACCCTTTAGTTCCTTTTTCCGGGCAGTCATGTTTGCAATGTACTTTGTTATCTCCTTACTATTGTCAGTTATGTATGTGGAGCACTGTTGCACATGTAACATTTTACAGACTCTGCCTTCTTTTACAAGAAGTATGTCTAATGCAAGGCAATTTTGTAAAACCATTGATCTCACATCAACCATCTCCGTGTCCATTAATAACATGGTACCTGCAGTGTTTGTAGATAACTTACCTGCAATGGTTGACAACTTCCCAATCTTGATATCATTCAAGATTACCCTTACTGATGGGATTATGGCACCAAAAACATTTCCTACAATCTCTGAAGCACTTGCTCCTCTTTTAACCCTGGAATTTGATATTTCACTCCAGACTGGATCATTAAAATGGCCCACTTGCTAAATGTTTGGAAATACTACTCCCAGGTTGCATGTACCATACCAGCCTTCTGGCAGCTTGTAGTACACATTTTTCCCACATATTAAATAAACACCTGGTATGGCAGAATCCTGTCCATTCAACATAAACTTGAACACTTTTGAACACAAATCCCTGTCTGCATTCACTAGTGCCTACAAAATGTGTGCCAGTCTTTGATCTGGGTCTATGTACACATCATTTGCTTACATGTTGCCAACATAAGGACAAGAGTCCTTGATTTCCAACTACTGAATATATGGTGTCTTTCTCTCAATTTTGGAAAATAACTCGCTTTTCAATTTCTGATTTCATCGCCCCCTTCTCTCCTCAGCTTGTCCAATGAACTCCTTTTCTAATGACCTAGGAATGCAGGTCAAATTATTCATATGAGCACATACTTTTCCAAATGTCAATGTAGGTTCAAAGAAACCTCCCACTGTGTCAGTGTTTTTGCCTTTGCAATGTTACTCAGGTGCCTCATGATGGGCCCAATTGAAAATACTAAGTCATAATTTGAGTAGAATTATTGATGATACTCTTGATGATACACCAGTGTTAATAATAGGCTACATGAAATTCCATATATTAGGGGCAAACTATGATAGGTGATTCCCTCTTGGACTGATGAAGGTATCTGTGTGAACATGTAGGAATATCGGACTTCCATAGTGTCAATATACACATAGAGGAGTCTATAATACACATTGGATGACCATCACCTTTAGAACTATCAGTATGCAAGAGTCTCTCCTCTCTATACAGGTAATCTTGATCTGTCATGTAATCTTCTAATTTCAGGGCATTTGTGATTGCAACCTTCTCTGAATCATTTTCTAAAGGCAAACTTAATCCAATAAGCATCAGAACAATAATGACTACTACCACTACCACTGAACCAATGCATATATATTTACACTTACTCTTCCTGTTTCGATTTAACTCAATGACCTCTCTAGATTCAGACCAGATCTTGATTTAAAACAAAATTCACAAATATAAAAAATGCAAAGCCGCTTTAATATATCACTGTCTCTTTTCAGTCCTTTTTATTTGTGACCAAGCAAAATCAAAATAGTCTCTTCAAAAATGCAATTATTAAGAAAGTTCCATGATCTTCTAGAAAGCTCATCCTGATTTTTATTGTACTTACAAATGTTCAAAGGCTTCTACTAAAAGATTCAAATGTTGCTAATAATCACTGATGATCACTTCCAAAGTGTAATGTCTCTCTTCATCCAGCAGCAATGAGATTTCAACGTTCAGTTCCCCGCAATTTCTATCCCTAGAATGTTGAGCTGAATCTGAATTGTTAAGACAAAAGGATACAAACTCCTGTTTCCAGTCATTGGCAGCAAAATATGTCCCTTCAGGAGCTCTTCGACTCTTTTATTTTTAACCTCCTTTTTGCATAAACTTAAGTGTCACTGTCACTTTGACTTGATTCTTTAGTTTCTTCAGCAATAGCTGGAGGCACTTTTACTGCTGGCAATGAATGCTTCTTGAGCCACTGTTCTCCAGGTACAACTCTTTTCTCTGGCACGGCTGATTTCTCAACAGCATCTGAGCTTGCATGAGCCAAATGATTCTGTCTCAATCCTTCTGTACCTTCTGCTGCTGTTGACTTGCTCAGAATGTCATCAGACCATGCTTGCTCTGTAACAGTCACTTGTCCGGTCACCACAGCTTCAGCTACCCTGATCCCTCTCTCACTGTAACCGGCCTTTCTGGAACAGGTGCTGAATCATCAAGGGGTCCTGGGACTTTGTGGGTGTGTGGTTCTGGAGACCAGCATACTTTACACGTGTAGTAGTTACCAGAGCCACGTGGTAATACCCTCCCCAACTCAGTTCCAAGCACTTTTTCCTCATGTGCTTTTTAAACACCACTCTATCACCTGGGGATAGGTCATGATAAAGCTCCTGCTGCAGCTGTGCAGTGACTTCTCCAAACTGACAAGCTCCTGCTGCAGCTGTGCAGTGACTTCTCCAACCTGTCAAGACAAAGAACGAACCACGTCAGCCAGTCCTTCACAATAATCCAGTACCAAGTCATCCGTAATGTTCACAAGTGCATTTGCAGGCACTGCTGGCAATCTCATGGTTCTCTCCATAGTTATTGCATGAGGGGATAACCTTGTCATTTGCTCAGGTGTACTGCGCATACTCATTAGGACGAGAGGCAATGCGTCTGGCCATTTCAAAGAGGTTGATGCACATACTTTCGCCAGTCTGGTCTTCAGGGTTCCATTAATCTGTTTTACAAGTCTTGAAGCCTCAGGTCTGTAACTGCAATGCAATCTTTGCACAAATTGTAATGCTGCACATAACAATTTAAGGATCTCACTATTTAAATGAGTTCCTCCATCTCATTCCAAAGAAAAGCCAAATTGAGGTATCAACTCCCTTAATAACAGCTTTGATACTATAAGGCTATCATTTCTCCGGGTTGGATAGGCCTTGACCCAGTGAGAAAAGACGCAAACAACAACCAGAATTTATCTCAGTCCATTACACACTGGCGATTCTATAAAGTCAAGTTGCATTCTGTTGAAAGGTCCTCCTGATCTGCTTATGTGACTCAGTGTATCAACAGTGCGTTTCCCTACATTCATCTGCTGACATGTCATTCATCTGTGACATACTGCCTCAGCAATCAATCTGAATCTGGGGTTAAACCATGTTTGTCTATATGTTCTGATCATTGCATTCCTACGTATGTGTGTCTGTCCATGATAATGTCTTGCCATAGGGGACAACAGACTATTTGGCAGCACTGCTTTCCCATTACCTGAAACCCAGATATCATCTTCATCTCTGTTAACACATCCTGCTCTAACCCAACTTTGCTGTTCTTCCTCTGTCACTTCCTCCTACAATTTCTTAACTTCTTCCCAGGTATCAATAACAGTCAGAAAGAAATTTTGACTTTTCTCATCATTGTTTTCATTGCTTCTCACCTCATTTAAGGAATTGCAACTCAGAGCACAGTGCTTTGTCACTTCATCAGCATATGTATTACCTAAGGATATGTAGGCATTAGATTTTCCATGTGCAGCGCACTTGACAACTGCAATTCTTACATGCAACTGTAATGCTTTCAACAAACTGTAAATTGTGTCACCATTCCAGGTAGGGGATCCAGAAGAGGTCATAAAACCCCTCTGGGACTACAAATGTCCGAAGTCATGAACAACACCAAAACCATACTGACTATCAGTAAAAATGGTCAATTTAAGCTGTTCAGAACACAGCAGGTTATGGTAAGAGCAAACAATTCAGCTACTTGGGCAGAAGAGACTCCTTCAAGCCGGGAGGTTTCTATAACACCTGAGACTGTACACACCTCATAAGCAGCTCTCAGATTTCCATCTTAAGCTCTTAAACAGGAGCCATTAAGGAACAAGACTTTGGGGGATCATTATGACCCCGGCGGTCGGTGGAAATATGGAGGAAAGTACTGCCAACAGGCTGGCGGTACTTTTCTCCATATTATGACATTGGCGGTAATGTACCACACCAACTGCCACGGCGGTAAGACCGCCGGACTGGAGACTTCAAACTCCAGCCCGGCAGCCGTCACTTGCCTGCCTATGAGATTCGCATCCGTACTGCCACGAAAACCATGACGGTAGGCACTATCAGTGACAGGGAATCCCTTTCACTGATAAGGGTCTTCCCCATCTCCTCCCCTCCCCAGGTTTCCCCCATCCCCCTCTTCAGACCCCCACTTCATACACACACCTCCCTTCACACACGCACACACGCATACACACACACACACACACACACACACACATTCCAACATTCATCCATGCATGCATACATCCATTCACACACACACACCCGCACACTTACATACATACATGCACACATGCATTCACACAGCTCAACATACACGCACTCACACATCCACACATGCACACACACACACAACACGGAACACACACCCGCATACACGCACGCACAGACATACACCCCCCCCAAACACACACACAACACCCCCCAACATCCCCCCTGTCAGAGGACCCGAGTTACCTGTCATCAGGGGGTCCTCTGGCAGGTGACGGGATTGGGGCGCCGCTGCCAGCAGCAGCATCCACCAGCAGAACACCGCCAGGCCGTATTATTGTCATAATACGGCCGGTGGCGGTCTAATGGTGTGGCGCTGCTGCTGGCAGCAGTGCCACCTTACCGCCATCTGCCACCAAGGCCACAGCCAGATTTCCGCCACCCTTCTGGTGGAAATCTGGCTGTGGTCATAATCCGGCAGATGGCTGGTAGCTGCGGCGGCGGTCTTTTGGCATCCGTCGCCGCAGGGTAGGCGTTTTTTACTGCCAAGGTCCTAATGAGGGCCGTAGTCATTTTCGGCTACGGAGACATCTTGAAAGTCAGGTCTGGGCTTGGTTAAACAATTCAGTCAAATCGAGACAGTCATGGTGAACCTCATCCTCGCGGTCCTCAACTCTTTCAACAGGGTTCAGTACATTACAATGCTTTATATTAACATCTTATGAACCAAGAATGACCTGTTCATAACTAGTCACTGTGCATTTGTCATTTGTTGGGTGTTTGTGTGGATCAACAATATCTCGAATATGAGGGGAATAAAAACTTCCAGGGGGTGGCCCATAAAAATGCCTTCACACTGTTCAATGCTGGCACTAAGGGAAGCAACAGCCTTTAAACAACCAGGCAGAGCTGATGTTACAAGATCAAGTGTAGCAGACAAATAAGCCACAGGCATGTTTGCATTTCCATGCAACTGTGTCAAAACTGACGAAGCACATCCATCCCTCTCACAGCAAAACAAAGAAAAACGTTTATTATAATCAGGCATTCCCAGAGCTGTGGCTCGCCATATGCTTTCTCTCTGCTTCGTAAATGCCTGCAGGCAGCTGTCATCCATGGGAAAAGTTTGGAATCCACTGGCAACAATAGCCAACCATTCCCATAAAACAATCAAACTTCCTTCTGTGTAACAGGGGGTTCATCAGCATAATTACTGAGATTTTGTCTTGAGACATTTTCCTCACAACTATTTCAATGTGATGACCTAAGTATAGGACTTTTTTCTTGCAATATTGTAATTTTGCTGGGAACCCTTATTTCCATTTCCTCCCAAATGATTCAAGAGAGCTATTGTATCTCTCCTGCATGTTTCACAGGTGTTTAGGGCAACAAAAAAATATGGTCAATAATGTACTGGGCTAAGACGGAGTGATAGGGCATTTTAAGGGACTCCAGATTATTCTTCAGAATCTGATTGAAAATTGATGGTGACTCAGTATACCCTTGAGGAGTTCGGCACCAATCCAAAACATGACTGTCAAATTTAAATGTAAAAATAAATTGTGCCTCACAGGGTATCTGGAAAAAAATGACTGCAGGATTCAATACCACCGGACAACATGGAACAGATATCTAGTTCATTTTTCTCAGGTCCTGGACTATGCAGTACTTTCCATTGGGCTTCAGCAATTCTAAAGTAGCAGAGTTACAGGGACTTCCTAAAATCTCTTTCAGAACACCTTGTTCAATCAGGTCATCAGGGGAGTAATTCCTGCTATTGTCTCAAGGGACATATTGTACGGAGTTCTCTTTGGAGACTCTGCATTTGGCTTTACTGTTATTTTAATAGGCTCCCACTCCTTTAATGAATCCTATCTCCTTTCCTGAAAAATTCCAAACCTTAGGTATAACGTTGTCTTGTAAGTCACTACATGTCAACACTGGGTACAGTCTGACAGTTGGGTAATGTTCTGCAATTTTGCAGGACACATCTCGATCCTTCGGGTGTGCAGCTAATGGAACAGTTTAGCTTACACAGGAAATCATGTCCTAACACGTTTACAGGGCTTGAATTGCAAACCACAAATTGGTGCTCATCTTATTTTTACAGGGACATGTTCTGTTACAGGGTTTGTTAAATGCTTATTTGCTACTCCTACAACCTGAATTATTTTTCATAAAAACTGTGGAACATGTAGTTCCAGTGTCACCAGGAAAACACATTGTGTCCCATAACGTTGGAATTTACATAGGGACCAGGTTGATCTAATTCTAAGGATGCAGCTAACATGGAGTCCTCATCATCTGAACTATCTAGTTGGAGAATCCTGAAAGCTCATCCTCACTCAAATCTATCAAGGGATATTGTGATGTTATCTGATTTACATTTGCTTCTGTGACCTGATTCACCTGCTGCTGTGGAAGAACCATCTGCTGGTGTTGCACCATAGAGGCTCGTGGCACCTGCATCTGCTCTCCCGAGGACACATTCACATTTTGTACTCTGGGTCTCTGAACTCTCTGTATTTGACCTTGATCATTGCCTTGAATCTGAGGAACTTCCACATTCTGCACAAAATTATTCACATTATTATAGGGACATTCCCTCTGCCAATGTCCAAAATTTTCACAAGGATTTGTTTTCTTCAAAGTCTGAATATCAACAACATTTCCACTCTGATCTGCCTGAACACCACGTCCTCTATTTCTAGACTGAACAACATTAGTCAGTTGCTGTGGCACACCTTACAGTCCACCGGTATTCACCATCATCTGTGGGCTCTGATATACTTTTTGTGATGCCTTCAATTCCATCACCATCACTTTTTCTTTCAGCTTCTTCTGCTTCAATTTCATTTCATCACTGCAGTATTTTGCATACCCCAGGATCTTGTCAATCGGGTTGTTCTGCCAACAAATCAGGTGCTGCTGAATCACCTCACTAATGTCAGACTTCAATCCTTGCACAAATCTAAACACAAAATAACCCATATCTTTTGGTTCTATTGCCTCTGTACCACTATGCTGTTTGAAAGCTAGTAGCAGTCTTTCATATGACACATGAATTGACTCCTTTGATTGCTGGGCTGTTCTGTCAGTTTTCAGCCATTCAATATCTTTCAGGGACACTATAGTGCAGATTTAAGAGCCCCTAACGCCTCCTTGCACCACATTAGCGCCATTTTGTTGAGCAATTGTGGCCCAACGAGGCCAAAATCGTGGTGCCAAATTCACAAAGTGGCACAATGCATGCATTGCACCACTTTGTAACGCTTTGGGCTACATTATGTCTGCACCAGGCATAATGTATGCAAAGAGGGTGTTATCCCGTTAGGGGGGCGAAAAAAATGGTGCAAAGAAACCCGAGAGGTTTCTTTGTGTCATTTTTTCGGTACGTTTGACACCTACTCAGAGCAGGCATTAAAAGGAGGCACAATGTTGTTTGCAATGGGCCTCAACGGGCTTTGGAGGATTAGTGTCAAAATGTTTGATGCTAATTCTGCAAAGCGCCGAACTGGTGTCAAAGGTTTCGATGGTAGTTCCCTAACTACCACCAGATACGGCACACACATGGTGGCGTTAGGGGGGCGATAAGGGGTGCAAGGAAAGTGGACTGCAATGGGTACAGTGCCACTATTCTTAAATCTGGCCCTTTGGTTTTCAAACATCAATTACTTTGTAAACATTTTTTATCATATCTTCAGATGCGCACCTGTAACTGGATCTCTCGGAGGTTCACAATCAGGCCAATCAACACTCCTTTTATGTTCAGTCCACAAATCAACTGGAACCACAGTGTCAAACAACGTCTTCAGAACTTCCCACACGTATTATGAAAGTTTCAAGAATCTATCTGTCTGCTTGTACCACTCCACTCGTTTTTTCTCAATCTAAGGTAAACATTTGTGAATGACAATATGTCACTCCTGCTCCAGGGTACATGTACATAACCTCTACCTGGTGTCTCTCTCACACATCATTTTCACATTGTCCTCAGCTTGATTTGCTCCTGACGGAGGCAAATTTAGCTTTGTTTTCCTCTGATCTCTTTTCTTTGCCTATTTGCCTTCCCACTTATCTAACGCTCCCCATGTCTGTATGGATGTAATCAATTCCTTAATGTGCAATTTTATTCTGGGTGATCTCATGTTAACTATTTCTTTTGAACTGAACACTAATCTGTAACTTCTCTTTGAGGGTTTTGATTTTTCTAAATCCATGTCATATTTCTCTGGCACTTCAGCTAATCTCTCATAAGCCTGTCCTGCACATTGGGTAACATCTTTGTACATGAACCGCAGTTCGACTTCTGTTTAAGTTTCCAATTGAGCTGTGTCTAACATTCCTAAAATCATTTCATTCAATTCCAATTTCAATCTGGGCACACACACTGATTTATCTCTCTTGGGTGTCTCTTCTGTTCTGGCACTAAAATTTGTCATACTTGTTGCACCTTGATGACTCAAACTGTTCAACCAAACGTCCAGCTGGTTTGCTTTGAAACCTTGAAAACTAATATTATTACTCTGGGGCACTTCTGCTTGTGGAGTGTTGCAATGTTCATTTGGGATTTGATCAGGTCTGGGCATGAATTGAGGTGGGGTTCCCTCCTGAAACCTAGCATCAGTAACAAGTCCCGCTTGTTTTACCATCAGATTAGGTTCTGCAACTCATGTAGGGGTCAATAGTGGATCAATTAAAGCTGTTCTCTTCATCTCTGAATTATTTGAATAAACCGATCTCTGCATACAAATTGGTGATATCCCAGGAGATGTAACTGGTATTTCAGAAACAGTCTGAACATTTATTGAATGGTCACTTCTTGCAGGGTTCGCCGAAGCATACAAGGGAACAACTGGACCTATAGTCACGGGGACTGTTAATGCATCGGACCCACAACATTTGTTTGGTTTTGAGGAATTGTCATTCCAGCACTTTGTTCTGTTAAAACAGTACTGAAACTTTGTCCTGTTTGATTCAGGGTAACACTTGACATTGACTAAACTGGAGTAAACATGGGCACAAGCTGATTTTGAATACAGTTTTTCACAAGCGGATTCACATAAGATGACTGCACTGTTTGATTCACATTAGGGCTTGGTACAAATTGATTCACAACCGTACTCCGTTCGGATTGAACTGTCGACAGTCTGGACTGGTGGATACACCACGGGCACTTCACTCTCTGAATTCACAGGTGTACCTGGTACTATCTGATTAGAGGTCTGTGCAATTGGAGAAGTTAGCATCCTCTGTGTCACATTTTGTACTGTTTAACGTCTCGCTCCTACCTCAATTGAATGATACAGAGGGGGACGATTCATCAAGAGCTGATTAATGAACTCGTCATCTGAATCACTGTCGTGTTACTGTCTTTTTGTTCTCAACTTCTGCTGTCTGTTCTGCCTTTTCAATCTGTTTCTTTCTTGTCTTAG
The DNA here is from genome assembly GCF_031143425.1 of Pleurodeles waltl. NCBI lineage: Eukaryota > Metazoa > Chordata > Amphibia > Caudata > Salamandridae > Pleurodeles > Pleurodeles waltl. The sequence continues at coordinate 652,425,430 of NC_090446.1, read as the reverse complement.
GCTCAGAGCTTTCATTCTCTTCATTTGAAATAGCTGGAAGCATTCTTACTCCATCTAATATATCTGCTCTCCAAAGTTTCTGCTCTGCATCCAATCTGGCTTCTGAAAGTCTTTTAATTGCGTTCTGCATTCTGTTCTCGTTTTTGGTGGACTTTCTTTAGCTGGCAATGAGTTCCCAAATACTAAGGACTTCGAATTGTACAGGTCTTGAAGGCGGTTTCATTTTGTACATTATTCGCTGCAAATTGTTAAAAATTCTCAAATTAAAAGTTCTATAATGGAAAAAGGCTAATGCACCTTCTTTCTCAGTCATTTTACACCGTTGTTCAAGCCACATGCATGCAGAAAATCCTTTTAACAATGACACATAATTAGCTGGAGTTCCTTTGAGTGGGGCATCTACACCATCTCTAAAGGGAATAAACTTGTCTCCTCTCAATGCACTTTTAGATGCCTTAAAGAATTTCATTTTTAGTCAAATTCAATTGATCACAATATCTTTCGATCGAATCAGGAAGCATCTTCAATCCCAAAATCCGTTTCACCAACTGTTCTCAACCAACAGCAACGTGATACTGTCCACCAGTACCAGCGCGGCTTCAAACCATCCTACCTATACCAGCAGGGCACAAAATGACATCACACTCACTTCTCTCAGCAGCTGTAGTTGCTCCGTAATTGTTTCTCCCACAATCGCTCACACACCTAATAATATTGTGAGCAAAAACCAATAACCTGTCTGCACCCAACGAGTAGGAATTCAAACACTTCAAAGCTGTACGGGCTTACACTTTTTGACTGTAACTTTCACAATTACACAAGTGAAAATTATAGGAAGCTGGCTCTATGTACACTATGTCAAAATGAGATACAGGCCCTCATTACAACCCTGGCGGTAAATGCCGCCTACTGCCGTGCTGATGGCCACCAACGCACCGTGACCGCGACGGTATTCCTCTACGGGTATTATGACCCACACTGAGAAATCCTCCACAATACAGACACCCACACAAGTACGCCAGACCAAAGGTCAGTGATAAACTGGCGATAGCAAAACCCACTCCGTTACGCCAACAGGAATACACCCACAGTATCACGACCCACGAATCACCGTGGCGGTCTTTCAAACGTGGTAAACCATTGGCGCTACACACCGCCGCGCTCAAAATACACACACATTTACAAAACACCACCACATTGGACAATTTAATCTACACACCGGCCATACAGAGGACGGCGGTGGACCCCCACCTCCTCCCCCACAACTAACAACATGGGAGAAGCAAGTCTTGGTGATAATGCATCCTGAGGGCCTTGCAGGAGTAGCAGGAGGACTGGACTCTGGTAAGTCATATCTTTACTATTATATCCCCCACCCTACCTGCATGCCATCACATACCCCCACCCTTACCCTCACTCCCATCACTCCATCACCTCACATATGCCCCACCATCACAACCCACTCATACCAATACCAAGCCCTGCATGCAGCACCAAAGCATGGACCCCCATCACAGACCTGCATGGACACCCATCACCACAGCATGCCCAGTAAATCACCACTCAAGCAAGGCCAAGCTGACAGGGAAATCACAATCATAGAGGGAAACACACCCATGCACTATATGGCCCCCCAGATACACTAACACTGCAGTTGCATCCCCACAGGACCCATAGTCAACGTCGCCGGAGAGGACGTGCCAGCTACATCCAGTCCCTCCTCAGAAGAGGCCCACAGCGACAACAGCGGCTGTGCACGTCTGGATCTCGATGACCAACCTGGACCATCCGGGACCTCTGGACAGTTCGGTACCCAGGCACAGTCCCAACCCACCACAGAGCCTCCCCCCTCAGGAAACACCACCACAGCACCCACCCAGCGGGCCCATGCCACTGTCCCCAGGACACATCAATCAGCAGTGTGTTCACCACTACAGGGACCCCAAGCAACCCCACAAACCCAGGACGACCATGGACCTGGGGTCAGTGGCAGTGGGCACACGGTTCAGGGGACAGAGGCACAGGACAACAGGAAAGCTGGGAGGACTGCTGTGCGACAGGGGGAGGACAGGTCCAGGGAACTCACTCTCCACGAGGCACTCTCCAACTTCCTGGGAGCATACCACCATTCCCAGGAGACGATGGGCAAGATACTGGCCAAGCTGCAGGAGACCCAGCGGCTGCAGGAGAGACAGTACCTGGGGATCTGGGATGACCTAACAAAAATATACACCTTCCTGGTCACCATTGCAGGGGTGCTGGCAGACATGGGCAAGACCACGACGGAGGCTGTGGCACAACAATGGGCCCCTGACACTAGCCAAACTGAGGAACAGCCTTCCACCTCCACCGGCGCTAGTGGACAGGAGGCTCTGCCACAGGACCAACAGGCCACCAGCACCCCACCACCTGCAGAAGGAGAACCACCCTTCAAACGGTCCCTGCGATCCAGGCAGAAAACAGAGAACATTGCCAAGACCCCCGCCATAAAATAAGACTCTCCTGATTGTCATTCTTCTGTCCCACACTGTCACCCTGTCCACCTTGAACTGCCATTACTCCCCTTCCTATGCCCCATTGGACAATGCACCTGTGATACCAAGAGACTGGACTCTACCCTGAACTTCCTTCCACCATCAGCCCAATCCCTTACACCACCCCCTCTACTTATGAGCACCTAAATAAACACCCTTGGAACAAATACCAATCTGGAGTCTGTCAAATGATTCAAATATGTATTAGTAAAACATTATCAAAGCATCGCAAATCAAAAATACAGCTAAATATACTTTCGGATGACCTCTGGTGGGCAGCAGTACACATAGCACGAGCCAGAGTGGGGCACAGAGATGTGAAAATGGAGATGCCAAAGGGTACAGTCAGTGGCCATGGACATAGGGAAACAGGCTGCCTTGTACAATGTCCAACAGATAACTGAAATGTTAAGTAAAGTTACAGTGTGTGTCACTGGAAGTACTGCTGAATAATATTGGATTTGATGTCAACATCTTCTTCCTCTGCCTCCTCTTCCTCACTGTCCACAGGCTCCACCGCTGCCACAAGACCATCTCCAGGCTCATCCTCCTGCAGAAAAGGCACCTGGCGTCTCAAGGCCAGGTTGTGCAACATGCAACATGCCACAATGATCTGGCACACCTTCTTGGGTGGGTAGTACAGGGATCCACCTGTCAGATGTAGGCACCGGACCTGGCCTTCAGGAGGCCGAAGGTTCTTTCTATAATCCTCCTTGTACGCCCATGTGCCTCCTTATAACATTCCTCTGCCCTTGTCCTGGCATTCCTCACAGGGGTCAGTAGCCATGAGAGGTTGGGGTAACCAGAGTCACCTGCAAATATCGAGGGACAACTGTTAGACACACACTAACCCTTAGGGACAACCCCATAGCCAGACACCTACTCATACTGTGTGGGGACCTTTGGCTTACCTATTAGCCACACCCGGTGCCTCTGGAGTTGGCCCATATGGGATGCTGCTATTCCTCAAGATATAGGCATCATGCACAGAGCCAGGAAATTTGGCATTCACATGGGAGATGTACTGGTCCGCCAAACACACCATCTGCACATTCATTGAGTGATAGCTTTTTCTATTCCTGTATACTTGTTCATTTCTCCGGGGGGGGACAAATGCCACATGTGTACCATCAATGGCACCAATGATATTGGGGATATGTCCCAGGGCATAAAAGTCAGCTTTCACTGTGGCCAAATCCTCCACCTGGGGGAACACGATGTAGCTGCACATGTGTTCCAGCAGGGCAGACAACACTCTGGTCAACACGTTAGAGAACATTGGCTGAGACATCCATGATGCCATGGCCACTGTTGTTTGGAAGGAACCACTTGCCAGGAAATGGAGCACTGACAGGACCTGCACTAGAGGGGGGATACCTGTGGGTTGGCAGATAGCAGACATAAGGTCTGGCTCCAATTGGGAACACAGTTCTTGGATTATGGCACAATCAAGTCTGTAGGTAATGATAATGTGTCTGTCCTCCGTTGTCGCTAGGTCCACCAGGGGTCTGTACACCGGAGGATGCCGCCATCTCATAATCTGCCTCAGCGGTTGAAGCCTCTGGAAGAAAACGGTGAGCAGAGGGTCATATTCACACTTATATTGCACTGATGAAGAATTGTTGACTTTACCGAAACAGTATGTGAACTCGAGAGTCCGTTGATGTGCCAATGTCTGCTGTGATGCAGTTAGGTGCCATGCCCTGTGCCCCCCTGAAATGGCGGCTGCCTGACCTGTGAGGAGGGACAAGTGGAAATGAGGTAATTGTGCTGGCGTTGCGCGCCGTCACGGTAGGCGGTCGATGACCGCCGCACAAATTTGCATTGGTTATCATTGGGCCCTATAGGTTCCAGGAGCCAATGGCGATGTACGCCGGCAGTGACGGTACGCACCGCCACGGACGTCACCGCCATTTTCTATCTAATCACTCACTTGCTACCTGGCCTTCAACAGGAGAGGACCTACACTGCAAGTGCTGCTGTGACCTGTGCCTGGAAGCGACAATGGCTCATGTGTCTGGGGAAAGGGCCCCTGCCTTCACTGCAGAGGAGTTGGAGAAACTACCCAGTGGATGGGGTCCTACCCAGTACACGTTACTCTACGGGCCTCCAGACAAACAGATGAGTACACTGTGAGCGTGATGTGTGTGCATGAATGTATGGAGTGCTGTGTGTGTAAGCCACATGTAGGGGGGGCAGAGGGGTCCTGGCCAGAGTGCAGCATGTAAGGTGTTCAATGTATGTGCGTCAGGGGATGTGTGGAATCTGGTGGGTAATGAGTATGATGGTCCGAACGGGTGAATAATTCCCTTTTCTGCTTTCTTTTCCCTGCAGGTCAGCACTCACCAGAAAAAGGGTATTTGGCGTGCCATCGCCAAGGAGGTGCGGACCCTGGGGGTCTTTGACAGGTGGAGCACCCATGGCCGCAGGAGGTGGGAGGACCTGCACTGCTGGGCAAAGAAGACGGCGGAAGCCCAGCTGGGGCTGGCCTCCCAACGAGGAAGGGGTGTCCATCGCACCATGACCCTCCTGATATTCCGCATCCTGGCGGTGGCCTATCTAGAGTTGGATGGGCGATTGAGGGCATCACAGCAGCCACGAGGGGGTGAGTACAGAATCTGAAACCTGACTTTACGTGCGTTAGGAGATACCTGGGTAGGGGATATGGGCTGTGGGTGCCCCTGGGCCAGGGCGAACATGAAAGGGTAGGTCCCTTGTTGGGCAGGCTCAGTATCACTCCTAGCACAGTAATGTTGGCGGCCATCTACTCCTGGGCAGGGTCCTGTGGGTTTCAGGTGTGCAGCTAATGGCGTTAGGCATTGAACCCCATGGGCTGGTGACTGTCTTAGTAAATAGTTGGGCATGGCCTAGCTCATAGGGCTGCTCCCTGTGTGTTGTGTACCCCAACGGGAGTGGTATTGCTGGCATTGACCAAGTGTATCCTCTGCCGCCCCCTTTTTGTTTTGTGACCCTGTCCTTGTGTGCATTAGCATCATCTGGCAGAGGAGCAGAGGCACTGGCGACGGAGGGCGCTGCATCCCACATGGCCCATGAGGCGGAATCCACTGAGGGTGAGGGCAGCAGTGGGACGGAGGGCGAGGGGAGCACCACGGCGGGGACAGGAGGGGAGACCACAGACAGAAACTCCTCCTCCGATGGAAGCTCCCTGGTGGTGGCGGACACCTCTGTGCCCACCCCAACAACAGGTACAGCCACCACCCCCCTACCAGCACCGCCCTCCCAGCAGCCCCTCAGTGTGTTTCCCGTGCCCGCTCACCCAGGCACTTCAGGCCCTGCCCCAGTCAGCCGTGCTGCCCTCAGTGAGGAGGCTATTGACCTCCTGAGATCCCTCTCTGTTGGGCAGTCAACCATACTGAATGCCATCCAGGGAGTGGCAGGGCATTTGCAACAAACAAATGCATACCTGGAGGGCATTCACTCTGGTGTGGTGGCCCAACAGAGAGCATTTCAGGCTCTGGCCTCAGCACTGATGGCAGCCCTTGTCCCTGTGTCTAGCCTCCCCCCTCCAACTTCCTCTACCCAGACCCAATCCCCTCAACCCCAGCCTTTCCCAGGCACACCTTCAGACCAGGATTCACCCAAATCAACACACAAAGGTGGCTCAGGCAAACATAAGCACCACAATTCATCTCACAGGCACTCACACAAGCACCATTCACATGCAGACACACCAACATCCACTGCCTCCACTCTGTCCCCCTCCTCCTCTTCGTCTACCTCCCCCCAGCATCGTCTCCACTCACACCTGCATGCACTACATCCTCATCCACTACCTCCAGCACGCCCATCACTACACACCCCTCTCTGGCAGTCACCACCCCCACAACCATGCACATGTCCCCTGTGTCCTCTCCCAGTGTATCTGTGACCCCTGCTCCCAAAGTACACAAACACAAGCACCCACCCACCCAACAGCCATCCACCTCACAACAGCATCCAGCCCATGCACCTTCACCCAAACTCAGCAGAAAGACACCTCCTACAACCACTCCCTCTTCATCCACTCCCAAACCCTCTCCATCTTCCCACCCCAGTATGTCTAAAAAACTTTTTCTGTCAAACATTGACCTGTTCCCTACCCCTTCCCCACCTCTCCCCTCGGGCAAGGGTGTCCAGAACCCAGTCCAGCACCTCAGCCACCAAGTTGGTGTCCGCTGTGGTATCTGCACCTCCCAGGGGCTTCAAGGTGGCACCCGTCAGGCCAGCCATTGTGCCACCGATCCCTGCAAAGGACCATACCATACCGCCACCTGCCAAGGTGAAGAAGGGGACAGCATGCACCAAGGGCAAGGAGCACGACCCTCCGAGCAAGGCCTCCTCCAAAACTGCAGCTGCCAGAGCCAAGGTCCCAACAGCAGCTGCCAAGGTGAAGAAGGGCAGAAAAGTCAAGGCAAGGCACCTCAGGCTTCAGAGCGTGCAGGTGGGGGCTTGGTGGCCACCATCAGAACCGACACCCCTGCCACTTGCACCACGGCCAGCACCGCCAGCATCCCTGCCGCAAGCACGCCACCTGCACTGCCACCTGCACCACCGCTGCCATCACTACTGTCAGCAGCAGCATCCCCAGTGTCCAGCTGTCAGAGGCTGCAGGAGAAGGGCTGGTGCCTCCCACCACCACTGGCAGCACTGGCACCTGCACCACGGCGAGCATCACCAGCATCCCCGCAGCAAGCACCGCCACCTGCTTTGCCACCTGCACCGCCGCTGCCATCACTACTGTCAGCAGCAGCATACCCAATGACCAGCCGTCAGAGGCTGCAGGAGAAGGGCTGGTGCCTCCCTCCACCACTGGCAGCACCGGCACCTGCACCACGGCCAGCACCACCAGCATCGCCGCCGCAAAGCACCGCCGCAAGCACCGCCACCTGCACTGCTGACAGTAGGACAACTAACAGCAGCAGCAGCCCCAGTGTGCTGCAGGAGACGGGCTGGAGCCTGCCACCACCACTAGCAGCACCGCCACCAGCACCGCAACAACCACCAGTTTGCAGCCTTAGTCGTCGCAGGATGGAGTCTGGCACTGCCTCCATGGACTTTCCTGCTACCTGTCCCCTGCAAATCTCATGCCTCAGACACCCAGGTGAGGGAATGTGAACTGCCACACCCCATGTGCTGCATCACTGGGCACCAAGCCCCCTCCAGAACCTGTGGAGAAAGGCATTTACTAACCCAATCCTTGGCAGGTTGAAGCAGACTGGGCACAATGCCCCTTCCAGACCCACTGGAGAAAGGCATCCACTCACCCAATCCTTGGCAGGATGAAGCAGACTGTGCACCAAGCCCCCTCCAAAACCTGTCAAGACAGGCATCCACTCACCCAATTCGTGGCAGGATGAAGCAGACTGGGCACCAAGCCCCCTCCAGAACCTGTGAAGACAGGCATACACTTGAGAGACTGTGGCCTTGCACTCCCCAGGACCGAGCAGTGGGCAAACCACCCACTTGTGAGACTTTGGCTTTACACTCCCTAGGACCAAGCAGTGGGCAACCCACCCACTTGAGAGACTTGAGAGACTGTGACTTTGAACTCCCCAGGACCACGCAGTGGGCATGGAGCCCCCTTGAGGAGCAGTGGCGTTATTCCATTTTCCGGCTGAGGTACCCCCCCTTCCCCATCCCCCTGAGGTGCCTGTGTGTTTTCGACCTGATGCCCCTGCAGTGTTCTCTCCGTATTGAGGCAGGAGTCAAGTGTGGGCTTGGCCCATGATTTTTGGCCCAGTGGGCCACAGACATTTGCAAAGGACAATGTACGACCTTATGTACATATTGTATATTTTTGTGAATACTGTTTTTTGAATCATTACGGATATCTGACTATTTCTAAAATATCACTGTTTAACTCAATTCCTTTTGTTCTTGCGTTCTTAGAGGGGGTTATGGGGTGCAAACGTAATGTTGCTGCATGTGTTTGTGTGTATGGTGTGTGGGTGAGTGTGGGAGTGTTGCGTGTTGTGTGTGTGTCACTCTCTTTTTCCTCCCCCGTGTGCTAGGTGCAGTACTCACCGTGGTCGTCGCCTTTGATATTCCTGGTGTATGAGGAGGTACACCAGCATGGGGAGGACCTCTAACTCGGGCTCCATGGCGTCCTGGTTCTTTGTTGAGTGTCGAGAGGTGAGTGGTTTCCCTTCCAAACACTGTTTCCGCCGTGCTTTTGATGGCGTTGGTACCACCCCGGAAAAGCTGGCGGATTGCCGGGTTGAAATGGGGTGGGCGGCACATTGTATTCCACCTGTCTGTTGGCGGTGACTGCCGCGGTGTTGGTTGCTACCGCCGTGCCGTCGGATTGTTAAAGTGGCTGCCTATGATGGCAGTTTCCGCCGTGGTCATGATCCCATTTGTTTTACCGCAGGCCTGTTGGTGGTATTACCGCCTCTTTAACACCGACCGCCAGGGTTGTTATGAGGGCCATAGTGTGCACAGAGTACAGGGGTTCCCCAGAGGCTTAACAGAGACTAAGGTAGACAATATTAGTGTTCTCTTTTGTGGTAGTGTGGTCAGGAGTTAGGCTTATCAGAGGGTAGTGCAAAGCAGTTGTTGTACACACACAGACAATAAGGGATGTACACACCCAATGACTAACTCCAGACCAATGTTTTTTATATAGCTAAAATATATTTTGTAAAGGTATTTCTAGAACTACAAGATTCAAGTTGCATTTAAGTACATGAATAAATATGTATTCCACATATATATCAATACCATTTTGGTGAGTATTGGCAAGTTATACAGTTCTTGAATAAATGGCAATAATCGGTTTTAAAAGTTGACACTGCAATTTTCAGGGACAGTTCCTGGGGGGGAAGAAATGTTAGTACGATTTGAAGGTAAGTACAGGACTTACAGTTCAATTCTCCGGGTGTTAGGAAGTCCATAGGTTAGGGTTCAAGTTAACCCCAAACACCCACCTCAAGCAACACGTGGCCGGCCGGGTGCAGAGATCAAAGATGAGGAAAGTTTAACATTGACTCCTATGGAGACTGGGGGATGGGTGCAGGCAAGTCCTCCCGTCTTCGGAGGGCAGACCTGGGGGATTTAGAGAAGCACGGGGGCTGCAGGTCAGCACCAAACACACACCCTCAGTGGTGCAGTGGTGGCCGGATGCAGGGTGCAAACACAGCGTCGGGCTCCCAATGATTTCCTATAGGGGAACCCTGGGGGCCACAAAGATGCTGGAGGTGAAATCCAGGGGGTTGGTTCTGGGAAACCAAAGGCTGGACAAGTAGTGGGGCCACCTTCTGGACATCGCTGAACTGAAGGTCAGATTCCCCAAGGCCAGGGGGCTTCGGGTGCCAGGGTAACTTTTGGCATTGGGAATCTCCCTCCTGGACTCAGGCTGTGGACGTCGGGTGCAGAGTGATCAGGATTCGCAGATCTGGGTGTAAGAAGTCCTGAAATGGAGATTCTTCTTGGACAGGACCACTGTCCACAGACGTTCTTGGTCCTCTGTGATGCAGGCAGTCCTCTGGAGGCTTCTCAGAGGTCACTGGACCTGCAGGATGCGTTGCTTTGTTTTGCAGGGGTTTTTGAAGCTGGAGACACTACAGTAGGGCTGGAGCCAAGTCAGTTTTCATCTTCCATCTTTGCTGCTGGGGTTTCAGCTTAGCAGTCATTCTTTTTTCTTCTTGTGAGGTCGCAAGGAATCTCAGGAACTGGGTTCAGACGAGCCCTTATTTCCTGGGTTTAGAGGTGTCACAGGGGTCAGAGGTCAGTAGCCAATGGCTACTGTCCCTGAGGGTGGCTACACCCTTCTTGTGTCCACTCCATTTGGGGAGGCGGACAGAAATTTAACCCTATTGGTCCCTGTCCTCCAAACTAAGATGGAGGAATTTTCAAGGAAGGGGTCACCTCAGCTCTGGATACCTTAGGGTGGTCCTGGCTGAGGGGGTCACTTCTCCTTGTTTTCCCTAATTTTCCCACCGGACTTGCCGCCAAAAGTGGGGCTTTGTCTGGGGGTGGGGATCTCCACTAGCTGGAGTACCCAGGGGCACAGTAACAAGAGGTCTGAGCTTTTGCTGCTCACCGCCAGGTGTTACAGTTCCTGCAGGGGAAGGTGTAAAGCACCTCCACCCAGTGCAGGCTTCGTTTCTGGCCACCGAGAGCACAAAGGCTCTCACCCCATATGGTCAGAAACTAGTCTCTTAGTGGCAGGCTGGCACAGTCAGTCCTGCACTAAAGGAATGGGTAAAATACAGGGGCCATCTCTAAGATGCCCTCTCGGTGCATTGTTCAATAAATCCAACACTGGCATCAGTGTGGGTTTATTGTGTTGAGAGGTTTGATTCCAAACTTCCCAGTATTCAGTGAAGCATTATGGAGCTGTGATGTTCGTAATGACAAACTCCCAGACCATATACTTAATATGGCCATATTGCACTTACAAGGTCTAAGAATGGACTTAGACACTGTAGGGGCATATTGCTCATGCAGCTATGCCCTCAGTTTTGGCATGGTGCCCCCTGCCTTAGGGCTTTAAGGCATGCTAGAGGGGTGACTTACTTATGCCATAGGCAGTGATTTGCGGGCATGGCACCATGAGAGGGGTTCCATGTCGACTTTGTCTTTTTCTTCCCACCAGCACACACAAGCTGCAGTGGCAGTGTGCATGTGCTTACCGAAGGGTCCCCCATGGTGGCATAATACATGCTGCAGCCCTTGGGGACCTTCTCTGGCTACAGGGCCCTTGGTACCATGGTTACCTTTTACAAGTGACTTATCTGTGTGCCAGGGTGTGCCAATTGTGGAAACAATGATACAGGTTTTGGGAAAGAACACTGGTGATGGGGCCTGGTTAGCAGGTTTCCAGCACACTCTCAGTCAAAGTTAGCATCAATATGAGGCAAAAAGGTTGGGGTGGGGGGTTACCATGCCAAAAATGGCACTTTCCCACAAAACTTGACCAGTAATTATCACTCTAGTTGATACAGATCCTCCATCTGCAATCAGGATTCACTTAATACCAACCACTAACTCACATTCACTCAAGGAAAACGATTGGCACTGTCACCTACGTCTTATGCCAGTACCTCATTGCAGACAATTAGGGGCATATTTATACTCTCTTTGCGCCGGAATTGCGTCGTTTTTTTTACGCAATTCCGACACAAAACTAACTCCATATTTATAGCGCCAAAGTCCATGGAGTTTGCGTCATTTTTTAGCGTGGACACCTACTTTGCGTTAATGATATGCAAGGTAGGCGTTCCCGTCTAAAAAATTGACTCCGAGGCATGTGCGCCGTATTTACACTCCCGGGCAAAATTCACACCCGGGAGTGGGCGGGTCAAAAAAAAATGACATACGCCCGCTTTTGCGCCGTTTTTTAGCGCCTGGTCAGGGCAGGCGTTAAGGGACCTGTGGGCTCGGAAGGAGCCCAGAGGTGCCCTCCCATGCCCCCAGGGACACCCCCTGTCACCCTTGCCCACCCCAGGAGGACTCCTAAGGATGGAGGGACCCATCCCAGGGACATTAAGGTAAGTTCAGGTAAGTGTTTTTTTATTTATTTTTTGTGGCATAGGGGGGCCTGATTTGTGCCCCCCTACATGCCACTATGCCCAATGACCATGCCCAGGGGACAGAAGTCCCCTGGGCATGGCCATTGGGCAAGGGGGCATGACTCCTGTCTTTGCTAAGACAGGAGTCATTTGTATGGGGGTGGGGAGTCGAAAAAAATGGCGCAAATCGGGTTGAGGCGAAAAATTTGCCTCAGCCTGACTTGCCCCATTTTTTGGCACCCAAGCTCCATATCCCCCTACACCGGCGCTGCCTGGTGTATGTCGTTTTTTTTCACGCACACCAGGCAGCGCTGGCAGCTAACGCCGGCTAACATCATTGAATAAATACGGCGCCCGCATGGCGCTTCAGAATGGCGTTAGCCGGCGCTAATTTTTTTGACGCAAAACTGCGTTAGCGCAGTTTTGCGTCAAAAAGTATAAATATGGCCCTAAGTGTCTTCTATACTTATGCATTATTCTGGGATCTTGGGCCACAATGGACCCGTCAACAACAACAAAAATTGCAGACATTTTTTGCATTAAGCACCACAATCACTTCAAATATGATGACTCTGCAAAACACTTCACAAAATCACACTTCACTGAGTTTTTCGGTGCCAGAAGCAATGCAAGTGCTAAGCCGCATTAATACTCACACATCCGTCACTTTTAGGCACAAATCCGGAAATTCGTCAGTCTTACGAATGGACCATTTGACAAAATTCAGGGTAGGCGATCTTTGGAATGGGCAATCGCATGGGTCAATCCTATCTCCATAACAGTACAGAAGGACTTGTTCTCGCTCTAAAGGGATGAAACAATCAGTCTATTACCAGATCTGCTGTAGCATTTTCATCCTTTGGAGGAATCAATACTTATTGAGGTCGACTGACCTTTTGACCCAGCAGTAGAGTGTAGTAGAACCATTAAACATAATTCAATTACAATGCAATAAATCTTAAACAGTATGACCCATGTTGGCCATAGAAGGTAAACTTCAGTAAATCAATCAATCAATCAGTCCATTTATAGAGCGCGCTACTCACATGTGAGGGTCTCAAGGTGCTGGAGGGGGGGGGGGAGTTACTGCTGCTCAAAGAGCCATGTCTTGAGGTGTTTCCTGAAGGCGAGATGGTCCTGGGTAGTTCTCAGGTGTGCCGGGAGGGAGTTCCATGCTTTGGCTGCCAGGTAGGAGAATGATCTTCCTCCGGCGGTGGTTCTGCGGATCCGTGGGACGGTGGCGAGGGCGAGGCTGGCTGAGCGGAGCTGACGGGTGGGCGTGTAGAACGAGAGGCGGCTGTTGAGGTATTCGGGGCCCATGTCGTGGAGTGCTTTGTGTGCGTGGGTGAAGAGTCTGAAGGTGATCCTCCTGTTGATGGGGAGCCAGTGCAGGTGTTTCAGGTGGGTGGATATGTGGCTGTGGCGAGGAATGTCGAGGGTGAGGCGTGCGGAGGCGTTCTGTATGCGTTGTAGTAGTTTCTGAAGCTTGGCGGTGGTTCCTGCGTATAGGGTGTTTCCGTAGTCCAGTTGGCTTGTGACGAGGGCATGGGTAACCATCTTTCTGGTTTCGGCGGGGATCCATCGGAAGATCTTCCGGAGCATGCATAGGGTGTTGAAGCATGATGACGAGACGGCGTTGACTTGCTTGGTCATCGTGAGGAGGGAGTCCAGGATGAACCCGAGGTTGCGTGTGTGATCCGAGGGGGTTGGTGCGGTGCCCAGCGCCGTGGGCCACCAGGAGTTGTCCCAGGCGGAAGGGGATTGTCGGAGGATGAGGATCTCCGTCTCGTCTGAGTTCAGTTTTAGGCAGCTGAGCTTCATCCATTCCGTGACGTCTTTCATTCCTTCCTGTAGGTTGGTTTTGGCGGTGGCTGGGTCTTTGGTGAGGGAGAGTATCAGCTGGGTGTCGTCGGCGTAGGAGATGATGTTGATGTTATGTTTGCGTGGGATGGCGGCGAGGGGGCTCATGTAGATATTGAAGAGGGTCAGGCTGAGCGGGGATCCTTGGGGTACGCAGCAGATGATCTTGGTGGGTTCTGAGCGGAAGGGAGGGAGGTGGACTCTCTGGGTTCTGTCGGAGAGGAACGAGATGACCCAGTCCAGGGCCTTTCCGAGGATTCCAGTGGTGCGGAGGCGGGTTATTAGGGTGCGATGGCACACGGTATAGAAGGCTGCCGAGAGGTCAAGGAGGATGAGGGCAGTTGTTTCCCCGTTGTCCATCAGGGTCCTGATGTCGTCGGTGACTGCGATGAGGGTGGTTTCTGTGCTGTGGTTGGCTCAAAATCCAGATTGGGATGGGTCGAGCGAGTTGTTAGCCTTGAGGAAAGCGGTCAGCTGCTTATTGACGGTCTTCTCGATGACCTTGGCCGGGAAGGGAAGAAGAGAGATGGGGCGGAAGTTCTTCAGGTCATTGGGGTCTGCCGTGGGTTTTTTCAGGAGGGCGTTGATTTCTGTGTGTTTCCAGCTCTCGGGGAAGGTGGCTGATGCGAACGAGCTGTTGATGATGTTCCGGAGATGGGGTGCGATGATGGTGTCGGCTTTGTTGAAGATGTGAAAGGGTCCGAGGGGGAGCCGGAGTGGATGGTGTTCATGATGCTTCTGGTCTCTTCTGAGCTGATAGGGGTCTAGGAGCTGAGGGTAGTGGTGGGGGCTGCTGGTTCGGTGGTAGGAGGCGGGGTCTGGGGTCCAAAGCTGTTGTGTAGATCTGCGATCTTTCGGTGGAAGAACGTGGCGAGGGAGTTGCAGAGTTATTGTGACGGTGTGATGTCGGAGCTGGCGCTGGGGTTGGAGAGCTCTTTGACAATGTTGAAGAGTTCCTTGCTGTTGTGGGTGTTGTTGTCTAGTCACTCTTTGAATGATGTCCTTTTGGTGGAGCGGATCAGCTGGTGGTGTTCACGGGTGGCGATCTTGAGGGCTGTCATGTTTTCTGTGGTTCGTTCATTGCGCCAGGTTTTTTCGAGGGTTCGGCAGGATTTCTTAGTTTTTTTGAGGGCGTCCGTGAACCATGGGGTTTTCCTGTTGCTGGCCCGCCTGGGGGGTTCTTAAGTGGTGCGAGGTTGTTGGCACAGTTGGTGATCCACTGTGTGAGGCTGTGGGCTGCGTTGTTGACGTCAGTGATGTTGGCTGGTGGGTTCTGGTTCAGTGTTGAGAGGAGCTGGTCTGTGGTGATTTTGCTCCAGCATCTGCGGGGGATTTGTTGTGTGCGATGGTGGTGAGTCTCCCGTTTGAAGGTGAAGTGGACGCATCTGTGGTCGGTCCAGTGTAGTCCGGAGGAGTGGCTGAAGGAGACGTGGTTGCTGGCAGAGAAGATGGGGTCGAGTGTGTGGCCAGGAATGTGGGTGGGGGTGTTCACCAGTTGCTTGAGTCCGAGGGTGGCGAGGTTGTCGAGCAGGGTGGTGGTGTTGTTGTCGTTGTTTTTCTCCAGGTGGAAGTTCAGGTCCCCGAGGAGGATGTATTCTGGTAAGGCTAGGGCGTGCGGGCTGATGAAGTCTGCGATGGTTTCGCTGAATTGTGCGCGTGGGCCCGGGGGTCTGTAGATGAGTGTTCCTCTGAGGGTGGTTTTGGGGTCGGTGCGAATCTGGAAGTGTACGTGTTCGGCGGCAAGGGGTGTGTCTTCGGTGGTGGTCGTGATGTTGAGGGTGTTTCTGTAGATGATGGCGATTCCTCCTCCGATTTTGCTGACGCGGTCCTTCCGGGCGATCTTGTAGCCGTCGGGGATGGTTATGGCAATGTCTGGGGCCGAGGAAGCGTTCAACCAGGTTTCTGTGATGAAGGCGACGTCTGGTGCTGTTGTGTCCAGGAGGTCCCATAGTTCAATGGCGTGCTTGTTGACGGAGTGTGTGTTGAGGAGGATGCACTTAAGGTGGTTGTTGTTGTTGCGAGGGTCGGTGGGTGGTCTGCAGGTTCGGAGGCTTGTGTATTTGCAGGTTTGACAGGTGAAGCGTCCATGGGTTTGCTTTGGGCTGGCTTGGTAGCAGGTGGCTGTTCGTCCGGTGATGAGGGCGTTGAGGGAGGCGGAGTCGTATCTCAGTCGGGTGCTTTGTGTGCAGTGGGGGCCAGGGGTTCTGGCGCTGGGCGCGGTCCAGGTGCGGACGGGCGCAGACGGGCTTGCCTTTGGCACGCCAGCAGCGCGGCCACACAGCGGCTGCATTAGAGGGTAGGAGGGGAGGAGGGGCCGGCTGGGAGGATGTAAAAAGAAAGGAATTACGGGGAAGAGGACTAAGCAGGACGAGCAGGCAGAGCTGCCACGGTGGGGAAGCGACCCACCCGAAGGTAAAGGGTCGCTGTCTCCGCCGTGCAGCGGTCGTCATAAGAGGGTAGGAGGGGAAGAGGGGTCGGCTGGGAGGCGGGAGGTGGGAGGCGGGAGGGTAGGACAACGAATGGGAGCAGGGGGGCGGGGCCGCACGGGAGGCAGCGGCGTCGGGAAATGTAAAAAGAAAGGAATTACGGGGAAGAGGACTAAGCAGGACGAGCAGGCGGAGCTGCAGCGGTGGGGAAGCAACCTACCCGAGTCAGGAATTAAGAAGAGATTTATTACAATCTCAGGATTAAAGTCATGTAGATTATCCTCAATACAAAACTATACACATACAATATCACTAAGGGTTGCCAAAGGAGAGAAAAGACGTTTAGTCAAACTAACATTAATAAAACTAAACATTCAATAACCAAAACACAAAACACTAACACTAAGGGAATCAACTGTGGTAAAGATAACAAGCATTGCTCAGGCTGGGCAATCATGATTAATTTTGATAGGCAATTTGCAGTGGTTGAAAGTTGAAACCCTAACATTGCTGCATTGGGGACTAACAGATGTGGGGGCCGAACATGTGGGGAAAAAACAAAAAGAACTAAAAGGATAAAAAGAATTCGGAAAAAGGAAAACTCAGACAAAACAGGATCTAACTAAAGTGGACAAAAGATAGAGAAAAAGAGAAAGTGTCAGCATACCAGGGGCTCAATTAAGAGTCATCTGAAAGGGATTGTGAAAGAAAATTCTAAGTCTCAATAGGGCATCTCAAATGGGCACATGCTTGGAGGGCAATACCTCTCAAAGGGACTCAGCATATAGGGGTTCTTCATCAGCAAGGGTTCAGGTCAAGAGCATCTGGGAATCTGCAGCATCTTCTCTGACTTGTGTCTCTGTAAGTCTGTCTCTGTATGAGAATTGTCCAAAGTCCTAAAGATCACTATCATATATCAAAGTTCCTAAAGCAATTTGATTCGCCAGGGGAATCAGTCCATGTTATGTTAAAGGGGCATCATCCAATAATAATGGATCACATGACTCCAAACTGCAACATACACATCCTTTCCCCGGACCGTCATGGGAACATCTTCCATCCGAGAGACAGGTTTGAAACAATTGTATAAAATGGCTGTCCATGTTCCACAATGTTCCGATTCCAAGGTCACTGAAATACAACCTCTCTAAATTTAAACAATGGGATCTATTACCAAAGAGCTAGGCTTCTAACGGTAACGAAATCTGAAAGACAGCTCACATTATAAAAAATAAATCAGCATTCTTTCACAGTCACAAAATACAACTTGCAGGCCTCACTTGAGCGAACACAAGGAAATTTCATCAATACATAAATTAATATGAGTTAATAAAGCACATTTGATACACACACTTATAAATTCATCATTAATAATGATTCAATAATATGGATGTCACATTCAGTTTAAATGTGCCAGAATTCTGTTAAAACGTTTCAAGAGATGTGACAGAGTACTACATTCCTTCTAAATTTGCGTATGTATTTTAATCAGTACTCATTAGAAATTCAATATTGTTTCGATATATTCCATTAGTCTAGAGTCTAAATTACATTTCAATAACAATTTAGGCCTGGTAACATTTGATCTAATTCAAATTCCACCTAATTTGAATTCCACATTATAAAAAGGTACGTTCGTAAATGTGTCAATGCATTTCTCTACTTTTTAAACTGTTAGTACTCTTATTATCATAAGGCAGAGCTGTCACATTCTGATGACTTTTATGACATTACGGACACCACTAAATTTCAGGCTCTATCAGTTCTTTCTGGATCTTTTCACAGGGGGGAAATTCCATAGCTATGAAAATATGGTGAAAAAGACAGGGGAATGTGCACAAAAGGGCTGAGAAGAAAACAAGGAGACACACAAAAGAACTGGGAGTCATGCACATTGGGAGAAAATGTGAGGCAAAAACACCTACACATGCGAGGGAGTCATCAATGCCAGAGAGATATAACCATTTGAAGAAACATGCAGCGACATGGTCTCCCCCTCCATGGCCAGTGCTTTCTCATTTGCAAAAACAAGCACTACAAGAAGAAACTCGCCCTCCACAGCAATATGAGACCTGAAGCGATGGCAGCAGAAAAGTCTTATGGAAAGGGTTTATTCAAGACAGTTACTCATATAAGTGGTGCCTCTACGCCACCCGGGATGCAACTGATTCAACTTCGCACACACTGCTTACATTTTTGGTGATATGTCACATTCCAATATTAATGGTACAGCACAACCCCTTCCTTTATACATTTTTAGAGAGAACATAAACTAATCTTCAATCAAACAATAATAGCGATCCATTAATAAAATGGCACTATAAATATGTGTAGGTAATTCTTTTGAATATCTCACTGTCATGGTATTACATTGGGATAAAAAAATACAAACTCATAAAGAACCATAACAAAAGCATTAAAAACATTTGATGCAAAAATTATATACATAATTATCTACGGGCAATTAGATTTTATAAATCTCCCTGCTAAGGAGTTATAACAGGAATAATTAGAGATCACCACACATATAATCACAGTTTAACTGATGCAGTTCTCATTCTCCTCTCATGCAGGACCCTGGTACTTCTGGAGTCTACATTTGTTTGAGCCACACTTCATCTCCATGCGCCAAGACATCCACTGCATCAGAAGGCCTGCTTCCACTCCGTCTACTCTCTGTCTGTGATCAGCATAACCCTCCTGCACCATATAAGGGCCTCTGAATTTGAACAAACCAGTACCTACCTTCCTGGTCTAACCTTCACCCAATCCCTTTTCAATCTACCTCCTCCTTCCATATCTGCCACCTTCTCTACTTTTTCCTTAAACTTCCACAATTCATAATCAGGTTGGATCCATCTGCCTCTCATCAAAGAAAAAAGAGGTTTACTTGACATACCATTTATTCAACTGTGGTGCAAACATAACATATGTAAAACAGATGCTTCCTCATCCAAATAATTTGTTCATGCTTTCTCAAGGTCCCTTTCAGCAACCATTTTTTCCTCTCCACCATACCACTTGATTGAGGATTTTAACTCAACATTCTATGATGTTTTATAATATACAGCTCCAAAAAGTTCAGCATAGCTTCGGAATATAACTGTGAGTCACTGTCTGTTATGAGATTCAAAGGTGCACCTTCCCTTGTGAAGATGTTCTCTAAGACTTTTATAGTAGCCATGGTTGTTATAGTCCACATTATATCAACTTCAAACCACCTGCTGTGAATATCAGTTAAGACAACTGCTTGCTCTCCAGCAAATCCCATATCAGCCCAATAAAATCCAATGCCACTGTAACCAAGGGCGCCTCTGGATCCTCTAAATGTTGAATACTACCTTCACCTACTTTCAGCCTTTTTTTTTTTTCTCGCACTCCACACGCTTTAAGTCTTTGCACCATATCACTGTACATTTTAGGCCACCAAAAAATGTCCTTACCTAGCTTAAGTGTCAGTGTGTGTCTTAAGTTCCCCTCACAAGCTAAATCAATGATTCTTGATCTCAGGGCCACAGGAGAAACACATTTCTTTTTCCTTATCATTCACCCTCCTTACCAATCATATGCTCATCTTCCAAATTAAAGACTAGTCTAACATTGAGAGCCACATAATTTTCCCTTACCTGAGCATTCTTTATAAACTTTCTAACTGCATTCACTACTTCATCACTCTCCTCTGCCACTACCCACGCTGCCTCACGCTCCTTCACCACATTCTACATGCACGCTACTACCTCCCCACAGACTGCCTGCTTGTTCATGGTATGTACTCCAATTTATAATTGTAGCCTTGCTGCCAACCTTGCTAGGCTGGCTGATATCCTCATCATGCCTCCAAGTAACATGTATCTTCATAAATGGTTCATGATCTGTCCTTGAAGTTATATTTGACCGCAGATGTACATACAAAGGTGCTCACAAGCCCATGCTGCTGCTAATGGCTCCCTCTAAATTACTGCATAATTCCCCTCACTTTGCAAATAGTAAATTAATAGACCCATGAAAGATCAAACTTGATCTTTATCCTATGGAGCACGCTCTCCCTTGACTGCCTTAACCAAATCAGATTTTGGGCTAATTTCCTAAGCCAAAATGGTGTTGCCCAAGTACTCAATGTCTTCTTCCAACAACTTATGCTTACCTTTCCTTAGCGTTAGTCCAGCCTTTCCCAATTTGTCCAATACGTCCATCAACATCAAATTGTGCTCCTCCGCTGATTGCCAAAACTGGGATATCATCTTAAAAAAACAGAATGAGGCTATGATTTCCCAAATTTGACTTCTCACTTTCTGAAACACACTGGCTGCAAGGGCTAACTCCAAAGGAAAACATGTGCACTGGAAAACCCCAGACAATGTAATGAAGGCAGTCAAAAATTAAAAGCCAGATGTACATAACTATTTTCTGCTCGGAAATGGCCACATTTGCAGAACTGGGCCGTTTGCGACCAGAAAATAGCATTTTGGTATTCACCAATGCTGTTCTGTGATTTGGTAATCTATTTACCGAATCACAAAATAGGTCTGCAAGTCGCTATTTGGAAGAGGCGTGCCAAGGGTGTCCCTTCCAAATAGCAAGTCTCAATGGCATTTATAATTGTTTTGCTACGTGAATACGGTCGCAAAACAATTGCAGTTACCACCAACTTCAAGTTGGGATGTCAAAACTTGCTAAACTAATCTGAAATGTGCTTCTTTATGAATAAGGCCTAGTGTTGAGATGTGTAGAAAAGGAATGATCTAAGTTCATTTGTGCAAAATATTTACTTGAGACCAAGCCCAATACCAATATTCCTTGATCTTGCAAATTGTGTAGAAATGTTATAAACTTCTCCGTGGAAGCTGACCTCAAACTACAAATCTGTCATTTTTGATTGTCTGTCTAATATCTGAGATGAAACTTTGCACTAAAATGTGCGCCTTTGTATTCGATGTACAAAAGTGTCCTGTGGACATAAACAGTACCCGAGAGGCGTATCTTGTAGAACACACTTACTTCTAGTTTACTGTCACTGGGTACTGTATCACAACCCTGAATGAGTTGTTTTGCTGTTGCTGATGAATTCTTAACAAATGGAAGTGATGGCAATTTTCATTTTTTCTTATGTAAATGGTTTATTCAAGACAGCAACTCATAAGAGTGATGCCCCCACACTCAGCCTGGACCACTCTATAGCAGTCCAGGGGACACAGTGATGGAATGCATGTCATATTCCCTCACTAAGACTACAACAAGGCAATAGCCATTGCGGAAATTATGTACACAAATACATTAAACATAACATAATCTTTGTCATACATGTAGTGTCACAGTACATAGTAATAATTGTCACTTTGTGTCCTTACAGGAAGGATTCTTGTAAGATATCAGTGCTCCAGGATCCCCCACCATACCCTGCCAACCCAAACTAGCATATGAGTCTAATAAAGGTATGTTATCGCCATTAGATTTTATGAAACCTTGCCACTGCAGACCTTTCCCGTGTAACACCATTGGGTGGAAGCCTAGAACATACCCTAATCATTAAATTGTCCTCTCATATTTAAATAATGCAAGAATATAACACAGTGTTAGGGTCTCGGGGCCAGCAACCAGCTTGGCTGTAGGTAGGAAGTGGCAGTTCAACTTCCCTTTATCAAAACAGCACTTTAGGATGGTCACAAAATACAAACACCATTTCAATATGTTTGAGGGCAGCTCATTCCGGCAAATTGAGTCTTGTTTTTGTCGAGCCCCAACCTGCCAAGTGGTTTCTGTTCTAAGACTAGCCCCTTCCAGATAGGTGGTCTGAGTATAAATAGGGCCTTTGCATGTCTACCAGTGCGGCACAGCTCCTCCAGCTTGCCCCTGTTATTTGATTCTTTATTCCTGGTCCAGTCCTGCAAGCCCCAGCTCTGCTTCAGTCATGCAGCTCCATCTCTAGTCCAGTTCTTCCAGCTCCAGTTCTGCTTCTAACTTGGTCTTACCAGGATCCAAAACATCAGCTTGCAAGAACAATCCTGCACTTGGGTACAGCACCTTGTTGAGGTTTTGTGCCTTTGGGTTTTTATCTTCCACGTATTGCCAGATACCACTTTCTAGAGGACACCATCTCTGTAACCCTTATTACACCTGGGAGAGACAGCAGGGCTTCATGAAGGCATCACCGCCCTTTCATTAGAACCTCTAAGAAGGAGGCAAAAGACTAGCCTCTATGTCCATCCCTTAGTACATAGAATAAGATGAGATGATAATGCACCAGTATAGAATTTATGATTTTTACCAGCTTAATTTACCTAGCTGTCCCAATTTTGTATACGCTGAAATACAAAATGTATCATAAGACATAAAGGTTTACAAGCACAATAGTTAGAAATGAAAACTGCTCACCGTTCTAACTGCTTGCACTTTTATCTGAAGGATCATGCAACCTTTAAACAAATCATGAGTAGAAATTATAATCTATTCAAATTGTGCCTTGTGCTCTCTCCATGTTTTCATTTGTTTACACAGGCACCGTAAAAACGTTGTGAACTCTCCGTGTCCTAGAACAGGATGACGCTACTTAAAAACGGAACTGTGTGAGAGGCAGACTTGAAATGTATATTTTTTCTGTGTGCTTTAGTTTGTATTAAACAAGGTTTTGCCACTATGTTACACATACAGGTATGCTATATATTATTAATACACTGTACAGTTGTAGGCAGTCTAATCCTAAAGTAAATTACTGTATTACACTGTTTAAACTGTGCCACACACTACCTCAGCATCACATGTCCACTACCTCAGCATCACATGTCTAAATAAGGTGAATTCACACCTTGGGGAGGGACCTTATTTTTATTTGTTAATGTAGTTGTTACAGGTAAATACAAAAGGCAATATTATCCCTAATAGTTATTACCCAAATCTGTGTTTTGAATGTATGCTTACATAGGCTAAATAAATAGAATGCATTTGAAAAAAGACAAACATATGGGACAGGGCATGCTCAGCCTATCCTCCTTCTAAGATTGATGAACTGAGTGCCTTTAAGTTAAGTATAGTCACATCTGCTATTTGCAGCATCCCAAAAGTACAAAGCCAGAGGTATTATGCACTGTGTAGAAAGATAGGTTGTAATTAGAATTGTTATGCATGTCTTCCATGAGAAGGATTCCAAGTATGGATTCTTAATCTGGTACCTCACTGCTATGAAACAGCAACAGTTGATACGAAAAAGTATTACCCACTGTTGCTGCTTTTAAAAGCCTTCCAGGCCAAGCTAATATAGCTCTCTGAGAGCCTGTCAGCCCAGTGCTGTGTGTCTGCTTTGACCGAAAGCAGAGAGCACAGTAGCATGAGAGGGAAGGAAGGCAGTGTAATTGTGGGGGTTGGTACACCATGGCAGATAAGGTATGTTTTTTCACAATTGGGTCAGGGAAGGCAGATGCCATGATTTGTATGGCTCACCCATCCCCCCTCTGCCCGAGTGTAGCAGTTGAAAGAAGGAGCAGATTATTCTGGGTACCATACAGAACATACAAATATAGATGGGTAACAACTATGGACATGCTTTTTATCATTGGGTTTAGAGTGACATCATAGACAACTCAAGCTTCACTCTTGCTGTCTATTTAATGTCATGTAGACCCCCTCAGTGAGAGACATCCTGTAATTCACTGTTACCCAGCTATAATTCTATACACCAGAGTGAAAAACTGATTTGGCTTCAGAGTTTTTCAAGGTTTATTTTGTGAATTTAAATCTGCTGAGATTTGCATTCATGAGAAAATTTTAAAAAACAATAGTAATACGTATGTTTAAATCACTCGGCTTTAGCGAGTTTCTTCTTGGGAGAGGTGCTGTTGCCCTCTCCGCTCTCTTTCTTCACTTCTGATACCTTCTTCATCATTTCTCCCTGCTCCTTGGTCTCTTCTTGTCCTCATGTCTTTGGAGAATAATGTATTGACTTCACTCAGAATAGCGTCTTTGGTAATCAACAGTAGACATTGATATAATTGGTGATACTGCCACTCATCTAAAACTTTAATGCACTTTCCCTTTCATGAAAACAATTAAAACGTTCTTTGGACATGAAGGAATTGACCATAGTTTGATTCATATTTATGTGGAATTAATTATGGGACCTCTTATGTACTGAGCTTAACTCTGAGCAACATTGCAGACCTTAGTAAGCCGACTGCTCTTCAAGGTGACATTCGCTAAAGGACATCGGCTAGGGCAGAATGATAATAGCCGTAAGCCTTGATGGTAATGAGAGATAAATATGGCTTGAGGATCATACCCTTCATTTGATTGTACTTCAGAATCTATAACTAGTACTGGGAACTGTACAATATTTTGGTAACTGTGAGGCCACGTGTAGCACTGTATAAAGCTCCCAAATAACTAAACTTTAATTATTGGGAAAACACTAGAATTGAGGCAGAACATAAAATGTGTAAAGTATGCAGAAATAACCAACCTCAAAGTATTGTGTAAAAAAGTATACTGCACAAGGAAGTCGAAAATATGAATATTATTGAGAATATTTAACTGGGGTGGGTGTACAATCCAATGTGTCACTTACTTCATATTGAAAAATGCATTGTATTTAAGGTTTATCACTGTATGGGTCCTCAATATCTGCAAGACAAGGTCCTTCGCTATTTTCCTACTTAGTGTCTGAGATCAGCTGAAGAGCTTGTCTTCCGGTGGCCCCTAAATGTTTCCAGGTCTTCATAGGAGGATGAGCATACTCCGTCACTGCGGCAAAGGAATTCATTGCCCTTCCATCCCGGGCAGCATGACCACCGGCAAGCCTTAAAAACCTGGCTTTTTCCTTAACCAAGGTGCCTCTTCTCTTACCTGTCTAGCCAGTCCACCACTCCAGGACACCTTCTTGATATTAGAGTGCCCTACAAGTGGATTAAATAAATAAATAAGCAACTAGTCAGGGAGACAGTTTCAGCCACGCTTATCCACAGGAATCCCTCCCAAATTAATTAATAATAGTTTACAGATTCCACTCTTTTGGACTACTCAAAGGCAGACATTGTACGCAGTCTTACAACTACAGACACTGCAGTATGATTCCGTGAGAGCTGTGAATGACACCTGATAACTCTCTACTCCTACTTTCTACCAACTCACCTCTCACATGTCCTCCCTTTTCAACTTCTTCCTACTTTCCTGCACTCTGAAGCTGCCTGTGCCCGGCACTTGGTGCCTAATCACCAATAAGTAAACAAACATATCATATTTAGTTGGAAAGTAGCATGAGCTGTGCCCTTGATAAAAGTCAATCCAACAAAATGTGGCTCATGAGGAGATTATTTTTACGAATTTTGAAAGCTGCTGGTTAGGTTTAAGGAGAAATAGAGACTTTATAAATGTAAGCATTGTCCAGGTCAATGCAATCAGTAAAAGTTGACATGCTATTGCTAGAATATTTCCAGCCAGCAATGGGATAAGATAAAGTGTACACTTAAGTCAGCCACAAGCCAAAAATCTATACCAAGCTGCCATAGCACTGTGTTGGTTTCAATGAGGCTGCCGATCTGAAGCTGTGAGGTGCTGTGAATTGAGGTCATGGGTCGAGATGTGTTGTGCTGCGTTTGTTCCAATGAGGCCAGTTGCATTGCTCTGTATCAGTTTTATTTGAACCCATAGTTGGGCCAGGAGGAGTACACTCTGATGCCATCCAAGGGTACAGGACCTGGGGGATACCTCTTAGGGATCAGGACTCACTCCAGCAGATGCTAGCAGCAGGGCACAGACAGGTCCTTTTGTGTTGGGCAGCTAGGCAGATGCAGGACAGGTCCTTGGAGCTTATGTCACTGTAGCTCCAAACAGGAGGTCAGCCAGTTATCCCTTGAAGTTGCTGTTGTGGTTCTGAGGTTAAGGAGCAAGTCCAGTCTTCTTTTCTCAGGCAGCATGGCAACAGGGCACTCCTTTTTGCAGCAGGGAAGCAGGGCAGTCCTGCCATCAGCAGGGTAACAGTGCAGTCCTTCTGAGTCTTTTGCAGGTCTAGAAGTGATCTGAAGAGTTGATTTGAAGTGGGAGAAATGTCTAAACTTTCCCCCACACCTGGTTCCAGAATTGTCATCTTTCACTTGCCGTGGTCTCAGGATGTCTGGACTTAGAAAAGGTTTTTGCGAAGTTCTTTGTGTGTGTGCTGAGGCAGCTCCTTTGAAGTGCAAGTGTGTTAGGTGACAGCTCGGCCCCCTCCCATCAGATCAAGATGGCCTATCCTGCCAACACCCAGTCCAACTTTTGTGATAATGTCTGGAGGAATTCACAAAGGCCAACGGCCAAATACACCTAGTCAGGTGACCCAGAACACAGACTGCATGTAACAAACGGTTAGAACATGAAAATGCCCACTTTACAAAAGTAGCATTTTCAAAATTGTGACTTAAAATTGGATTTTACAATTAAAGAGGATTTTAAATTAAAGTTCTTTAGAGGCCAAACAGGAGATTACCACCTGTTCCCAAGCAAACGTTATCACTTATTAAATGTGAAAGGTAACCCAATCTTTTCTTATGGGATAGGTATAACTTGCAGAAGTGAAAAACTAATTTAAGTATTTTTCACTCTCAGGACATGTGAAACCTAGAAGTAAATGTCCAACTTTTTAAATACAATACACCCTGCCCTATGGGCTGTTTAGGACCTACCTGAGATATGTTTTAAACGGCTACTCTAGTGGGCACTGGTAGTGGTTGTGAAATGTGCACTAATGGTGACTAAAGTAAAGAGACAGTTGGTGATCAGCCTGTGCACTTCAGTGAATGGGGCATTTGACCTTATGTGCTTGGGTTCTGCACCATTGGTGACTGGGGCACTGCGGTAACACTGACTGGGACACTGGTGATTATTGGTCCTTTAGCATTGACTGGGGCTGCACAGGTAGGGTTTGGATCATCACAATATTGATAAGTATGCACACATTTCCTGTGTTTAAGGTTGTGTTTCATTGTATTATATAGAGTAGCCTTCTGCACTTACTGACTGAGCCACTTGGCATTTAGGTCTGAGACTGTGTGTTTACTCAATAGAGGGTCTCCCTGTGACAGCTAGTCTGTACAACTGTACTCCAACCTACAAATGTGAGGAACTGGAGGGTGACAGTTTCCCCCAAGCTGGTAGTCCAGAACCAGAACTGGCTGAAAGTCACCCTTTGACTAGTTAACAGTTGTATTGCTCTTCGAGTTCTCTCATTTCACTTTCTTCTCTCCGTTCTTTATAAGTAGTGCTTAATTTGAGCCTGTGGGTTTCTGGTGCTCTGCACCAGCCCTTAGTTGGCAACACTGGCACTTATGATAGTCTGCCACATGGTGGCGATGTTTGTCTAATTAACAGATGAGCACAACAGTTTCTTATTAATTCCAAATACATTAAAAATGACTAATGCATGCCATTCAAGACATTCTTAAAGCTTTGAACGCTTGTAATGATCTGAATTGTCTCGCATGAGTGCGGTGGTTTGTAGATGTGCTGGTACTGTCATTTACAGCAATGGTAGGGGCGTAGGATGGTTAAGGTACAGTGGGATCTTGACGCAGACCCTGCCGCTTATGTTTTTTACAGACCTTTATAAGCCCTTCATTTCCTCGCTCTTTCAATCCCTTCCCCCCTCTCCATTCCCCCTTTACTGCTCAAGTGCCTTTAATGTTATTTCTTTCTTTTCCTGCCTGCTGAATCAGACGTTTTCTACATCCAAGGCACTCCCAACGAGTGACGCGCTACCGTCCTCAAGGAGCTTGCAGCTTGCCCCTTCTCTTTGACTCCTCAGGCAGCGAACGTGAGTGACAATGAAATAACAGCAGCCTTCAGAACATTTCTGCATTTTGCCCCTCGTATAAGTACATCCCTACCCATGCCTTGTAGTTACCAGCTGATGCTATCTCCGCTCTTGGAATTTATTGTTTCACCAGCAACGAAGGTGAACCTGCCAGCAGTGCAAAGTGTACCGGATACTGCCCCTTATCGACTCTTCGCCTCCCCCTACTTGGCAATGTTATGTCTTGCCAGACTGCTCTTTGTTGTTTCCCAACTTTCTCTGCTCAGCTGTGAATTTCTTTATAACAAGCTTAAGGTCACGTTTCAAAGGTCAGCTTTGATCAGGCGGCAGCAAAAGTGGCTGTGCTTACAATGAGCCAGGAGATTAGCTCACTTTGTCGCAGTGAATTTCTCAAGAGGGCGTGACTTTGGTTTTGTTCTGTAACATAACAGGCGTTTCCAGCGCACACGTTCACCTCCTAGGGCATCTTGGCGCTGAATACAAGGTGGTGGCATGTAAAATGCGACATAAGTAGAATGCGTGCATTCTTCTAGAAGAAGGTACAAGTGCCAGGGTTCTTTATCCGCATCACTCAGACATGGTGTGGATGCTCATTTGAGGCATCTGCCTATCCTCCTTAACTCCCAGAAGGCCTCTTCACAGAGGCCTGCTCAGATATTGGTCTTAGTGGGGCCTCGTTCTCTACTTAAGTTCAGGGCCTATCCACCACAGGCCAGATAGCTTCCTGTCCTCCGCAAGAACTGAAACACAAGACACCAACCACAAAAAACATCTATCAGCCACACACATTCAGGAACGACTGCTTTAAGTAAAATGGAAAAACAGAAAATAATGTCAGTCGATAGTCTTTGTCACTGCATGTGACATTTTGTTGGACAGAAACATTTCGAGTAACACATTCAACAATCTCGTGCAGATTTTGCCCATCTTGGCCTTACTTAAAGTTACCGTAAAACGAGCCTGCATTGCAACCCCATTGCTAAGTGATTACGAGACTGAGACCTGAAATGGGGAATAACGCAAGGCACCCAGAGGTGGAATATGCGACTCTGAAAGCAGATGGTATTATCTGATGCAGTATTACCATATGTGGAATCATATCCAGTACATCCAGTTGGAATTCCACACCTGGTCAAATTTGTGTGGAACAGTTTTTCCCCAGAAAAGCACACTGTACAACTCATAAGTAGCCAGTTTACTTAGCAGTAATGTTCATTACTCTGAGCCTGGGCCTTTTGGCACAGTCCGTTTAATATGAATCTTCTATCTTCTATCTTCCACTACTAGAAACTGCCTTAAATACTGCTCATAAAGCTGAAATATCCCTCACAGAGCGGCCTTAAATAAATCCTGGTACTTCAACCCCATATAGTATGCTGATTTTGTCGAAAACCTGGTGCAATAACTAGTCATAGCAGCAGATGGCAAAACCAATGCCCGGTTAAACCTAAAGTTACAAACAAAAACTCTACTGTGCGCAAAGTTGAGGTTCTTCATACATAATTTGGAAGGGCTATTTGAACATTGGCATATGAAAGAGTCTTCCTTCTTCAACGAAAGTAAAGGAAAGACAAATTGGCAGTTCTAAATTCTGAGAAAAATCAAAAGATGGGCTTGGTCTGAGCACCAACTTAACCAATAAGGGTGAAACACGCTAAAGGGATCCTATTTCACTTGTATGTGGCCTAGAGCCAATGGGCAGTAAAAATAACTTATTTTCAGATATGTCAACTCTGCTGAGACTAAAAATTCAAAAGTAGGGTGTTGCAGACACTGTAATACCAGAAGAAGTTCCCATCATGATACTGGGGAATGGATCTCTGTTTCCTAGAGAAAAAAGGTTTTAAGTTGGTGGAAGACAACGCATGTTCCCCCTAGGACCTCATGCCCCCTAAAAGCTTCAGTGGCAAAGCATCAGCTCCTTAAGGCGAAAGCTGTCAGACCCCATAGGAATATATCGCACATGAGATCTAAAACCTTCTCCAGCTCACATGAAGCTGGCTGAAGGCCCTTTGGCAAACACTAGGTTTTGACATTCTGACAACACTCACCAATTTGTGGTGTGACAGGATTGCTTAGGCTTGAGAACTAGCGTCTCAACTGTTAAACTAAGGATGGAGGTAAGATCAATGAGGAAAAAATCAGATTCAAACAATCCACATGCAATTCTTCCTACACAGCAAGTAAGCCACGTTCAAGAAAATAAGATTGTTTTTTACCCACTTCCCAAACTCCCAAGTTACTGCTGGGTCCAAGTCCCAAGAATATTGTTGGTGCTTTACATAAATATGGGTGACCTGGTTGTCTGTGTGGATGCAGACATCCTTTGTCTGAAACATGGGCTCCCTCCTGTTGGACTAATTGATGGCCTCCCATGGGGATCACAGACTTTGAGCTGTTTTTTTCCTTCAGAGTTGCCCCCTGCGTTTACCGCAGACATGGAATGTATGGATCTACACTGAAGGAGGAAACAAGGATATGCCTTTCCATAAATTATCTGTTTGCTGCCAACATAGGAGATGGTTTGTGACTGATCTGAAGAGTAATAGGAATTAGGGTAGTCTTCTGAAGTAGATGACCAATGCAGAGGGCACATAAATGGAGACATTTCTGAGAGTCCTTGTAGATTGGGGTGTGCAGTTAGGCAACCAGAAAATCCAGTGAAGTGAGAAAATCTTCTAGAGGCAATGAGTAAGAGGACTGCAATGTGCTGATATTGGAGGTAATTCTAAGAAAAAATGAGTTTATTCTCTTCAAATTCATTGCTTGGCAATACTTCTGTGATACATTTTGAACCAGTATGTTTATTGAGTAATATCCATTTTCTTCATTCTGCTCTTAGAAGAACTAGAATAATGGAATTACCCAACAACTCCTGTATGCCTTGATGAGAGCTTAATATCACCCCATCTCCACACCATTCACTGCAGATGTGGGGTGATTTGAAAAAGATCCTTGTGAGTCTCTGACAACTAAATTTTGTATCTTTGACTGATGATACTGGGGACCCATGCATCTGATAATATGTCATGCAACACCTCCCAACAGTCCTTCATTCTATCTTCAGCAACTTTAAAGAATGAGTGGTATAAGCATACCTTTAACCCAAGTGGAACCACCATAGGTTGAGACTGTTTTTATTTTCAGACTCAGGGGCTGTTTGACTTCGACCCCTGTCTCAAAAGGAATGTCAAGATTAGCAATCCTACCCATAAGATTAGAAAACCTGCCCTCAGATTAGGAATCTTGCCCACTAGCAAATATATTGTCAAGTGTGCAAGGCTTGACAAAGGAAGTGAATTTGCAACTATTTGGGGGGAAGAATAATATATTGTCTGTATTGCTCGTTTGCAGAAAATATGAACATACATGCAAAAGATGGCTTCTGCTCTTGTTCAGACTATATGCGATTAGATCAACCAGGTATATATTACCGTTGTGTTTAAGGACAAATGATGAACTAATTCTTCACTTCCAAAGCCTTGTTTTTGTGGTCTATTTGGCCTTGCATGAAATAGCATCTAGCCATCCCTAACAAGAAGTTGCAATGTAATGGGTCTCATGTTTGCTGAAGTTAGTGCTATTAGCGTTGTAAATTCCTAACTAGACTTTCATTGCCACATAAATTTAAAATGAAAAGTAAAACAGTTGACATAAGCAAGCTGATTCAAAGTGCAACGGTCGCCTTGAGCATGAGCCTGAAGGAGAGACACAAAAGGACAAAGATGTTTGCTCACAGTCAAACATACCAGCAAGCGTGCAATTATCCATGTGAAAGGGTCGATGGCAAAGGTGGTAACAAAACTGCCCAAAGGAGGGACAAACGTAAAGGATTTACCAATGATAATAAAGGATTTTAGAAAGGCAGGCCCATGAACGAGTGATAGTGCTTGGTTAAAGGCCCACAGATAGATTACAACAGGCCAGAGCGCTTGCACGCTTGACCTAAAAACTGACCCAGGGGACGATGACCATAACAAGCTGTATACTGTAGTTGATGCCATATTGGCACCAACAATTATCCCCTTAGCAGCATGAACACAACCTGCGCGAACTGCCTGGCACCACATTGTTACCTAGCCATATATTGGGTCAGGGTGGAAGTATTTTTAATCTTGTAATGTTTCGCTTCAAGCCATGCTGCGGTTATTACCACACCAAGCTTATAACAATGTTTCTAAAGTATTTGAGGAAACATAGCAATGAGATGTTAGGAGAAGTATGTTTTATAATTTTAAATGATACTTTTATTAGAATCACTCATTTATGTAGCCCCCGGGGGGGGGGGGGGGCAGAAACCTCTAGGCACCAGGGACCTTTTTTTTGTGATGATTTCTTTTTTTTTTTAGGTGGGGAGCGATCACTTAGGCAAGGGTCGCTCCCCTACGGGGCAATATATATTTAGGCCATTTCTGCCCCCCTTGGGGGCAGATTGGCCTATTTTGATGAGGCCAATCTGCCCCCAAGGGGCGCAGAAACCATTAGACACCAGGGAGTTTGTTTTTGTGCGCGAATTTCACGCAACGGGAGCGACCCATTTTTTTGGGAAGGCCTTTTCTGCCCCCCCTGGGGACAGATCAGCCTATTATTAGGCCGATCTGCCTCCAGGGGGGGCAGAAACCTCTAGGCACCAGGGATCTTTTTTTTTTTTTTCTTTTTGTTATGTTTTCTTTTTTTTTTAGGTGGGGAGCGACCCCTTAGGCAAGGGTCGCTCCCCTAGGGGGCAAATTATATTTAGACCATTTCTGCCCCCCTTGGGGGCAGATTGGCCTATTTTGATGAGGCCAATCTGCCCCCAAGGGGGGCAGAAACCATTAGACACCAGGGAGGTTTTTTTTTGCGTGAATTTCACGCAAGGGGAGCGACCCTTTAGGCAAGGGTCGCTCCCTGGGGGGGGGGATTATTTTAGGCCATTTCTGCCCCCCTGGGGGGGGGTAGATCAGCCTATTTTGATTCGGCTGATCTGCCCCCAAGTGGGGCAGAAACCACTAGGCACCAGGGATTTTTTTGTTTTTCTGTTTTACAGATGGGGAGCGACCCCCTTGGACAAGGGTCGCTCCCCTGGAGGGGCAAAATGTATTTAGGCCATTTCTGCCCGCTTTGGGGGCAGATCGGCCGATTTTAGGTCAATCTGCCCCCAAGGGGGGCAGAAACCACTAGGCACCAGGGATCTTTTTTTTGCGCCGTCACACAAGGGGAGCGACCTTGTAGTCAAGGGTCGCTCCCCGGGGGGTGGGGGGTGGGGGGGCCAAATTATTTTAGGCCATCTCTACCCCCCCTGGGGGCAGATCGCCCTATTGGTATTAGGCCGATCTACCCCCAGAGGGGGCAGAAACCTCTAGGCGCCAGGGCAAATTTTTTTTTTGTGTTTTTTTTTTGGTTTGGTTTTTTTTTTAGAGATGGGCAGTGACCCATCAGGCAAGGGTCGCTCCCCTGGGGGCAGAAACCTCTTGTTGCCAGAGCAAATTTGTTTTTGTGTTTTTTTTTTGTTTGGTTGGTTTTTTTTAGAGATGGGGAGCGACCCATCAGGCAAGGGTCGCTGCCCTGGGGGGCAAATTGTGTTTAGACTATTTCTGCCCCCCTTGGAGGCAAATTGGTCGATTTTACGTCAATCTGCCCCAAGGGGGCAGAAACCACTAGGCACCGGGGATTTGTTTTTTGGCGCCAATGTCACGCAGGCGGAGCGACCCCGTAGGCAAGGGTCGCTCCGGGGAGGGGGAACGGGGGGGGGTGTTCGGGGGACAAATTTATTTTAGGCCATTTCTGCCCCCCCTGGGGGCAGAAACCTCTTGTTGCCAGGGCAAATTTTTTTTAGTGTTTTTTTTTTAGTTTGTTTGTTTTTTTAGAGATGGGGAGCGACCCATCAGACAAGGGTCGCTCCCCTGGGGGGCAAACTGTGTTTAGACCATTTCTGCCCCCCTTGGGGGCAGATTGGTTGATTTTAGGACAATCTGCCCCAAGGGGGCAGAAACCACTAGGCACCGGGATTTGTTTTTTGGCGCCAATGTCACGCAGGGGGAGCGACCCCGTAGGCAAGGGTCGCACCTGGGCAGGGGGGTTTTGGGGGAGTGGGGGGTCAAATTTATTTTAGGGCATTTCCCCCCCCCCCCTGGGGCCGGCTGAGCTAGAGGCCAAAATCCACATGTAGGCACTTTGCAAAAAACACCTCTGTTTTCTGTGAAAAAATATGTTGTGTCCACGTTGTGTTTTGGGCCATTTCCTTTCGTGGGCGCTAGGCCTACCCACACAAGTGAGGTACCATTTTTATGGAGAGACTGAGGGGAACGCTGGGTGGAAGGAAATTTGTGGCTCCTCTCAGATTCCAGAACTTTCTGTCACCGAAATGAGAGGAAAAAGTGTTTTTTGGCTAGATTTTGATGTTTGCAAAGGATTCTGGGTAACAGAACCTGGTCAGACCCCCACAAATCTAGTTTTCAGAAATGCACAGGTTTGGTAGGTTTCCCTAGGTGGCGGCTGAGCTACAGGCCAAAATCTACAGGTAGGCACTTTGCTAAAAACAGGTCTGTTTTCTGTGATGTGTCCATGTTGTGTTTTGGGGCGTTTCCTGTCGCGGGCGCTAGGCCTACCCACACAAGTGAGGTATCATTTTTATCGGGAGACGTGGGGGAACGCTGGGTGGAAGGAAATTTGTGGCTCCTCTCAGATTCCAGAACTTTCTGCCACAGAAATGTGAGGAACATGTGTTTTTTTAGCCAAATTTTGAGGTTTGCAAAGGATTCTGGGTAACAGAACTTGGTCCCAGCCACACAAGTCACCCCATCTTGGATTCCCCCAGGTCTCTAGTTTTCAGAAATGCACAGGTTTGGTAGGTTTCCCTAGGTGGCGGCTGAGCTACAGGCCAAAATCTACAGGTAGGCACTTTGCAAAAAACACCTCTGTTTTCCTTCAAAAATTTGGCTGTGTCCACGTTGCGCTTTGGGGCGTTTCCTGTTGCGGGCGCTAGGCCTACCCACACAAGTGAGGTATCATTTTTATCGGGATATGTGGGGGAACGCTGGGTGGAAGGAAATTTGTGGCTCCTCTCAGATTCTAGAACTTTCTGCCACAGAAATGTGAGGAACATGTGTTTTTTTAGCCAAATTTTGAGGTTTGCAAAGGATTCTGGGTAACAGAACCTGGTCCGAGCCACACAAGTCACCCCATCTTGGATTCCCCTAGGTCTCTAGTTTTCAGAAATGCACAGGTTTGGTAGGTTTCCCTAGGTGGCGGCTGAGCTACAGGCCAAAATCTACAGGTAGGCACTTTGCTAAAAACAGGTCTGTTTTCTGTGATGTGTCCATGTTGCGCTTTGGGGCGTTTCCTGTCGCGGGCGCTAGGCCTACCCACACAAGTGAGGTATCATTTTTATCGGGAGACGTGGGGGAACGCTGGGTGGAAGGAAATGTGTGGCTCCTCTCAGATTCCAGAACTTTCTGCCACAGAAATGTGAGGAACATGTGTTTTTTTAGCCAAATTTTGAGGTTTGCAAAGGATTCTGGGTAACAGAACCTGGTCCCAGCCACACAAGTCACCCCATCTTGGATTTCCCTAGGTCTCTAGTTTTCAGAAATGCACAGGTTTGGTAGGTTTCCCTAGGTGGCGGCTGAGCTACAGGCCAAAATCTACAGGTAGGCACTTTGCTAAAAACAGGTCTGTTTTCTGTGATGTGTCCACGTTGTGTTTTGGGGCGTATCCTGTCGCGGGCGCTAGGCCTACCCACACAAGTGAGGTATCATTTTTATCGGGAGACTTGGGGGAACATAGAAGAGCAAAACAAGTGTTATTGCCCCTTGTCTTTTTCTACATTTTTCCCTTCCAAATGTAAGACAGTGTGTAAAAAAGACATCTATTTGAGAAATGCCCTGTAATTCACATGCTAGTATGGGCACCCTGGAATTCAGAGATGTGCAAATAACCACTGCTTCTCAACACCTTATCTTGTGCCCATTTTGGAAATACATAGGTTTTCTTGATAGCTATTTTTTACTCTTTATATTTCAGCAAATGAATTGCTGTATACCCGGCATAGAATGAAAACCCACTGCAGGGTGCAGGTCATTTATTGGCTCTGGGTACCTAGAGTTCTTGATGAACCTACAAGCCCTATATATCCCCGCAACCAGAAGAGTCCAGCAGACGTAACGGTATATTGCTTTCGAAAATCTGACATTGCAGGAAAAAATTACAGAGTAAAACTTAGAGAAAAATGGATGTTTTTTCACCTCAATTTCAATATTTTTCTTTTTCAGTTGTTATTTTCTGTAGGAAACCCTTGTAGGATCTACACAAATTACCCCTTGCTGAATTCAGAATTTTGTCTACTTTTCAGAAATGTTGCGGTTTCTGGGATCCAGCATTGGTTTCATGCCCATTTCTGTCACTGACTGGAAGGAGGCTGAAAGCACAAAAAATCGTAAAAATGGGGTATGTCCCAGTAAAATGCCAAAATTGTGTTGAAAAATTGGGTTTTCTGATTCAAGTCTGCCTGTTCCTGAAAGCTGGGAAGCTGGTGATTTTATCACTGCAAACCCTTTGTTGATGCCCTTTTCAGGGAAAAAAACACAAGCCTTCTTCTGCAGCCCATTTTTCAATTTTTTTTTAAAAAAACGAAATTTTCACTGTTTTTTGGCTAATTTCTTGGCCTCCTTCTCGGGAACCCACAAAGTCTGGGTACCTCTAGAATCCCTAGGATGTTGGAAAAAAAGGACGCAAATTTGGCGTGGGTAGCTTTCGTGAACAAAAAGTTATGAGGGCCTAAGCGCGAACTGCTCCAAATAGCCAAAAAAGGCTCGGCACAGGAGGGGGAAAAGGCCTGGCAGCGAAGGGGTTAAAAAGGAGGTGCTATTGCTTTAATTTTATGTTAATGTTTTTCCAGCTGGTAAACAGGTTTTTTGCAGGAGGCATACGCCTCCTGTTGCAAGGTCAGTGCCAAAGAAGACAGATAAGAAGGTAATAGGTCCATAGAGGTGCGTCAGTGCAGCTCAGTTTATCTGCTCTGGCTAATACTAGACAAGCTCAATTATATGGAAAACAGAAAATATGGAAAACCCTGCTGTGGTGTGCATTCCACTTCAGTGCTTTTTAGCATTGGGGCATTTTTAGGTCTGGTGTTAGCCGAGATCTTTTGATTTCACTAACATTGTATGTATAGTACACTTGCATATCAGGGCTTGTATCTAGCCCGCTTCATCCACTGATCCTCTATTGTGTCATTCACATTTTTATTCTGCCCATTACAGCATAAGGCATGTGGCAAAGCCCGTTCACAGACAGTGTGTCATCAAAGTAGTTCCTGCACTGTGACTACGGCGCTGTCTTGCTTTTTGATACCAAAAACATTTTTGACACTTAACTAATGTTTCATTTTAGATTGTTAAGGGCCGGGCAGCATCCCCAACAATAAAGTTTTGTAAAAAACAATGACAACACAAAAAGAGCGTTCCCAAAGCCAAATGGCTTGTGAAATAGCGACTGCTTGTTTTTGATGGACTACAGACAATGGTCTAGATAATTTGATTGCATTCAAGGGCGGATCGTGTGCAACAAAAGGGAAATCAGCAGCAGGGCGCCACCATGACGGGGTACCACATTGCCATTCTGCATCATCAGCATCAGATGTTGCCCTCGTGGCAATGGGGTGGTTGAAATAGGAGCTTTTGTGGCAAAATACATTTTGTACAGGGAGGCACAAAGTCCTAGCTGTGGCCCGACATCCCCCATATGTCAGAAGCTTTCCAATCAATGAAACCTCGCTGAAAGCCCTTTCATCACACCTTTGCTGTGTGGTTTAAACTGATTACCTCATGTAACCAGTCGGTTTATCTAAAAGCGAAGGCGTAGGCCTCTCACAGATTACCTGACCCGCGAGTCACCTGAACTTTATTTTATACACGGTGCCTGCACCCAGACAAGCTCGCCTTTACAAGAATTGTTTGCGCCGGGATTAGCAAGAACAGCTGATCAACAAATGCTCTTTATCTCTCGGTGTCTGGCAGCTCTACAATCATCGTACAGGACCGTGGACTTCGGAGACAAAGGGCGGAATCCGGTCACGTGACGCAGCTGTTGTGCTGACACAGTGATGAGAGCGCTGTTGCACGCCGAGAAGATCGACAGAGACGTTTTAAGGCATAGGCAAAGTGGACTCTGGCCCAGGGCCCAAGCCTTTCAGGGGGTCCCCGATAAAGTCAGCACTGTTCTGCAGAGTCTGGCCCTGATAACCCTGAATAATTCTTCTTGTTTTAAATACAAATTTCTTTTAATTTATTTTTAATTTGAGTGATGTGTGAGAGACTATTACAGATATTTTGGAGAGAAATGTGTTTATGTTTCATATAACAGCCATAAAATGTTTTTTTAGGATCTAAACAGGATCTCACAAATGAGAACTGGGAGGGTGTCACAAAGATTTTTTTGCAGTAATATTCGTGACCTGCTTCTGTGTTACAATATTAAAACTGACATCACTACGCATGAATATTAGATGTAAAAGAATTTAGAATTTGGAAGAGTGTGCCTCTGCACTGTCAGTGACAAGGCCAAGGAGGACATAAAAGAGGCGAAACTGGGTGTAAATGCATATCTGTTCCGAAATATGTTTGGCCCAGGGCCCCCAAAATGCATAAGATGCCCTTGGATCCACATTCACCGTTCTAAAATTCTCCCTAATATTTTGCATCTGAAAATGTGCAGATGTAAGAATCAAAACAGAGGTGCAACTTTTGTAGTGGAAGCACAGTTGTAAGAACGAAAACAGAGGGTCACATTTTGCAGCGGAAGCTCCAGAGTAATGCACGGAGTTTCAGAGCCATAACTGCCCCATCACATCTACTGTATGGAGTGTTACAAGACCCCCCTCCACCACCCACGGGTATTGTATTATAGTATTTGTATGGTGCTTATGTTAGCGTGTCAGACCTTATTGAGTAAACTTACAAGGGAGACGCAAATAGGCCAATAGACCTTTTGACTGCGCTTATAGTTTTTCCCACCATATATCCTGTACCAATGCAAATCAATAACAACAATCAGTAACATTAATAATCAATAGGAGTCAGTAATTTCCACACATCATGACCTTTCCAGTCATGAATAACCACACCTTTATGTAAAACTTAGAAGGTTAATTTCCATATATTGACAAAGCTAATGTCACATAACTTAATCTAAAAAAAAAATGATAAATATACCGAAATAAATACTGGCTGACCAAAGCGGTGAAAGAATTACAATCTAATCAAAGCTTGAGCTACTATAAATTTTAAGGTTGCAGTACAAATTAATAGCAAGAATAACTGTGCAAACAATATTGCATACATTTAGACTCAGCAAAGAAAAGACATCAACTGTTATTACGTGTAGCGAACTTTATCCGTGAGAACCCTAACTAACACCAGATTAGAATAGCATGTTTAGACTTCATGCAAAACAGTTTAGGCACACAAATTTGGAAAAACATCTAACTATCGCTCTATCAAAACAGCGGTCGGTCAGCGTCAAAGTTCAGAAGAAGCAAAGTCTCTCTAAGCAGTAAAGTTAAGCACGTCTCTTATTGGGATGGTCAAAAAATGATATCGGCATCTCCTCTCAGTGCAGTCTGGCTAAGTTAGATTTCCTAAAACTACTTCTCACATCCTAATTGGTCAGGGGATCACATGTTTACTCTTAGTCCAATGAAACTAAAACCTCAAATCTACATATCTACTAGTACATGGTTCACATGCAGGTGATTGGTTCCTTTTCTCCCGTTCTCGTCCTTCAGCCCATCAGGTATCAATATTGTTGCAGCTCACACTCCAGTCAGTGCATCCATTGTCTTCTCCTGGGAAGGTCAGTCTTACACACATAACATTAAACATTGTTTCAATAGCAAGTACAGCATCTTCTAGCAAGCAGTGTTCTCATGAGAACTGATTTCAGCTACAAGCACATGGTCAGTACAGTGGAAAATCACAATTTAATTATCTAAGCATCCTATTTTATAAAATGCCTGAGAAATGCAGCTTGACATGAGGTCGTGCAACTAGGCCAAGATCCCTCTAAATTAAGGCCCACAATTAATAAAGCTATTACATAATGCATAACCCTTATTATGACATATTACTACATTAATCAAACATAAGCTCAACATTTCCTATTATAAGCCATTAATAAGTACACTTTGTGAACATTAGTGGCCACTCTGGTGGGTGCACCTTCAAATGCGTGCATTATTTTTCTCTAAGATAATACATTTTCTATGCAAATCCAACACTCAAAATACATGAATATTCATTAATAATTTCAGAGTTAACACTTACTGCCCCTAGGGGGGGCACTGAAGCACTTTTCAACGCAGGTAGCACACACTACACCATGATGACTTTTCTGCGATAACCGTCTTGGTGTGACTCCACCAAATGTACAGCACTTAATGAATCTCTTTGGAACTGTTCAATTTCACTCTTAAACATTCTTTGGTGATCCCAAGAACAAATAACCCAATATAATACCCAACCTTCTGGGGCATTTACAGCCCTGATAGAACCTGCCTTTGAGAAGGCACCTAAGGCAAAGTCATGGAATGTACTGGACACATTGAGTAAGCAAGACTATCTGATAATGACTAATTAGTCTTCTGTTCTGGACCTCAGATAAGTTAGCGAGTTCGTTTTTTTTGTTTTGCTGCCCGTGGTAGTTGTTTTTGTCACAGTCAATCACCACATTCTCTTTTTGGGACTGGAGAAATGAGCTGGAATATGGGGGTTTAACATAACAATGGCTGTACAATTTCTAAAGAAAGATCCTTGCATGTGAACCATGGCCCTTTCCTCTTGAGATATGTCATAATTAATTGTAGCATACTGGAAGGAGGAAGGAGACTTAAGACTGTCCTCCCTCCTCTTTACTGGCTAAGCGCTTATACTTCCCAATTTCATTGGAGTTCATCTTGATTTTCAGATATATGCTGAATATATACAAAATAGCAGTGGTAATGTACTCTGAGGATTGTGTGAGGCTGCTTATCTCTAACTGTCTGCTTGGGCCTGGCACAATTGTAGCTTCCAGTGGTCAAGTAGTTGGGACTGTCCTTCGAACAGGATCTTGTAATGGAGCGACAAATATTGGAAGTTGTCAGTGCATGTAAATATTAACTTTGAATGATGGAAAGCATTACCTATTCCACACTATGCAGACAAAAGATCCTAATTTATGGGGGTAAGCAGGGAAGGTACTGGGTGTTGGTCGAGGACGGCAGGGAAGATATTTTCTTTTACTTTGAGACAGGGATAAATAACATAGGCCAAGTTATGTATGGCTTCCCTATTACTCCTGTGTCACTGCATAGCAGTTGAGAGCAGGAGCACATGATTTTGGGAACCATACATGTCATAAAATTATATATAGGAAAAAAGTGAATCACAGGGATAGTTTTCATCCTGGGATCTGAGTGACATCCTAGACATTCTAAGCTCTCGTTGCCTATTTGATGTTGCTCAGAACTCCTTGATGAAAAACATCCCTGTAATTCAGTGTTACCCATCTATGATTCTACATATTATGAACCTGTTAACAGGAAACCACAGCTCAGTGTCTGATACCTAGCTTATCACAGCATTTAGGGTGAAGACCCAATGCACCTGAGAAACACCATTTGCAGCTGGTGGCTAAGATATATGTATCATTGTATATGCTGGTATGTATAAAGGGTGAATCTAGCTAGAGAGCAATAGAGCATTGAACAGCGGATGTGGCCCTGAGATAAAATTCATGTCACTACCCTTTTCAGAGGGCTACAAGTAAAACAGGAGTTTCTGGACCCAAAGGTGGTTGTTCAGTCCTTTAACTCCTGATGTCCCCGTGCCTGACCTACTATGAATCCTGAGTAACTGGGCCAAGTACTACTCCTTTCAGCACTTGAGTCTCTGTGGTAGCGTGGGTCGAGGAGTCCAAGGCTCTTTGAGTTGAATGTATGTGTGAGGCATACACAGGCTAAAGACTCAATGTACTCACAGTTGCAGCAATACTCTGATTGTCCAGCCACATACTTGCTTTTATGAGTAAATGACTATTTCATTGTGAGCACACAGAGCATAGTGGCAACACACTAAATAACCAACCGGTACTGTGCCAGGGCGACAGCCCTTACTTGACAGTGCCCCTTTCCTCGTATATGGGGGTCACCGACTTGTGCTACCAGACTGATCCATACCTGACTGGGTGGCTGAAACTGTGTTCACTGAGATTCATGCAATATGATCTCCTCTGGTTCTTGCTCCCTCTAGGCACTGTATTCCTTCTCACATACTCCTCGGGTCTTAACAAGCAGGCAGAAGGGTGGTGCTCCAGGCCCAAGGCAACTGATCTTGACTCCTGGGTGATGACCGCTCACTCAGCAGGGAGACTAGCAAACATTGGTCCCTAATGCTTGTTCCAGCAGCTAGAAGTCTTGGTTATCTTCTTTTCCGAAAGAGCAGTGCTGTTGAATAAATTATGAATCATGGGGCTCATGCCCTCATTCTCTCATAGCGCTAATCCAGACACAAGAGTAATTTTGTTTCTGATCCTTCAAATATTAGAAATCCACATCTCCTGTCTAGTGGTTGCTATCTTCATGTCCACTAGCCTTTCCAGGCCTTGTTTTTCCTGAATGGAACACCCAGCCCTCCATCTCAGGTACCATACACAGGCACATACATGCATCCCAGCATGTACATGCTATTATCACTCGCTGTCTGGCGCCATGCAGGACAAGGGTGAGTTAAGTACATAGCCAAGGACTTTACAGTAGGCACCACTACTGTGATGCAGTTAAAAAAGGTGTGTTCACGCTACTGATTTACTACTAAACATAAAACATGTATGCTGCCGCCCATTGCTCACGTCACTTAAAACCTGGTAAGGGGAGAAACCCTCTACAATCAAAGGGTAGTGCTTGGTGTGGCCCACCTGGCCCATCAAGACCACAGCAGCATGTGACCCTCCTAAGTCATGGCGCCATGATCCGTGTTTGCCAATGACCAAAGATTACTGTGACATATCCATGCAGCGGGGGCACTCAGCTCAGGGGTACATGTCCCTTTACCATGCAGGAGACTTTCTGTCTGTCTTTTCTGTATGCCCTTCCAGACCAGAATACCCAGATTAAACCACTAGCTTGGAGATTTTGGGTCGTCAGATCGGCAAAGTGTACAGGAAAGTCGATCTGAATTTCCTTGTTCTGATGCAGATTTGTGCTCTGCTTCAAAATCTAAAACTTGCAGTGAAATAGACTATATCAACAACTTGGGATTCTCTCACGTCATAGCTATGAACCACTTCAATGGCTCATGATTTGTTTGCAGTACAAACTTAGTGCCAAACAAGTAAGGGGGGACTTCTGTAAGGCCTGCACTATCCTAAAGTAGACTTTCTCAATAGCCACCCAGTTCCTCCTGGGTAGTAACCTCCAAGCAACAAAGGTCACCCAGCGCTCTCTACTTTTGGCATCCGTTTGAACTAACACAGATCCAACTCATTGGTCAGCGGCATCTATATGCCCAATAAAAGGCTGACTGCGCTCAGGTGTTTTTAGTACAGGTGCACTGCAAAGTGCCTTCTTCAGCTCCTCAAATGCTCTTTGACACTCCTCAGTCTAGATCACCTTCCTGGGCTGCTTCCTGGAGGTCAATGCAGTCACCGAATCAGCTATACTCCCAATATTTGCCACAAAGTTCCTTTAATACCCCCTGAGTTCCAAATGGCCCTTTCCTCAGTCTGGGTAGTGGGCACCCCCTTACTCTATCACAGACTGTATCTTAGAATCCAGTGGATTATCCTTCCCATTACTCACCTCATACTCAAGATAGACTACAGATGACTGCCCCACCTGACACTTGATCAGTTTCACCTCCTGGGTCCTAGCCAGCACTTGTCCTTTGTGCCTCATATGTACCTGCAATGAATTTCTAAATAACACAAAGTCATCCAGGTATGTCACACAGAACTCTTGCAGCCCTGCAAGAACATGATTCTCCTGCACTGAAAAGTGGCAGGACCATTCCTCAAATGAAAGGGCATTACCTTAAACTGATATAACCCATCTGCCATAAAAATACAGACTTCTCCTTGGCTGTCCACCTGAAGGCAATCTGCCAGTCTTCACTTGTCAAATCAAAGGTGCTCAAGTACTTTGTAGCACTTAACAACTCCACAAAATAACCCGGTCTTGGGATTGGATTGGCATCAGACTTGGTTACCTCATTGAGGGCTTGGTAGTCCACACATAACAGCAAGTCAGCAAGGCAGTAGACCCTTGATTTGGTACTAGTACCATAGGACTAGACAAAGAACTATTAGATTTCTCAATGACCTCAAGGTCCAACGTCCTGCCAACGCCCGCATTAATGAATTCCTAAACTTGGTCAACGTTTGGAAGATTCTGTGCTCATAGGCAGACTGTCACCTGTGTTTATGTTGTGGACACAGGCAGGTGTCAACCCTGGAGCCATCGAGAAACCACTGAAACCATTCAAAGACTTCTCTATACTCTCTCTACTGCCCAGGCATTAACTCAGTGGCTAACTGAACTTCCTGCCCCCCTTGCCATCCTTCAAGTCACTTTGCAGTAGGTCAGGCTTACGGTCTTTCTCAACCTCGTCTGCCATGGCCATGACATTCATTGAGTAATTCCTCCACAGGTAAGACTTCCGAAGGTCCATATGAAACAGTCTCATTGGTTCCCTTCTAGCATCTGTGTCCACTAGGTAGGTAACCTCAG
Organism: Pleurodeles waltl; assembly: GCF_031143425.1. Classification (NCBI taxonomy): domain Eukaryota; kingdom Metazoa; phylum Chordata; class Amphibia; order Caudata; family Salamandridae; genus Pleurodeles; species Pleurodeles waltl. Next base: position 652,380,587 of record NC_090446.1, on the reverse strand, counting down.
AAATAATCTGAACTACTTTGTATGGCCCACACTATTTGTCTTCTAAAGCCCTGAGCCAAATAGGCTTCAGCACCAACACATCCTGACCTTCCTGATACCATGTTTTTTGTTTAAACAAATGTTTGCAACACTTCCTTCACAGGCATATCTCATCATTACAATACAGATAGATTGATGAGGGAATTCATCCCATGACAAAGAGAGCCCTTGGAAGTAACAACAAATCAAACTACCCTATCTCATTACCATCCCAGTGAGGTGCTCTTTATCATATCTTTATGGTCAGGCCTGAGTGCGCCCCTGAGATAATAGGAGTAATAGAATATCTGTGGGGATCCCGTAGTCCCATGCAAATGTGAGCTGTTAAGGCGGGAAAGGAGGTGTTCCCTCACCAGTCAGGCGTCATGTCCAAGAGAATATTCCGGTCAGGTGCCCCCCACAGCGATCCCCTAAATGAGTTGCGTTCCATGTCTTTGGGGACATCTACCAGTGCTTCCCAGGCACGGGCCATGTCCAGTGTGCCAATCCCAAGTTTGGCCTCTCTCACTAATACTCTACCATCACTGCCCGACCACTTCTCTAACTCCTTGCACCAGACAGCTATTTGGGGCCTCTTATGGGATTTCCAGTTCTGCGTAATCTTGCTTTTTTGCCAAGATGAAAGCCAGATCCTGGACTTTGCTCATGGTCTTAGCTTTGGATGTGTAGGGGAACCAGCTCAGGAGACAATGGTCTGGGGTACTGGGGGCCTCTTTTTCTGTGATCGCCTTGTTGTGTGGCCAGTTTAGTTATAGCTCCATGCACATTATTTTAACACACTAGGCCGCTGTGCACTTTAACCTAGATATACTTTATTCAACTTTGTCTTCTTATTGTTACAATAACCATTTTTATGGCCTTGTTTTATTTTCTGTTTATCTAACTGTTTTTGCCTAGGCCAGCACTGTGTTCTCAGACAAGACATTCTTGATCACTCTGTGCTTCTTCCAAGGCTACAGCACGGTACATTGCCGGTGAACGTGGTAGAAGTTTAGTCTCCAACATTCGTAGAAAACACACATCCTTACATAGGGACATTTTCTCAGAACATCAGCTGTGCTATTATAAAAACGGTTCTTTGTCCCTTACACGTTAGAGGGAGATTCCAGCCAGGGAACCACAACTGTATGCTGATTGCTGAATGCTTTGCTACAGATGCTAACGCAGACCGCAGGCCTTTGCTCAGGTATGGGGGTTTTTGTCTTCCCAGGGGAACCTGAAGGGCAGAATTAGACCTTAACATGCTGTGTTCTATCATAGCCCAGGTAGGAGCTAGTCCATTGATTATAGTGACAATATGATAGTGCTGTTTTTATGCTTCACTCTTTTCGTCACAATTTTAATACTATCATGTTGTGTCGTCCTGGTTATTGCAGCTCACGCTTTGGTATCTAAGATGCAGTCGTTTTATTAAGCTCATTATTGAAACATATACTGCTTCCGTTTGTCATTTATATATGAGACTGAATTATAAATGAGAGAAACGGATGAGACCTGAGTGACCAGGACTTCCCTGAGAAGCCAAGTATGTCATGCGCTCGGCTGCCCAGTCATCCCTATCCTTGGGTAGAGATGAGGCACTGCTGATTAGCTGGAGCAAAACCCGGATTGGAGCGAGAGGTGTCACCCGCAGTGGGTCAGACTTAGTCTTCCACAACGCAGGCGATTCTGCTGCTCAAAATCCAGTAGTCTCATTAGAATAATGAGAGCTTACGCGACATGGCGCCGCCAACGTTTGGTCAGGCTCTAATTTTCAGGTCCTCAGGAGTATCTCTGTCTCATTATATACAATGACGCCTCAATACTGTATAAGGAGATGTCCGTGGTACTGAGGATTTCCTCCCCAGCTACGTAGGCTATCCTTTCTGAGGCTGGAGGTTGTTCACGATTGAACTTTTTTTCTTTTCTTTTTTTTATTAAATATTGCAATATACAAAAAACATACATTAACACAAATGGACCCCATCATCATAGCAACAAGTTGTACATGTTACGGCCCTCCTCAATGACAGTATTGTCCCAGCGAGCAAAAGGAAATCTACAAATATTTCTCACAGTATGCATCAGTATCAAGGGACGCTTCTCTGGGCCACCTCTTCTAGCTTTCAGGCAACATAGTCCGCATAGCCAGTCCAGGAGATTTGTCATAGTCAACAAGAAATTCAGCATATCATAGCAGAGGGGGGAAACAACAAAAAGAGCAAACAAAGAGGCAGGTGGAGTACACAACCAGATCATGCTAGCCTATCTCAGCAGCACAAAATCATTACCCAATCAAGGGAGGGAATGAGCTACCAGCGTGAGCTTCTCCAGCCATTTCACCTACTCATTCTGACACACCAGATACTCATTCAGCAGAGCCCAGATATCCCTTGGTCGGGATCCTTCAGCATCAGCTCCCAGAAAACCGTCAGCTGATCGTGACAAAAGGCAGCATCTCGCAACCATTCAGATCTACGCGGCGCCCTCCTCCTGCCCCAGCACATGGCGACCCTACGCTTGGCCAGCAGCAGAAGCAATCCCACCAATCGCCTATGCGGACCCCGGATCTCATCCATGCACCCAAGCAGCGCAACTCTGGGAGAGACAGGCATCTCCAGGCCAGTCATTTCAGTAATCACTTGCAAAACCTCCACCCAGAAAGCGTGGACTTCCGCACACTCCCACGCCAGGTGCAAAAAACCCGCATCCAGCTCATGACAGCGAGCACAGCACGCATCCGCATGCAAATCCATAGAGTGGAGCCCTCTGGGTGTATAGTATAGTCGGTGCAAAAATTCGGGGACAGCGCTCTCATATGCGCACAACAGCTGCGCCACATTGCCTCTGTGATAGGCTCCCCCACATCTCTCTCCCATGCAATCCTGGAGGACTCCCCAGAGCCGCCTCTCTGCTCTTGCATACAGTTATACAGTTTGGTAACCAGCTTACTCGGCGACCACGCGTTACAGAGCACCTCCACCGCCCGAAACTCCAAGGGTGCTCCGGCCGAGCCAAGAAATCGCTCCCACAACAAAGCGCGGGCCCGGAGAACGTACATGCGCTGCAGCGCCGTACCATCGCAGCTAACCAGAGCCTCTGAAGTATCAAGCAGATGACCGTCCACCAGCCAATCCCCCAGCTCCGTCAAGCCAGCATCTCGGAGAAAACCACGTACCCCGCCATCCCGGAACATCTGAACATCAGCGACCGTCATAACGGGCAGCGAGGGCGCAAAGGGCGCAGTAACCCCAGAACGCCGTATCAGCAAGCCCCACGCTCTCACTGTACATGCCACCGTGTCAATTCCCTTAACTTGAGACTGAACCTGACCCCCAAGTACACGCATCAAGTCATCCGGCCACACGGCATCACTCTCAGGCGCCAAATGCGGCAAGTATCGAATCGGATTCAGCCAATAATACGCAAAGTGCGCCTGTGCACAGTAGTAGTATAACTCCAGGTCTGGAGCTGCAAGCCCGCCCAGCTCAAACGGCAGCGTCAGTCTCTGCCAGGAGATGCGAGACCGACGTCCCGCCCATACCAAACGAATCAGCGCAGAGCGCAGGCGCCGTAAGTAGCCCCTCGTGAGCGGAAGGGGAAGATTTACAAAAAGATACAGGAACTTAGGGAGAACCACCATCTTTACAATGGCAATACGCCCAATTAACGATAGTGGGAGTGCGAGCCAAGTCTCAACCTTTTCCTCAAGCCATGACATTCCAGCCCCTTAGTTAGCCAGCCATAATGTATCAACATCACAGCTCAGCTGTATACCCAGATAACGGACCGGCCCCTCCGCCCAGGCCAAGGGGTATCGGGAATCAAATCTTATCACATTAGGAGTCCAGGGCAAGACCATCGACTTCGACCAGTTAATAGTGATGCCAGAAAAGGTACCAAAGCGCACGATTTCTTCCAATAAGATATCCAGATTCTGACCAGGATTCCGCACATATAGTGCAATATCATCAGCGTACAGAGATACCAAGACAGGTCGCTGTCGAAACTGTAAGCCTCTATCATTGTACTTCTGCAGCAGCCCTGCCGCCAGAGGCTCCATCGCCGCCGCAAAAAGGAGTGGGGACAGCGGGCACCCCTGACGCGTACCACGTGCAACAGGAAATGGAGCCGACACGCATCCGTTAAGGCGCAGCCTAGCCGTAGGCAAAGTATATAACAATCTAATCCAATTCACAAACCGCGCGCTGAGTCCCACACGGCCTAAAAGTGAAAACATATAGTCCCAAGCCAGGGAGTCAAAAGCCTTGGCGGCATCAAGAAATACCACTGCCGCACTATCCTCTGCCCCCAGCGAGCCCGCCACCGCGAAGAATGTGCGCAAGTTGTGACATGTAGACCTCCCTGGGACAAAGCCCCACTGATCCGGTAGCACCAGCCTGGGGAGAAGTGGCTGCAGACGCGCCGCAATCATTTTTGCCAGGATTTTATTGTCAATGTTAATCATAGAGAGTGGGCGATATGATTCACATCGAGCCGGGTCCTTCCCGGGCTTCGGGACCGTTACTATCAAAGCCTCCCGGAGCGAGGCCGGCAGCGACCCAGTCTCCAGCGACTCCGCATACACCTCCAACAGGCACGGGGCGAGAATATCCACATATTCCTTATAAAACACTGGGGTCAGGCCGTCGACGCCCTGGGACTTATCACCAGGCAGGCCGCGAATCGCCGCCGCCACCTCCTCCACAGTGAACGGTTCGTCCAAGTACTATCTATGCGCCTCATCAAACCATACTAGCGCAATATCCGCAAAATACGTCTGTGCAGCCGCCGCACTCAGGCCCTCCGGGGCCACATATAGCTGCGCAAAATATTCTGTGAACACTTGCATTACACCATTCACTCCCGACACCTTCCCTCCCTCAGCGTCAACTACCTCAGTGACATAATTACTGGCCCAGGGCCTGCAAAGCATTTCTGCAAGCGTGCGCCCCGCTCTCTCACCCTCCCCATAACGGCGAGCCCGCTCATGCCTCCTGGTAAAACATATTTCTCTCAGGGAGGCCTCCTCATATAAGGACATCTCTCGCCGGATCTCCGCAAGTACCTCTCCGGACCAGCCCGCAGCCAGGCGCCTCTTCAACTCTATAAGCCTTCCCTCGATGTCAGCCATCTCCCGCCTCAAGGCCTTCACTGTACCATGTTGTTTCGAGAGGCATACTCCCCGAATAACTACCTTCAATGCCTCCCATAGGGTACCGGCAGACCTCACAGATCCCGATTCTCGGCAAAAAACAGCTTAATAGCCTTGCGTATTTCCTCCCGGAAGGCCTCATCTCGAAGCGCCCCACAGGGCAACCGCTACATAACCGACTGGCGCAATTCACCAGGTATCTCCAACTCCAGCCTGACCGGCGAGTGATCCGACAATGTGCGGGGAAGATGATCCACCGCTCTCGTCCAGACCTCCACATCCCTGGTACCCAGCCAGCGATCAATTCGGAACCAACTGCCATGGACGTAATTCAGACACGTACCCTCTCTCACATCTCCATGCTTTTGCCGCCACAAGTCCACTAGCACGCAGCTCTGCATCACCGCCGCCAGAGACTTAGCCGCCGAAACATGCTGCACCCTGGCCGCACTCTCACGATCCATCCTAGCATCCAGAACCACGTTAAAATCACCACCCCAGATCACTGCACCCGCACCCAGCGATTCCACCAAGCGCCACAGCTCCAGAAAAAACTCTGGATCATCTACATTCGGCCCATACACCGCCACAAGCCGACAAGCTCTGTCAAGCAACGTACCGCTCAGTAAAACATATCTGCCATTTGGATCAACAACAACTTCTTGAGTGCGCCACTGCAACCCCTTGCGTATCAAAATTGCTACTCCACGGGCGTAGCCAGAATACGTAGAACAGTGAGTCTCGCCAACCCACCCGGCTTTCAATCTGCCCAACGCAGTCGTCACCAAATGTGTCTCTTGTAGCTACAAATATCAATTTCATGTCGCTTGACATATGCAGCCACCAACCGCGCCTTCCGCCTATCATTGAGCCCACGCACATTCCACGTCAAACATCGGACCGTTCAAGATTGAACTTTAAAAGGAAAAACTCCATTTGGTGTGCCTTCTCTGAACATATAGGTCCTCATTCTGACCCTGGCGGTTTGAAACCGCCAGGTCAGAGGGCCGCGGAAGCACCGCCAACAGGCTGGCGGTGCTTCATGGGCAATTCTGACCGCGGCGGTAAAGCCGCGGTCAGAAAAGGGCAACCGGGGGTTTCCCGCCGGTTTACCCCTGCCCAAGGGAATCCTCCATGGAGGCGCTGATTGCAGCGCCGCCATGGGGATTCCGACCCCCTTCCCGCCATCCTGTTCCTGGCGGTTCTTACCGCCAGGAACAGGATGGCGGGAACGGGTGTCGTGGGGCCCCTGGGGGCCCCTGCACTGCCCATGCCACTGGCATGGGCAGTGCAGGGGCCCCCTAACAGGGCCCCATAAGGATTTTCAGTGTCTGCAAAGCAGACACTGAAAATCGCGACGTGTGCCACTGCACCCGTCGCACCCCTTCAACTCCGCCGGCTCCATTCGGAGCCGGCTTCCTTGTTGAAGGGGCTTTCCCGCTGGGCCGGCCGGCGGCCTTCTGGCGGTCGCCCGCCGGCCCAGCGGGAAAGTCAGAATGACCGCCGCGGTCATTTGACCGCGGTACGGTCTTCTGGCGGTTCCCGCCAGGCGGGCAGCTTCCGCCGCCCGCGGGGGTCAGAATGACCCCCATAGTCTGTCTATGATGGCTAATCCACAGCAGATACAAATAGCAGTTAATATGAGACAACCTCTTACTGCACATTTATTAGCAAATGGCCTAACGGCCCAGGGGGTCCGGTCACATTTGTGGTGGATGCTCATGTCACATTTCCAGCAGTTGATGGGAACACAAATACATTTCATCATCATACACTTGCAAATGCACCTGGACAATACAGAGCATACGCATATTTAGAAATACCTTTATCTTATCAAGAACATAATAATTGGCTTGATGGCGCCCTACCTCACACAATTTTACTAGTAAGGGTAGGTCCTCTAATTAACAATGGTCCTACCTGGCCTTTATTGGCCACCTATACACCACATCCTGCTGTTGCAAATTTAGCTGTAGCTGAGGTTCGTCGCTTATATACAGAATTAACAGTGATATATAGACGATTAGTACAATTCGTAATGCAAACATCAAATACAAACCCAGCACGTGCTGCTCCAGCGCATCCACATTCAGGAACACCAGGTATAAACCTTGCAACTTTACATTGAATCATGGGTAAAGTCCCTGCCAAACGAGAGGAAACTCTGTTTTGGTTGGCACAAAAAATAAATGCGCTGGGGGCAGTATTTCCCGAAACTGGACCTCAGGAAAAACATAGAATATTAACAATGTGCTTGCCATTTGGGATGCTCCCTACAGTGGATAACTGTAATACCTGGGGCACGGTATTTGCCGTGCTCTATACAACTGCACACGGTACCCCGACACTTGCCAATTTACCAGAGGTGTTGAAACAAATTCAAGATGAACACGGGGCTGCCCCGGCCCTAGATTTGGGGATGCAATTGATGGGCAATTTTGCCACAGTATCCTTAATCATTTTAAGTAACTTTAAAGGGGAAGTGGTCACACCGGCAGTGCGCATGCGGCTCCGTGACGTTCTGCAACAGGATCTGGAATGCAAGCAGCCTAAGATTATTGCAGAGACCTAATCTAGCATTGGTCGAGACAGTTAAGGGACCAGACCATGTAAACCAAAATTTCAGGGCAAATCTAATAAAGATTTTCCGAAGCAAGCTACTGAGGGTAATAAGAAACGCTGGGATAAAAAACAACAAACTCCTAAAAAAGAGAGGGGAGAATCTCCACGAATGGAGACCCCACAAAATAGATATAATCTCAGAAATAGAGATAATATAAAAATGCCTGATAGATATCATATACTCCAATCTCGTTCCTTTCAGGACTCATTGGAAAAACGAAATAAGAGAGGTGGGTGATCAGAGCGAAGAACTGAGTATGTGAAACTGAGACAGAAATCAAAATGCTCATCGGAGGTTTCTGTTAAAAAGGAAGAGAAACCCGCCCAACAAAAACCCCAATTAAAAAATAAAAAGTGTCAGCAGTCCGACATGCCACTCAGGAAGAGGGTCCTCTTGAAGAACAAGAAGTGGGCACTAGCACTGCCAGACAGCGCGGCAGAGGTCATAATAGTTCGCCGGAGTCTTCCAGAGCATCTGGAGGTGAAAGCAACTGATGACTTTATACAAGTAGAGACTTCGGACATTCGTGTCTCCAAGCCTGATAGGGTGTACAAAGTATCGCTACAGTTAGAAGGAGACATTGAGCGCATAATAGACGCAATCTTTTGGGATCACGTAGTAAACATATATGATGTTTTGTTGGCTGAACAAGATTGGCCACCTGAATTTGTCCGTACTTGCCCATATGGAGAAGACGTCATTAAGCGTTCCTTCTCGCCCCTTGTTCCAGAGGAACTCGCTGAATTCTGTGCCATTGATTGGGCTTTGGCACAGGCACCTGCGTTATACTGAGTTCAAGTAGGATGGGACAAAGAATCCCCTACCATTAAATTCCAATAAAAAATGAACATCAACCCCAACCTCAGTATCCAATAAAACATGAAGCAAAAGCACCTGTGAGAGAAATAGTGACACAATTAGAGTACCAGGGTGTAATTGAACCCTGTGATTCCCCATGAATAATCCATTGTTCCCAGTAGCTAAACCAGATCATTCATATAGAATGGTCTTAGACTACAGACACTTAAACTATCATACATGCACTTATGTTATACAAAACTCACATAGCACAGCACTAATGAACAATATAGTGCGTAAAAAATACAAAACAACACTGGATATTTCCAATGGTGTCTTCTGCCAGAATATAGCGCCTGAAAGAGGAGACTTTACAAGTTTCAGTTAACTAGGCTCCCAGAAACAATTCTGTAGTTTACCTCTGGAGTATAAGAACAGCCCAGGATTGTTCGCAGCTTGTGTGACAGCAATTTTGCATGAGATTGATCCTGAAGCATTGTCCTATGTAGATGATATCTATCTTAAGGATGACGAATTGCTACAATATTTAAGACGGGGAGCCCGCAATGTTCTAGGATTTGCTGAATTTGGCTACAAATTCAATTAAAAAAAACAAAAATCACCTTCTTCAGCGTCCTGTTTCTGGGAAATGAGCTGTCAAGTGAAGGAAAGAACCTAGCGCCACAATTCTTAGAGAAGTGCGCACAGTTACAACCACCAAATACAATTAAAAAACTCCAATCTCTATTGGGTTTCCTAAATTTTGGCAGAACTTACATTCCAGATTAGGCTACACGCATAAAACCTTTATATGATTTGAGACGTCCTGATTTTTCAAGTAAATTCTGGACGACTGAACATACACGCATTCTTAGAGAATTGCAAACGTACATGCTTGCAGCACAACATTTACACACAAGGGACAACAAAACACATTTGGTCATCAGAGTAATAGCTTGTGCCATCGGTTTCACCTACATGGCATTTAATGAAGGTGTGACAGTCCCGATTGCGTACAAATCACGCTTATATTCAGCGGCAGAAAAACACTGTGCTCCCACTGAGAAAATCCTCACTGCTGTACAGATGTCTGTCATTAAGAAACAACCTCTTTCCCAAGGAAAACACATTATTGTCGTTTCTCCGATCCCAGCCCTAGAGGCTGTTTCAAAAGACAACGTTCCAAATGCAAAATCATTATATGCACGCTGGATACAATGGGCTACGTCTTTGACAGCCACTAATGTAGACTACATTTTTTACCCAAAATTACAGACTCAAGAATTTTTGCAGTATGAACTAGAATATCCAGTTCCAGCAAATTAATTGCCTATAGAACAATATCAAAGAGTCATGGACACCGATGACTCAGCACAACCTGCAATTGGCACAAAATACCAATATTCTGCTTTTTTTGTCCCCTACATACATTTATGCAAACCCTAGGGGATTGCACAGCACAATTGGCAGAGCTAAAAGCGCTGTTGATGGCACTGGTACATACCGATTCTGCACAGCTTATACCGATTGTTTGTGATTCATATTATTGTGTCCAGTCCTTCAATGGATATCTGCATTACTGGCGCCAGAATGGGTTCAGAGATTCCAAAGACAACACCATTAAACACAGGCTTCTGTGGGGGAAAGTTGCAGATCTGAAAGAGATGCTACCAAATGTCCATGTTGTACATACACTTGGACACCAGCGCATTGGGATACACGTTGCTGGAAATACATTGGCTGATGAAGCCGTAAAGTCAGCAGTGGCTGTGGCTGCTGTAGCTGCAGAGACTCGTTTGAGTTAAAAACCGGACGCAGACATTTGGGCTACTGTGACAGCTACGGCTGATGGAACGCCCTATCTAAAAGGATCCTGACAAATATTCCTACCGAATGGGAGGTATGCTGTACACCAAGGTTAAAATACCAGGCGTAAGGGTACGAGACATTTCCAACAGAGGTATAAGATCACAATTGATTAAAGCAGCACATGAGGCTGTGGCATCTGCCCATGCTGGTGTGGCAGCTACAATTTCAATCTTGCAAGCCCGTTATTGATGGCCAGGCCTCTACAAAGAGACCAAGCAGTATGTCCTTTGCTGTGACATCTGCCAACAAATCAAAGTGTCCACTGCCAAACGCCCGCCACAGACACCCCTCTTGATTTCAAACAAACCATTCAATGTGTGTACTTGGACCATTGCGGTCCCCTAACACCGGATAGTGCATACAAGTATATATTAGTCGCTGTTGATTCATATTCCAGATTTTTATGGGTGCGGCCACAATGTTCGGCTGACGCTCGGACTGTTATTAAAGATTTGCAAGTCTTTATCGGTATATATGCGGTTGCGGCTTTCCATTCGGACCAGGACCCTGCTTTCGCCTGAAGGGCATTCAGGGACGCCATGGCTTCGTTGGGCGGTCCAACTCTAGTACTCGTCTCCATTTCAGCCCGAGGGAAATAGTGCTGTGGAGCGATTAAAACATGATTTAAAGCAATCCTTAACAGTCAGAGTCTTAGGTACTGGTCATAGTTGGCTTCATCACCTATATGGAGTCCAGAGAGCACGTAATAATCTGCCTAGAAGATCACTGAGAGGTCGTACTTCATATGAGTGCCTGTTCGGAACTCAAATGTATGTTCCGGATCTTGATAGTCCTGGCGTGGAGGCAGCAGAAACACCTTTTGACATAAATGAACGTGTCACTGTCTTACAGGAATTGCAGCAGTTCTGTGACAATAATTCTTCTATCAGTGCTGCCTCCACAGGAATCAAGGATGTGCCTGTAACACCTACCGGCTGGATTCCCAGGGTTGGGGATCTTGTACGTGAAAAAATCACTGGGAAAAAGGAATTTGGCCCTTCCTATCGAGCACCAGTCCCTGTATTGGGGATACATGGTACCAGAACTGTAATTATACCACCGTTGGCAGGTGCCAAAGAAAATCGTTTTGTCTCTATCGACAATGTCAAACTACACCATGTGGCCGATCCTGCACAGCAGACCAAGAGGAACATCCAGTAGTTCCCGAATCCCTCTCACTACTGATCAAGAAGTCCCTCTACAAGTTGTTAGCAGCAACACTGACACCTTTCCGAGCTTGTGGAGGGTGGAAGATGATCTTGCATTGGTTCCACTAACATCGAACAATACAGAAACAATTGACCGATTTGACTCAACTTCAATACAAATGGATGGTGCTATTTATTGTGTACCACCACTGTCGCGCCGCACCGCGCGGCGCGAGCCGAGCGTTCGGCACAAGCCGCGCGTTCGGCTCGGGCCGCGCTTCGCGTCTCTAAGACGCGGCGCGCCCCGAGCCTTTCTTGCACCCTGCGAGGCCCCAGGACTTACTTGGGGCCTCGCGCTGCTCTCTCCCTCCGTCTTGTTGGGGTCTCCTGACCCCTCTTACCTGTTTGGGGCTCCTTTTTCTTCTTTTCTGTCTTTCTTCCTTTTTGGGTCTGTTTTCTTCCTCTGTCCTTTATGTCTTTTCCCTTCCCAGGTTACCTCTGTCTTCCCAGCATTCCTCCTTCCCTATTCTCTATGGTTTCTGCTCCAGTCTATTCTATCTACTTTTCCCTATTCAAGATGGTGTCCTTTTTCTTCCTGTGGGTCACTTCCTGTTTTATGGTATTTAAGGGTGGTTTTTCTTTTCCTCTTTGCGCTGCAACACTCTCTGTTTCAGTTAGTGTCCTCGCTCCTGATTTCCTAGCCCTTGGCTCTGGATTTCGCCATTTCTGTGTTACGTCAGTTCCTTTGATTCCTGTTCCTCTGTTCTTGTTTCAGGAATCCCCTGCGAATCTTCTGGGAGGTTTTTCCTCTTCTTCTGAAGGGGTTTTTTCCCTCTGGCGCTACTTTCTCACGGTCACGGTCTGTCCTTGGCGTTTCTTCGCCTACAGCACCGTGGCTACCAGAAAGAGTCGCCCCTTTTTGGGCCAAAGTCGAACCCTCAGGATCCACGCCTCAAGATCTGCAAACTCCAGGCGCAAGCAGCACGTGAGTCGTGACAGATTGCAGCGCCAAACCATCCCGACGTCTTCTAACACCATGGAAGACACTGTGGTAGCTGCTGCGGATCCGGATCAAGCTCTGCTAACTACAATTCAGCAACAAGCTCAAGAATTACAGCAACTACGCAGTGAGAATGCTGCGCTGCGACAGGCTTTGGCTTTCCGCAGTGGTGATGTCCCGACGCTCTCCGCCTCTACCCATCGTTTTTCGGGTGAACCAACCAAGCTGCGAGAGTTCCTTGACTCCTTGACAGTGTACTTCGCCTTCCGACCCACCCAATTCTCCCATGACAGAACAAAGGTGGGTTATCTCATCAGTGCCTTATCTGGTCCTGCCTTGGCCTGGGCAACCCCGATGGTATCATCTAACGATCCGGTATTGTCGGATTATTCCGCCTTTGTGAACCGCTTCAAGCTGATGTTTAGTCGTCCGGGATTGGAGGCTTCAGCAGAAGAGGCCTTATGCGATATTCATCAAGGTTCACAAGATGTCCTTCAATACATTACACGCTTTCGTCAACTAGCGGCAGAGACCACCTGGGTGGAACGTACTTTGGTGACTTTGTTTCGTAGAGGACTCAAAGAAGAAATCAAAGACGAACTAGTACATTCCACCAGAGTGGAAGATCTTCGTGGCCTGATGGATCAAGCCCTCTCCATCGAGTATCGCCTTCAGGAACGGAGAGCAGAGAAGAGAAAGAGCAGAGGGTCTTTTCAACCAAGCACCTCACGAGTTTTTCCGCATCGTTCTGAGGAACCTCGCCCTCCTGTCAGAGACACCGAAGGAGAACCCATGCAGGTGGATACAACTCGAGGCCCTCTCTCCGCTAGCGAACGAGAAGATAGACGAAAGAAGGGTTTGTGTTTATACTGCGGTTCTGCCGGCCACATACTGCGTACCTGTCCAGTACGTCCATCAAGGCCATCGGGAAACACCGCTTCCCGTCCTCTGTAAGAAGGGAGGGGACGGGATTAGCAGCTATACCTTCCATCAGTTCTTTCAACGACAATACCACATCCTTGTTCATTTTACCAGTAGTGTTACAATTACCTGATGGCCGTCAAGAGAAGACTATGGCACTACTAGATTGTGGAGCTAGTGGCATTTATATGGATAAGAAGTGGGCCACCACTCAACAAGTTCCTATACAACCTAAGGAGATTCCAGAACAAGTACACACGGTGGATGGATCTTTGATATCATCGGGTCCAGTAGATACAACTACCCTGATGCTGAATCTACAGATCAGTAACCATCAGGAACACATCTCCTTTGATCTTATAACTTCCCCCAACCATACCATCATTCTTGGAATCCCGTGGTTCATCAGACATAATCCATATGTGAACTGGGCTACCCGGACGGTTTCCTTGTCTTCACAGTTCTGTCACGAGCACTGTTTTGCTTCAGACAAGTATTGGTCGCCAAAGAGGTCAATAATCACGGAGGGTACCACCGGTTCGACCATAAATACAGTCCAAGGAGTTCCTGAACACTATTTGGATTTTCAAGATATCTTCCAAAAACCTTCCAAACCTGTGTTACCTCCACATCGAGATTACGATTGTGCTATTCCCTTGGAACCTGGCACTATCGTTCCTTTTGGCAGGATGTATTCCCTCACGGAAACTGAAAAGGAAGTACTAAAGGAGTATTTGGATGAAAATATTCAAAGTGGTCTTATTGTTCCATCGTCTTCTCCGGCCGGGGCTCCTCTCTTTTTCGTACCCAAGAAGACAAAGGACCTTCGCCCTTGCCTGGATTTTCGAGGCCTGAATAAAATAACTATTAAAGATCGTTATCCTTTGCCTCTCATAAGGGACATTTTAGAGGCAGTCAGAGGGGCCCAACGGTTTACCAAACTAGATCTACGGGGAGCCTATCACCTCTTACGCATTAAAGAAGGAGATGAGTGGAAAACGGCCTTTAGGACTCCATTTGGTCACTTTGAATACAGGGTAATGCCTTTCGGTCTTACTAATGCCCCGGCAATCTTTCAGAGATTTATGGACTCAGTATTCTCGGATCTCCTGAATCAGACAGTTGTAATCTACCTTGATGATATTCTTATTTATTCCAGAAATCCCGAACTCCATTCTTCCCATGTTAAACAAGTCCTTCAACGACTCCGGGCACATCAACTATTTTGCTAACCCGAAAAGTGTGAGTTTGACCAGACGGAAGTCAAATATCTAGGATATCATTTAAGTACCACCGGAGTAGCCATGGATCAAGAAAAGGTACAAGCTATCCTAGATTGGCCTTCTCCATCTTCTATTAAAGAAACACAATGCTTTCTAGGATTGGCGAACTTCTATCGACAATTCATCGCAGACTTTGCAAAACAAACTAGCCATATAACTCACACTTTAAAGAAGGAAAATCTTATTAAAGGGTTTGTCTGGACTAAAGCTGCTGAAACAGCTTTTCAGGATTTAAAGAAGGCATTTACACAAGCTCCCATCTTAAGACATCCAGATACCAACAAACGATTTATTGTCGTCACCGATGCTTCTGAAAAAGCCATTGGTGCCGTCCTACTCCAACAACAAGAGGATGATGGTCTTGAACATCCTGTTTTCTATTTGTCTCATATACTCTCTATTGCAGAACAACATTACTCAGTATTGGAAAGAGAATTGTTGGCTCTGAAAACAGCTTGTATTGAATGGAGCCAGTTTCTGATGGGTTCCAAGGAACCTTTTGAAGTGAGAACAGACCATCGAAACTTACAATGTTTACGAAATTTCGTATGCCAAAATAGTCGTCAAGCTCGTTGGGCCTTCTTCTTCAGCCAGTATGATTTCTACATTACATATATTCCTGGCTCCCAAAACATTCTGGCTGATGCTCTATCGCGTCGTTATCCAGATTGTACTCCTGTCCCAGCTCAACCCCTACTGGAACCTAGTAAGATCATTGGGGTAGCCCAGTCTTTTCTGGAGGAGGTACAACTGGAGTACCCCAATCTATCTGATGATGAAATAGAGAACTTAAGGCCTCTTTTACATAAGAGACAAGGATACTATTATTATCACGATCTGTTATTCATCCCCACTAACAGAGTGAGAGAAAAGGCATTACAAATGTGTCATGATTCACCGGTTGCTGGTCATAGAGGCATCAAGGCCACACAAGAACTGTTATCACGATTTTTCTGGTGGCCTACTTGGAAACAGGATATTGAAACATACGTTCAGGCTTGTCCCACATGCGCTCAAGTCAAGATTCCCCGAACCAGACCTGCGGGATTACTCCAGCCCTTGCTGGTTCCGCCAACTCCATGGCACACCATCTCTACCGATTTCATGTGTTCGTTACCACTCTCAGCAGGAAACCGGGTAATCTTGGTCACTGTGGACTCTTTTACTAAGAAGGTTCACTTCACTGCCTTGAAAAAGCTACCTACATCCCAAGAATTAAGCCAGATATTCATCGAACATATCTTCCGTCTTCATGGACTTCCTCATACTCTTATATCTGATAGAGGACCTCACTACATTTCCCGGTTTTGGAGGTATTTTTGTAAGACACTAAACATCGATAGAGCTCTGTCATCGGGCTTCCATCCTCAGACCAATGGACAGACCGAGCGTCTGAACCAAGGCTTAGAACAATACCTTCGTTGTTTTTGCAACTCAACTCAAAGCAACTGGAACACTTATCTCCCTATCGCTGAATTCTCTTATAATAACTCAGTCCATAGTGCCTCCAAGACCACTCCTTTTTTCTGTTCTTATGGTTTTCATCCTACCTCTTTTCCTACTTCTTCTCTGTCTCCCACTCCCTTGCCCGCTATTACTAATTTTTCCAAACGTCTTCTACAAATCCATAGACTGATTCGTTCTAATCTCTTACACACCAAGAGATATATGAAGAAAGTAGCAGACAAGAAACGTAGGGCCACTCCGGACTACCATCCACAGGATAAAGTTTGGCTTTCTTCTAAATTCTTACCCTCACGTCTTTCTCAGAACAAATTCACACCTCGCTATTACGGGCCTTTCCGTATTCTCCAGTTGCTTAATCCTGTCACTGTCCGTCTTCACTTGCCTCACACATGGAAGATTCATCCAGTCTTCCATGTCTCCCAACTCAAACCTTATGTACCAGATCCGTATTCCCGTCAGTTTTCCTGTCCTCCTCCTGTCTTAGTGGATGATGTTCCTGAATATGAGGTTCAGGAGATTTGTGACTCTCGTCTTTTTCACACCCGTCTGCAGTATCTGATTCATTGGAAGGGTTATCCTCTCAGTGAGTGTTCTTGGGAAGATGCATCTTCTGTTCATGCTCCTCTTCTGACTCAGCGCTTTCACCGTTTATTTCCTTTCAAA
Source organism: Pleurodeles waltl (assembly GCF_031143425.1). Taxonomy (NCBI): domain Eukaryota; kingdom Metazoa; phylum Chordata; class Amphibia; order Caudata; family Salamandridae; genus Pleurodeles; species Pleurodeles waltl. Next base: position 652,363,642 of record NC_090446.1, on the reverse strand, counting down.
CCAGGGCCTTCGGGAGGGGGGCCTACTGTCGTGCCGCACCGCGCGGCGCGAGCCGAGCGTTCGGCACAAGCCGCGCGTTCGGCTCGGGCCGCGCTTCGCGTCTCTAAGACGCGGCGCGCCCCGAGCCTTTCTTGCACCCTGCGAGGCCCCAGGACTTACTTGGGGCCTCGCGCTGCTCTCTCCCTCCGTCTTGTTGGGGTCTCCTGACCCCTCTTACCTGTTTGGGGCTCCTTTTTCTTCTTTTCTGTCTTTCTTCCTTTTTGGGTCTGTTTTCTTCCTCTGTCCTTTATGTCTTTTCCCTTCCCAGGTTACCTCTGTCTTCCCAGCATTCCTCCTTCCCTATTCTCTATGGTTTCTGCTCCAGTCTATTCTATCTACTTTTCCCTATTCAAGATGGTGTCCTTTTTCTTCCTGTGGGTCACTTCCTGTTTTATGGTATTTAAGGGTGGTTTTTCTTTTCCTCTTTGCGCTGCAACACTCTCTGTTTCAGTTAGTGTCCTCGCTCCTGATTTCCTAGCCCTTGGCTCTGGATTTCGCCATTTCTGTGTTACGTCAGTTCCTTTGATTCCTGTTCCTCTGTTCTTGTTTCAGGAATCCCCTGCGAATCTTCTGGGAGGTTTTTCCTCTTCTTCTGAAGGTTTTTTTTCCCTCTGGCGCTACTTTCTCACGGTCACGGTCTGTCCTTGGCGTTTCTTCGCCTACAGCACCGTGGCTACCAGAAAGAGTCGCCCCTTTTTGGGCCAAAGTCGAACCCTCAGGATCCACGCCTCAAGATCTGCAAACTCCAGGCGCAAGCAGCACGTGAGTCGTGACAACCACAGGAAACACCAACTCCACTAATGATCACGGCTCCAGCTTTTGCACTTACTGCTTCTGAATATTTTGCCGACTTCAATGATAATGTATCACACTCATTCGCCTCTTCAGCACCAGAATTGTCAAAAGCACGTAAGCTAACGAACAGGCTTAAAAATACATATTTCATTTTTCCATGGATCTATTTATGGCTTTCTTTGACTGTCAGAGTTTTCCTACTTTGGATTGGTTTTGTTAGCACTTTTTTCTTGTTAATACATGGTCATTTTCTCCCTGAAAAATCAACAGTTGAATTGGTGGAGGAGGTCTTAAAACCACATTTTTCATCACACAAGGTCCAAAGAGACTTCTCATTTGTAAACATTTCCGCAGTACCAATTCCTGATGGGATTGTTTGGGACAAAGTAATATTTGACATATACGGTCCCACGGAAGTCATTCAAATACCATATGTGTTCAAACTATCAATTAACAATACAATAATACCAGGCATTGTTTCTGATGATTGGGATGTGAAAACAGTTGATTCTATGATGACTGAATTGCAGTATTATACTGTATTTGAAAAAGAAGATATTTATCAATCTAAAGAAAATTATGGTGATATGTTTTGCTATAATTAATATGGGCACAATTTCATACATAGAGCGAGCAGCCCCAAAACTGTGTTTAATTATACACAATGGGAACATTGTCCGACTCCACCAGAAGGGAGTTCCAAAACATATTCTGAAAAGTTTACATATTTTTCTGGGCACAATGTAAAAAAATGCTGTCATATTATTTTAAAGTACCATCTACTAAAGATATACATATACTACTGACGAATACGAAATGTATATATTTGGAATCCTTTGTTTCCCGGTTTTCTATAGAAGGCTATGAATATTGGCTGAAGTCGATTGATCTGAAAAGTGTGTGGGGAACTAGCAATTGACAAATTAGGGGAAAGGAATCTTTATTTAGAGCATGCCTCATACCTCTACAAATTATATTCTTAAATGAAACAGTACAACAAACAAGTTGTTTAGGCTTAGCTAAAATTAAGGAATTGAACATGCCCAGTATACCTGCCCCTGCAAAGTTTTATAAATGGCAAAAATATACAAATGCAACTGAAGATCAGCTCGATGAATGTGTCCAGAAATGGTACATTTAATGTTTCACTGACAAGTCCTGGTGGATGGTTATTGTGGCCAGTAGATACCAATGGATGTCATCAACGTTTTATCAACTCCTTGGGGGGTTTTAGAACTAGTAGGCCGGACCCTCGCTATTTATCACCCGAACATGCCGGTATAGTTACAACATATAGGGGGTCATTCTGACCCTGGCGGCCTGTGACCGCCAGGGTCACCGGCCACGGGAGCACCGCCGACAGGCTGGCGGTGCTCCGAAGGGCATTCTGACCGCGGCGGTTCAGCCGCGGTCAGAAAGGGTAAACCGGCGGTCTCCCGCCGGTTTACCGCTGCCCTATTGAATCCTCCATGGCGGCGGAGCGCGCTCCGCCGCCATGGGGATTCAGACACCCCCTACCGCCATCCTGTTCATGGCGGGAAACCCGCCATGAACAGGATGGCGGTAGGGGGTGCCGCGGGGCCCCTGGGGGCCCCTGCAGTGCCCATGCCAATGGCATGGGCACTGCAGGGGCCCCCGTAAGAGGGCCCTGCAAAGTATTTCAGTGTCTGCTTTGCAGACACTGAAATACGCGACGGGTGCAACTGCACCCGTCGCACCCCTGCAACTACGCCGGCTCAATTCTGAGCTGGCGTCCTCGTTGCAGGGGCATTTCTGCTGGGCCGGCGGGCGCTCTTTTGGAGAGCGCCCGCCGGCCCAGCGGAAATGTCTGAATGGCCGGTGCGGTCATTCGGCGGCGGAACCTTGGCGGACGGCCTCCGCCGTCCGCCAAGGTCTGAATCACCCCCATAGTGTAGGGAAATTAAGCCAACAATGGTTAAGAACTTCCTCACTAGATGCGGTTAGAGAACACCTCAGTCTCCTGTCTAATAACACTGACTTACAGGACTTCCTGTTAGGCCCCAGAAAACACCATAGGAAGTGTCTCTTATAGGAAGAATATAATTAAATTTGGAAGCTTTCCAAACAAGAAGCCGCTGCCCAGTTAAGGCAAATAGACCAGGAAAATCAAAAAAAGGCAATAGATGTTGTGGATAATGGGATTAATACTTTGCCCGACTGGATATACACTTTAAATAACATTGTTTCTTCTGCTATATACATCATACAAAGAGATATGTCATCCTTATATCATGGACAAAGTCAGCGAAGGTCCATTATGCAGTTGGGTTGGACACTTCAAACATCCAAGGTGGGTCGCGTTCGCTGACAGCATGTCAGTGCGAGGGAGATATTTTCTTTCTTTAATTTAACGCGACAACAACAACTAATGGCCAAGGAAGAAACAACTTATGTCATGCTTAATATTGAGAAATTAGAAAAGTTGCCTTTTACTGTGGCTGAAATTCTATCTGCTGAGTGGCTAGTACACGGGGTCATCAATCTGCCTATTTCTACACTTCAGTTCACCTCTTGTTTAAAACACATTCTGGTAGGCAGATATGAAAGGATGGGAGATAGTTACATCCATGAGGTGTGGGAGCTTCCCTTCTTGTACAAATGTCTCAGTGGCATGACAGAAGTCTTTCTTACCGGTAGTGAATGCAAGACTTCAGTCAGCCATTCGATAGTTTGTAAACAGCTGTCCTTGCATGGGGCGTGTAATGCTTCTGCAGCAAACTTAGCTTGTTATCTGAAGGGAGTTCCAATTCCCTTAATTAGACCTACGTTCCAGGTGCTTTCAAATGGCAACTACATTCCTCCTGAATGGTGAAGACTGTTGTGGTATGGGAGCCAGAATAGTTTACATTGTTTCGGTCTCTAAGGTCGTTACATGCTGCAGGAATGTACTTTTTCCCCCCACTAAAATTTAAGAGGTAGCTGACATTTGGCCTCACATTGCTACTTCAAATGCGAATTTTGACAAGTTGAGCAGACTCAAGGCTTTATTGTTTCAAAAGCATGTGGCCTTTACATCTGCACGCAAGACCTACACACTTCAGGTGACAAGGTCGTCAGCAGAAATACAGTCCCTTTTAAATACAAACTTTCTGAGACACTTTGGTGAACTCATGGGATGAAAATGTAATGCGTCCAGTACAACTGGAATGGCACATTTTTTTAAAGCTGTTGGTTCTGGTTTCATTCACACCTTCTCCTCCATATTCGGTTTGATCGGTTTCAGCAATCCACTCAATCTTCTCTAGTATTTTCGGGGGATTTTCAATAACTTTGGCTTTATTAGCTGAAATCTTGCTGTTGCTATTTTTTATGCGCAATGGCTATCCCGCCGCATCAAGGAGAAATTAAGGTGCTCCCATCAGCGCAGCTGTGTCAGCTGTGTCGTGAACGCTTGATGCAGTATTTTGGAGCAACACTCCTGGAGTAATTGGAGTGTGGCTGGTCTTTGTCATTCAGACCGGTTTTGTATTGTGTGCAGCCCGTGTTTTGGTGCCTCTGATGCTCTTTCGAACACGCACTGGAAGTCAGTCTTTCGACGCAGTGCTTGCCTACATTGGACGCTGATCTGTTGATGTTCTCACTGAGGGTTCATTACCGGACATGCGCATTGAGGTTGCGTTTGCTATGAGAAGCTACTTATGAGTTGCCCTTCCTGGAGGATGTGGCTCACGACTCATCACTAGGCACACCACGGAATGCCGCCTTGGCTGAGGCTACAGAACTGCTCCTTGATCCTTCTTGGTGATGACTTTCCAACTTTAACATCAGCCGAAGTGGAAGATCTCCTGTCCTCTATGGTATCCAGAATCGATTGGAACCTTTCAAAATTGACTTTGCCTTTTAAAATTCTGTTTTATGCCACATGCTCATGTTTTCAAGTGTCCCTTTACATGCTCACATGTCCCTTCGACTTGTCATCATTGACATTGCCTTTATATATATCTTAGGTTGAGCTTTTTAATAACACTTTAGGCTTTGAACCACCTTCAACCGACAAGGGGAGGGTGTTCTATAGCCATTTCAGTTATAGCTCCATGCACGTTATTTTAACACACTTGGCTGCTGTGCACTTCAACCTAGATATATTTTATTCAGCTTTGTCTTCTTATTGTTACAGTACCCATTTTACGGTCTTATTTTATTTTCTGTTTATCTAACTGTTTTTGCCTAGGCCAGCACTCTGTTCTAACAAGACATTCTTGATCACTCTGTGCTTCTTCCAAGGCTACAGCATGGTACATTGCTGGTGAACGTGGTAGATGTTTAGTCTCCAACATTCATAGAAAACACACATCCTTACATATGGACATTTTCTCAGAACATCAGCTGTGTTATCATAAAAACACTTTTTTGTCCCTTACACGTTAGAGGGAGATTCCAGACAGGGAACCACGACTGTGTGCTGATTGCTGAATGCTTTGCTACAGATGCTAATGCAGACCGCAGGCCTTCGCCCAGGTATGGGGGTTGATGTCTTCCCAGGGGAATGTAGAGGGCAGAATTAGAGATTAACATGCTATGCTTTATCATAGCCTAGGTAGGAGCTAGTCCATTGATTATAGTGACATTATGATAGCATTGTTTTTATGCTTCACTCTTCTCATCACAATTTTAATACTGTCATGTTGTGTCATCCTGGTTATTGCAACTCACGCTTTGCTATCTAAGATGCAGTCATTTTATTAAACTCATTATTGAAACATATACTGCTTCTGTTTGTCATTTATATATGAGACTGAATTGTAAATTAGAGAAACGGATGAGACCTGAGTGACCACGACTTCCCTGAGAAGCCAAGTATGTCATGCGCCCGGCTGGCCAGTCAAAATCCAGTAGTCTCATTAGAATAATGAGAGCCTACGCGACAGCCTCAAGTGTTCATGTGACCTCTTCCCAGTAGCTTTGTAATGATGGACAGTACCAAAGCATGTGCAAGTGACCTGCTCTTCTTGTTCCACACCTCAGGCAGGCTGTATCCTCCACCTGGAAATATTTACTAATCCGGTCAGGAGTGATGTATGCATGATGTAGGACATAAAGTGAATCAGTTTAAAGCAGGCATTACGAGAGACTCTCCGGATCCTATCAAGAACGGTGTCCCATTCTTTCCCTGGCAATGTGACTCCCCGGTCATCCTCCCAGGTGGCTCTCAACTGCTCTAAGGCTTAATGCAAGTCTGCCCCTATTGACCTATTTAGACAAGTGATAGCTTTAACTGTGCCTGAGTAGAGGACCATGTAGTGACAATTACATGTGTATATGGTTCGGTCCTGCCCCACCACAGTGCTTAGGGAGTGCTGTCGTAATTGCTCTGTGAAGCAAAAAATGTCCCTGTGGAAGGTCGAATTCCACCCAGAATCCATCAATCGGCATGAGTTCCGCTGTCTGATAGAAGTCTCCAATTGTGGTAACTCCTGCAGTCACCCAAATCTCTATTCACCCCCAAGTGCCCTCTGAGCGGTAATTCTGCCTGCATGGTGATAGGCAAATCTGGAGTATATGGGATTTTGCTGTTTGTTTTTTGTAAGCAATGGTGCCAGTGCTTGGAGATCACATGGAATTCCTGTGAGTCCCCTACCGAAGAGTGCCATGTGTGCAATAAAGTTTTAACAAATTCAGGGAGCTCCAGGACGAAAGATCTTAGGGTTTGCCCAGAGTGCGCCTACCCGCCAGCCACTGCAAAAACCACTGGGGTTGAGCACCAAAGAAATGTGTCTCAAAGTTGGGAAATCCCATCGGACGCTTTAAGTTGGACAGGGCCACCATTCTACTGCAGAGCCCAGGATGAAGGCTCTGACCAGAGAATAGAGTTCTCTGAAGAGTGCTCGTGGAACCCAAATTGGAAGTGTCCCACGGAAATATAATAACCTAGGGAGTGAAATCAATTCCAACAGTGCTATCCTCCCCATCACCGATATTGGTAGAGTTTTCCAGAAATCCATGTCGAATCGCAGTGATCTGATCGCTTGTCCAGGTTCCCCTCTGGAATGTCAGCTCAATCGTGGTAAATGTTGACTCCAAGTAAAGCCAGACACCTGGGTTCCCATTGTAGCAATTCCAGCCCATCCAGGGCATGGCTATCAGTGGAGATCAGGAAGAGACGAGATTTCTGGCAGTTTACTCGCAGGCCTGATATAGAGCCAAAACTGTCCAGCTTACGTTTGGCTCCGGCTAAATCCTTGTGCGTGTATTTTGTAGGAAACCCAATAAGTCATTCGCATTTAAGGCTACCCAATGCCAGAGTCCACCAATGTGGAGGTCCCTGTGGTTTCCACTGAGTCTTGCATAGGCGGCCAGTGGCTCCATGGCCAGCACGAATAATAGAGGCAACAGGGGACAACCTTGCCGCATTCCCTGGCCCACCACGTAAGCGTCTGAGATGGTTGTGCCCATGCAAACCTGAGCTGTTGAGTCAGTATAAAGCAGTCTATTCCATGCCACGAAGCCCTCTCCGAGCCACATATGTAACAACACATGGTACAAGTATTCCCAAATCGAAAGGCTTTTCTTAATCCACAGGAAAAACTGCTGCATCTTTCTCAGACTCATCTGTGGCTTCTAGCAGGTATAGTAACCGTCTAATGTTAAGAGTAGTGCAGTGGTCAAGTATAAAGCCCGCCTGATCAGGGTAGATTTATTTGGTCATATGCAGAAGGAGCTGTGTCACCAATATCCTGCTCAGGATCTTGTAACCGGCATTCAGCCTTGAAAGCAGTCTATACGCTCTATGATCATGAGCAGGTTTACCAGGCTTTAAAAGAGGGATCACCAGGGCCTGTCTAGATGTTGCTGGTAAGCCCCCAGTACCCCTGGCCCCGTGCAGATCTACCAACCTCAGGCTAATTTGTCTGCATGGGTGATGTAAAATTTAGCAGGGAACCCTTTGGCCCGGCGGCATACCTCACAACATAGTCTTGATGGCAGCCTGTACTTCCTGTAGTGTAATATCATTACTGAGGTTCTCTGCCTCCTCTTGTGCAATGCTCGGGAGGGGCACTGACATTAAATAGTGCCTGTTCACATCCCCATCTTAATGAGTGATGTGGTTGTAAAGGTCTGAATAGTAATGGAAGAAATATTTGTTGATTCCATCCTGACTGAATATTCAGCCCCCCTGTTCCATTTGAAGCTCATTTATGGGTGACCCCTGCTTTGCTGGGTTGGCCGACCATATCAACAATGTTCCTGAGCAATCCTGCATAGGGTGGGTGTGGTCCATAAGAGCTCTGAAAGGAAAGCAGTACAACCTCTCTCCCTGTGTCTCCACTCCCTCTTTCTTGTCCGGTAGGACCTGTTGGAGTTTTGGGTGGCCAGGTCTCTGAGTTTCGACATCACAGAATTCATTTCTTTGCTCGCCACCTCCCACAGTAATGTGCTCCTGTTTTCAATTGAGGCTGCCGTACACTGCCCATTCAACACTGCTCTAAAAGCATCTCACCACATTTGCGGAGTGGAAGCCAGTCCTTCGTTTTCCACAAAGTACTGCCCTATTTTAGTCCTGATGTCTTCCTTGAACGCTTGGTCCTCCAATAACTCAGGCTTCAACCTTCATGTGGGGATGCAGGCCCTGGGACACACCCAGTTCATTTGGAGGAGAATAGATTATGATCTGAGACTATTTTATCCAGATATTCTGTATCATGGACCATTGCATGCACTCACGAGTGCAAAGAAAGGTGTCTATGCATGTGTGTACCTCGTGCAAACCTGTGAAAAAGTAGTAGTCATGGGTCTGTGGGTTGGTCTGTCTCCAGGATTCAATCAGTCCCCAATGTTTCTGCCACTCTACAAACATGCGGGCCATCCTTACTGTCTGTGAGTCAGGTAAAGATATGTGCGATCTATCCATCTGTAAAATCACCTCCTAAGATGGTTGGGAGGGTAAGAAAAGGGGCCAAAGGACCTGACAGCCCTGCAATGAACGTGCCCTGATCTTTAGTGGGAGCGTAAACGTTTACTATGACTTTGACTCGGCCTTCCAAACAACCTGTCACTACAACATATCAACCCTCAAGTTCAATTAGGTCACCGGTATGTTGGAATTGTGTCCCCACCCAAATCCAAACCAATACTCCTTGGGCATACGCCAAATATATGGTGAAGTAGGCCTGTCCCGTCCGTCGTCATTTCAATGTCTGACCTTCCTTGGCAATTAAGTGGGATTCCTGAAGGAGTGCAAATTGGACATACTGTAGACATGAGAGTACCTTTTAATGCTTGAACATGGTGTGCATTCCAACGGTATTCTATGAAAGAAATGTATAAGTCGTCAGTGTACCAATTGGACATAATTAGCAGATGGTATATTCTTCCTTCCCTTCTCTCAGCCCTCCCATCCCTGCCCACAACTCCCAGGCGACCCAGGAGTAAATGATCCAAATTGTCACAACTCACGTGTGCCAAACATTCCAACAGATAATGAAGAAACCAACTTCCAGTCCCCAGGATGAGTGGGCCTCAGCCCCCCATCCAAACAGTCAAATAAACTACTTCTTTGTGTAGGTGTTCCTACAGTTCATCCTAGTGGAGGGGTGAAGCCAGAGTAAGATTCCCCGGCTTCAGTCCTCCAACCCAGTGTTGTCTACTGCTATCTCAGCACTCAGGGAGGCTTACAATACTGTGGTTTCCTCTACGAGAGGCACCCAGAGACTCTCTGTTGCCAATCTTCAGAAGTTCCAACAACATCATCTCCAATACCCCTGTCTCACACGGTTTAATTTAAGGTTCTAGGAGTGATGTTGGGCAGCACCACACTTGAGGCCCCAGAAGCTTCAGAGCCGCAGTCAGAATCAGAGCCATCCACAATTTCAGCATTTGTCGGTGATGAGGGTCCAGTCCTCGTTGTGCCTAAGGAGGCCACTACTTCCATCGCTTGTTGCCACTCCTCCTGGGCCTCATCCTGTGACAGTGCTTCAGAACTGCAAGGTCTGCTCTGAATACCTGTGCGGGGTCCAGAAGGGCGATGGCCCAAGGCTTAAAACTTAGTCCCAGCTGAGGGTTTTGCTTAAGCCAGTCCGATACCTCCTGCAGAAACTGGAAGAATCTAGTTTCGTCTGGGGTCACCACCTGCAGCCTTGCAGGGAAAAACACCCAGTATCAAATCCCCAATTGTCGTTTCTGTTTAGCCTTTTGAAATGGGAAGTGGCATTGTTGAACCTCCCAAGAAAAGTCTGGAAAGATTCACACTTTACTGTTTTTCATTAGTATGGTGGTCATTCTGACCCTGGCGGTCTTTGACCGCCAGGGCGGAGGACCGCGGGAGCACCGCCGACAGGCCGGCGGTGCTCCAATGGGGATTCCGACCGCGGCGGTAAAGCCGCGGTCGGACCGGCACCACTGGCGGGGTCCCGCCAGTGTACCGCGGCCCCATTGAATCCTCCGCGGCGGCGCAGCTTGCTGCACCGCCGCGGGGATTCCGACCCCCCCTACCGCCATCCAGATCCCGGCGGTCGGACCGCCGAGATCCGGATGGCGGTAGGGGGGGTCGTGGGGCCCCTGGGGGCCCCTGCAGTGCCCATGCCACTGGCATGGGCATTGCAGGGGCCCCCGTAAGAGGGCCCCTACATGTATTTCACTGTCTGCTGCGCAGACAGTGAAATACGCGACGGGTGCAACTGCACCCGTCGCACAGCTTCCACTCCGCCGGCTCGATTCCGAGCCGGCTTCATCGTGGAAGCCTCTTTCCCGCTGGGCTGGCTGGCGGTCTGAAGGCGACCGCCCGCCAGCCCAGCGGGAAAGTCAGAATTACCGCCGCGGTCTTTCGACCGCGGAACGGTAACCTGACGGCGGGACTTTGGCGGGCGGCCTCCGCCGCCCGCCAAGGTCAGAATGAGGGCCTATGTCTCCTCTTTGACACACCTGGGCTAGGATGTGGTCCAGGTCTTTGTTATATAATAAGCGTACCACTACTGGTCGAGCCCCTGGAGGTGGTGGGCTTGCAGGTACTCTACGTGCCCTCTCTAGGGTGAAGAACGTGGACAGCACATCTTTTGCAACCTCCTCTCGCAGCCATTTTTCTAGATAGGCTACCATGTTGTCTCCGTCTATCCATTCAGGGAGCACGCCCACACATAGGTTGATCCGGCGTGACTGGTTTCCCAGATCTATTGCTTGAGATTCCAGCATGCAGATCTTTGTTTCCATAATGGCATGTCTTCGAGTCATCAGGACAAGAGTAGGGGGTACCTCAACAAAGTCTTTTTCAATGGTGGTGGCCCTCTTCACCAGTCGGAAATGGTCATATCTGAGGAGCTCCAAATCGATTTGCAAGGTATGAATTTTTATTTCCAGTGCCTCTCTGGAGGTTGTTATGGCCTGTAGGATGTCCTGGAGTGTGAGGCCTTCCTGGGTCTCAGACTGAAAGCCTTGCCCACTCACAGCACTCTGGGAGACCACAGGCTCTAACAATGGGTCCTCTGACTCCCTGGTTTTTGCCTTGTATTTGTCTCCATGTTTGCAAAAGAAGCTAAATAAGCTGTTGTCCCTCATATCAATGAGTTTTCCTGTAACCAGGCTCCAAGTCGTAAGGGAGGGTCTGGTTCTCCAGCTGGTCCACCAAAGAGGGCGTCCTGGTCTAACTGCCTCCACCCATGGCACAGCAACAATCAGAGCAGTGGGGATTATGTCTGAGTTCCAGGGGGTAGCTCCTAGATATCAAGAGGGCAATAAATGACTCCCCTGCAAGACTCACCACAAGGGACAGCCCCCACAGTCAGCTCAGGTGCTCCCTGCCGCTATAAACCCTACCGCAGCTACAGGGCTGCTCCTCTGCTCCCTCCTACGGCCTGACCCCTGGGGCAGGCCCAGTACTCTCATCAGACTCGCAGCAGGGGGGGGGGAATTCCCAGTAATCACTGCCCAAAGTAGGTGCTGCCCGTGATGCCAGACCCCAGTGAGAAACGTTCCAACTAACCTCTAGTAAGGACTGCTGCCGGTGGGGGGCATTCAGGAGCTCCAGTAGGCAGCACTTAGTAGTGATGTAGTGCCAGAGGGACAGGGCAGTTTTATCACTGCATGGACCTTTTCTCACTCTCTTGCTTGGCCCTTACTCATCTCACAAAGCAACCCCTTTGCAATTTCAGGTCCGGGCTTTGCCTGCCAGCCGATATTGTGGGCCACAGTGGGACCATCTTGCGCGGCCCAGTCCTTGTGCCTTCTCTTTTGTGTGGGCTTAGCTCTTCTGTTCAGGCAGGCCTCCCATCGCAGTCAGTTGTCTTGCGCTGCTACAACTGCGTAGCTGCACAGGTGCAGCCCATGAGCCCAGGCCCTCCTTCAACAGTCACATCTAGCCCAGGGTGACCTGGCCTGCAGGCTTACCTCCTTGTTTGCTTCCTCCAGAGTGGGTTTCCACAGTCCCGATCAGTTCGGGCAGCTGGAGTGTGGTGGTATTTCTAGCTCCTCTTAGCCCTCTGTCGTGGCAGCTCTTGCAGTGGTACTCATGGTTCAGGCTGTCCAAGGCTGTCCCTCAGTCAGGATTGCTCTATGTTGTGAGGACTGAGTCCAAGAATTGCCCTTGCTCGAGAATGTCCACTGAGCCCCCGACAGTGCAGCAGATAATGGTCTTTCACCCCCGCTCTGTCACAAATGCCAGTCTCTAGTCAAGTTTCACGCTCAACCCCTCAGCTTTGCATCTGTGTCATCTTTAAGCCGTGGCATTGCTGTTCCAGCTCTCAGTGAGAGAGAGCTTCACACATCACTCATAGCTTTATCTTATTTCTCTGAACAGCATCTCTGGCTCATACACAGCCTCTCTTGTGTGGCTGGGCCTCCTGGGGGCGTTCAGGGGAGAATGGTCGTGATGGTGCTACATGGGGTTCAAGCGGCCTGAGCAACGATTTTGCTGCCTACTCCACCAGTTCCAGGTTATACCCCCTTCCTGATACCAAGTTATTGTAGCTTTGTGGTCATACCAGTTCTTCATAAGCCTTTTTCCTTCTCCTGACACATGTAATATGCCATCAGCTTCTTGAGGTCAATCACATAGTCCACCACATCTTTTTGGAGACTCTGAGGTTCCTTCTCATCCTTCTCTGACTCGAATGAGTGGACATCAGACCAGGCATCCTTACAGAAGTTCAAAGGAATTAAACCCTACTCCCTTGCAGGTGTCCTATCGCCTAGAAATTCTGCATTACAGTTGCATGCCCAGGTTGTCGGGGTCAGGATTGGGTTCAACCTAAACATCTATGTGGTAATGTGTCCAGGGGCAAGATTCAAACAGCATTTCAAAATTACAGTCAATTAGAAAGGACTGACTGAAAAAGAGAGTTAAGATCAGAAGGTTTATTACATGTACAAAAGTGTGATACAGAAAATAGAAAAATACAAATGCAGCAGCAATCTCATTGAAATGCATAAACATAATTTGTTGTGAAAGATCTCAAATTGAGAATAATGCAATAATGCAATAATTCACAAAATTCAGGAAAAAATGCTGAGTCTCAAGTGTGCAGCAAACCAATAGAAAATTGGGAAGCATCCCTACAGTCTTGTTCACCTCCATATTCAAAGGTTTATATACCCATTTTCAGCAGAGAAGATCATAGAAAGTGCTAAGTTAGCATGATGTGAA